>NC_062996.1:10377681-11012112 GCF_023078275.1 Leguminivora glycinivorella
GTCAGTGTAAATAAATATATATATAAATAAATAAATAAATAAATATACAAGAATTGCTCGTTTAAAAGTATAAGATAGTACAATCTCTAGGATACCAATAGGCTAGTTTTCTACACTTCAAATAAAATATTTTTTCAGTGAAGTGCACATAATTAGAAGAAATATATGGACATTAGTTATGTTTAAACATCCATACTAATATTATAAATGGGAAAGCGTGTGTGTCTGTTTGTTTGTCCGTCTTTCACGGAAAAACGAAGTGACGAATTGACGCGTTTTTTTTAAGCGGAGATAGTTGAAGGGATGGAGAGTGACATAGGCTACTTTTTGTCTCTTTCTAACGCGAGCGAAGCCGCGGGTAAAAGCTAGTAATTTATAAAGTAAATGAATTGACGGTGACGCCACTTCTCAGTATTTCACAGTAAATTCATATTAGCAAATCGTTTTACAGTTCTTAAAAAGATGCTGATTCGACTAGTAGGAAACTAGCCTGTTCGTAATTCTTTAGCTCCATTTTTCCTACCTTTACAAATTTATCCATACTTAATATTATATGGGAGAAACTGTATGTCGTGTTTGTTTTCAAGGCAAAACAGAGCCACGAATTGATGTGATTTCTAGTAGTCAAGTAGAAATAGTTGAAGGGGTGAAGAATGACATAGGCTACTTTTTGTCTCTTTCTGACCCCCCAATACCCTAAAATGGGGGTTTGGAAGTTTGTACGGAGCAATCCGCAAATTTCGAATTTATCGCGAGCCCTAGTTCACCTCAAAAATCACTGCAAGTGCCTTAATAAACATCCATATAGGTAAATAATCAACCTCTAAGTGTTTTCTTTTCGTTTTCAGCCCCTAAACCGAGAAAAGAGAAACAAAAGAAGACACAAACCGATGTGACTCAACGGCACCTTGATATGCGTTCCAACTCTCTCAAGCTAGTCCGGAACTCCAACATGTGCCTCTTTAAAGCCGGACGAGCCAAGTTCAGCTGCCACTACTGCTTCCAATCATACCCCGACATAGCACAACTTCGAGATCATTCACAAACACACTCGCATACTAAAGAATTCAACATCAAAATCAATCCGGTCTCACATCTATGCTACAAAAAGGTAGACATCTCCTCGCTTCACTGCGCTAGGTGTCTCGAACCTTGCAACACCATCGAAGACTTACAAGAACACCTAACAGTCATCCATGATTTCAATTTCACCGATGATGGACACTTACTAATACCTTTCAAACTAGATAAAGGTTTCTACTGCGCTATATGTAGCTTACTTTGCAATACTTTCGCATATCTAAGTATGCATATGAATTCTCATTTCCCTAACTACGTCTGTGAGACCTGCGGGGCTGCTTACATAAACTTCAAGAACTTAGACGTACATAGAAGAGTTGTACATTTAAGGAAATGCAAACAATGCTTACAAGATAAATGTACGTGTAAGGAAGTTAAAATCACCGGACGGCAGAATTCACGAAAGTGCCTAGAGTGTAATATTACTTTTAAGTATTCTTATTTATATAAAGAACATAATTATCAAGTACACGGTGCAAAAAGACCTTTAGCAACTTGTGATGTGTGTAATAAAATATTTTTAACACCAAATAACTTGAAATTACATATACGTAGAATACATAATGCTGAAAGAAATCATATATGTGGGATATGTCATATGAGTTTTTTCACAGCACATGGTATGAGAAAACATATAAGAAGGACGCATACTGATGTGGAGATAAAACCATATGCTTGTGAACACTGCGCGTGCAAGTTTAAAATGAAATATTCGTTGAGTAAGCATTTGAAGAACCGTCATGGACGCAGGATGGATGGAAGGCTGTTTAGTGAAGGGTTGACTTTGGAGGCGATGCATAATACGGCCGTTTGAAATTATGACCTGAGAAATGTGCTAATTTAGAACTAGTGCGGAAAAAACACCATGTCTACTGAAATAGTACATTGTGTATTAAGGGCGGAAAGTGAAGGATTACGAACGAGAGGCTGTTAGAAGCCGCCCTTGATATATGGGTATTTTCAAAAATTGGAACCCAAAAATTGTAAAAATTAACTCGATGACGATTTTGTGACGACAATTAAGAATAAAATTGATCTAAAAACCAACTTTTTTCATGTTATAAATGAAGAATATTGCTACACACAAAAGCAATATTTTTGTCGTCACAAAACTGACATCGAGTTAATTTTTGTTAACAACGTTCACTAATTTTGGGTCCCACACACACACAATCACGCCTGTATCCCATAAAGGGGTAGGCAGAACACATGAAACTACTAAAGCTTCAGTGCCACTCTTGGCAAATAAGGGGTTGAAAGAAAACGAAACTGTGACATTGCAGTCCCAATCTTTGAAAATGCCCAATACATCATGTTTTTATCCCAGTCGCGAAGTAATAACCAAAATTTCAACTAAATGTATTGAATTACCTACGCTGACATTTCGAACATTCGTCTATCATGTAATTTTTGACAGGTCGTGGAAGGCCCCACTGTTATATATTTTTCCCCTCACTAGCTCGGAAACACGTGTTTTGTCCTTTAATACCAGCGGGTAAAAACGCATTTTATCCACTAGTGGATAAAGTAATTTTATCTTGAGTAGAGGCAAAATTTCTGCTTTAAAATTGATAAAAGTAGACTAATCTAGGGATGAAGATGTTTTGCCACCTGTGGAACTACTGGAAGCAGTGATAAACGCGTTTTTTGCGTTGTAGTTTCCTCGCTATAGTGAGGGGAAAAGTTTTGTGTTACACTCGGGTGCAAATGTATTTTACTTTTCGTGTGTTGAAAAACGAGCAAGCGAAAGGATGCTATAGTTGAACCACGAGCGAAGCGAGTGGTTCGAGAATAGAATCCTGAACTTGCTCGTTTTTCAACACACGAGAAGTAAAATACATTTGCACCCGAGTGTAACAAATAACTATTGCACATGTGTAAATATTTTTGTAAATAAAATCTGTTTTTAAATTTGTGCATTTCATTTTCTGATGCATTTTATTTATTGCCCTTTATTTATCTTTATTGAACAGGCAATAAACAGCGAAGTGTCACTATTGTGAAATATGCCACTGTTGTAATAACACTGTTGTATGCAAAATTTGGGTTTCTAAATAAATAAAACACAACATAACTTCAACAATTTAATGCAAACCCACATGTGTCCTCTTCATATGCCGCCTCAAAGAATCCTTAGTAGCAAACGGGTTACTGCACAAACTACAGGAAAACCGCTTTTCCCCCGTATGGGTTACCCTATGACGCGTCACATCCGATTTAGTATAAAAAAGATTATGGCAAATTTCGCATTCGTGATTTTTCTCCTTCATGTGAACGTTTTTCATATGATTATTACATAAACTTCGAGTTACAAACGATTTTTCACATATCAGACATTTATGATTCGGTTTTGGTAACCCATGTTTCTCTACTAGATGCAAAACTTTAAAATTCTCTTGAAAAAATCTTTCATTGCAATAAGGGCATGGAAAGCGAAGTTTTCTTTCGTATTTTACATTATGAATTGAAATCTCGTGATGTTTTTTATCGATTTTATTTGAAAAAACATCGTTGCAATGTTTGCAATGGAGCGGTCTATGAGAACGCGTTTTGTGTAAATTTAAAAATACTAAATTAGAGAACGCAGCGCCGCATATATGGCAGACCTGCTTTTGAAAATGTTTATTCATATGCATATTTAATAATCTAAAAACAGAGAATTTTTCCGAGCATATCTGGCATTTTAAATCAGTTTCTATTTTAAATGGAACTAATAGGTCTTCGCCTTCAATTTTGAGGTTATGTTCTTCTAAGTGTGTTTTTAGTTTTTGTATATTTTCTACAGGTTTTTGGCAGATTTTGCAGCTTAAGTCCGAGACTTCTACTTTGACGAGTCGGTTCTGCTGGAGAATGATCTTCTTCTTGATATGTTCTAGAGTGTGCGTGGTTTCTGTGTGCTGTTTTAAGCCGGTCATGTCGGGGAAAGGCTCTTTGCAGCAAAAGCATCGGTACCTGTAATGTGTGAACTCAGCTTAAGACATGTTAAATTGTTCGAGGTTTAATAGATTGGGCTATAAGTCACAAGAAATAAAATAGTACATTACGATACAAGTGCGGAAAAGAGGAAGTTCGGAACGAGTGGAGATATATTAGAACACGACCGAAGGGAATGTTTTAAATCGACAAGAGTTACGAATTTCCTTGTCACACGTGTATTACGATACACGTTTTTCACAAATTTCGTCGGGTACCACGGCGGGTGGGTGGTCTAGTGGTGAAGACGTTAGCCGCGTAAGCTGAAGAGCCGGGTTCGATTCCCGGCTCGGCCACCAGTGGGAGTGATCTTTTGTTCGTTTTTATAGCCGATAGCTCATAGCTTACTAGCTCGCGGTGGGACCAGTGCCTAGGCTGGATACTGTTTGCCTTATATATCGGACTACGGCGGTTTAAGGGTTAAGTATACAATATCTGGGCAACCGAGCTTCGCTCGGTTCTGTTTCGTATCCTTGACATGTGTCGCCATCTAGTTCAAAAATGAATAGTACCTACATCGAGCGAAAGAATTCTCAGCCTTAACAACACAACTACTCCACACGAGATGGCGCGCATTTCGCCACAAAAACTCAAATAGTGTATTTTTCTATTCGTTTTAGCCTTGACCTGTGTCGCCATCTAGTGTTTGCAATAAATAGTACTTACATCGACCGAAAGAATTCTGTCTTAACAGTACAACTACTGCACACGAGATGGCGCGCGAAGAAAAACGCATGAAAACTTGAAAATTCGCGTTTTCCGGGACCTAAGGATAAGTTAGACCGATTTTTCACCCCCAAAAACCCCCACATAACAAATTTCTGCGAAATCGTTAGAGCGGTTTCCGAGATCGTCAGTGTAAATAAATAAATATATAAATAAATAAATAAATATACAAGAATTGCTCGTTTAAAAGTATAAGATTAAAACTTACCAGCTCTTGTTCCACTGGAAGACACACATGGTAGAATTCGCGAGCAACTTGAGCGAGTTCTCTCTAAGCAGCGGTCCGGTGCCGCGGCGCTCTGCTAACGCCTTCAACTTGTCCTGATCACAGTCTGAAAGACAGTTTCTTTATTATTTGACCACCGGTCTGGCCTAGCGGGTAGTGACTCTGCCTGCTAAGCCGCGGTCCTGCGTTCGAATCCCGATAAGGGCATTTATTTGTGTGATGACTGATGAGCACAGATATTTGTTCTTGAGTCATGGATGTTTTCTATGTATATAAGTATTTGTATATTATGTATATCGTTGTCTGAGTACCCACAATACAAGCCTTCTTGAGCTTACCGTAGGGCTACGTCAATCTGTGTAAGAATGTCCTATAATATTTATTTATTTAATTTAAGCATTGACGACCGGTCTGGTGGCCTAGCCTAGCCTGGTATTTAATTATTTTACTAAACAAAACTTTACCATATCTTAGAAATAAATGCATATATTATGCAAAGGTCCTGGGTTCGAAACCTGGTAAGGGCATTTATTTGAAAGTTCGACCGGTCTGGCTTAGTCGGTAGTGACCCTGCCTGCTAAGCCGCGGTCCTGGGTTCGAATCCCGGTAAAGGGCATTTATTTGTGTGATGAGCACAGATATTTGTTCCTGAGTCATGGATGTTTTCTATGTATATAAGTATGTATTTATCTATTCAAGTATGTATACCGTCGCTTAGTACCCATAGTATGTACAAGCTTTGCTTAGTTTGGGGCTAAGTTAATCTGTGTAAGGTGTCCCCAATATTTATTTATTTATATTTGAAAGTTGAGCACGTAAAACTGGGTCTCACAGAACGTTGCGTTGCGACACAGTATAAAACCAGTAATAACTCTTCTTACAAACTTCACGCCGCGCGGTGTGTCCCCCTCCCTCCCCTCGCATGCGGCGAAAACATGCGAAACTGGTGATTATTGGGCTGGACAGTCGGGGCCGCGTTTGCGCGCTGTGTTGACGTGTTGAGTTCGGGAGAAAATGACGTCAGCACCGAAGACATATTTTCGTTACTGTAGTGTTTATGGGTGTATGGAAAGTTCTCAAAATGCGGAAATGTCATTCTTTAGAATTCCTAGACACCCAGAAAAGTAAGTGGTTGTTATATATTTGCAGTGTTAGGTACATTATTGCTTACGTAAATGGCGTAAAAGTGAGATTTAAAGCTAGAATGACACATTAAAATCAATAAGGATTTATCTGTAACGACATTTAGGTAGATGCTGCGATCTATCTAGCTCGAAAGTTTGGTACCTACTTAAATATTGTGCAAACATCTATTCAAACATTTTATGTAAATATGATTTCGTCAGTATTTAAGAAACAAATACGTACTTGAATCTTTATTAGATAAAAAGGTAGAAAGAGCGTTGGTACTAGCATAGCGCCATACACAGTTACTAATACGAGTAGGACAGTAGGTACCTACGTTTCTAGTTCAAACGAATCTTTTTTTTATTGTGATGGATTGGGTGTATTCTAGAGAAAACATATAAAATGAACACTTAAATTAACGCTTTTGCAATTATTGTTACACAATCTACTATTGCGCGTATGAGAGTAATATATTTATAATGATTTTTTGTGTCTTCAATACTGACTAATGTGGTGTCATGACGTGGTATTGTTATACTAAAACCTACTTACAGTTAATAGTACCTATTAGATTTACAACAACTTACATTGTACGAAGTCGATTATAGTAACGTTGTACATGTACAACCCTGCGTGACCTTGCGCAGTAGTAACGACCGCGCCGCCGCTGCCGGAGATTAACTACTGATATATCCTTATACTGTGGTTGCGAGCACTGTAATAATGTGTTTTCTAATAAAAATCATAAATTACGAAATACCTTTTTTTTTAATACTACGTCGGTGGCAAACAAGCTACGGTCCGCCTGATGGAAAGCGGTCACCGTCACCTATGGACGCCTGCAACTCAAGGAGTGTCACGTGCGCGTTGCCAACCCAGAGCACAACCGCTTAGTGTGTAATATTGTCACTGTGTAAAAGTGCCCCTATGGCCTATTTGCTGAATAAATTATTTTGTATTTGTATTTTTGTGAAAAAACTTTACAAATAAGCGCCGTCAACTTTTACGAGGTGTTTTTAGGTGTTAAATGCAATGATTATAATAAGGTGGGAACCTATAATTGGCTGTTTGTTACTAGGGTTATATTATATATTATTTATTCTGAATTGTAAGCTGTTGGTTCTCCAAATAATAAATAAATAAAGATACGACAATTCATATAAGGGCATTTAGAATTTGGGACACCCCAATTAGCGTAAGTTGTAGCGAAAATGCTAAAATGGAAAGGAGCCCCCCTTTCAACTTGGGAATTCTAGTAAAGATAGTTATTGGTATGTATTTTGTGCTAATAAATAAATAAATAAATAAATAAATTAATTAATTAATTAATATTATAGGACATTCTTACACAGATTGACTGAGGCCCACGGTAAGCTCAAGAAGGCTTGTGTTGTGGGTACTCAGACAACGATATATATAATATATAAATACTTATAAATAATAAATGATTTTTCACCACACCAACTGGTAAAGGCTTACTTTGCTATTCGAAAACAGATAGCAAAATTGCATTTTATCCACAGAAGTGCAAAGTAAATTCATACAAATTTTAACTTGATGTCTTAAGCTGTTTGGTAGAATTTATAATGATGATTTTGAATCATACATATTGAATAGATTGATGGATTTGATTTAGTTTGATGTTTTATAGTCAGTATTTTGTTCGTGTTGGTGTGGTGAAAAATTTGTGTTTCACTAGGAGGCAAAATTTGTTTAGCTTTCATGCCTTGAAACCCTCACAACGCTCAAGATTCCACTGGAATCTTTCGCTCGCTCGGGTATCAATATTGGCACGTGCAGTTAAACAACTACTTTGCCCCCTTGTAAAACAAATAACTATTTCTTTCTAAGTAATAAGCCAATGTAAATATAAATACCTGTATTCTCGTGTTTAATTCTATTTTTCTTTGTCTTTGCCTTTCGTTTGAGTCTCGCAGGCTTCCTGGTGCCTTCTAAATTTGTTTCATCTTTTGCAAGCTCCAGTTTAATGTTGGCCAGGATCTCTGTCACAAGGGAAGTAGAGCAGATCATGTAGTAGAATACACATTACGATACAAGTGCGAAAAAGGATTGAAATTGGCTGATGTACAGTACATAATCTTTTTTTTTTTGATAGCCTGGTGTAGTGTCGCACTGCTGGACAAAGGGCTCCCCTCGCTTCTTCCATTCAACCCTGGCATGATTAAAATCCTGCCAGCATGGATAGAATAGGCTACTTGCCTCCTAGTCAAATCAGCTTCTTTTTAAGAACTGTCAAAACGAATTTAAACGACTTGCTAATATGGAATTTATATGAAATTGAATTGAGTGACGTCACGGTCAACTCAGTTACTTTATATATTTCTACCTGATTTATTAGATAGAAATTAGATCTAAAAATAACTTCTATCCATGTTTTTTATCATAATTATCTGATGCTTTATTTCGTGCATGGTATAAAATATTTTAACTACAGTCAAGGTCCCTATTCATCCAAGTCATCCCACCATCTCTTTTTCGGTCTGCCTGAACCCCGGCCTGTACCCTTTACGGTGGTGTGTGGGTCCCACTCTGGTCATAGTCATTTGAAAATACAACACAAAACTTGTAACAACAAAGCACAAAACAACCTTCAAATCAAGAGTGAACAGGCATCTTCTGGGCGAGCTCACTCCATCGTAGGCCACGTCTTTGCCTTTGCCTAGTCTGTGGTCAAGAGTAAGCCCATTTATATATTAAAAAAAAATATCGGTAAAAACTTAATTACAAACAGAATAGTGCAAGCTTGGAATAAATTACCCTCTGAAGTTGTGAACTCTACCAGTGTTAATCAATTTAATAACCTAACCACAAAATTAAAATTTTGAAAAAACCCCCGACTGCGACATAGTAGACCGATTTTCATGAAACATGGCTAAGAACACTCCCGACTAACTCAGCTTTCAGACAAAAAAAAACCGGCCAAGTGCTAGTCGGGCTCGCGCACAAAGGGTTCCGTAGCAGCAAATATAATAAACTTATTATGTCAATTTATACACCTGCCAAAATTACAGTTAAATCAACCTATCTCAAAAACTATAAGAGATACTTTGATCAAACCAAAAATCGTTGAAAGAGTTAATTAGCATGCATCACCTCTATTTTTTTTAGAATTTTATACCCCGTAGTTATAAAAATAGAGGGGGGGGGACATACTTTTTACGACTTTGAGAGCTGATATCTCAAAAACCGTTCACTTTAAGAAAAATGTTTTTTAGAAAACTTTATATCATTTTAAAAGACCTTTCCATTGATACCCCACACGGGTATGTACATCGAAAAAAAAATTTTCATCCCTCAGTTACATGTATGGGGGGCCCCACCCCCAATTCTTTTTTTTACTATTTAGTGTCATAATTTTGTAGCGGTTCATACAACACATATTCCCATCAAATTTCATCACTGTAGTACTTATAGTTTCCGAGTAAATCGGCTGTGACAGACGGACAGACGGACAGACGGACAGACGGACATGACGAAACTATAAGGGTTCCGTTTTTGCCATTTTGGCTACGGAACCCTAAAAAACTAAATCTAAATCGGTTCATCCGTTCGGGAGCTACGATGCCACAGACGGACACACACACAGACAGACAGTCAAACACAGACAGACAGACAGACACGTCAAACTTGTAACACCCCTTCGTTTTTGCGTCGGGGGTTAAAAAAAGACTAGACAAACTATCTAAGAAGTGAAATCGTGCAAAGTGAACAATGATTTAGACCAGCGGTTCTCAAACTTATTTTCCCATGGAACCCTTTTAGAAAGTAAAACATCTGACGGAACCCTTAAATTATTTTTCTTTTTATTGCAATCTTTATTTTAATAAGCAATCATGATAGTCAAATCTAATCACTAGATTCTAATGTGAGGATACATGGAACTGTTTTTTATTTTTTAACAATTGGTGAATATTTGGTTTTATGGAAGAGAGTTGAAGTTGCATATCAGGTACCCAAAATTCACACGGAGCCCCCAGAGAGGCTTTGCGGAGCCCTAGGGGTCCGCGGAGCACACTTTGAGAATGGCTGATTTAGACGTTCCAGCATCAGCTGCCTGTCTAAAACGAAATAATTAATAATAATAAATAAATAAAATTTTGCACAGTTTTTGCATCATCATCATCATCATCATCATATCAGCCCTTTATCGCCCACTGCTGAGCATAGGCCTCTCTTCTAATACGCCACTTGTCCCGGTCCTGAGCTAGTCTTATCCAGTTGTGACCCACAATTTTCCGGATGTCGTCCACCCAACGAGCTCACGGATGCCAAGTTTTTGTATACTTACCATCATCATCCAGACTGTCCTCGGGGCATCCAGTGCTGACACAATCAGCTTCAAGAGTCAGTGGCTCTGCCTTCACATCCGGTAACTTCAGGTCTTCTTTTATGTTGATATCTGAAAATAATAAATATATATTTAACACCTTCACTCAGGCTTCAAATCTATTATTATTTATTTACTAGATTTTTCCCGCAGCTTCAATCGCGTTAGAAAGAGACAAAAGTAGCCTATGTCACTCTCTATCCCTCAACTATCTCCACTTAAAAAATCACGTCAATTCGTCGCTCCGTTTTGCTGTGAAAGACGAACAAACAAACAGACACATACACTTTCCCATTTATAATATTAGTATGGATTAATCAGGCAGGCGAGATTAACAACTTCACTTAACGATTATTTCTTTTTGACGACCGGTCTGGCGCAGTCGGTAGTGACCCTGCCTGCTACGCCGCGGTCCCGGGTTCGAATCCCGGTAAGGGCATTTATTTGTGTGATGAGCACAGATATTTGTTCCTGAGTCATGGATGTTTTCTATGTATATAAGTATTTATATATTGTATATATCGTTGCTGAGAACCCACAACACAAGCCTTCTTGAGCTTACCGTGGGCCTCAGTCAATCTGTGTAAGAATGTCCTATAATATTTATTTATTTATTTAAGATGTGTTCTTTAAGTTTGTTAAATAGTTATTTTATCTAGTTGGTTTTTAAACTGCTGCTTATTCAACAATAAAAGTAAAAGTAATCTAATTTGCATAATTTTATGGGTATTTTCAAAAAAATCAATTATTTATTCATAAATTACATTTCATAGTCAGTACAAATTATTACAGTTTAGGTAAGAAATTGAATATCTGATTTTCACAAATGCTGTAGGTATGTATGTTTTTTTTTTAGGTCAAATTCAAATAGGTAAATAATAAATAAATAAATATTATAGGACATTCTTACACAGATTGACTGAGGCCCACGAAGGCTCGTGTTGTGGGTACTCAGACAACGATATATATAATATATAAATACTTATATACATAGAAAACATCCATGCCTCAGGAACAAATATCTGTGCTCATCACACAAATAAATTCCCTTACCGGGATTCAAACCCAGGACCGTGGCGCAGCAGGCAGGGTCACTACCGACTGCGTCAGACCGGTCGTCAAGTAATTTGACCACAATCGCACCTGATGGTAAGTGATGATGCGGTCTTAGGTGGAGCATGCTTACCTATGAGATACCTATTTACTCTTGCTATGTATGTATGTTGTAGGCTTATTCTACTGAGAATATACACTTAACATCCCACCAAGAAAGAAATGTCGCATCTACTAGTAATTTTGTGTTTGACAAACCTGAAAATATTAGAATTTAGAAAACACCCTTACCTTCAATATGTTCCAATGTGTACCGACTCAGTGTAGCCTCACTCTGAAGTATAGTTTGTTTAAAGGCCCTCGCGTCTCGAAGCCGGCCAATGCAGTCTTCACAAATCAGTTGATTTACACTATACTGGTCAGAAATCTGTTCAACAGTATGAAATCATTGGTGATTACCTTATATTTGCAGTTGTAGGGTAGAACATTAAGTTTTTGTTTTTATAAGTTCTTTATTTTAACATAAATACAAAATATACATGGTAAGATGCTGCACAACAAAACCAGACACTTAAAAAACTTAAGTAATATTGTATTAGTTAACGTAATTTAATACTTAACCAGCAGCGCCAGACACAAAAGAGGGGCCGAACGTGTTAATAACACATATTAACATGAAATAATACATTATTTATTTAAGTTATATTTTGACAATTTTTTAGTGAAAATTTTAGTATTTAGAGGTAAGAAAACTACTTGAAATCGTAGATTAGGGTATGAATTTCACTATATTCACCTGTATATCAAGAGTTTCTTTCAGCATTTCTTCATAAACTTCATTTTCGCCAGAGAAGTAGTAGGGAGATGAAATGTTTTTATAACAGCCGTCGGCGAGACAGCACCTGCAGATATTTGGTGTTGGCTTCCAATCCATGCTTCCTTCTTTATTAGAGTTAATTATAAAACCGTATTTGATATATTTTCATTCATAAAATACGTGTTATTATAGGTTTTAGATATTCCCATTGTCATAAGTCAAGATCGTCCGTCCGTCAGTTTATTTTGACGTTTGTTTTTTTTTCTAAACTCCCTTTTTAGGGTTCCGTACCTCAAAGAGGAAAAACGGAACCCTTATAGGATCACTCGCGTGTCTGTCTGTCCCTCTGTCACAGCCGATTTCTCCGAAACTACTGGACCGATTTACTTGAAATTTGGCACACGTATGTAAACCTGTGGCCCAAAGACGGAAATGTAATTTAATTAAATGAAATTTAATCACAGGGGTCACTTTTGGGGGGTAAAATTGAAAATTAAAAATCAAAGTTATTAAAACTATATTGTGTTACATATCAAATGAAAGAGCATTTTATCAGCATCTGAAATATATTTTTTTTATATTTTTTGTTTTGGTTATTTAGAAATAATTTAAGAAAATAAGCAAAAAATGACCATTCCCCCCTTATCTCCGAAACTACTTAGCGTAAAATTTTCAAAAAATACACGAGATAGCCCTCTCCATGTAGATTACAGGAAAACCTATTAGAAATCTACAGTCAAGCGTAATTCGGACTTAAGAGAAAAAACTCAGATTACGAATTTCACTCACTGCCGCTGCAAGTAGTTACTAAACGTCTTAAAATTGTGTAATCGAGTTGGACAGGTATAAAGAAATTCATTTCTGTCTTTTTCTTTTTAGAACTTGTTCAATTTTTTTTTCATTTGTACAAAATGACTTAAGTTCCTACTAAAAAGGAGGCGCTTAAGACCGTTTATAAATTGACTGAGCAAAATTTTATTCAAATCGGTCCAAAAAAAGGTGTCTGTTGACGAAAACATAGAATTTGTGCCACCGAAAGCCCAAATCTGAAGTCCATTTTGCTCTATCTCTTATCGTTTCCGAGATATATACGTAAAGTCTTGAAAGTTCGAAACGTTAACTTTGCCATCATAGTCGTTCAGGCGCTCATGAGTTCTTTGTATGGAAAAGTTGAAAACCGACTCGCACTTGACCAATGTTCATAGAACGTTGTGGTTTTTTTTTATTAGCAAAAATGACTTAAGCGCCTTCAGAAGTGTAGGTGCTTAAGACCGTTTGTAAGTTAAAGTTAGCTGTGATGGCTCAACGAAGAAAGAAGATTTCAGTATCCTACTTATCAGGGCGAGCGGTAGCGAAGCCCTCCTATAGTCGACAAAGTTCCGAACCTTGTGGTACATTTTTTGAAAAAACTATCACGCCTATGAAGTTGTGCTTAAACATAGTAATTTATATTCATATCTAGATTTCATATCTGTAAAAAAATATTATTTTATTGTCATTTAAAAAAAAATCAAATCTCAGTTTTGTGTTCAATATTGTACTACTAACGCCATCTGTTAGGACTCTAAGGAGTAAGAAAACATCGTTTACTATTTTGTATAACTAACGCCATCTGTTAGAAAACTAAAGAGGTAACGTTGTATTTTTGACGTCTGTCAACTATGACGATCAATCGAAACTTGGCACTGGAAATGGCGCGTAATTCAATTTTTCTATGGGAATCAAAACTTAGCCCCTACATTTTTAATATTATGTTATGGCTCGTCAAAGTTTAGGAAGCCAGCCAGAAGCCAAGGGAAGAAAGGGAGGGAAAGAGAGGTTATCAACACGGTGTTTTCAGTCAAAAGAAAAAGTGAATTTTATTTATTTATTTATTGTTGAGAAACCCAATGTACTTAGGATATGTTTAGGAAACTCAACGATAGAGTTGTTCGCTGTCGTTCGCTAGATGTCACTGTTACCCCCGCAAACTGGGCAATGACTTGTTTTCGTAAAATGTATAAGTATTTTTTGATGTCCACATTTTTCGTTAGATGTCGCTGTACCACCTGCAAACTAGCGAACGTCCGTCCGTCCGTCCGTCCGTCCGCGGATAATCTCAGTAACCGTTAGCACTAGAATGCTGAAATTTGGTACCAATATGTATATCAATCACGCCAACAAAGTGCAAAAATAAAAAATGAAAAAAATGTTTTATTAGGGTACCCCCCCTACATGTAAAGTGGGGGCTGATATTTTTTTTTTCATTCCAACCCCAACATGTGATATATTGTTGGATAGGTATTTAAAAATGAATAAGGGTTTACTAAGATCGTTTTTTGATAATATTAATATTTTCGGAAATAATCGCTCCTAAAGGTAAAAAAAGTGCGTCCCCCCCCCCTCTAACTTTTGAACCATATGTTTAAAAAATATGAAAAAAATCACAAAAGTAGAACTTTATAAAGACTTTCTAGGAAAATTGTTTTGAACTTGATAGGTTCAGTAGTTTTTGAGAAATATACGAAAAACTACGGAACCCTACACTGAGCGTGGCCCGACACGCTCTTGGCCGGTTTTTTTTCATATTGTCTATGCATAGAAACACTACAGACGGGCGTTTTTTGCAAGGCTCGATCGTTTAACCCCTCGTATGCTTAGGGGTTTAATACTTTACCCGTAACGTAACCTGTTTGGCAGTTCGTATTTTTGTTGTGTATTAGCAAGTGTACAGTCGGCCAACCAAATCTTGGCAGTCGATTTGTAAGTTTAATGGCTCGTCGATCATCTCGCCACTACGAGTTGCAACGTTAAGGTTTAGGAAGGACGCGTTTCATGAAATAAATTGGCCGCAGAGGCAGAGCCCTACATTTTTCAAGTTTGCCGGCTTTTTTAGTGCCAAGATTTGGTTCTATAGTTGTCATAGAGAAAAAATTAAAATACAAAATATGTTAATAAATAAGCGTCAATTTTATTTACATATAATTTAGTACCTATATTTTATTTACAAATTAGAGAATTAAATTAAGAGATCGCCACCATCTTTATACGACTACTGCATTCCTAAGTGTTCCGCCCCTTACCGTCTCTCCATAGCTAGCATGCCACTGTTTCGAATGTTTAACATAATCATTCTTATTCTGGAAACCAGCACCACATTCCGAACACACTAACTTATATGCGGCGCTGTGACTACGCATATGCTTGCGAAGCGTCATCTTATGCATGTAAGCATTCTTGCATATCGGGCATATAAAGTTCCTCTCTCCAGTATGTCCGAGCATATGCTGCTTCAATTTAGACTCTATGCTGAAGCATTTCGAACAAACTTCGCATTTAAACTTCTCCGTGTGAAATCTTGTTGTATGTTGCGTTATTGCTCGACGAGTAGTGAAGGTAGCTTTGCAGAGATGGCAGGAGAATGTCTTAATGATACCGTGAACTTCTTTCAAATGTATCATCTTACTGTAATGCTCTTTGAAGGTTAAGTCACATTGAGGACATTTTTTCGGTGTTACCCTAGCTTTTCCCTTGTGTATAATTTCTGTATGGTATTTCAGCTGACTTTTCTTAGAGAAAACAGAGTCGCAGTGCTTACAATTGAACTTAATATTGAAGTGAGTTTCTTTATGCTTCATCAAGAAATGTTGGTTTAAAAATCCAGCACCACAGCTCTCGCAAACGACTTTCCCTACATGGCAATTCATGTGAGAATTTAAAAGTGGAAACGAATGGAATTCGCCATCGCAAATGTGGCAGATGAAGAAACCATTTTTCAACTCCATAAAGTATTCAGTCATGCCGTTCAACGCGGGGAAAAATTCCTTCTTATGTTCTGTCTCTAAATGTTCTCTTACGGCATTTAAATTGGTGTATCTTTGGTTGCACAGACGGCATCTTAAATCAGATATGTCGACTTGTAACGTCCTCTTTCCTTTATGGACATATTTCTCTAATATAACCTTGAAATTGTCTGTAATCTCATGTGCTGACGTGTGCTGCAGTAGAACTGGCAGTTCTGAGTGGTACTCCATGCAGTAGAAGCATTTGAAGCTAGATCCCATGAATATGAAAGGTCGGACGGTGGTGTACATTATGAAGGAGGCCGCGTTTTTGCGCTCCGGCACTGTCATTTGCCAGATACTCGTTTCTGATATTGACTCGCCTGTGGAAGAAAATATTCAGGTTTAATTGATAGCTGAACCAGCTCTTGAGTGATGGTTGACAACACTTTAAGATGTTCTTAAAGGCCAAAACATTGAATCACGACATGCAACTTATTATACTATCCTACACAGAAATTATAAAAAAAAGCAAAGCTGGAATATATATACCTTTTCATAGACGTTAAGAGAAGTCTTATCCTAATAACTATTCGTAATTAAAAATCTAAGGTATTGTTACATTTTTTATTGACTCCAACTCTACAAAGTTTCGCAATTATAACCGGTTGAGGGTTCTTGTCCTATTAAGTTCCAGACTAATTTTAGGAGCCTGCTTTCAAATGTGTTTTTGTAAGTCATCCATCAGTGCCATCTCATTTCCCATACCCAATTTCACCTGTAAAGGACTTCCTTCTGTGTTTGTATGTCAGGTTGTCATCATATGTTGCTGCTTCCGAATTCAAAGTATAGGTTTTGGTATCTCTTCTTTCTGGTTAAATAAGTGGTAGGTAATATTTTTCAGTCATTACATGTACTACACTACATCTGCCAATATTTTTCATCGAACTATAACATTGCTAGACGACGCATGCCACTGCTTCGTATGTTTGACAAAGTCATTCTTATTTTGAAAGCCTGCACCACATTCTGCACACACAAACTTATAAGCTGCATTATGACTACGCATATGTTTTCGCAACGTCATTTTATGCATATATGCGTTTTTGCATATCGGGCATATGAAGTTCCGTTCACCAGTATGTCCCCGCATATGCTGCTTTAACTTCGATTCTATGCTGAAGCATTTAGAGCAAATCTCGCATTTATATTTTTCCGTATGGTATCTAGTTGTATGCTGAGTGATCGCCCATCGCGATGTGAACTTAGCTTTGCAAATATGGCATTCATATGTCTGCGAAACTCCATGGACTTCTTTAAGATGGATCACTTTACTGTAATGTTCCTTAAATGTTTCATCGCACTGTGGACATTTTTTAGGTTTGACTCTCTCTTGACCTTTGTGAATGATTTTAGTGTGGTATTTCAGCTGACTCTTCTTGCCGAATACGGCCGTACATTCCTTACAATTAAATTTATTATCTAGGTGAGTTTCTTTGTGTTTTAAAAGGAAGTATTTGTTCAAGAAACCGGCTCCACATGTCTCGCAGACCACTTTGCCAACATGACAATTCATGTGAGAGTTAAGTAGAGAGAATGTGTGAAAATCGTTGTCACAGATGTGACATACGAAGGCACCGTTCTTTAATTCCATGTTGTACTCAGTCATGCCATTGCTGGCCGGATAGAAAGGCTTTTCGTGTTGATTTTGTAGATGCTCTTTAACCGTTTGAAGATCATGATATTTTAAACTACATAAACGGCAGTGTAGATCTGATATATCGACTTGTAAGACCCTCTTTTCTTTGTGAACGTATTTCTCTAAGAGTTCTGATTCTTCAGGGATTTCGTGGTTGCTGGTGTGGTCAAGTAAAGCAGGAAGTTTGGAGAAATATTCAGCGCAGTAGAAGCACTTGAAACAAGTTCCCATGAATATGAAGGGCCTGACTGTGGTGTATTGAATGAATGTAGCTGCGTTTTTCCTTTCTGGTAGCGTCATTTGCCACACGCTTGTTTTTATGCTTGGTCTATCGTCTGTGGAAGAAAGATATCACGTTTAATGATATTGACAAATTGAGTTAATCTTAGTTAAATTATTATAAATGTAATATTACCTGGATCTTGCTACTGCCAATGTTGGTTGGACTTTCATCTTATCTAATGGCGTAGGGTAACATAGAAGAAAAGAAACTCTGAAATTACTTAAAACTTAAATCTTTATTGCTAAGAGATCATAGGCATTATAGGCATGTCACCTTTTGAGATTGTGTGTAACGGTACAATTCATATTTCGTTGCAATATTTCGAGAGGTAGTTAACTGACTAGTTCTTTTACAAAAATACAATATGTTTCCCTCTATAACGGTTTAGTTCACGGTAAAATTAAAGAAACACCGCGGATGCCACTCCTTAACGTGCTTGTTAAAATCGTTTCGGTTCGGAAAACCAGCCCCACATTCTGCACACATGAATTTATTATAATCATCCCCTTGTAAATGCGTCCTCATATGTTGCTTCAAGCTTTTCTGATGTCTGTATGCTTTCTGACACAAGTTGCATACAAAATTTCTCTCCCCAGTGTGAGATACCATGTGTTTCTTCAACGTCGTGCGGCAGCTGAAACTCTTCTTGCATATTTCGCATTGAGTTTTTTGCGTATGAAACTTATTCGTGTGCATCGTTAAAGCTCGACGGCTTGGAAAGGTGGATTTACAAGTCTCACATTCAAAAGTGAAGGTTATTCCGTGGGCTTCTTTCAAATGCCGCAGTTTTCGGAAATGTTCGAAGAATCTTTCCGGGCAATGTGGGCATCGGAGCATTCTCATCCTAGTCGAACCTTCATGAGCTTTTTCTATATGATACTTTAAGTTGGAGCTAGTTGTGTATACCTTTTTGCACTTCTCACAAGGGTAGCCTCCTGGTAAATGTATCTCCTTATGCTGCATCAGCCGCTGATGTGTCATAAATCCGACTCCACATGTTTCACAGATCGCATTACTAAAGTGAACATTCATATGTCGGTTCAGAAGTATGAATGTCTGAAAAATTTTGCTGCATATGTGACAAGAAAACTGTCCGTTGGTTACAGTCAAGTTATAAGCAACTAATCCATTTCCAGACTTGGTAAACTCTTTATTGTGTTTATCTGTTAGATGTTCGCGAATTTTGTCTAAATCACTGAAGTTTTCATTACAAATTCTGCATTTCAGTGCTGATATATCCACTTTAACTGTTCGTTTCCCTTTCGGGAGTAGCTCCTTCAAAATGTTGTCTGTTTTAGGTATTTCGTGGGTGTCTGTGTGTTGTAGTAATGCGTTGATTTCGGAGTAGTGTTCGTGGCAGAAGAAGCACTTGAAAAAGTAGCGGCAGTAGACGAAGGGTCGGACGGTGGTGTGTTCTAGGAAGACGGCCGCGTTCTGTCGCTCGGACACCGTCATCTCCCAAATACTGGTGATGGCTCCTTGCCGAGGGTCCAGGCCTGAGGGAACAAAGGTCAGTTTGAATGTTTCCTCCAATCCTCTTAGTGCTCAAAATCACAACATGCAATGCACAAACCAAGTGTGGATACCTACTTTTGTTATGCAGGTTGCAGTTGAACCGTTTCCTTTCAACATTTAAGCTAATATTGTTAATCTGCAGATGAACAATGCCGATGACGATATAAATTAAGGCAATTAATTGTAGGTCATAAAATATCAACTTTATTTGCACTAAGTATGATTTGGTTATTGATAGTCTGTAAAAACTTACTACTTAGATCACTAAAATAATTATTAAAGCTTATACGTCACTTAGTCTTTAAATTATGCACGTTGCAATTGTGTCATTCAATCAATTTAAAAATAATTTAAAACTCGAATTTAAGTAGTGTACGTAATAAATTATCAGCGAATATTATGCCAATGATCGCAGTGATTTCTGTTTAAGCATTTAAAAACGGTTATTAATATGGCACTAAATATTAAAATATAATAGTAGGTAAAGTCTTTGTTTAGAAATATACTTCGTAATCTATCAGTTTGATCACAATTATAAGAGTGATTATTTTAAAGCATCTAATCAAATTTTTACTTCCTCTTTATTCCTTTCAGCTCATGAGTTCAGATCCAAAATTTTTGACAATAGTCTTAAACTGCCACTGAGGATGCCACTGCTTCATATGCTTGTTGTAATCGTTCCTATTATGGAAGCCGCTGCCGCATTCAGAGCACGAGAACTTCCACACAGGCCCGTGAACCCTCATGTGCTGTCTCAGCGTCCTCTCGTGCATGTAAGCCTTCTGACATATCGAGCAGAAGAAATTCCTCTCCCCCGTATGACCTCTCATATGCATCTTCAACAAGGATTTTGTCCCAAAGCATTTCCCGCAAATCTTGCACTGGATTTTTTGCGTGTGTAACTTAGTTGTATGTTCCGTCAAAGCTCTTCTTGTCGGAAAAACTGCTTTACACATCTGGCACTCGAAAGAAAAGGTGATTCCGTGCGCTTCTTTCAGATGTGTCATTTTACGATAATGCTCAGCGAACCTTTCCAAGCAATGAGGACATTTTAAAGGCTTTATCTTCTTTGCATTGGTGACTTCATGTTTTTTAAATAAGTGGTAACGTAGTTTTAACTTAGTGGTGAATACTTCTTGGCATTTGTCGCATTTGTGGACACCGTTTTGATGGACTATCCTATGGTTGATAAGGCGTTGGTGAGACATGAAGCCGAGGCCGCAAGTTTCGCAAACGACGCTGAAATGAACGTTCATATGCCTATTGAGAAGGAAGAAAGAGTTGAAGGTTTTAGAGCACTTGTGACAGGATAAGAGGCCGTTATTTGTACTTAGATCATACGCCATGAGACCGTTTCCTGCTGTGTTGAATTCCTTCTTATGCGCCGCTGTTAAATGTTTTCTTATATCGTCCAAGTCTGAATACTTTTGTTCGCAAAGCTTGCATTTTAGACCTGAAATATCAACTTTTATAACCCGTTTCCCTTTTCGTAAATACTGTTTGAGTAAGCAGCACCTTTCTGGTGTGACGTGGAACGCTGTGTGTTGTAACACAGAGTGGATCTCTGGGAAGACTTCGTTACAGTAGAAGCACTTGAAATTAGCCTGCTGGTAAAAGAAGGGCTTGATAGTAGTGAACTCTAGGAAAGTGGCGGCGTTCTGCCGTTCCGATATGGTCATTTGCCAGATACTCGTCCGTGGCCCGGATCGATGACTTGCCGGTAATCCTGGGGAAGAAAATTTGCCTATTAAACCGACAGGTCGGAAAGAAAAACTGATATTCACGTGCAAAATAAACTAACCTTTGTTCAGCATCTTTGGACAGGAGTGGTGAAAAAGGAACCCAATTTTTGTTTCATGAGTTTTACGAATAGGTACCTACTCTAAACTAAACCAATAATTAGGGAAAGTGCACTATATAGTTTGTTCGAATCATTATAACCACCGTGTTTTTACAAATATGAATGCAGAATAAGTTAGGCTAATTCCTTTTATCTTAGAATAAGACTTGTGTAAATATAAGCATGGTGTTTATTTTTTTCTACATTGTTTCTGTATGTTATGTTACACTGTGAAAACTGTTTATGTGGGCAACAAGCGCTTCACTATCACAGCAATTCATTCCACATACAGTACACGATACTCCAAGATCGTGAGACCTGGAGTGCTCTCTTAAATTCTTCATCCTCGCATAAGCTTTTCCGCAAATATTGCATTTGAAGCTCTTTTCTCCAGAATGTATCACCATGTGTCTAGAGAGACAGTATTTTGAGAAGAATCTAGCGTGGCACACGCTACATTCATGATTACGCTCTTGTAGGTGAACTGATCTTATATGGAGTAGCAGGTGATATTTCAAATCATATTCTCTTCCGCATGTCTCGCATCTAAATAAACCTGTGCTTTGGTTGTGCACGATTCGCAAATGTTTTGTTCTCTGATAGTCCGAGTTAAATCTCTCTGGACATATTGGGCATCTTCTTGGATGTTGCTTTTTATGTACACCTCGTACGTGTAACGTCCTTTTAGCGGCGTTACTGAATACTTTGTCGCATTTATTGCAAGGAAAGTTGCCTTGCTCGTGGATTTGTAAATGGCGTTTGAGAAGATTCATCGATATAAACACGGAACCGCAAATATCACAGCTGAAATTGTTGAAGTGCTTACTCATGTGAATTATAAGCAGCCTTAATTTGACGTAAGTTTCACCACATATTTGACAGTCAAAAGTTTTCCCCCCCAATTTGAATGGTATAATATTATCATTCATTTCAACGTCAACTTCTTTTCCGTGATGTTTTAAATGTACTTTCAAAGCTTGTAAGTCAGGTAGAATCTCTGGACACAATTTACATTCTAAGCAACTAACATCCACCTTGATGTTTTTCTCACGAACTCTGTTAATCATTTCTGTTTTCAGGTCTTCTGCAGAATGTTCGTCAATTGTGTGATGTTTAAGTAAGATTGCATCTAAAAATGTTCTAGAACAAATAAAACATTTGTACTTGTTACTTGCATGTATAAATGGGTACACGTATGAGTTTTCGAATATGGTTAAAGCATTTGTCTTCCAGCCTTCGCATTTTAAGGGTGCAGCGCGCTTTTTGAGCGGTGGCTTATAAAGGTAAGGACGTTGAAAAGTTTTTACGTTAAATGTGACCGTAGCTTCTTCGCCCTCTGTATGATCATTCCATTGTATATCGTCAAGACAAATTGGATCTTTTAATATTGTTAAGTTATTCTTATCGTCGTTGAATGATTTACTTATTTTAACATTATTTATAAACTTATTTTGTTTCTTTGGTTTAATTTTATTTTCGTCGTGTTCGTCTATGCATTCCAAATCATCAATATCGATTGGTGTCTTCAGAAGGGTAAGCTTTATGTCGTTGCCGTCGTCATCTTTTAGTACGATAGACGACTGGCTCTCTTGGATGATCCCTAGAAGAAAAACAAAACGTAATTGTGTATTAAACTATTTATTACAAAATAAAATTATACATTTGTGCGTGTGAATTCATTTTATACAAATAAATATAATACAGATCAGCGAATGTCAAAAATAAACAGATCTCTAGTCTTATTATAGTTTTACGCTTGAAGCACACTTTCATGTAATCTAAGATGGTCTTTCAAGTTCTTTCTTCTTAAAAACGCCATACCGCACACTTCACATTTATAGTTTTTCTCCCCCGTGTGAATGACCATGTGGCGTTTCAAAGTCTCCTTATTGCAGAACCTTTGATGGCAGATGTCACATTGCTGGTTCCTTTCCTGAAGGTGCACAGAGCGGGTGTGACATATTAAATGATATTTGAGATTGAAAGCTCGTCCGCAAGTCTCGCATTTATGGACGCGAGTCGACTGATTATGCACGTCTTGTAAATGGATAGTTCGTCTATAATTAGAATTGAATCTCTCTGGGCATATGGGACATCGTCTTGGATATTGTTTTAAATGCACACCTCGAATGTGAAGAGAGCGTTTATGAGGTGTAGTGAAGACTTTGCTACAGCGGTCGCAAGGAAAGCTACCGTTCTCGTGCACTTCAAGGTGCTTCTTTAATAAACGTAGTGTCATGAAGCCAGAGCCGCAAATTTCACAGCTATAGTTATTGAAGTGCACACTCATATGTATGACCAGTATTCGGACTTTAATGAATTCCTCCTCGCACATCACACATTTGTAGGAACCCTCTCGTCCGTCCAGTTTAAAAGGTATCATATTATCTTTCAATTCGGGGTCTATTGGTTTCTGATGTGCTTCCTTCAAGTGATGCTTTAGTTCCGCTAAAGATTTAGGCCGCAGGGAACAGATTTTGCACGCCATATCACTAACGTCTACTTTCAGTACATTCTCTCGTCGGTTGTTGACCAGTCTTTTCAACGCGCTAAATCCATGGCTCTCCTGCATGTGACTACTCAATTCAACAGTTTCTAGGAACGGTTGTGAACAAACGAAACATTTGAACTTGTTGTTTCCGTATATGAAGGGGTACACTGTCGAGTTTTCGAAGACTGTTAATGCATTTTGTCGAATATCGGGTCGCTTTTTGGTTTTTTGAGGGATGAGCACTTCAGCGGGCGGATCTAAGTTTCCTACAACCGCGTTTTGAGGAGGTGTGGTGTGTCCGCCATTCGATACAGGGGACGGACTACGGGATGGAGTGTAATCCCTCGAAGTCGTCGGAGGGTAATACTCTGCCTCTGCGGACTTGAGTTTTAGGACAAGTTTATCCAAGTCCGCTATCGTACCCAGCGGCCTACATAAGCTGCGGTCGTATGCCACTTGGAATAAGGGCACGATCCTTTTCTGCTTCTGTATTTCCGGTAATATTGGCGAGTCGGATCCTAGAAAACAGAAAATTCGCACTTGTATCACGACGTCAACACATTCATGCATATTAGCTATTACTTATTCTGTGATCAAATGTAAACGCAGGTGCAGTGTTAAAATATAACCAGTTCCCAGTTTAGCTTCTTATAGATAAACTTAAAGGACAGTGAAGACTTGAGACAAAATTAAACTGTATTGATATTATTTATTTCGTCAAAATAGTCATATTTCATATTATGTTCAGTAAAAAACTTAATAATGGAACAACCACTTATTATCCTAATATGGCAAGGTTATAAGCCTTTCTCATGACATGAATTCATATTTAACCGGATGGTGTACTTTCACGTGATGTTTCAAACTACAGTTTTGCACAAATGACTCCCCGCAAGTCGCACAAACGAATCTTCTGTCATCCTCGTGTATACGCATATGTTCCCGTAAAGTATATTTCCTAGCATAGGACTTTTTGCACACTGAGCACTGATGTTTCCTCTCTCCTCCGTGACGGATCATATGCTCCTTCAGCTCAGATTTGGAATAAAACTTCCATTCACACACCTCGCAGGCATGCCGTTTGAGCTTCAAATGCACCGTCCTGATGTGAACCCCTAGCTTCCCACTTAGTGTGAACACTTTAGGACACAAATTACACTTAAACTCTTTAAGTTTCAGACCGTGGATTGAAGAAACGTGTTTATTTCTTTGGAAGTAATTCCTAAAAGTCTCCGGGCAGTGAGGGCAACGGTGCCTTTTCACCCGCATGTGAACGAGTGCGTAATGTTCGTTCTTGGCATTTGTGGATCGAAAAACTTTTTCACAAGCGTCACAGGGGAAAGAGCCCGTCTCGTGAGAGAAAGAGTGCGTCCTCAAACGCTCTGGGGTAATGAAACCTGTTCCGCACTGCTCACATATAAAATTCTGAAAGTGTACGTTCATGTGCTGGTTTAAACTTTTAAATTCAGCGAACGTTTCGGAGCAAATTGCGCATTTGAACTCATCTTTCCTCACCTTAAATGGGAGAATACCATCATTCGATTTCGGGTCAATGCTTTTGTTATGTTTTTCTAGCAGGTGCTTTTTTAACTCATTCAAATCAGTTACAACATCGTCGCAAATAGCGCATCCGGTGTTAGTCACATCTGCTTTGGCAAGTTCATATTTCTTCAGTTTTGAGAGAGCACATCTAACTTGTGCAGCAGTTTTGTCGCAATGTTCATTTTCATTATGTGTCCGCAGCCATGTTGGATCGTTAAATTGGCTATCACAGTAAAAACACAAGTATAAATTCTTCATCCATCGGAACGGGCATATTTTTGTGAATTGTAGTAACATTGTGGCGTTCTTTTTCCTAGCTTTCAGGTCGTCGACATCGACATTCGATTTTTTAATTTTGTCTTCGTTTTCTTTAATTCCGCCGGTTTTCAAGCCAGCAATCTGTTTCTCACTGTCGGTGGGTGAGGTCTCATCACCTAGAAATGAGAAAAACGTCCATGACTTCCAGATAATCATTGATTGCATGCATTTTGAGCGCGATGACAATTTAGACATACCGGTTCAGAAGCACGATGCACTTAAACCTATATCATTTAACGTGCAGATTTGAGTTCATTAAGTTCAAGACGATCCACATGTTAAAAGAATCGACTTTGAATTTTATCTTTTATATAGAACATTGGGCACCTAGCGCAAAACACTTTGCATTTTGCAAGGAGCATCACTTTGATTGGTAATAAATATTTCAGGAGCTAAGTTTTATTTATTCATACCTAGTTGAAAAAAGTAATTATGAACAGAAAATTAACCAAACGCATTTATATCTGATTTAATAATATGTATTGAAATTATTTACTCATATAACAATGTAATTATACCTATTACGATTCGATTTCATCTTTCAGAAGCGTAGGATGATGAACTTTAATATGATGTTTCATGCTACACTTCTGCACAAAGGCCTGCCCACACGCGGAGCAAGTAAACCGCCTGTCGTTGTTGTGAATCCTCATATGTTCCCTCAACGTTTTCAAACGAGCGTACGCTTTACTGCACACTTCACACTGGAACTTCCTCTCACCGCCGTGTTTAACTGAATGAGCGTCCAGCCCTGTCTTACTAAAGAACTTCATGCCACAGACTTGACACTCGTGTCTTTTCATTTGCAAGTGCTGAGCCCTTATATGTTCAGATCTTTTGCTACTCAGATCGAACACCTTGTCACATGAAGGACAAGGATAATCGGCGGTTTTCTGATCGTGGACAGTGCGAAGGTGTTTCAATCTCTGTCCGTAAAACGCGAATTTCTCGTTGCAAATCGGGCATTTGTTCCGCTCTCTGGGTTTATGTTCTTTGGTAATGTGCGAAGCGAGATGAGAGCGGATTGTGAATGTCTGATCGCAATTCTTGCAAGGGAACAGGCCTTGTTCCTGAGTATCGTGGATGCTAGCGTGCCTGATCATTTGCCGGGAAGTGATAAACTTCTTCCCGCATTGATCGCATATGTAGCTATCATAATGTTCATTCATATGCCTGTGTAAGCCTACAAACGTTTCATACTTCTTTCCGCAAATTTGGCAGACATGCTCAGAAGAACTGTTTAAGTTGTAAGGGATAACGCTCTCGCCGTAAGTCATATCCAATTCCTTTCCATGTTCAGCCAGGTGGGCTTTCAATGTCTGATTATCAGGAACTTCTTTCAAGCAAATCTTGCACGACGCGTCAACAAAATCAGCTTTAGCGGGTTCGTAATATTTGGGTATTTTTTTAACTTCAGTGTGTTGTTCGCGATTGTGTTGTCGGAGTACCGCCGGTTCAGTGAAAGTTTCTTTGCAGTAGTAACAGAGATAAACTCCTTTGTCAAATCGGAATGGCTGGACTGTTGTCATCGTTATAATAATTGAAAGGTTATTTATTAGAGTAATGCGTCTTTGTTCACCGGCGGATCGGTCATCCGCATCGTCTGCCTCAACGGAATCCTTTTTATATGTACCGCACTCTTTCATTCGGAGATGATTGGCCAGCTGGACCGAAGTCCTAAATCTACTTCCGCATTTATCGCACACATGACGAGTGGAGTGTGAATGCATGTGATTAAGTAACCTCATTAATGATTCGCACGGTTTGCCGCACAGTTGGCAGACGTGGCTGTTTCTGAGCATTTTGAAAGGAAGCACCGTCTCGCCCTGCGCAGAGCTCGTGGTGACTAACTGTTTGCCGTGCTCTGCCAAGTGAGTTTTTAACATGGCATAGTCTGTAATTTGCGTTGAGCATAGTTTGCAGGAAGCATCCGCTATATCCACTTTTGTTGGATCATACGCTTTCAGTTTAGGCAGTTGTGTCTCGTCATAATGTTGATTTCGGTGGTGTTCGCGAAGCTTTTCAGCTTCTTGAAATGCATCTACACAAAAGAAACAAAGGTATCGTCCTTTTTTGTACTTGAACGGACACGCAGTAGTTGTAGATATAATAGAAGAAACGTTATCTCTTAAATTGGCGCGCCAGCGCTCTGCATCGCTCATTTTCTTAGCCTGTATGGGTTCTTCGCTTTCCCGTCCTAAAAACAGAAAAAACTTTCTAAACAATACGTTTAAAGTCAATAACTGCTTTTAATTTGTTTCTTCAGCTACGGCTGGTTAAGAAAGGTTGCATGGGTTTGATATTTACAAAAACTGCTGTATCGAGAGAACAATTTATTAGATCTAATACGTTAACAAAATTAGTTATAATTATAACTCTATCTAAACACTTAATAATCGTATAGGCATTGGTTTGAAGTAGAGGTAAGAAACTATGAAAATGAAATAGTTAACATCATGTGTCTGACTCAAATTCTTGTTTATACTCCGTAGGGTGATGCACCTTCATGTGGTGCTTCATACTACACTTCTGTATGAAGGTGAGTCCACACACGGCACACGCGAACCGCCGGTCGTCGTTATGAATGCGCATGTGTTCTCGCAGAGTCTTAAACCTGGCATACGCCTTCTTGCAAATATCACACTGGAACTTTCTTTCACCGCTATGTTTCACCAAATGATCCCGAAGCCCACCTTTGGTAGAAAACTTCATGTCACAGATGGTGCACGCGTGTGTTTTATCTTGTTTCATGTGTTTCGTTTTTATATGGTCGGTCAATTTGCTGCTTATATTATAGACCTTATCGCAGGAGGGGCAGGGGAACTCCGGCATTTTATGTCCATGGACTTGGGACAAGTGTATCAACTTTGCTCTGTAAGTAGGAAAATCCTTTTTACAAATTACGCATTTGTATACTGTGCGTGTCGTCTTTCGCCGGTGTACTTTAGCAGTGTGATAATGAAGACGCGAAAGGGCCGGGAACGTTTTATCGCATTCCTTGCAAGGGTATACGCCACTCTCATGAGTGAGGCGATGGGTATGAAGTAGAGTCTTATTTTTAAAACCTTTGCCACATTGGTCACAAATGCTACGTGCAAAATGTACACTCATGTGTCTGTGTAGGGCTACAAAAGATTGGTAACTTGTATTGCATATTGTACAAATGATCACATCTTTGTTCAATTTGTATGGAATCAGGCGATTGCTAAGCGAGATGTCTAAGATTTTGCCGTGTTCAGCCAAGTGGCTCTTTAATGTAGGGTAGTCCGGTATCCCAGCCAAACAAAGCTTACAAGAAGCCTCCGCAAAATCCATTTTTAAAAGCTGACTTTCTCTAAGATTTTTACACAATTTAATATCATTATGTTGAGCTCGGTTATGGCTTCGAATTTCGTCAGGGTCAAGAGACTTAATGTCACAGTAGTTACATTGAAACAAACCCCTTGTATACCTAAAAGGGTAGACTGTAGTCGTGGTTATTATCATAGAAACGCTATTTCTCAATTTAGCATATTTTGTGTTTCTGCCGGCGTGCTTAACAAGATCTGGTGATTTCATACCTGTATCTTCTAATGCACTTTTGATATCAAGCGACTTATTTGCATGCTTGCTACGAATATGAGTTACAAGCTCAGCGTAAGAGGTAAATGATTGGATACATTTTTTGCATCTGTGATAAACTGAGTGCTCTAACATATGTCTTAGTAAACTCGGAAATTTATTAAATTTTTTCTCGCATATCTGGCAAGTGTGTGGTTCTGAGCCCAGACAATATGGCGAGATACTTTCCCCACGCTCGGTATCTATGGCTCTACCGTGTTCTGCCAAGTGGCTTTTTAGAATAGAGTAGTTTGGAATATCAGCAGCGCACACCTTACACGATGCAGCTGCGAAGTCCATCTTAATGGGTTGATAATGCCTTGGTTTTGGAATTTTTTTTACTTGGAAATGACGGTCACGATTGTGGTTCCTCAATTCTGCCGGATCGGAGAACGCATCAGGGCAATAATAACATTGAAATTTCGTTCCGTTTAGGATGGGCCTGTACTTAAATGGGTAAGCCGTGGTTGTGGAGACGATAGCATTAGCGTTACTCAGGAGGTACTCGCGCCATGCCAGGTTTTCCTCCTCAGTATTTTCAGCTGCAGTCGTATCCTTGTTAGCCTGATTGGCTTCTTCGTTCTGTCCTAAAAATAGAAAGAACTCTACTTAGCTTACTTGTTTATTTCTTTTCTTCGTCATCGTCACTTTAATATTAACATGGTGTTTTAGAAGCGTTATCAGGAAAACATTTAAAATGCCTAACTGGCGATGGAATGTGGACTTAAAAGAACGATATATTTCAAATCAGAATATTTCAACATTTTATTTACATGAAAAAATACAATCAGAATTATTGAAGTAATCATTGTCATCAATTAAGCAACTACCATCTAGTAAACTTTAGTACAGAACTTAAAGTAAAGAGCAATATTACAGACTTAAAATAAGAGAGGAAGAAGTGTACATTTTAATAAGAAATTGCTATTTATTATTTCGTAGTCTGAGCCGAAATAAATCTTAATTATGCGACATAGAAGAAAGAGAAGGTATTATGTGAACGAGTGTGGTTGCAAAGCCACGAACTTTTTCACGAATTGATCACAAATACTTTGTTCGTTGTGGTCGTTGATGGGCATTTTCAGAATCTGGGTCCCCCCAATTAGCGCAAGTCGTTAACAAAAATTAATTCGCTGTCAGTTTTGTGACGACAATTAAGCATAAAATGTCTAAAATTTTAGTTTTTTTTTACATTCTGAATGTAGAATATTGCTTAAAGTTTATGCAACTAACACGAAAACCATATTTTTATTGAACTTTTATGGTTAATTTTACTGTCGTCACATAACTGACAGTGAGTAAATTTTTGATAACAACTTACGGTCCCAAATTTTCAAAATGCTCTGATATATGTATTATGTAAGTAATCTCAGAAACATCTCATAACTTCTTCCACACTCTTTGATTTTAAAGACTATTGGCTCTCTCTTTACAGTGTTCGATCAGATATAAACAATAATTGATATCAATTTTATTATCAGATGTCAATTACGTTGATAAAATTAATTTTTGAACTCTGTCTAAAAACTTAATCATTTCTATATTGTGTAGACATTGGTTCATAGTAGCATTAAAGAGATTAGGAAGACTATCTAAATCATAATTAAAATTTCAACAGGTAGATGATGAGCATGGCTCAAATTCTTGTTTAAACTCCGTGGGGTGATGCACCTTCATGTGGTGCTTCATACTACACTTCTGTATGAAGGTCAGTCCACACACGGCACACGCGAACCGCCGGTCGTCGTTATGAATGCGCATGTGTTCCCGCAGAGTCTTAAACCTGGCATACGCCTTCTTACAAATATCACACTGAAACTTTTTTTCGCCGTTATGTTTCACCAAATGATCCCGAAGATGGGCTTTGACAGAAAACTTCATGTCACACAAGGTGCACGCGTGTATTTTATCTCGTTTCAAGTGACTCATTTTTATATGGTTGGTCAAATTGCTGCGTACATTAAAGACCTTATCGCAGGAGGGGCAGGGGAACTCCGGCATTTTATTTCCATGCACTAGGGACAAGTGTATCAACTTTGTTCTGTAAGTAAGAAAATCCTTTTTACAAATTACGCATTTGTATACTGTGCGTGTCGTCTTTCGCCGGTGTACTTTAACAGTGTGATAATGAAGACGTGAAAGGATCGGGAACGTTTTATCGCACTCCTTGCAAGTGAACACGCCACTTTCATGAGTGAGGCGATGGGCGTCAAGTGACATCTTACTTTTAAAACCTTTGCCACATTGGTCACAAATGCTACGTGCAAAATGTACACTCATGTGTCTGTGTAGAGCTACAAACGATTGGTAGGTTTTATTGCATATTGCACAAACGATAGCATCTTTGATCAATTTGTATGGAATCAGGCTCTTGCTAAGGGAGATGTCTAAGATTTTGCCGTGTTCGGCTAAGTGGCTCTTTAACGTAGGATAGTCCGGAACCTCAGCCAAACAAAGCTTGCAAGAAGCGTCCTCAAAGTCCATTTTTAAATGCTTATCGTCAGATGATATTTGAAGATTGGTGCTTATTGGCCACGATTTAAATTCATTATGTTGAGTTCGGTTGTGGCTTCGAATCTCGTCAGGGTCTAGAGACGTAGTGTCGCAGTAGTAACATTGAAACGCGCCCCTTGTATACTTAAAAGGGTAGACTGTGGTCGTGCTTATTATCATAGAAACGCTATTTCTTAATTTAGCATATTTGTCCTTTCTGTTGGCGTCTCCACCGAAATCTGCAATTTTCTTACTTGTATCTTTTAATGCACTTTTGATATCAAGAGATTTCTTTGCGTACTCGACACATTTATTTCCTCGTACATGAGTTTCAAGTTGTGCGTGAGAGTCAAATGATTGACAACAATTTTTGCATCTGAGATAATCGGAGTGCTCGAACATATGTCTAATTAATGACACAAATTTATTAAACTGTTTGTCGCAAATCTGGCAAGTGAGTGGTTCTGAGCCCAGACAATATGGCGAGATGCTTTCTCCATGCTCGGTATCTATGGCTCTACCGTGTTCTGTCAAATGGCTTTTTAGAATAGAGTAGTTTGGAATATCAGCAGCACACACCTTACACGATGCAGCTGTGAAGTCTATCTTAATGGGTTTATATTTTCTTGGTTTTGGAATTTTTTCTTGGAAATGACGGTCACGATTGTGGTTCCTCAATTCTGCCGGATCGGAGAACGCATCAGGGCAATAATAACATTGAAATTTCGTTCCGTTTAGGATGGGCCTGTACTTAAATGGGTAAGCCGTGGTTGTGGAGACGATAGTATTAACGTTACTCAGGAGGTACTCGCGCCATGCCAGGTTTTCCTCCTCAGTATTTTTAGCTGCAGTCGTATCCTTGTTAGCCTGATTGGCTTCTTCGTTCTGTCCTAAAAATAGAAAGAACTCTACTTAGCTTACTTGTTTATTTGTTCTGTGTCTTCGTCATCGTCACTTTAATATAACATGGTGTTTTAGAAGCGTTATCAGGAAAACATTTAAAATGCTTAACTGGCGATGGAATGTGGACTTAAAAGAACGATATATTTCAAATCAGAATATTTCGACATTTTATTACATGAAAAAATTACAATCAGAATTATTGAAGAAATCATTGTCATCAACTAGCAACAACCATAATATATCTAGTAAACTTTAGTACAGAATTTAAAGTAGGGAGCAATATTACAGACTTAAAATAAGATAGGAAGAAGTGTACATTTTAATAAGAAATTGCTATTTATTATTTCGTAGTCTGAACCGAAATAAATCTTAATTATGCGACATAGGAGAAGGAGAAGGTATTATGTGAACGAGTGTGGTTGCAAAGCCACGAACTTTTCCCGAATTGATCACAAATACTTTGTTCGTTGTGGTCGTTGATGGGCATTTTCAGAATCTGGGTCCCCCCAATTAGCGCAAGTCGTTAACACAAATTAACTCGTTGTCAGTTTTGTGACGACAATTAAGCATAAAATGTCTAAACTTTTACTTTTTACACATTCTGAATGTAAATAATCGCTTAAAGTTTATGTAACTAACACGAAAACAATATTTTTATTTAAATTTTATGCTTAATTATCACCACAAAACTGACAGTGAGTAAATTTTTGTTGACAACTTACGCTAATTTTGAAAATTCTCTGATATATTCATGTTAAGTCAGAAACATATCATAACTTCTTCCACACACTTGATTTAAAGACTATTGGCTCTGGCTTCCCACAGACAGTCTTAAAAATTCATAATCTTAAAAAAAAATTGTATGCAAATTGACACTGACAGATCTGTCAGTGTCTTGTCAGTGTCAGTTTGAACTGTCAGATTGCATACAATTTTTTTTTAAGATTATGAATTTTTAAGACTGTCTGTGGGAAGCCTCTCTCTTTACAGTGTTCGATCCACAGATGTCATATATACCATAGATCAAGCAACCGTATCTACTTAGCGTGTCAAATGAACTCAGTGAAATCCACTGAGTTGTCCGTCTTTAATCGCAGCTTGCAGCTTTCGGGCGTCAATTTTTGTAAGTTGAAGTCAATCAAAACATAAAAAATGCCTCGTTACGTGATATTCAATTGCAACAACACAAAAATTATGAACAATCAAGAGCCTGAGACATATTTAAAATTACAGGCAAGAAACAACTTCAGTACAAAATTTGACACGCTCGGCCCCTATACAAATATATGAACTTGTTTCTTCTATCTAAATAAAGTTCTGTGGTTCGATCGGATATTAAGAGCGCTATGACAAAAAAAGGCGATATATTGTAAAATGCACAATATTTATCGACAAAATTGTACACTTTACTCATACTAAAAGACAGTGAAAGTACTTGTTTCAGTTAGAACATCTTATTAACTGTCGGTTAAATAAAAAACATATGAAAAAAAAAGCTTTTTCAATTAGTAATGATTGTTTTTCTGATGCTCGTTTAGGAAAAACCGCGTGAAGCACAGAATTCGGAGCTCTTATTATGTACAATTTGATAAGATCACTCTCATAAATGAGGTAAATTTAAGTTCCAAATATCTTGTACTTAAGGCCCATTAAACAATATTTATCATTTAATCCTTTGAAATTGAGAAATTGAAAGTAAAACGAACTCAATTTTGTCTTGAAAATACATCGAAACAAGTGATCATTTCTCCGAAAATCTACATGTTATCGAAGTTATTTTAGTATATAAATAATCTGCACAATGTGCTTAAACTGCTGTTATCCATTTGTCGTTATAATATTTTATCATGATTTTTTGCCAATTTTTTGAAAACTAGCCTTCCTGTCGCTATTTTACCGGCGACGGACGCCTGCGATTTCAGTGCCGCGCCGGAGCTCGAGGAGGTAAGACGTATGTCGCTTTGGTCTCCGAGTTTTCATCGCAAACGTCGAGAATATTTATTGTTGTGTGGGTCGGACGCCTTGTTTCTACACGGGCTATCCTCGCATTGTGTGTGTGTAAACAGCGACCAACGAATTTGATCCTAGATCCGTAAATATTTGCTTTTGTAATACTTTGTTATGTTTAAATGTTAAGGTATTACAACGTTGTGATGATAAAAATGTGAAAATTACAATACGGTCAAGATGATAAGACACATCAAGATGGTACTCGGGATCTGATGATGGAGTCAGAAGGTGGTCACCAGTACCAGTGAACCATGTAAGTAAACGACTTCGTGTTTAGGCTCGTTGGGTTCGTCTCAACAAGACCTTTGACAAGAGGTGGTACTCAGGGTCTGATGATGGAGCCAGATGGTGGTCACCAGTACCAACCAACCAATCGTAATCGATTCCGGATTACACGATTACTTGATTTTACTTTGTAATCTGACACTACTGGGTGTCAGATTACTTGTAATGTAATCAAGTGAAACGGTAAATTACCATTACATGTAAAGGAATCACTAATCATCTATACAATCATTACTATTACCAATAATTCGGAATCATAGTCGATTCAAAATAACTGAAATTATTGACTTGATTACTTTCAGATTACGAATATGTAGTACCTCAGATTGCTGACTGTCACTTTGACACAAAAGTCGTCATGGGTGTCGTAAAATAGGTTTTAGGAGGTGCTGATTCCAAAATTAATGACTAATGTTCAATCTGACATTGCTGACTGTCACTCTGACACAAAAGTCGTCATGGGTGTCGTAAAATAGGTTTTAGGGGTGCTGATTCCAAAATGAATGACCAATTTGGAATCTGACATTGCTGACTGTCACTTTGACACAAAAGTCGTCATGGGTGTCGTAAAATAGGTTTTAGGGGGTGCTGATTCCAAAATTAATGACCAATGTGGAATCTGACATTGCTGACTGTCACTCTGACACAAAAGTCGTCATGGGTGTCGTAAAATAGGTTTTAGGGGGTGCTGATTCCAAAATTAATGACCAATTTGGAATCTGACATTGCTGACTGTCACTTTGACACAAAAGTCGTCATGGGTGTCGTAAAATAGGTTTTAGGGGGTGCTGATTCCAAAATTAATGACCAATGTGGAATCTGACATTGCTGACTGTCACTCTGACACAAAAGTCGTCATGGGTGTCGTAAAATAGGTTTTAGGGGGTGCTGATTCCAAAATTAATGACCAATTTGGAATCTGACATTGCTGACTGTCACTTTGACACAAAAGTCGTCATGGGTGTCGTAAAATAGGTTTTAGGGGTGCTGATTCCAAAATTAATGACCAATGTGGAATCTGACATTGCTAACTGTCACTTTGACACAAAAGTCGTCATGGGTGTCGTAAAATAGGTTTTAGGGGTGCTGATTCCAAAATTAATGACCAATGTTCAATCTGACATTGCTGACTGTCACTCTGACACAAAAGTCGTCATGGGTGTCGTAAAATAGGTTTTAGGGGGTGCTGATTCCAAAATTAATGACTAATGTTCAATCTGACATTGCTGACTGTCACTCTGACACAAAAGTCGTCATGGGTGTCGTAAAATAGGTTTTAGGGGTGCTGATTCCAAAATTAGTGACCAATTTGGAATCTGACATTGCTGACTGTCACTTTGACACAAAAGTCGTCATGGGTGTCGTCAAATAGGTATCCGGAGGTGTTTGAAAACTAATGACCAATTTGGAATCTGACACTGTTGACTGTCACTTTGACACAAAAGCGATCATGGGTGTCTTCAAATAGGTTTTCATGGGTACTGATCTCAATATTAATGATCAATTTGGAATCTGACATTGCTGACTGTCACTTTGACATAAAAGTCGTTATGGGTGTCGTCAAATAGGTTTCCTTTCCAGGGGTACTGTGCAATGTCAGGTTCCAAATCGGTCATTACTTTTTAAATCATTTCATTAATTTTGGAATCAGTGCACCCTAAAAACTATTTGACTACACCCATGATTCCTTTTGTGTCAAAATTACAATTAGCACTGTGAGATTCCAAAATAGTCGTTAATTTTGGAATCAGCACCCCCGGAAACCTTTTTGAAGACACCCATGACGACTTTTGTGTCAAAGTGACAGTCAGCAATGTCAAGATTCCAAATCGGTCATTAATTTTCAAATCAGCACCTCCGGAAACCTATTTGACGACACCCATGACGACTTTTGTGTCAAAGTGACAGTCAGCAATGTTAGATTCCACATTAGTCATTATTTTTGGAATCAGCACCCCTAAAACCTATTTTACGACACCCATGATGACTTTTGTGTCAAAGTGGCAGTCAGCAATGTTAGATTCCACATTGGTCATTAATTTTGGAATCAGCACCCCTAAAACCAATTTTACGACACCCATGACGACTTTTGTGTCAAAGTGACAGTCAGCAATGTCAGATTCCACATTGTTCATTAATTTTGGAATCAGCACCCCCGCAAACCTATTTGACGACACCCATGACGACTTTTGTGTCAAAGTGACAGTCAGCAATGTCAGATTCCACATTGGTCATTAATTTTGGAATCAGCACCCCCTAAAACCTATTTTACGACACCCATGACGAATTTGTGTCAAAGTGACAGTCAGCAATGTCAGATTCCACATTGTTCATTAATTTTGGAATCAGCACCCCCGCAAACCTATTTGACGACACCCATGACGACTTTTGTGTCAAAGTGACAGTCAGCAATGTCAGATTCCACATTGGCCATTAATTTTGGAATCAGCACCTCCTAAAACCTATTTTACGACACCCATGACGACTTTTGTGTCAAAGTGACAGTCAGCAATGTCAGATTCCAAATCGGTCATTTATTTTTAAATCAGCACACCCGAAAACCTATACTCGTGGTATATGCACTTGAAATGTGAAAGTGAAAATGCTAGAATGACATGTAAACCACGAAGTTGTATACTCATACTCGTATTGTTCATTGGTATTGGTGACCACCATCTGGCTCCATCATCAGACCCTGAGCACCACCTTGAAGTAATTAGAATTGTATTTGTCTTATTTTATCATCATATTAATATAATTATACTTTACTCTAATACTTATCATATAACAAAAGCAAATATTTGGGATGGGATCTACTTTTATAATTATTACTTTAATTTTTTAAATAAATTTTAACATAATTGATATTATTTCGCGCTATATTCTCGTATTTTCGTACAAAATAATGTTTATTAGAAACCAAAAGTTTATATCGAGATAGTAGATTGTGGTTGTTATCAAAATTCCATAGAAAGGATCAAGATTGTTTTGTCCATTATTGTAGTGCGAGCGAGTGATAAGACGTGCTAGAAAGGGTCGGCATATTGGGCTCGCGCGGCGGGTAAAATACCTAATTTCGCCCGACGCCGAAATGTTATAACGCTCTTAACAATAATTGAAATCAAATATCAGATGGCTGTCACGTTGACAAAATTATTTTTTGTTATAACTCTGTCTAAAAACTTAATCATTTCTATATTGTGTAGATATTGGTTCATAGTAGCATTAAAGAGATTAATAAGACCATCTAAATCATAATTAACATTTCAACAGGTAGATGATGTGCATGACTCAAATTCTTGTTTAAACTCCGTGGGGTGATGCGCCTTCATGTGGTGCTTCATACTACACTTCTGTATGAAGGTGAGTCCACACACGGCACACGCGAACCGCCGGTCGTCGTTATGAATGCGCAAGTGTTCCCGCAGAGTCTTCATCCTGGCATACGCCTTCTTGCAAATATCACACTGAAACTTTTTTTCGCCGTTATGTTTCACTAAATGATTTCGAAGATAGGCTTTGGTAGAAAACTTCATGTCACACAAGGTGCACGCGTGTATTTTATCTCGTTTCAAGTGACTCATTTTTTGCAAGTGGCTCCTTTTTATATGCTTGGTCAAAAAGGTGCGTATATTGAAGACCTTATTGCAGGAGGGGCAGGGGAACTCCGGCATTTTATGTCCATGGACTTGGGACAAGTGTATCAACCTTACTCTGTAATTAGGAAAATTCTCATTACAAATTCTGCATCTGTATATCCTCTTTAGCTTGTGCATTGTAGCGGTGTGAGAACGAAGACGTGAAAGGAACGGGTACGTTTTATCGCACTCCTTGCAAGTGAACACGCCACTTTCATGAGTGAGGCGATGGGCGTTAAGTGCCGTCTTACTTTTAAAACCTTTGCCACATTGGTCACAAACGCTACGTGCAAAATGTACACTCATGTGTCTGTGTAGAGCTACAAACGATTGGTAGCTTGTATTGCATATTGCACAAACGATAGCATCTTTGTTCAATTTGTATGGAATCAGGGTCTTGCTAAGAGAGATGTCTAGGATTTGGCCGTGTTCGGCTAAGTGGCTCTTTAACGTAGGATAGTCCGGAACCTCAGCCAAACAAAGCTTGCAGAAAGCATCCGCAAAGTCCATTTTTAAATGCTTATCGTCAGATGGTATTTGGCGATTGGTCCGTATTGGCCATGATTTAAATTCAGTATGTTGAGTTCGGTTGTGGCTTCGAATCTCGTCAGGGTCTAGAGACGTAGTTTTACAGTAGTAACATTGAAACAAGCCCTTTGTATTCTTAAAAGGGTAGACTGTAGTCGTGGTTATTATCATAGAAACGCTATTTCTTAACTGAGCAAACTTGTCCTTTGTGTTGGCGTCTTTAGCGGAATCTCCAATTTTCTTACTTGTATCTTTTAATGCACTTTTGATATCAAGAGATTTCTTTGTGTACTCGACACATTTATTTCCTCGTACATGAGTTACAAGTTGTGCGTGAGAGTTAAATGATTGACAACATTTTTTGCATCTGAGATAATCGGAGTGCTCGAACATATGTCTAATTAAAGACATAAATTTATCAAACTGTTTCTCGCATAGCTGGCAAGTGAGTGGTTCTGAGCCCAGACAATATGGCGAGATACTTTCTCCAAGCTCGGTATCTATGACTTTACCGTGTTCTGCCAAGTGGCTTTTTAGAATAGAGTAGTTTGGAATATCAGCAGCGCACACCTTACACGATGCAGCTGTGAAGTCCATCTTAATGGGTTTATATTTTCCTGGTTTTGGAATATTTTCTACTTGGAAATGACGGTCACGATTGTGGTTCCTCAATTCTGCCGGGTCGGAGAACGCAGCAGGGCAATAATAACATTCAAATATCGTTCCGTCTAGGTTGGGCTTGTACTTGAATGGGTAAGCCGTGGTCGTGGCGAGGACAGTATTAAAGTTACGCAGGAAGTAGTCGCGCCATACGAGAGCCTCAGTATTTTCAGCTGCAGTCATATCCTCGTTATTTTCAGCTGCAGCCGTAGTCTGATTGGCTTCTTCGTTCTGTCCTAAAAATAGAAAGAACTCTACTTAGCTTAATTGTTTATTTATTTATTCAATGGCTTCGTCACTTTTAAATAATACACATAACATGGTGTGTTAGAAGCGTTATCAGGAAAAACATTTAAAATGCTTAACTGGCGATGTAATGTGGCCTTAAAAAAACGATATATTTCAAATCAGAATATTCTGACACTTTATTATATAAAAAAAAAACAATCAGAATGAAGTCATTAATTCATCATTGTCATCAACTAAGTCCATATCTAATGTAACATTTCAACAGGTAGATGATGAGCATGACTCAAATTCTTGTTTATACTCCGTTGGGTGATGAACTCTCATATGCTGCTTCATACTGATCTTCTGTACAAAAGTCAGTCCACACACAGCACAGGCGAAGCGCCGGTCGTTATTATGAATCCGCATATGTTCCCTCAGGGTCTTAAGCCTGCCATACGCCTTCTTGCAAATGTCACACTGAAATTTCTTTTCGCCGGTATGTGTAACTAAATGAGTTTGAAGCGCACCATTGGTAAAGAACTTCATGTCACACAAGGTGCATGCGAATCTATTATCTTTTAAGTGTTTCCTTTTTATATGTCTGTTCCTAGTGTTGAACATGTCGTAGACTTTATCACAGTGCGGACAGGGATACTCCGGCATTTTGTGGCCATGGACTTGGGACATGTGTAGCAACCTATGTCTGAGATTAGAGAATCCCTCTTTACAAATTTTGCATCTGTACACAGCTACCTTGCGCAGGTGTACTTTGCGCGTGTGGTAATTTAGACTCGTAGGTAATGGGAATGTTTTGTCGCATTCCTTGCAAGAATACACACCGCTCTCATGAGTGAGGCGATGGATGTTAATTAGATTCTTAGTTTTAAAAGCTTTGCCACATTGATCACAAATGAAATTTTCAAAATGTACGTTCATGTGCCTTCGGAGAACGAAAATCGATTGGTAGGTTTTATTGCATACTTGACACACGATCTCGTCTTTGTTCAATTTGTATGGAATCAGGCTCTTGCTAAGCGAGATGTCTAAGATTTTGCCGTGTTCGGCTAAGTGGCTCTTTAACGTAGGGTAGTCCGGAATCTCAGCCAAACAAAGCTTGCAAGAAGCGTCCTCAAAGTCCATACTTAAACGCTGATCTTCTCTAAGATCAGATGGTATTGGACATGATTTAATATCATTATGTTGAGCTCGGTTGTGGCTTCGAAAATCGTCTGGGTCTAGAGACGTAGTGTCACAGTAGAAACATTGAAAAACTCCCCTTCTCTGCTTAAACGGGTAGACTGTAGTCGTAGTTATTATTATAGAAACGTTTTTTCTGAATTTAGAATTCTGAGTTATTTTGGATTGTGTTCTAGGAATATCTTCAAATTCCTCATTTGTATCCAATGAACTATGGATATCAACTGGCTTATTATTTCGCGCTTTAGACGAGTTTTGTCGGATAGAAGTTACAGGCTGAGGCTTCTTACGCGTGCTACATTCATAATCTGTGATATGAGTTACATGTTGAGCGTGAGTGTAGAATCCTTGGTCGCATTTTTGACATTTAAAACGAGCGGTGTGCTCTACCATGTGTATAAGTAAGCGCGTGAATGTTTGAAACTGTTTCTCACATATCTGGCAGGCGTGAGACTCGGAACCTAGGCAATACGGCGAGATAGTATCTCCATATTTTGTGTCGATGATTTTCCCGTGTTCTGCCAAGTGGCTTTTTAGCGTATCGTAGTTCGGAATGTCAGCTGCACACACTTTACACGATGCAGCTGTGAAGTCCATTTTAACGGGTAGACAGTAATGCTTGGGATATTTGTTTAGGTTAGCATGGCGATCACGATTATGCTTCCTCAATTCTGCAGAATCGGAGAATGTATCTTTGCAAAAAATGCATAGAAACTCGTTGGCTTTGTACGCGAAAGGGCAAATTGTGGTCATAGCGGTGACAATATTAAAGTTCTTCCGCAGGTTGGCGCGCCATAGCAAATCATCACGGCTTTTCAGGGAATCATAAATGTTTTCCACTGCGGTAATATCTTCGTTAGCCTGATTTGATTCTTCGTTTTGTTGTCCTAAAAATAGAAAGAACTCTACTTAGCTTAATCATTTATATATTGTATGGCTCAACTATGCACTGGACTGGACAAGTGGACACTGTGTTCAATATCTTTGTCACTTTCAAAAAATAATTGCATGGTAAAGTATTTTACAAGGGAGGGTTATTAAGACAGCACTGGATAGATATCCGAGGAATTGTGGGGAGGCTTTTGCCCAGCAGTGGGACACGACAGTTCCCAAATAAATAATAATATCAAGAAAAACATTCTAGTCGGTGATTAGATTAAGCTGTAAGACATACGACACTCCATGTCAGATTGTACGCATTCTTAACCCTAAGATATTCCAAATTCGAATGATTGAAGTAATTAACGGAAAAGACAAATATATGAAGTATATTTTTAATAAACTATGAGTATACGCATTTAAATGGATAGGATAGATTTTAATAGGGAGCAACAGTTACGGATCTATAATACGATAGAAAGAAGTAAACATTTAAATAAGCAATGCCATTTATTCTTAATCTCGATTAGAATACATCTTTCAAATGCGTTGGATGGTGCACCCTAATATGTTGTTTCATGCTACAATTCTGGATGAAGCTCTGTCCACACACGGGACACGTGTATCGCCTGTCGTTGTTGTGTATCCGCATGTGTTCCCTAAGGGTCTTTATCCTGGCGTACGCCTTCTTACAGACATCGCATTGATATATCCTCTCCCCGCCATGCTTGATCGCATGCTCCTGTAGCTCATAGTTACTGAAGAATTTCATCCCGCATACACTGCAGATATGATTCCTCTCCTGCAAATGCTGGAACCTAATATGTGCCGTTCTCTTGCTGCATAAATCGAAAACTCTGTCACAAGAGGGACAAGGGAACACAGGCGTTTTCTGCTCGTGCACCGTGTGGAGATGTTTCAGTCTCTGCTTGTAAGATACGAACTTCTCGTTGCAGATAGGGCATTTGTATCTCTTGTTAAATCTATGGACTTTGGCGACGTGGGTGTACAAAGGAGCATATGAGGGGAAGGTTTCGTCGCACTGCTTGCACGGAAACACGCCGGTTTCGTGCGTGCGTGTGTGGTTGAGCATGCGTTGCGCAGTCGCGAACCTTTTCCCGCATTTCTCACAAATATAATGTTCGTAGTGGTCGTTCATATGTTTATGTAAACTCAGGAACATCTCGTAAGTTTTACCACACACTTGACAGACGTGTTCGTCTTTGCTTAACTTGTAAGGAAGCACGCTGTCTCCAAAGGTGTTGTCTATCTTTTTACCGTGTTCAGTCAGATGTGCTTTCAACATGGCATAATCGCGTATTTCTGTTAAGCATAGTTTGCACAGAGCGGTCGTGAAATCCATTTTAACGGGTTCATATTTTCTGGGTTTCGGGAGTACTTTTGATTCGGAATGATAGATGCGGTTGTGCTGGCGGAGTTTCTCTGGTTCTAGAAACGTGTGTTTGCAGTAGTAGCAGAGGTACATTCCCCTTCTATATTTGAAGGGGTATGCGGTGGTGGTGTCTATTATAGTGGAGATGTTATTTCTAAAGTTGGTTCGTCTCCGTTCGCCCTCCTCCCGTTTGACGGCTGCGGACGCAGCGTCTTTATCCTCTGCTTCGGCCAATTCTTGTTTGACCTCAACAGCGGATTCTGGTTTGTACTGAACGTCTTCACCTTTCCGTCCTAAAAATAGAAAAACATCCAATCAAGGCTCTTCTTCCAACGGTTCATTAATTTATCTAAGAAAGCGGTTCGACTGACTACGGCTGCTGTAATAAAAAACCAACAAAATGCTTGGGTCAAAAATTGTCACGGAACGGAAGGACAGAAAGATGAAGATTCAGACAAACATACAAAATTCATAAGTGTTTGGGATTACCTCTATGAAAGAGGCTATTTTAAGTATAAAAATTATAGTCTTGCAATTATTGAAACGTAATTTATTGATTTATAAATGATACAATCTTAATATACATTAGGCATAGGCAACCTGAGTTTTTTTAATGGTTCAGCGTTAGGGTGATGTGTTCTCATATGGCTCTGAAGGCTACATTTCTGCACATATGCATTGTTACAAAACTCACAAACAAATCGTTTATCATTATTATGTATCCGCATATGTTCCTTTAACGTTTTAGCTCTGGCGTAAGACTTTTTACAAACTTGGCATTGGTACTTCCTCTCCCCAACATGTTTGACCATGTGATTCCTAAGTTGGGCCGCTGTGACGAACTGATACGGGCATAAGGCACAGAAGAACTGCTTATGTCTAATGTGAACTTGTTGTATATGCTTAGTTCTCTGATTGCACATAGAGAAGACTGCCGTACACAGATGGCAAGGATACTCGACTTTCCTATCATGTGCGACCTTGAGATGTTTTGCCCTATCGGCGTATCTCAAAAACGAGTCATTACAATACGGACAACGATATCTGTATTCGGGGCCGTGCGCTAAAGCCACGTGGCTATTCTTTAAAGCACGAGTCGCGAAAACGTCGTCGCATTTGGAACATTTATATTGGATACTGTTTGAGGCCTCGTGGATAACTAAGTGAGCTTTTAGTCTATGCGCCGCGGAGAAAGCTTTGCCGCATTGGAAGCATATATTATTTGGATAATGGTGATTCATGTGTGTGTTTAGTTTTGAAAACAGTTCGAAGTGTTCTCCGCAATGTGTGCACACGAATTCTTTTCCTTCTATTAGGAATGGAGTAACGCCGATGCCCTGATTTTCGATAATAGGTTTATCATGGATTTGGAGTAAGTGTTCCTTTAATGTTTCAAGGTCTTTAATGGGTAGTAAGCAGAGTTCGCAACGGAGGCCAGTGATCTCTACTTTGACGTTGTCTAAGGGTCTTGCGAGACGCATGGCCTCGACGCGGTTGGGGTGCTCCAAGGCGTGTCCCCGGACGCCGCTGAAGTCCCCGAAGGACAAGGGACAGAAGGCGCACGTGAACGTCCCGCGCTTCCACCTGAACGGGCACACGTTGGAACTCTCTATTATAATAGCCGCATTGTCTCTGTGATCGTTATACTTGCGTTTCGGTTTCCATTTAAGTCTGAGGTCGGTGGACCCTAAAAACAAAAGAAAATTCACTATCAAAAAGCACGCTGAGCTTTTGTTTGACTAGTTAAGATTTCTGCGTTAATCAATATTTCAAGCTGGTTAATTCATTTTAATTATCAATAAAACTACTTCTAGTTTTTAAGTGTAGCATTTTCAGGATTTTTTCTGTTTATGAACAGACCTGATATGAGCATATCTCAAATTGCCATTTCCAAAAACGGAAGAGCAAAAGCTACATCGATATTCAACTTTTTGCCCATGCGTTTTGTCCAGGTGCCTCAATCTAGAATGGTAGGAGTCGAAATGTGTTTCACAAATCGGGCAACGGTATCTTCCCTTAGATCTGTGAGCGGCGGAAACATGGCGGTTTTTTGTGACTCTGGTAGGAAATACGGCATTACATTGGTTGCATCCAAACTGTCCGGTCTCATGGCACATTTGATGTGCTCGTAATTTGTGCCTACTGGCAAATCCTTTCCCGCAAGTATGACAAATAAAGGTTTGGTAATGCTTATTCATATGAATAAACAAACTCATGTTGCTTTCGAAATGCATATCGCAATGTACACATCTATATTCTTTTCCTGTCAGAACAAAGGGTATAACACCGTCATTGTGCTCCGAATTAAAAGATTTAGAATGTGATTGGGATAAATGATTTTTAAAACTATTCAAGGAGTTTACTTTTTCTTCGCAAATGTTACAAGTGAGATCAGTTAAGGTGCGTTTAAACGGCGCGTGTTAGCACGATCTTACGCGAGCCGAGCCGTCCGTGTAGATGCGGCTCGGCTCAATACGAACGCGAGCCTGTGCGTTTACACGGCGCGACTGGCGCGAGGTAGCACGATCCTACGCGAGCCGAGCCGTCCGTGTAGATACGAACGCAAGCCTATTATATTGTTGCGATTTTTGTGACCGAGATGTTTTGGGTTCCATATTGATGGTTCCTCTTCATATAATTCAATAAAGCTTTGAATCATATCATTGCTCCACTCCATAATTCGAACACATGAAAACGCCGATAAATAAATTTATAGTTTAAAAAACTCTAGAAAAACACGCTTTTATAAATGCACGTAAAAGCCAAAAATAAATTATGGATCGTTCAAGTTGTCTCTATTTCTGGGATGAAGAGTAAACTATGTGCTTTTAATTATAATATTTGATTGTAAAAGCGTGGGGCGCTGCAGTCGTGCTGCAAGTCCAGTTAGCGCGCCAATCTGTGTAAACTGCTTCTCGTAATATAGTTTAACTTGATTTCTCAGCAAGTTATACAAAAAGATTTTCCTGTTACAGCGCCCCACGCTTTTATAATCAAATATTATAATGAAAAGCACAGAGTTTACTCTTCATCCCAGAAATAGAGACAACTTGAACGATCCATAATTTATTTTTGGCTTTTACGTGCATTTATAAAAGCGTGTTTTTCTAGAGTTTTTTAAACTATAAATTTATTTTATACTTTTTAGTCGTTAATAATGAAATATCTTTAAAATTTAAACATAAATTTATTCCAAGTAGGCGAATTTCGCAAGCCATTTGTGGCTAACACATATTGCTACTTAATAATAATTAATACCACCTGATGTATAGGTACCAAGCTTATCGCAATAAAGTTTTTCATTGATTCATTTAATTTTTATTTCAATTTCTATTTTATTGAGCCCACATTCTCTCCATCTCCGCCAGTGTGTCTGTATTGCATGGTGTTTTACCTGTCAGCTTTAGAACAATCTAGCACTAAGTAATTTTACTCTACTCAGGGTCACATGAGCCTGTCCAACCGCAAAAGTAAGGGACCCTAAATACACCACTGCGTAGTGCCTTGCATCTTGTGCTCGGTAGATGCCCAACTTGAAATCACTAGGAGTCAATGCCGGCCAGTGCCGGCCTGTGCAATCGATTAGGGTTGTGTGGGTTGGTTGAGCGAATTTGAGTTCCGGCAGGTTTGGGAAGAAATTTTAGCATGTAGGGAAAAAATCGCGATCGCGCGAAATTTTTTCATAGTGCTGCGCTAATTTGAAGATTAATGCAATACGGAACTTAAGGATTTCATCTTACTCTGTAAGAGGATAGAGACAAAGGGTTGAATTTTCTCAGTCGCACTCTAGTATATTTACGTTGGGTTGAACCTGGATATGGAACGTGGACGCGACATTTTGCTAAGCAACTAAAAGACTGATAGTGGCTCTGGGAACTGTAGACCTTCGCGACATGCTTAGCAGTAGCGTGGCGTGAAATTTTTCGTTGATAAAGCCACCCCCCCACCCTCACCTTATTTTCGCTCTTAAGGGTCGCAAGAAAACCCACACCCACCTTTTTTATATACTACGTTAATCTTTCTTTTTTTCGGGGGCCGAGCCCCCCTTTATTTACTCTTAAGGGTCACAAGAAAACCCTAACCCAACTTATTTTTAATACTACGTTAATCTTTCTTTTATGCGGGGGGCTTCGCCCCCCGAGCCCCTCTTACTTTTGCTCTTAAGGGTCACAAGAAAACCCTTAACCAACTTATTTTAAATACTAAAATACTACGTTGATATTTATTTAGGCAATCATGGTCGCGCGATAAATGATAAAACAGCAGGCCGTCCCTATCGATGCCCGATGTTTTATCGTTTATCGCGCGACCATGATTGCCTGGCTGGGCTGCATATTTAAGGGTCACAAAAAAGACCCTAACCTGACTTAGTTTAGATATACTGATTCGGTCTTTCCTTTTTCCGCTCATAAGGGTCGCAAGAAAACCCTAACCTAGCTTATGCCTCGCTTCGCTTCGGTCAATAATAGGTTTGTTATAACGTTGATGAAAACGTAACGTTCGAAGTTCATTACGTGGCCTTTCTCACAAGCGCAAACAGAACTATGATACGATATGCCATCATGGAATGCCAGTGCCTATCTTCGGGCTTCATTATCAGACCTTGAAACCTAATCGTGGTCAAAGTTCATTACAAGACTGATTTTGGGTTTCTAAGAAACCCAAAAACAGCTATGATACGATGTTCCATCATGTAGTTCCAGTTCATATCTTCCGGCTCCATCATCAGACTTTGAAACCTAATCTTAGTCAAAGTTCATTACAAGACTTTTCTAAGAAACCCAAAAACAGCTATGATACGATGTTCCATCATGTAGTTCCAGTTCATATCTTCCGGCTCCATCATCAGATCAGTTCAACAGTACCATATTATTGTATTGTCATCAGAACTGCATACAGCTGCCAATTTTCATTACGCTACGATCCTTGGAAGATGGTTAAATTAGCCTCCGTAGCTTCCATTACATAGTTACATACACGACGACCTAATAAAAGCGTGTTAAAAAACTTAAAACTCGACTTCCGTCGTCGCGCGCTTTGTACCATCTGTTCTGTTTAGACGGCGCGTATTAACACGAGCCGAGCCGAAGATGGCGCGCGCGCCTTTGATCCGTGTCGAAAAAACCGACAAGTGATGGATCGCGCGAACTTTGCCGAGCCGAGCCGAGCCGCGCCGAGCGTAGCTGTTTAAACGGCGCGTGGCGCGCCGGATCAGGAGCCGAGCTAGGCTCGGCTCGCGTTATCGCGCGCCGTTTAAACGCACCTTTATATCCACTCTGAGTGGGAATGAGTTTCGAACGCCTTCGCAACGTTTGAAAACATCTAATTTATTTTCGTGAATGTTCGAGTGAGTGCGTACTTCAGTAACATTAGTGCATATGGTCGGACAATACGCGCACATAATTTTGCCGCGTTGCCACCTAAAAGCAACCGCATTAGAATGCTCTAAAATAAGAGCGGCATTTGCTTTATCTTCTACTACTTTTTGTTTCCGCTTCCAATTTATTTCAACAGATTTGCTCGCAGTTGCTTCAGCCGGTCCTAAAAACAGAAAGACGCCGATTGTACTCGCTGTCATTCTAATTATCGCTCATCCATCATTTAGTGTATTGGGTTTGATTGTAATCCATGGCGTGAGTTAAGACGTGGCGCCTTAACTTTGTATTAGTGTAGAAAGTCCAGTGACACTGGGGGCATGAGAATCTTTTCTCCGCCGGTTTATGAATAGTTCGATAATGAGCTGCTCTTTTGCAACTGGTCTCGAATGTTTTGTCACAAGCTGTGCAGTCATAGTCCCGTTGCTGTTGAGCATGGTTGTCGACCAAGTGCTTCGCTCTCGCGTAATACGTCGTGAAGAGTTCTGGACAACGAGGGCACGTGTATCTTACACCTTTCTTATGCACACGCAGCCTATGGCACATTCTGGCTGCTCTTGTATCAAGAACTTCACTACAATCCCCGCAAGGGAAGCTGCCCTTTTCATGCGACTGAACGTGAGTCCGAAACCGAGATTTCGATACAAAACCTTTGCCGCACGAATCGCAAATGTAATTCCTATAATGTGTATTGATGTGTTCGTTCAACTTGGAGAAACTAACAAAATGAGAGAAGCATTTCTGACAAAAGAATCCGTTAGAGTCAAGCTTAAATGGTAATATTCCGTCGCTATAATCAGAGTTGATAGATTTCTCGTGTTGAGAAACAATATGATCTTTCAGATCATCTATATCAGTTAACGGATGGTTGCATAGTCTACAACTAAGATTGCCTATGTCTACTTTGACCATATTATTTTCGGTTAGTTTAGCGAAGATTTTATTAGTGGGCGGATCGGTTAAGTGATTGTTTTGGACGTGTTGACGAAACGGGGCGGTGTCTACGAATTTAGCATCACAGTAGGAGCAGTAAAAGGCGCTGTGGAACCACCGGAAAGCCCAAGCGGTGGAGCATTCTAGGAGCGTCATAGCGTTCCGTCGCATCATCGTTTTGGAGATGCGTTTCTCGGATTCCTCCGGCAGCTCGTTGTTGGCGCGCCGCCGCCTGCGCATTTGACGCGCGCTTACGTTCTCCTTTAATTTCCTAACACGTCTAACTCCTACATTTCCCTCCGCGTCCGCATTAGCGGAACCTAAAAAGAAAAGAAGACGTTACTAAGTTTACTTGCCCCACATGCAACCATTATTAGTCATCTACATATTCTGAGCTGTCCTAAAAATGTAATGAAAAATTAGTAAGTTTAGGTTAAGGTTTCGATAAGAACCGGATATGACGAAAAAAAAAAGTAAAATATTAAAGCTTTTATTGTGTTACACGTAAAATAGTTCATTAAATTTTTTCAGGACCTATGCTAACAAGTTCGCACATATCAGGGTGTATTTCCCTCATGTGAGCCAACAATTGCATTCGCTGCTTGAACGTCGCTCCACACCACTTGCAACCTAAATCGTCGTGAGTTTTCAAATGCGTCCTCAACGCCCTATTTCTAGGAAACGATTTATCACAGACGTTACAATGAAAATTCCTTTCCCCTGTGTGTTTCACTTTATGTCTTCTCAGTTCGTAAGCTGTTTTAAAGCTCCATTCGCAGCTTGAACATCTAAAGTCCCGCTGCGGAGGGAAGTGGATTGATCGGACGTGGATAGCGCGCTTGCCTGACGTCTTAAAGGTTAGCTCGCAGTGTGGACAACGATAGGACACTTCTTTTTCACTGTGAGTTGCGTTGAGATGATTCATCCTGTCGTAGTAACCGTCAAAACGCATGTTGCAATGTGGACATTCGTATCTTGGCGCTTTGGCGTGAGCGTGTGCTTTATGATAATCTCTAGCGGCGCGCATTCTGAATATCTTAGGGCACTCGTTGCAAGGAAACGTGCCAGAGATATGAACTTCCGAATGCTTCCTTAATCTTGGCGCCGTCATATATCCCTTTCCGCAAGTTGGACAAATATAATGTTGGTAATGTATATTCATATGCTCGTATAGTTTTAAGAAGTTGTTGAAAGTTTCCTTGCAAATGACGCAGCTCCATGATTCTTTGTTTAGGTAGAAAGGAGAACGCCGTCTGGCTGGTTGATTTCGTAATCGTATCCATGTTCGATGACGTGATCGCGCATCTGTTTGACATCAGTGTATTGGAGTGAGCAGAGGCGACACGTGGCTTGAGTTACGTCGACATTGATGAGGGACATCTCTTTGAACTTGCTGTAGATGTCTTTGACGCTGTGTTGGGGTGAGCAAGCGCTTATGTGGAGGCGAAGGAGAGCGCAGTCTGTGAAGCTGGTTTCGCAGTAGGCGCATTTGAACTGGTTGCGCTTCCAGCGGAAGGGGCTGACGGACCAGCACTCGAGTATGGCGGTGGCATTTTTCTTCGTGGCATAGCGAGCCTCCGCCCGAGCGCTGCGTTGGTATCTCGGTTTCTCTTTGAGCAAATTGTCTATTGGTATGGAGATAGGCTCTACCTTTATCACAGTTTCGTGTTCGGTATAGATGTGTCCTAAAAATAGAAAAATTGTGTCATTTCTTGAGGAAGCTTCTTGGTTTAATCGCCAACTCGCTCGGTATCTGATTTGCATGTGTTGGTTTATTTACATCGTTGAGTAAAAGTCAGAATATTTTTATTTGTTTATTGATGGCAATGTTACAATTTAAAAGTATACTTAACTATATTAGATTTGTGATGCAAATTCAATTAAATATCAACACACAATACGTATCTACATAATTAAATATATTAAATATTTCACGGGTTTTTAGGAAGCTTGGTTGATATTTATTATGCGTATACTAGAAAAATAAACCTTTAACGATTTGTTTCTACATTGAAATACTGCTTGTGATGTCATATAGTAAATATTAGAAGGAGCATTTACATAGATCTAACGCATAATTAAGTTTCTTAATTTACTATAAAATAAGCGTATCTACTAAATTATATTTACAGATAGTACTTAAGTACTCAAGTACAACAAGTAGTTATTATGCAGATACTACTAATATAATCCCAGAGACGAGTTATCGAGAATTCAATTCAATAAAATCTTTTCAGGTCTTCTTATTCAAACATTTAAGTATTCTTCATTTGTAAACGAGCCGTTGCCACAAAGCCGTCTACGTGATATGTAAACCAGACACATCATTTTATATTTTCTGTTAAAAATAATTATTATTGATTGCATTTCTCTTTTATGACTTTTATTACAGTCAATATTATAGTAATGTCCTTGATGTCCGGTCTGCAATGGCATGTGTGAGAGACATCATGTAGGTTAATAAAAAAATATAATATTGTAATTAAAACGTGAGATTCTAAGGATAATCTGTCATTTGCATAATTGGCAATAATTTCATTTGTATCATTTGGTTAAGGGTTTATATTTAACCTTCATTCAATAAATTGACCGTTTAAGTACAAACTACAGACATTACTAACTCAATCAATATCAGACGTGAAAATGTTTTTTAGCGATATGCTTATCTAGTGAGAGTTTAGTAGCGAAGGCTCTAGAACAGCTACCACAAGGATAACCATATTCCGTCTCCTTCTTAGTTCTATGAGCTTTAACATTGTGATGGTACTTTTGTGACCTCGTCTTGAAGGTCATATGGCAAGTAGTGCATTCGTACATTTCGGCACCGGGCTTATAGTTATGGAACTCCATGAGATGGCGTTTCCGTAACTCCCAAGTTGCGAAGCGGGGCTTATCTTTGCAATGTGCACACATGTATGGTAGCGTTGTATGCTGAGTTTTTATGTGGATGTTTCTTTCTTCTAGGGTAGAGAACGTTGCTACGCAACGACTGCAGCTGTATTTATTATCGTGGGGGATTTTTGTGTGAGCTATCAAAGCTGATTCTGTGATAAATCCTTCACCGCACGTATCGCAGACAAAGTTCTGATAGTGCTCTGCGGTGTGCTTCTTTAGTGAGATGAAATCTGAGAACTGACAAGTACAAATTGCACATTTCCAATGAGATCCGTCGTTTAGTTTGAAAGGTAGAACTCCGGGTTGAACGTCGGCGTTGATAGGTTGTTTATGATCATTTTTGAGATGGGCAATCAGATCGTCGAGCGTGTCAATGCGTAAATAGCAAAGTTTGCATTGAAGATCAGTGATATCAACTTTAAGGAATTCTTTCCTCAGTTTTCGACTAAAAACGTGTTGGATATTGGTGTTAGCGTGTCTTGCCGTCATGTGCATTCTGAGACCGTTAGGATCGTTGGACTGCACGCGGCAGTAGACGCAGTTGAAATTCTGGCCCCAAGTTCTGAACGGACGCGCTGTGGAACATTGTAATATTATTTCAGTGTTACTACGATGCTTGAGAGCTTTTCCAAATCTAGGCTTATAAGTGGCTTTGTAGCATTTAAAGTTGCGTTCATGTTGTCGCAAGCCGTGCTCAGAGAGGAAAGTCGCCCCGCATTTGTCGCAAGTGAATATCTTCACGTGACTGCGTAAGTGGCCGTTTATTTGAGAGAATTCAGAGTAAGTTTTGTCGCAGTCTAGACACATCCACAGCCCGGATGGCCCTTGCTTGTAAGGCAGAACTCCAAAGGGTACGTCAAAGTTGACGTTTTTGTCGTGGTCACGAGACAAGTGGTTCATAAAGAAATCGACGCTCGGCATTTCTTGGGAACATAAGTTGCATTTGAATTCCGTTATGTCTATTTTTAGGTCGTCTACCACCTTATAGAATGCGCTATTGTAATCAGCGCTAACGTGGTCAGTTTTGATGTGGCACCTCAACGCCGTCATTGGCTCAAACTCGTCATGGCAGTAGGAACAGACAATTCTATTAAACCGGGTCTTAAAGGGGAATGCTGTCGAGTACCTAAGTATCTGAACAGCGTTTTGACGCTGCGGGTTCTGGTTAACAGATCTTTCGAACAGTCTCTTTTTCGTTTTACGTTCTTTCTCAGTATGTCCAGCTATTTCCTTACTGGGCCCTAAAAAAAGAAAAGAACGTCATCAGTAACAATTCGGGGATATTATTCATCTACGTTCGAAAATAAATTTTGTTCCATGCCATGACAAATTTTGAGGCTACACAAAAGCAAATCCACAAATTTTAGTCCTTCTTGTTAAAGCAGGTTTTAAATATTGAAATGTTTTTTCGCCATATGTTTATCCAGGAATAACTTAGTGGTAAAAGCTTTGGGGCAACTCGGGCAAGGATAGTTGAAGTCGCTGTCCTTTTTCAATTGATGTGTTCTCATCATATGGTTGTACTTGCCAGATCGGGTCTTAAAAGTTTTCTGACAAGTAGCGCATTCATATTTGTCGGTACCGGTAGTATAATTGTGAACTTCTTTGAGATGTTTCTTTCGCAACTCCCAATTAGAGAAGCGGGGTTTATCTTTGCAGAAGTTACACATGTAGGGTGTCTTCGTATGTTGTGTTCTCACGTGATGATTTCTCTCGTCGAGAGAAACGAACGTGGCTATGCAACGACTGCAGTTGTACTTGTTTTCGTGCGGTATCTTAGAGTGTGCTATCATTGCAGATTCCGTTATGAAGCCTTCTCCACAAGTGTCGCAAACATAGTTCTGCAAATGTTCTACAGTATGTTTTTCTAGAGACCCAAAGTCTTGGAACTGATTTGGACACATGGTGCATTTCCAAATTGATCCATCATTGAGTCTAAAAGGTATGACGCCTAACTGATCCTCAGTAACAGACTGCTGATGGTCATTTTTCAGATGATTCGTTAAATTATCCATAGATTCCATAGGCATAAAGCAGAGCTTGCAATGTAGGTCAGTGATGTCGATTTTGAGATACTCCTTTCCAAGTTTTCTATAAAACGCGTCTTGGACATGATAGTCGACGTGTAACGTCGCCATGTGGCTTCTGAGAACGACCGGATCGTTCGTCTGAAGGCGGCAGAATACGCAACTAAGATTATTCTTCCATGTCCTAAATGGACAAGCCGTAGACCACTGCAGGATCAACTCCGCATTCCGTCTAGATCTCATAACGAGGCCGTTGCGAGCTTTATACGACGTACGAAAACAATTCACCTGCCGACGGTGGTCTCGTAAAGCGTAGTCGGAAATAAAAGCAGTTCCGCACTTATCACAAATAAAATTCATAAAATGAGATCCGATATGTCGATTGAACTGAGTAAATGAGGAATATCTTTTATGACAATAAACGCATGGCCATTGGCCGTTAGCGTTTTCTTTATAAGGTAGAACCCCGAAGCGTGCATTGAATTTGACAGGTTTTTCATGTACAGAAGATAGATGAGTCATAAGAGTGTCTATATCGGCCATGGCTTGGTCACAAATTTTACATTTCATATTAGTTATGTCTACTTTGATTGGATTATCGTTAGTTCTGTAGAAAACATTTTTAAAGTCTGAATTAAGGTGTTCCTTTTGCATATGATAGCGCAGATTGGAAAGCGGCTCGAATTCGTCAAGGCAATAGGCGCAAAGTACTTGGGTGAATCTAGTTTTGAAAGGGTAGGCGGTAGAGAATCTTAGTATAAGTTCGGCGTTGCGCCGCTGTGGCGTCTGGCAAACGAGAACTATTTTCGGTTTTGGTTCCTCACTACGTCCGCGTATTTCCAACGTGCACCCTAAAAACAAAAAAGAATTCGGTCAGTGTCACTCCTGATCACCAAGGACTATTTAAACGACACGGAATTGTTCGAATTCAAACAAGACATCAGACGTGATCTATTTATTGAAGGAATATTTTAGATATGAAAAACGACACATTCACTCCCAATACAATGTTACCGTTGGTACAGAAAACAGAACAAAAAATTGACGATCAGTGTCAAAAGAAAACATGTTCTTATAAAACAAAGTTAGAAATTGAATTGCCACGAGTAAATTAATGAATTACATCCCAGTTGACAATAAAATCAGGGTGATGTTGTTTCATGTGACCCTTGAGGCTGATTTTCTGAGCAAAAGTCTTATCGCAGACTAAGCAACGAAATCGCTTCGTTGTACGGTGGAGCCACATATGCTGCTTCAGACTTTTATCTCGCGAAAAAGACTTTAAACAAATGATACATTTAAAGAGTTTTTCTCCTGTATGAACAATCCTGTGATCCTCTAATGCTCTATTGCTTCCAAATTTAAGGCCACAGCAAATACAAGGGAAGATGTCATCGGTGTGGTTTAATTTATAATGACTATAGAAAAGTTTCGAGACTCGAATGTTTTGGAACATTCGGGACAGCTGTAATTATTTGTTGGCCGGTTGTGAGCTTCAGCTAGATGTTTCTGCTTGTTCTCCCACGACAAAAATCTTTCGCCGCAGTGTACGCAGCAGAATGACCAACAAGGTTTTGAATTTCTTATATGTAGCCTCTTCTCCTCCATTGAAGGGAATTCTTGCCAGCACTTTCGACAAGAGAATTTTTCGCTATGACTACATCTCACATGATACTTTAAAGCTTCTTTCGTAAGATAAGCGCGTCCACAAATTTCGCAAGTGCATTTTCTATAATGCGTAGGCGTATGTCTGCCGAGTTTGGTAAGAGAAGGGAATTTCTTGGCGCATAAGAAGCAGAACCATTTATCTTTCTCGAGTTTATAGGGTTGCAAGCCTGTGTCGAAGTCTAAGTTTAGTTTGGAGCTGTCGTGGTTATCATAGATATGTTTGACGAGTTCTTCAATGGAGTTGAAGGCTGTTTCGCATACGCGGCATCCCATGTTGGTGCACTCAACTTTGATGTGCTCCTGGTTGCGGAGACAGTACGCAAAGGAGGTGGGGTCCTTGCAGGAGCGCTGGCACTCTTGCGCGTGAGCGCGGAACGCGGCGGGGTCCTCGAACTCATCGTCGCAGTACAAGCAAAACATCGACTTGGAGCGCAGCCTGAATGGGTACACGGTCGAGTATTGCAAGATAACCTCCGCGTTTCGTTTCGCCATTCTGAATCGACTGATTTCTCCAGTTTCTAGAAAAAGAAAGAAAATGTCCTGTGACTGGAAGCTCCCTTTAATATGAGATTCTAGTTGCTATGACTTGACGGCCATTTGAGTTAATATATTTTTGTACTTTCTCAGTTTTGGGGGGATAACGTTAATTTTAGAAGTTTAATAAAAACCAAGAAATTAGTTTTATAACGAATATATTTTAACAAATAGCACACCCTATTAAAAAAATAAGTAACACCTAATATCCACCGCAATTTATTATTTATGTAAAATAATCAAGTAAAATTTCCGCAAAGCATTTGACAGGGTTGACGATAAACTACTCCTTGACAAAATAGCTTTTAATGGCATTCGTGGCAATCTGCTCAGATGGTTCCTATCATATGTTACGAATAGAACCCAAAGAGTTGTGCTGAATGATTTTCAATAGGACGTAGTAGAAGTAACATCTGGAGTTCCACAAAGGTCCATTTTAGGTCCCTTGCTATTCAATATTTTCATTAATGATATAAAAACCTGTTTTAGTAATACTAACATCTTACCTACTATACGCGGACGACCTAAAAATATACCGTAAAATTACAGAAACTAAAGACTGCCAACTCTTACAAGATGACCTTGATCGACTAACTGATTACTGCAACGCAAATAAATTAGAGTTAAGTATGTCTAAATGCAACGTTATTAGTTTCACTAAAAACAAAACTAAAATTTGTTAGAAATATAAGCTTTGCTGTGACTCTTTACAACAAGTAGATCACGTACGAGATCTAGGAAAATCTCTTGACTCCAAGTTGCATCTGGACCAGCATATACCTCTAGAAATGATTGTCTCAAAGGGATACAAAATGTTTCAGTTTGTTACAAGAGCAGCTAAAGATTTTAAAAAAGCCACTACATATATTTATTTGTTTATTAATTAATAGCCTGGTTCGCCCTCAGCGTGAATATGCCAGTATCATCTGGGATCCCTTTTATAATAAATATATAGAAGCAACTGAAAAATTACAATACAAATTCCTCAAAAATGTTGACTATACACTTTATCGAAACAGGAAATTAACATACAGTAGCTTAACACAAAAGTATGGAGTAATCTCTTTAAAAAATAGACGCGTACTCCTTCAAGCACTGTTCCTCCACGGACTATGCCAGAACAAATTCGACTGTGCACAGCTTGTCAATAAGATAATTATGTTACATAGTGCCCAGAACTGTTAACCGCCGAGATACGCGCGCGTACCGGCTGTTCGCGGTGGCCCCGTGCCGCTCCAACGCCGGTTACCCACCTTGACATACATCATCTGCCCGAGGCTAAGTATAAGTATGCTATTTTAGATTCTTTAAAAAATCCCGCTTGAAATTTCCCCTAGTAGTTTAAGTTATTTGACTGTGTATATAACGTGTTTTTTTTCTCTCTGTCTCTCTCTCTCTCTCTCTAGCACACACATTCCTATTCTATGTTGCATTTTTTTTTTGTTTTCGTCCTCTTTCTTTTCGTGTTAAGATATATATTGTTGTTTTAATCATGTATCAAATACTTAACTGTCTCCTATCTGTTAAGCCAACCATAGTTTCTGATGTAGTCATTCGTGGATAATGTCGTTGGCTATGCATTAAGTTTGATTTTGATTGTAATTCTACATCTAATTGTATAGTTGTTTGTTATGGCTGCGTATCGATCGATGTAACTTTTTTTGGTATATTTTTAGTCGTTATAACGATCATTTGATATAATTATTGAATCATATAACAACAAATAATATACTAAGAAATTGCATAATTCTTATTTAATATAATGATCATTTTTTCGAATAACATTTATTATAACATACTTTCGAGTATAATGCTTATTTCCGATAATAAAGTAGGTGATTATTGGGAGTTTCAAATCAAAGATTTGAAAACTCCCAATATCACTTCATATTTAGGACTCGTACTCAGGTTTATTGGTGATTTAAAACTCTCAATAGGTTTTCAGATGATTTAAAACTCCTAATCGGCTTTCTCATGATTTGAAACTCTCAATAGGTTTTCTGATGATTTAAAACGCTCATGACGAATATATAGACAAAAGTTTATAAAACTCCGTTAATGATAAAACACCTTTCAAGTTAGTTGCACGTGCCTATTGACAAAATGAAGTTCGTAAAACAGTCTCAGAAATTGCAGTTGGATGCTGTTTGTTCTTTGTCCAATAAACGTTATTTTCGACATGGCTCGCTTTTACCCGACACCATTCGCTGTATAATATGTGGCCCATCGAACTGTGGAAAAACAAATTTAATTGTCGGTTTGCTGCTACATGAACATGGTCTACGCTTTCAAAATGTTTATGTATATTCTAAAACCTTATTTCAACCAATGTATCAATTTCTAGAGCAAGTTTTAAAGCTAGTTCCTTCAGTATCATTTCAAAAATATAACGCAAATGATGAAATCTTAAGTCCTCATACAGCAAACATGAATTCCATTATAATATTTGATGATGTTGCGTGTGAAAATCAAAATAATATACGAGATTACTTTGCAATGGGAAGGCATAAAAATATAGATAGCTTTTATCTAAATCAGACGTATAGTAAAATACCTAAACAATTAATAAGAGATAATGCTAACTTAATTATTCTTTTTAAACAGGATGATATTAATTTAAAGCATGTTTATGATGAACATGTAGGAAGTGATATGTCATGGTCTCAATTTCGTGAAATGTGTGCACAAGTATGGAAGATCCCGTTTGATTACTTAGTCATAAATAAAGATTGTAATAGAAATTCAGGCTGTTATAGAAAAGGATTTGATACATTTATAATTCTAGATTGACTTGATATATAAAGCATAGTATTACATTAAACACTTATTGCTTAAAATGAAACCATCTAGTTCAGACATGGAACATAAAATTAATGAAGAAAAATTATTTAAACAAAAAGTACTCAAATCTGCTGAAGCAGTAAGAAAAAAGTTAAACGCATTCGTGATGTTAAATCAAACGATAATATGATGTTGGAAGCAATGTTAAAACCAATCACAGACCCACTTGGTGAAATGGTAAAAAAACATAGTAGTAATGATAACAATCTAATCATTAGTGACTCAGATTTTGATAACGATAGGTTTAAATGGAACAAGCCAGTAAAAACATTGAAATATAGTCCTTCAGAAGATGGGATGAAAGAAAGTTTGGATAATAAAACTTTGTTGAGAAAGTCATTTGAATCTGAACCAAATTATAGTGAAAATGAATTAAATGATAGTGATTCTTCATCTCAAGAAAGTGTGAACCAAAGTGATTCTGATACAACAAATAATATTTCATTTAGAACGTCAGACTCGTTTCCTTCTCCTCGCGATGATCCCGCTTGGCAGAAACAATATTTTATCATGAACATTCCATTTGGTGTACGAAATGAGCGTGGAAAGCTAATGCTTGGATCTTACCCAATTTCTGTTAATGATGATAAACTCGTGATAGGTGGAGAAAGTTATTTTTTAACACAAGGCTTACATGATTTGTTGTTTAAGAAAGTACCTGACTTAAAACTAGTAACTGAAGATGATAAACGATTATATAAAACATTGTTAATGAAAACGAATGCACATAGACGCGACTTTGATCCAAAGAAACCCATAAAAAGCAACAAGGGTATGAAATATTTAAACCTTATAAAACCTCTTTTCAAATTATCCAAACAGCGCACAGTAAGTGAAGAATATATATCCGGTAAAGGTTTACCATCAATGAAAAAAGTAAAAAGAGATATTTCATATGTATATTGGGATGATCCAAACGAATTAGTTGACAGATTAAAACTGCTTATAGCATCGCGTGACGCTGGAAATACAGGGTTAGATAACGAGATAATATCCATAATTGAAGAATTACGTGAAGCAGGCTTAATAAATAATATATAAATGTATATACTCTTACCTTTCCCATCAGTTGAAGTTTGACTTTCAAGTAAAAAATGAATATAGACAAATTCGGTCACCATGTTCATAAACGTTTGCGTACTGATGAAATCTCTGAGCTCAAGTACAAGGCTTTGCTTCGAACAGAAGCAGGAAATTTTGATCTAAAAACTATAAGATTAAAAGGGGTTGTTAAACCATTATCTTCCGATGATGCAGTTAACAAGCAGTACGTTGATGAACACATTCAAAACATGTACGAAAAGAAGTATATAGACTCTTTGTTTAACACAATAAATAATCAAATTCACCAACTCGTAACTCAGTTAAAACTGAACTTTTATACGAAGAAGGAGATAGACGATATTTTAAAAAATATAATAATGATAAAACAACAAATAGTGAACGAGATCCACAGGTCAGCGCGAAGAAATTTTAAGCGACGATCGGTTGTACTACAAGGAATTGATGATTTATGGCAAGCCGATTTGATAGATTTACAAAAGCTTCATACTGTTAACAGAGGATATAAATATATTTTAACCGTTATTGACACATTTTCAAAGTATGCATGGTGTACACCTATTAAGTCTAAAACTAAAACAGAAGTCAAAGATGCATTTGAACTAATAATAAAAACATCTAAACGAAGACCTAAAAACTTACAAACTGACCTAGGAAAAGAATTCTACAATCAAGAATTCGATTTCTACTTAAAATTATTAAAAGTTAATCATTACTCAACTTATTCAATTAAGAAGGCATCTATTGTTGAAAGGCTGATAAAGACACTTAAGTCTAAGCTCTACAAACATTTTGCATTAGTTGGTAACTATAAATGGGTTGGTAAGCCATTAGACGATGTAGTAAAATCATATAATCAGACTGTGCATCGCACAACAAAAATAAAACCTATTGATGTAAATTTTGATAATGAAATGCAAGTATTAAAAAATATTAAAAAATCACTATCCAATTTGTCTTATAAATCGAACAAATTCAATATAGGAGATTGTGTACGCATTAGCAAGTATAAAAATGCCTTTCACAAAGGTTACACACCTAATTGGTCAACAGAACTTTTCACTATTACTCACGTGAATCGCACTCAACCTGTTACGTATCACATTCAAGACCAGCATAAAAACACTATACTCGGTACATTTTACGAGGAAGAACTTCTGAAAACCAACCATCCAAACGTTTACCTTGTAGAAAAGGTTATTAAAAGAAAGGGTAGAAAGTTGTATGTTAAATGGTTGGGCCTTAATAATAGCGAAAACAGTTGGATTGATAAAAGTGCGGTTGTTTAAAGATATTTATATAATTTCCTTTTAATGATAGTGTTATTATCTCACGAGATATGAAAGGGAAAGGACTGTTAAACAGCGCTATTAATAATTTACCCTTTGAATTACACTTACCTGGTTATAACTATTGTGGTCCGGGAACAAAATTGCGCAAAAGGTTGCAGAGAGGCGATAAAGGAATTAATGCGCTAGATAATGCGTGTATGAAACACGACATAGCATATGATAGTTATTCGGATTTAGCTGATAGACATCGTGCTGATTTAGAACTATACGAAATGGCGAAACAAAGAAGAAAATCGAAAGATGCAGGGAGAGGAGAAAAAATTGCTTCGTGGTTAGTTAGCAAAGTGATGAAATCTAAAATAAAGGCAGGTGCGGGTATAAAACCATTTAAACGTTTTGTGACCAAGATACGCAGTGAATTAAAAAAGAAACCAAAAACAAAAGGTAGTAATATAATTGAGCGGGCACTTATTGCTGCGACGAAAATTTTTAAAACCAATTCCAAGGTACGGGTACCTCGTCTTATACCAATTCCAAAAACTGGAGGCTTCTTACCGCTGATACCTATTTTTGCTGGTCTGTCTGCGCTAGGGTCATTAGCAGGAGGAGCTGCCGGAATTGCTAAAGCTGTAGGTGATTACAAAGCCGCCAGAAAAAATTTAGCGGAATCGGAGCGACATAACAAGATGATGGAATCTATTGCATTAGGAAAAGGCTTACACATTAAACCATATAAAAATGGCAAAGGATTATGTTTGAAACTTTCAAAAAACTAACTGAGAGGTTACCCAGGCGCGCTCTTTCAAATATTGACATTTTAAAACACTCATCTGATATTCCATATTTTCGAGGAGTTTATATGAGAGACAGTTTACCAAAGACTCCTAAAAAAGTAGAATGTGGAATTGTTAATTTAGACAGTTTTAAAAACAATGGTACACACTGGGTAGCCTACGTAAAAGATAACAATTATTGTGAATATTTTAATAGTTATGGTGACCTTTCACCTCCGCTAGAATTAAAGAGGTATTTAAAAAAATATGATATTTACTATAATTATGACACATATCAAAAGTTTAACACTGTCAATTGTGGACACTTATGCCTAAAGTATTTAAAACAATATTGGTATAACCGTTTAAATATCATCGCACAATAATCAGTTTATCATTCTCACAATGTCTTTCACTTTGTCTATAACTGGAACATCTTCCACTCTGTTAACAAACTATTCACCAGCTTTTCACCTGGATGGTGAATATGAGTGTGGGCTATTGTATATGTCAACTTTTAATTCTATACCCAACATAGACGACAGAAATAATAAGTTCTATTATGGTAAAAACAAAGTAATTAAAATTCCTGAAGGATCATATGAACTTCAAGATATTGACGATTACCTTAAAGAACATATTGAAGGATGCTCTTTTGCACTAACATGCAATAATAATACCTTAAAAACATCTATTTTATGCTCTGAAAATATTCATTTCGACAAAGAAGGCTCCATCGGTAATATACTTGGCTTCGGTTCAGAATCTATTCAAGCTAATATATTAACTGAATCCCCTTATCCTGTCTCCATTCTCTCAACAACCATAGTCCGCATCGAATGTGACATAGTGAGCGGTTCATTCGTTAACGGAAAACCTAGTCATATAATTCACGAGTTTGTACCAAACGTGCCACCTGGTTATCGGATTATAGAAACACCAAAAAACGTTATTTATTTCCCTGTAACCCAAAATAGCTTAAACACAATAACGATAAGAATTTTAGACGTTAACAATAATCTAGTTAATTTACGGGGTGAAGAAATTCAGTTATATTTACATTTAAGAAAAAAATGATAGACTTCAATAAAACTTCAGTCTCTCTTAAAAACATTACCAGTACTCATCCTGCAATCACGAAAAGAAGACCTAAAGTAAAACTCACAAAACAAAATAAGCAATTCCTCCAAAGCTTACGCCTATTAAAATGAGTATATTAAACTTAACAGAACCTTTTGTCTTTGATAATTCTATCGAGAGCTTTGAATATCATTCATATAAACCGTACGTCACAAGTTTCAATTTCAACGATGAAATACGTATACCTATAAACCAACAAGATCTTTACGTACTACCATCAGCAAGTTCTTTATACATAGAAGGTACTATAACCGCATTCAATAGAGAAACAAAAGCCGAGGTAAAAAGTGTTCTTCTTACAAACAACCCCATACTTCATCTATTTCAAGATATTCGATATGAATTAAATGGAATCGAAATTGACAAAATTAAAAACGCAGGAGTTACAACAACTATGAAATCTCTTGTATCTATGAATGGACTGGAAGCATCCATGTCTAAGTTATGGGGATTTGATGTCAATGGTATAAAAAACACGGAAGGTACATTTTCTGTGTCTGTACCTTTAAACAAGATTCTCGGGTTTGCTGAGGATTACAGCAAAATCATAATTAATTGCAAGCATGAACTTATTCTTTTAAGATCCAATACTAATTTGAATAGTGTTAAATTAAATGCGAATGAATATATAGACAATATTACTATATCTAAAATAGTATGGCGCATGCCTCATGTTAAAGTGTCTGATCGTGAAAGATTAAATTTACTCAAATGTTTAGAAAGAGATCGTGCCGTTCAGATAGCATTTAGGACTTGGGATTTGTATGAATATCCGCTCTTGCCTGAGACGTCAAAACATTCTTGGTCTATCAAAACTTCATCGCAAATTGAAAAGCCGCGTTATATTATAATTGGATTGAAAACGGGACGAAAAAATGAAGCTAATAAAGACATATCACACTTTGATCACTGTAATTTGAGAGATGTTAAAGTTTTCTTGAATTCAGTTTACTTTCCGTACGAAAGTTTTGATGTTAGTTTTTCGGGTGAAAAGTTTGCTATATTATACGAACAGTATGCGAAATTTCAACAGTCTTATTATAATCGTCTACAAGCGCCGTTGCTTAGCCCTAAAGATTTTAAAGATAAAGCTCCTTTATTTGTTATCAACTGTTCTCGTCAAAACGAAACCTTAAAAACCGGTTCAGTAGATGTGAGAGTTGAATTGGATTGTGAATCTGATATACCAAAGAACACTGCAGCTTACTGTCTGATTTTAAATGATAGTGTATTTGAATATAAGCCTTTAAGTAATATTACGAAAAAAGTATCGTAATGCAGCATATATTTGTAGACCTTCAAGGGTTTAAAACAAAAGAAAACGAATTTATTATCAAAGAATTTGCATACAGCACGCTAGAATACACTCAAGTTTTCTTAATAAAACCCCTTTTCGATTTTCTAAATTGACGGAAAGTGAAGAGAGGCAGACAAAATGGATTGAAAAACATTTAGGTATTTTGTGGCACGAAGGTTATGTTGATTATAGAGAATTTAGAAGACTTATTTATAATCATATTAAAGATAAGATAATATTCGTTAAAGGTATGGAAAAAATTAAATGGATTAAAGAATTATATTCAAACTGTACTGTTATAGATTTAAGTGAAAAGGGTGCACCGAATTTACAAGAACTGTATAAAAAATATTGTATTAATGATTGTATTTTTAATTGTGTGTACCATAAAAAAACTTGTGCATTAAAAAATGTAATATGTATGAAAAAATGGTATTTAGAAAATCACGTTCCTCTTTGAATAAATGAATGTGCTAAATAAAACGCATTTTATTAACCTGTAAATTATACTCCTGAAAACAATGTTTAAATCAACTCATGATACGATATTGTACTCGTGATACAGGTATACGATCATAACATAAGTATCCTGAGTTGATTTAAACATTGTACATAAATATGGTGGGTTTAAAAAAGAAAAACTAATTTTTTTTTTAAAGTTTATTTAATAATAATATACATACTGGCATAGCTAACTTAAAAAGTAAAGTAGGTGTTTACAAATTAGTTCAAAGTTTCCTTTAAAATATCACTATATAACTATATTTAGAAAAATGAAGCATGTCCCCACGCAAGTGTGTGAATATTGTCTTTTAATATTACTCGTTTATCATCATTCGAAGATAGTGCTACTTTCATTGTTTTTAATATTTACACAAGCTCTTCGATGTTTTATTAACTTTGGTAATTCTATAAATCTAGACGCTCTAAGAGGATTATATTTGTTTATGTTTATCTCGAGATATAAGTTTCGTAGAAAGCTCCAGCCACTGTCCCGTTCTTGAAATTCATCAATTTTCGTGCTCAATGTGTTCAAAATGGTTGAAAATATTTCTTTAAATTCGTAACTCTGATGTAAAATGATATTTTGCGTAGCGAATGATTTAATTTCACATGCTTCATTTTTCGGCAAACCAAATTCAGCAAACAGTTCAAAGTTAACCTTTATAGATCCAAAAGCAAGCCTTCTCGCTTCGAGAATATGTTTAATATGTCTACGAAGAGCGCACAGAAACTTTACCGGTGAGTCATGGAGGCTACTCTCTGGTCCACGCACTCTGTATGATGCTATTCTACTACGGAAAGCGCTGCTTATTTTTTCAATATCAGGAGTTAATTGAACAGAGTTATTATTTTTATGCAAGTTAGTGCGCAAGTGAGCAGAAAAGGCTTTACTTGGAATACTTATGTCACACACTGAACAAAATATGGAGCTATTATGAGGCATTTTGCCTATTGACATAGGAATAGACTAAATTAGACGTAAAAAAGATTAAAGATTATTGGCTTTTTTTATCTGGGAAAAAGGTTCCTTCATCTGTAAAGTCGTCCTTACAACGCTTTAGAATCTTATTTATTCCATCTACTATATCCGAAACGGAATCCACACGATATTTAAAATTAACCAGCGCTTTCTCCCAACGGGCTTCAGATGGAACGTTTTGAATATCTACTACGTTATACAGTTTAAGATCAATAAAAAGATCACCGGTTAACGAAGCTGTGCGACGCACGTAGCCGCCTGGGACGCGACGTATCAGCACGGACGACAGAGAGTTGGCAGCGGATGCTCGACGCTGGGCTTCAACATGTCCTTCGTCACCCCAGTTTGAAAACCAGCCTGGCTTACAATCAGGTGTCTCTTTCTTCGACTTGGTTGTCGTACTGGAATATTAAAAACTTATTTATATTATCGAATACAACAAAATATAATTAGTTAATTAGGTAAGTACTTAACATTTAAGAATTTAAATACTATGGTTTAAAATGTTTAGATTCAAAGGCTAATTACAATTAGTTAAGTAAATATATGTATTACATATAAAATAACTGAATTGAATTAATTACCTTTTAGTTTTGTCTTCTTCATCAAGGTCAGTGTCACTGTCCTGCAACGTATCAGTTATTAACACGGACGATGCGTGCTTTTTCACAGTTTTCTTTGGTTTGATCTTCTTGCTGTAATATTAAAAACTTTATATTACTTCCAGTTCTCATAAATAAAGAGAAATAAATAAAAAGTTCGCATTTGTAGACAAGTTTTCAAACACAGTTTTAATTAATTACCTTTTACTAGCACATTCTTCGACGACGTTTCTGTCCAGCGACCAGCCCGCGTCACGTTTCGGGATCTGAGAAGCGTTTTTCCTTTTGGTTGTTTTCTTCTGAGTCCTACAATACATAGTGATTATCCATCAGATCATTAATAATAACAAAAATTAATAATAAGTCAATAAAATCTTAAATTTAATTAAAATACATACTTTAATGATCCAGATTCATCCTCAGAGTCGAGGTCTTTCTTAGACTGGATTACATGGTACTCAAAGTCAGACCTGAAAATAAAAAATAAGATTCTGTTATGTTCAGTCGAACGAGATTTCACAGTTGTACTTGTACCTCTCTCCAGCGAGGGTTATAAATTTTAAGTTAAAGTTAATACCAATACGCACTTAACTCGCATAAAACTGCTACTTAGAAGGATACTTATCGGTAAATTTAATCGAGAACAAACATCACTCAACACCATATTCAGAATAGTTTATAGCTAAATAAAATATTACAAACTTACGAACATTGTTTCAAGGTGAATTTCTCCGTGTACGTAAAACTCGCACTGTAACACTTGCACTTGTTAGAAAATAGTACAGGAAATGAATAAGCCAGGGGTTTTATTAATAAAACGAAACTGACGTAAAGTCATGAGTTAACAACCTAAAAGCAAATTATAACTAACATAAACTACAACATTTGCAAAAATACAGTAAGAAACCAATATAATACAAAGGTTGATCATCACTGTAATATAATATTCAACTCAGCTAATTATTGAAAAACAAAAGTGTAATATTTCTTTTGTCGGAAACAAGATCCGCATAAAGGTTCCGGCACTAATCAAACGAATGTCGCCGCGTTAAGACCGCGTTCAATGTGCAAGCTATAATAGCTAATAGCTATACTATATTTTGTTACTACGAAGTTATAAATAGAGCATTTAACAAATTAAAATTACAACAGTTCGAGATTTCAAGCCGGGTGCATTATCAGTTTCAAAATCAGAATGGTATGTATTTTACTTTTATTATATTCTGGTATCTTTGAGTACTTTTATTTGGTGTTGAAATATATTTAACTTGATATTTTTTTACAGGGCTCGCAACCTATTAACCACGCTGCTGAAATGACTGAAACCACACCATTTTATTCGCAAGTTTGTGAAAAACCGAATGATCCGCTCAATTATTCTCAAGACATGGATGCGTACCTGAAATACCAGGATTTGCTCCTGAATCCATCTTTAGAAATTCCATTATCAGGTACACCAGCAAAAAGTCAGAAGAAAATCGCTAAGAAAGGAAAGAGGAAAATAAAAGAAATGGGTTTAAATTCCCATGTCATCAGAAAGGTTACAAAAGGAAAGCGTCTGATTAAAATCAGTATATCCGATTTGGAGCAATCAAATATCGAATCTAATGGGGTTACAGTACAATATGTTGTTCAAGATGACTATGATGAGTTATTAAATGCAACTGAAGGTCTGGTAGAAAAAATTGTAAAAAAGTTGAGTGAAGTGAGTAATTATTAGAAAATTTTATGTTATAAAATGTACTTTACTTTTTAGTTAGTCGTCGTGCTTGTAATATATCTCATTACTTAAATAAAATGGTTTCATGATAAATTAATTGTTTTATTTTTAACATACTAAAACATAGAGAATAAATACGATATTATTTTTAGAGTTTTACCACTCACAATATAGTTGAAATATGTATACTGAGATCTATTATATATCAAAACCATTTATAATTCATGTAAATCGTGATCATTTTATAAGATAAACATAGCGAGTGAGCAACCAGGTAAACTGACTCAAATTACAACTAAATGAGTGATTGCAATTTCGCATACTGTTCAATGTATGTCATGATTTTAATATAATCAAAATTTGAACCTTATATCTTTATGAAAAGTTCTGCTTTGCAAAGTGCAGTATATGACATACGCTAGCCTTTAATTTATACTGAACTCTTTGTTATGGGTGTCAAAGAAGATCATATTTTATATACGTTATTTTAAACCATATATTACAAAATTCGTAGTAGATATGACGTGGGAGTACGTAATCCGAAACAGCCAATAGCATAACTGGGTCTACATCACACTTATAAAGTTTTTACAATGTTTCATATAAATAAAAATGGTGATGTGTAGTATGTCGGGTTGTGACGACCGACAACCTCAACACGTAAACCATTCCTTGGCTTGGCCAACCGAGGCATGTAGTGTTGAATTCGAGACTTGGGGATCTCTGTATTTACGCGGTCGATAGATATGGAATCCCATACCCGGAGGGGGTCAAACTCAATCGATGCATGTAAAACGCGACTACACCAGAGTTCACACTTTGGGGGTCCATTCGTGTTCTGCGACGCTGACGAGCTGATCAGACACGTTGTGTGTAAACGCCACTGTCAATCGAGCAAACGCTTGAGAGAGACCACATCTGAGATTGGCCACCTCGGAGAGTGTGTTGCGTTAAGCTTTTGCTATTTAATATCATACCTAACTTAACTTTACGGCTTACATTTTCGAAATGGACCATTTAACAACGAACACCATACTTCATCTGTTTCAATCAAATGAACGAATCCGAAATGTTAAGTTAAAAATCTGATTGCGCTTTTACAGTTCACAAGTTCTAATTCTAAATATGCAATCGTAAACCTTGTGTGCTTTTTAAACCATCAGAAAACCTATTGAGAGTTTCAAATCATGAGAAAGCCGATTAGGAGTTTTAAATCATCTGAAAACCTATTGAGAGTTTCAAATCATGAGAAAGCCGATTAGGAGTTTTAAATCATCTGAAAACCTATTGGGAGTTTTAAATCACCAATAAACCTGAGTACGAGTCCTAAATATGAAGTGATATTGGGAGTTTTCAAATCTTTGATTTGAAACTCCCAATAATCACCTACTTTGGCAAACAAGTATACGTAGTACATATAATGAACCACTTCTCGCACTAGTGCGTAAAGAAAACACCATCTGTACTGAAAAAAATTAAAAATAAATTTCAAAACCAGTTAACCCTTAAATGCATGGTGATGTATATATGCATCATATCTTTGATGGCCCGTGGCTCGATATGTAGCTATCCAAAATCACATTTATTGCTTAATTATTATTCATTACTTATTATTATTTAATAAACAATTAAATACATTAAATAATATAATGATTTACTATTTATTATTTCAGTATTAAGATGAAATGGCGGAAAAGTGTGAAAAAACAGGACGACGGCGATTTTTAGTATGTGATTTAGGCTGATTTTTTCGGAGTTAGTTTATGTTTAAATATTTTATCATAAAGGTTTCACAAATAGTTAACCTTTTTAATAGTAGTCATTTTTTTTAAATAAAACTTACTAATTACGATATATGTATATAAATAAGATTTGGCCTATTTAACTTCTAACACTGATTTAGTATAAAAATCGATCTTAAATTTTTTTTTTATTATTTTTCCCAGAGTCAGAAAACCATTGTCTATCACATACAGAGTGGGGCCTGTAACAAAGGCGAAGAATGGAACTGTAGGCTATTCTTCTTATACTGATCAACATTTGTTCAGTGACTTTTAAAAATTATGAAGTCTTTAAATTTTTAATTTTTCATACAAAATAAATATTAGCTTCAATGTACGCCATTATTGTTATCATTGACGTTGTATGTCACACTTTAGACTTAACAGAATTCGCAATACATTACCTCTTAGAAAAAACTTTCAAGGGTGATAAAAATCAAAATACAAGTTATTTTTAAAAGTCGCCGAACAAATGTTGATCAGTATAAGGAGAATAGCCTAGAGTTTAATTCTTCGCCTTTGTTACAGGCCCCACTCTGTATATTAATATCTCTTTAAAAGAAAAATTCATGCATTTAAGGGTTAATGTATAGCCTGTGATACCTACTTGTACTACGTTTTTGGAAATAATTCTGAATAATTAACCATTATGGTTTACTTATGGACGCTTTTTTCACTGGCTGATTGAAATCCATATTATCATAAAGCTCAGGATGGTGTGACCTCATATGAGTTTTCCAACTAATCTTTTGCGTAAACTGTTTGTCACACAGTTTGCACGCAAATCTTTTCTCCGCATTATGAATCCACATGTGCTGCACCAAGTTATGTTTCCTAGGAAACGGTTTGGAGCAAACGGGACACACGAAAGGCTTTTCTCCGGTGTGCCCAACGATATGCCGCTTTAGTTTGTTCTCTGCGTGAAATCTCCGATCGCAATAAGTACACTGGAAGTAATTGTTTGTGTGAGTGATTTTGAAGTGTGCAGCGAAAGAGTTTCGCGAAGAGAACTTTGAATTGCATTCTGGACAGCTAAGTTGTTTTTTCTCCTCATTATGAACATCTAACAAATGATGTTGCTTTAAGTTCCGTGTATAAAATCTTTCTCCACATTTATTACACATGTATCGACGGCACTTATTAGACTCTTTGTAATGTTGTATCCTGGCTTCTAAGCTGGGGAAGACCGTAAAGCATTTTGGGCAGATCGGGCCGTTGCCCTTTTTACAGAATCTGCGATGCTTGACCAGAGAAGTGATTACGGAATAGGATTTTCCGCAAGTCTCGCAAGTGAATCTGACGAAGTGCGTTTGAGTGTGTTTGCTTAGGGTTCGTAAACAAGGGTACTTGACTCCGCACACGGCGCAAAGAAGTACGTGTTTGTAAAGCGTGAAAGGTTGCAATCCTAAATGGTAATTGAAGTCTATTGGGTAGTTGTGGATATTAAATAAATGTTCAGCTGCGTCGTCTAGTTTGTCAAACGGTTCAGAGCAAATTCTGCACTGTAGTTCGGTGCAGTCGACTTTTAAGTCCCCATCAGAGATATGAGCGAACGCTATGGTAACTTTAAACTGTTGGTGTTCATCGACCATATGTTTTCTGAAGAGTGTGGGGTCCTGGAATTCGTCGCAGCAATAGACGCACACCAACGAGTCCACGGGGAGGCGGAAGGGAAACGCGGTCGTATACTGGATAATAATCTCGGCGTTTTGTTTCTCGACGCTATGGTTGGAAACTGAACCACTGGCGACCGATTTTATTTCTAAAACAAAAAAAAATGCCCAGTCATTTTCTGAATTAGGTATATGTAGCCGTGGTTGGACTGGTTGGGGATCAGCTTCCATGATATGCTATTGTTTTTATTGTGTATGTTAGAAGTACTTATTATTAGGCTTATTTGTAATGTGGGTCCAGTAAATGGATAAACATTAAAAACAATATCAATGCAATATATTTATTTAATCAAACGAAAAAATATAATTTCCAATGTTTTCACATATGTATTTCTTATGTCTAAAAAAATTATATAGTTTTTACTAATGATTCAAGAGTTTCATTTAAAAATTAATCATTATTCATCAATCATGTTGATCATGACTTCGAAACTAGGCTATTCATACGTGAAATAATTAATACCTACTTAATACGTCGAAGTAAATTAAGTAGTAGTAGTAAAACACTTTATTGTACCAGAAAATAATACAACAATTAAATTATTTGTTTATTTTTTATACATACACAATTACACATTAATATATATTTTTGTTACCACATTTCAATAATTTATAAAACAAAACAAATTGTTTCCTTTTCGTTTCACGTATCAAGTAGGTATTAATTATTCCACGTATGAATGGCTTTACTATTGAAATCATTGCACATGATTAAATTGATTAATGAATAAAACTATTTGAATTCATCCTATATGCAGCGTGACGTCAAATTGATGTCATCGGCATGAAAGTTACGGGCACTGACCATTAGCTTCTTATGTTTTCTTAATAAGTATGCTTGTAATTTTGAACTGTTATAGGATTTCAAGACTAGACAGGACAAACACCGTTTTTGAAAGTTAACAATCATGGACAACTATAACAATATGCTTTGCAACAGATTACACAGACCAGAAGAAATGTTTCTGATAATAAATTATAAAACTAATTAACGATTAACTAATTGTGAATTAGACGTAATGGGATAGATATTTCTCTTTTTGTTATCACAATAACAATTATTATTTTTACACTTTCCAGTTCTATCCCTTAGATAATTTGAACTTTAAACCTATTTGGATATAAAATCAACTAAGATTGAAGATTTAAACTCGTACAGCTAGAAGATGTTGATACAACTCCCAGCCAGTCTACCCGTGACCGCAGACGTAATGTCATGTCCGAAACGTCGGGTTAAATATAAAACGTAAGTTTCACGCGATTAAGTCCCGTTTTAATTTAATAATATAAGATTGAAGTCAACAAACATAATCAACGTTAATCAAATTGACAAAACTCCTTCGATGCTTACTAAAACTTGAAAATTGATAGTTTAAAAAACGTGACTGGTCATCTCTTGGTCTTATGACTCTTATGTCCGGTGAAAACACAAAAGGGGTAGTAGATTAAGGGTTCAAATTATACTTTTGTTCAATATAATCACGTATTTTTTGGGTCAGTTATTAACGATATGGATCTAACCTTAACGTCACTATGCACATTAGTTTTCCCCTCAAAATCTACCAAATCCGGATGATAGCTCTTCATATGCGTCCGCCAACTGACCCTCTGATTGAATTGTTTATTGCAAGGCCCACATTCAAACCTCTTATACTCGCTATGTATCCACATATGCTGAGCCAAGTTCTTTTTCCTCGGAAACGATTTAGAGCACACACTGCAAGGGAATAACTTCTCCTTCGTGTGAACTACTCTATGCTCTTCCAAACCGCGTTTCGTGTCAAATTTCAATCCGCAACAGGTGCACATAAAGTTGTCATCGGTGTGAGATATTTTGAAATGAACACGGTATTTTTTCCGTTCAGAGAATACTTCCCCACATTCAGGGCAGGAGTGGGATTTCTTGGGAGCTGAGTGGACTTGGTTTAAATGCATCTGTTTCAAGGTCCACGTCATGAAGCGTTCACCACAAAACATGCATAGATGAGACCAGCATTTTGAGGATATTCTTAAATGCTCACGTTTGGCTTCTAAAGTGGAGAATGTCATTCTGCATTTCCTACAAATTCTTTCGTTTCCAGCGTGAGAGAATCTGATATGGTTCTTCAATGTAGTGATAGTTGCATAAGATTTGCCGCACGTATCACAAGTGTACTTTAAGAAATGTGATTGCGTGTGTCGACTTAGTTGACGTATGCAAGGGAATTTAGCATTACACATTGCGCATAAGAGCTTATCCTTTTCGAGTTTGAAAGGTTGTATGCCTAATTCGGAGTTTAAATTTAATTTCTTGTCGTGTTCAAGGTGAATATGACTAGCGATAGCTTCTAATGTATCGAAGGGTTGTGAGCAGAGTCTGCAATGGAGTTCCGTGCAATCGGCTTTGATATAGCCTTCGCTGCAGTGAACAAATGCTGTGCGCACTTTGAACGTTTGATGGTCATCGACCATGTGCTTTCTGTACAGAGTGGGGTCATCGTAACTCTCACAGCAGTACACACAGACCATGGAACTCTCTGGAAGCCTGAACGGGTACGCGGTGGAATATCTCACGATAATCTCGGCGTTTCGTTTGGCGTTGAGATAGGCATCATTGTCTAGAACAAAAAGAAATGCCCTTGGTCATTCAATTGTTCTGGCGCCTGTTTAACTTACTGACGAAAATTAAATGAACAGCATTTTTTATTCAGTGATAACATGATGAGAAGTGAGAGTTACTATTTTTATTTTTCTAGATGACTATATGGTTTATATTTTAGTTGTAATTAGTAATTACTGTTTCTTGAACTGCTTAGAATATTACTCTAACATGAATTCAGTGTCAAAAATTTGTTTAAAAATTTAAGGCCTGTTCAGGATGGCGCGATTTCATATGCGTTTTCCAGCTGACCCTCTGGTTAAACTTCTTATTGCACTCGACACATTCAAATCTCTTATATTCACTGTGTATCCACATGTGCTGTACTAAGTTGTATTTCCTATAGAACGTCTTTGAGCAATATCCACAAACGTAACCCTTTGGCTGAGTGTGTGTGAGAACGTGGTCATCAAAACTCTTTTTGTGTTTGTAGCTTTTCCCACAGTGACATGCAAAGTCAGTATCGGTGTGTGTTAGCCTGAAATGATCGGCTAGTCGGTTTTGAGTCGTGCATTTTTCGTTACACCGTGGACAAGGGAATGTTTTCTCCGGGGCGCCATGTTTTTCAGTCATATGGGCGTCTTTCTCTTTGAGCAATATGAACCGGTCACCACAGACCATGCAGCAGTACTGCCGACACAGTTTGAATTTAGTCAAGTGGTCATGTTTCTCTTCAGCTGTATCGAAAGTTTGTTTACATTTCCGGCATATTCTCTGGCAGCCAGTATGTACGAACTGGACATGTTGACGGAGGGTAGTTAGCGTTGAGTATGATTTCCCGCATTTTTCACATGTGTATTTGGAATAGTGTGTTTGAGTATGTCTGCTCAGTTGCCGTAAAGAGTACGCCTCCATTTGGCAGAGAGCGCACGACCACTTAATTTGATTGGGGAGTTTGAATGGCTGTAAACCTACTTCATAGTTTAAGTTTATGTCAGGATTGCAATGTTTAGTTGTTAAATGTCTAGCCGCGGCATCTAAGTCTGATAAGGTTTCTTTACAAATACGACACTTGAAGTCAGTGACGTCTACTTTTATATAGCCTTCAGAGCAATGGTGGAACGCGTGTTTCACTTCGAACACTTTGTGTTCGTGTTCCATGTGCGCTCTGAACGCTACAGGGTCCTCGAAAGTATCGCAACAGTACACGCAAACCATGTGGTTCTCTGGGAGCTTGAACGGATACGCCGTAGTGTACTTGACGACTATTTGACCGTTCTGTCTCGAGCCGGCTTGTTCATCTTCTAGAACAAAAGAAATGCCCTCGGTCATTCATTGTCATCACTGTCTCTCTTGGTAGTCGTGTACATATAGGACATCAGGATTTCCTGACATACAATGAAACGGGAAGGTTACCACCTTGTATCTACATCGTATGTTTAGGGACTAGCGTAGCGGTCCACTAACAATCAGGAATATATGTAATCGAAACTTTTAAATTTTATCGTTGTCGATCATGGTCATAGAAAAAGTAGGTCTAATTGTAGGCTATTTTGGTGTTTTGATAGAAAAACTACTTTCCATATATCTGGGAGTCCCAAAACGGGATTTTTAGGGTGAGTCTGGATGGATCTTCGGGCAACTATTAAAACAATATAGTTACGTTTTAGAATTAGAAACTATATCGTAAATTACAGCAGGTTAAATTATGTCTGACAAAACATTTGACGGGAGTGAAATAAAAAACAACACCGCGAGCAAAGCTTTTTCAAACCAACAATCACACGGCTTCATCATTGACATTTTTGTCCAAGCTCGTGCGAGAATATTTCTGGATGGTGTTTCTGGACATGCATTTTTAATTTCTTATTGTCAGTAAAAAGTCTGCTGCACACGGGGCAAATTTTCTTTTTACTATCATCGTGAATGATCAGATGCTGCTTCAAGGCTTTGTCTCGAGCGAAAGATTTATTACAAACGTGGCATTTTAGCGGGCGTTCTCCAGTATGCTGATGTGTATGCTCGCGCAAATCCCTCCTAGTGGAAAACGTCAAATCGCAGTACTGACATTTGTGGTCCTCCGTATGTGCTGCTTTAAAATGAAAGTACAACAGCGTGCGCCGTTCAAAAACTTTCTCGCACTCCGTACAACTAAATATTTTCCGTTCTTTGCCGTGAACTTCGACTAAATGGTCCTCCCTTCGCTCCCAAAAGAGGAATCGTTCTTTGCAGATGGTACATCTAAAAGGTAGACAAGCTTTACTAGTACGCATGTGCTCTTTTTTTGCTTCTAAACTCGGATATGTCTTTTTGCAACCTCTGCAGTAAAAGGTTCTAGTCATATGGCGTACTTTGACATGATTATCAATTCCCCGCCGACTTTCAAATCTTTTGCCACAGATGTCGCATATATTTCTAAAGTAGTGCATGCCCGTATGCCTAGAAAGCTGCATAGTGCTGGTGAACTTTTGAGCACAAACGACGCACTCGTAACGATTTTTTTCTAATCTTAACGGCACTAGAGCTAAACTCTGACTTAGTTCAATATCTAACTCGTGGTCGTCGTGTAAATGTGTCGCTAGAGCTTCTATGGACGCATAAGCTTTAATACATTTCTTACAGCGGAGGTTAGTTATGTCGATTCTAGTTTGTGTATCGAGATTTCCTTTATGGCACGTGGATCTATCAACGTTCTGATGAACAATGTCCATATGAGCCCTGAACAGAGCGGGGTCCGCGAAGGTTTCCCGGCAGAAACAGCAGCGCAACAAGGAGGATAGCTGCAGGAACGGATACGCCGTCGAGTGTTTGAGTATCATTTGGGCGTTCTGCTTGGCGGCGTCCCGACTCCATCCAAGATAGTCTAGAAAAGAGAAGAGTTCAGTTGTTCACCAATTCCCAGAACGCTCAAATGAACTGAAATGATGGCGCGGTTTTAAATGTAAATTCCATAATTTTTGGAGGACGGAAATATTTTTTATTTTGTGAGTAGTATTGGATTTTTGCTCTTCTGCTGAGAGAAATCGATAAGCCGAAAATGCAATTCTGCTTTTGACGAAAGGATATTATTTATAAAATACTGTTATACGAGTAAATACATATATCCTTAGATATTCAAAATGACTTCTTCATTGAAGTTGTCTTCTTGTCCAGCGTCCACATCCCCAAACAAGTTTACGTCATGAAAGTAATTTTCATATTCTTGAGGACTATATAATGAGACAAAAATGTTATCACACGCGGCAGCGTAAATTTTTATTTTTCTTTGTTACAATCATTATACAAAACATCGATATATTCATTCAATCGTTTAGAAAACAAACTTAAATATTAGACTAACTACAATTAAACCAATCTTTCAACATTCTATCGCCTACAGTGTAACTGTAATCCTAATAAATAAAAAATCTAGTAAGTTAGTAACAGATAAAATTGAACATTAAGAACATTGTTTTGGTAAAGCCACTAAAGTCGAACACAGGCAACTGCCTGACATTTGCAATGATAAAATTGGCAAATTAATATAATGAAATCTGATATTGAGATTTCGCCGTTTGTGGAAGTCACTAGTCGTACTCATTGTCAATGTTCATTTCATAACACAAGAATGAAATGAACGAAACATTGTCGGAATGACACCTATGTCAGTAACCTGCAGTCAACTGCCAAGTCACATATTTTCCTTCATTAATTCGTTCGCTCTTGTGAGTTGACCTACAGTGGGTTCAAACCCCGGCTCGTACCAATGAGTTTTTTGAACTTAAGTGTGAAATGTCATTTGATATTTGCCAGTCGCTATTCGGTGAAGGAAAACATCGTGAGGAAAACAGACTAATTCCAATACCAGCATAGAGAATGTCGTTACTTAGCCTCATGACATTTCTTCAAATGCATCTTCATTCGGTAACGTGTCACGAAAAGCTTTTGACAGGCCGGACAAGGAATCTTCATGTCGTCATTGTGCGTAATCATATGTGTATTTAATGTTTGACGATCCATAAACGCCATAGCACAAGTATTGCAGCCGAACGCACGCTCTCCAGTGTGTTTCCTAGCGATATGTGTGTTCAGCTTGGGCACGGTTGGAAATTGCATGTCACAATACGAGCATTTGTTATCAGTGGTATGAACAGTTTTAAAGTGAGTTTTTAGGTACGTTCTGTCTTTGAAGACAGCATCGCATTCTGTACATGAAAATATTGTCTTTTCTTTGTTATGGGCTGAGACTAAATGGTTCTCTTTCTGTTGATAGTTAAGAAATCGGTCGCCGCAGATTTTGCATACGCATGGTTGACACGCTTTCGTGGTTTTTACGTGTTTTCGTCGTGCTTCGACTGTGGGGAAGGATGTCTTACAGCGTCGGCAGATGATTTTGGCCAAATGGTCGACTTGGCCATGGTGATGAAGGCCAGTGGGAGTTTCGTATCCTTTTCCGCAAACATCGCAAGTGTAATTTCGGTAATGTGTCCCAGTGTGTTTACACAGCGCTCTGATGTTAGAAAAATTCTTAGAGCAAACCAGACATCGCAATTTGTTTTTGTCTAACTTCACAGGGACCAAGCCGTGGTGGTAATTTAGATTGACGTCCAAACCATGCTTTGTGTTTAGATGACTCGCTAAATCCTCTACAGAGTCAAAATTACCTGTACATTCTTTGCATCGCAGATTAGTGATGTCTACTCTGAGGCACCTGAGTTTATAAAATACGATTGATTTGGATTTCTCACTATCAGAATGACTGGTGTCCATATGAGTTCTTAATTCATGTGGATCGTCGATTCTTTGGTGGCAGACGAAACACTGCAGGCACCCCTCGTTGTATTTGAAAGGATAGACAGTGGAATGCTTTAATATTATCCATGCATTTTTCCTGGTAGCTAGGACACTCGTCGATCCGTTTTTTTCTAGAAAAGAGAAGATTTCATTTTCTACTTGCTAAAAAATGTAGATTAAAGTGAATTCAAAAAAGTAAATTTCGAAAAAAAAATAAAAAAAGTAAATTAAAGTGAATTTCGTGGTAACTTATATGTTTAATTTATTTTATTTGCTGTTTCTGTTTTCTTACTTGTGTATTTTGTAGTTATCACGAATAAATAATTGATTGATTGATTGAATTTCATTTCAACTGTTCATTATGGATTTTGGATCAGGAATTAGCCTTTTATGAAGCTTGATATCAAGAAAAATAAGTTTTGGGTTATGTCGACAACTAATCCAAAGCATAAAAGATTATGAGATATTTGCTTCTGGATGGTTCTTTTCTATGTGACCTTTCACTCGGTAACGTCTAGTAAACAACTTATTACAGATAGGGCACGCACTTTTCTTTGAATCATCGTGCGTGACCTTATGCCGCTTCCAACCCTGTTTGCAGGTGAATTTCATATCGCACATATCACAAGCATACGGCCTGTCTCCAGTATGTGTGGCTGTATGTTCCCTTAATTCCCTTGCATTATGGTATTGTTTAGAGCAAATAGAGCATTTATATTTGTCTGTGTGTGTGCTATTGAAGTGTCGGTACAAATACGTGCGGTATTTAAATTCTTCGCCGCATTCAATGCAGCGATACATTCTCTTTTCTTGGTTATGAGCTTCAACTTGGTGTGCTTCTCTTAGTTCCCAGTTTTTAAAGCGTTCGCCACACGTTTTGCAGACATAAGATTGGCAAGGCTTACTCGTTTTCATATGGTCGGCTTTTGCTTTTGCACTGGCGAAGGACATTTTGCAGCGCGTACAAAAATATTTACCGTATGTCACTTTATGCTCGGAACGGATGTGAGAGTTGAGTAGCGGGCACGTTCTAAATTTTCTACCGCAGGTTTCACAAGTGTATCGATAGTAGTGCATAGCTGTGTGTCTAATTATACTTTGTAGAGAACGGTGGAGGTCCGAGCAAATGACGCATTGAAATCGATTTTTCTCTAATTTTAAAGGAACTACTCCAAGAAATTCGGAAACATCTATGTTTAAACGATGGGCATCTTTTAAATGCTTTGCTAAATTGTCTAAAGAGTCAAATGTCTCTTTGCATTTGTTACAGCTCAAATCGGTGATATCTACAGGGATATGAGAGTTGTAAAGAAAGCTTGGGAGTGTATCATATTTTTCAGCTCGGGTGTGAGTATCGATGTGCGCCCTGAGCAAAGCGGGGTCGTCGAAAGAGTCGAAGCAGACGTAACACTGTAAGGCGGTAGCGTGATATTTGACGGGGTAGACGTTGGAGTGTAACAATATGAGTTTCGCGTTTCGCCTGGCTGCCCGCATCAGCACCGAAGTCGTATCTTCGTTACGTTCTAGAAAAGAGAAAATTTCAGTTCCTATCAGATCGTTCTTGATGTTAATAATTGTCGACGTCCATTTTTCAGGTTAGTAATGTCTTAACATGGATTGATGAGAGTTCCACCAATAATTTCTTTAAATGCATATTTTACAGGCCGGGTCAGGACTACCCGTAACGTAACCGACGACCGTATGAGCTGTATGAAGAACGTTAGGAAAGTGAGTGAACCGAAAATGGTTTTTCATGATCACACCCCTGAACAAAATTATGTATGTACAATGTACATAATTATAAAACACCAAGTAATCGATGCAAGTCTCTTTATTTAAACATTAATTTTACAAATTGACGTAGTTACGCAAAAACGTTCCAATCCATCTAAAATTACAGAGTAATGGTAAAATTTTTTGAATATTGCATAACTGGCTTTATTAATAGTGTGTGAACCTGCCTTAGAAATCTATATTATTTGTGGTCATGGTTCGTTAATATTTCTTGTAAGTGGGTAGCTTTTGCACATTTTAATTTTTCCTCAGTCACCCGCTGACCACGAACGCTGTAAAGAGTTCGAAACGTCGGGATGTATTTTAAATTCATTATACGCGACTTAATCCGTTTCCATAGTTTTATTCCATCTAAAATTGTCATTGAAATTAAACTTTTGTTTTTCATACGAGTTCTAACTCAATGACAAATGGATTGAAACGTTTTTGCGTAAATACGTCCAAATACGGTTTACAATGGTTTTTCATTAGCTTATTGACACGGTAAAGAGCTATCAGCGAAAAAACTTTTGAGTAACTTATGCTTCCTCTTTAAATGCCTGTCCAGACTTGACGCAGTAGGTACCCTAAGCCCACAATGCAGGCAAGCAATAAACTCGCTAGAATGGCACAGTTTAAAATGATCGTAGAAAGTTCGACGACTACTACAGATAACATTACATTCGGAGCACTGATATTCTTTTTTCACTAAACCATGATTATCTACCATATGCTGCTGTTTTTGGTCCCAAGTGGGGAATCTCTCAGGGCAGTTAGGGCAACAATGTGGCATGCATTTCTTCTCAGTTCGTTGGTGAAGGGATTTAGCCGCCATGGATGAGAAAAACATACCACAGCGCCGACAATAGGCTTTGTAAGACTCGTGGTTTTTTCTAACATGCTGTAGTAGGCCTGTGGTAGCTACGTACGACTTTCCGCAGATTTCACAAACGTATCGACTAAAATGAGTGATGGTGTGTCTGTTTAAATGTAGTAATGAAGGAAAGCTCTCGCAGCAGACTGCACAAGACCATTGGCTGTCTAAAATAAACGGCATGACTCCAAGAGGGGAATCTGTATATATAACTTTAGAGTGATCTTTTAAGTGAGTGAAAGCTTGTTCTATATTCGGAAAAGATTGGTTGCAAATTCTGCATTGGAGGTTAGTGATATCGACTTTAACGTATTCAGATTTTGGTAAGTTTTCGAAAGGCATGCGGTGGTTAAATTTGGCGTGTTCGTTGATCATGTGGTGTCGGAAGTTGGCAGGGTCGCCATGTAAGTCCCCGCAATACACGCAAAGTATGGACTGGTCGTTGACGCGAAAAGGGTATGCGGTCGTGTACTGTATTATAGCCTCGGCGTTTCTCCTTTCTTGATCGATTGTGTCCACTAGAAAAGAAAACGTCTTCTGTATTACTGGACTTTTCTTTCTTACACACCGAATTTTCAAATATTTCAAGTTAGGAAAACGTAAAAGTGAAACAGGCAGTTAGTACTTGTATGTTTATTAAAAGAACGTGGCCTTTACAACGGTGCCGTAATATTTTATGTTGTATTTTTTCATCATTCATTATATTTTAACCTAGAGATAACTTATTTTTGTAAATAAATAGCATAAATACATATATAATTTAAAATACGTATATTGAGAATGTTTGAGCTTGTAATGAGATCAGTAATGCATATTATGAAAAGGCGAAGTCTACAAAATGTGTCATTTTTAAATTAAAAGAAGAATTTACACCTCTGGCAGGACTCGAATCTGCATCTTCTTGGAATACGGGTCAATTGTCTCCGTATCTCAGTTGTTGGAGCGATTCGACCTTTGTTCTAAGAGGCCGCAGGATCGAGTCCTCGAGTCATTTTTTTTATTATTTTTCCTTTAATTTAAAATGTGTCTACAAGTTATGCTTAGCCAAATGTCGTTTCAATCGAGACGAGAATAAGAATTTCAAGCCGCAATGCTTACAAGTAGAGCATTCACCAGAATGCTGCAGTTTAAAGTGTTCATAGTAAGAATTTTCACTATTAAAACTGATATTACAGTCCGCACATCTATAGGAGCGTTTAGATTGTCCGTGTACTGTTTCCATGTGTCTCTTCCTCCACCTCCAATCAATGAATCGCTCGTTACACTTGGTACAGACATATGGCATGCAAGATTTTTCAGTTCTCGTATGTTTTTCTTTCTCTTCCATAGTAGGGAAGACTTTTTTACATTTCTTGCAGGTAACTTCGTACTGCTGATGCTTTAAGCGGACGTGTCTAAGTAGCCCTGTTGTAGCTACATAACTCTTTCCGCAAACGTGGCAAACGTAGCTTAAGAAGTGAGATATCGTGTGTCTGTTTAGATGGAAGAGGGTAGGGAAGTTCTTTTCGCAAACAGCGCAATTGTGCACATCTTTGTGTAGGTAATACGGCATGACGCCTAGTTTCCCGCTCGCGTCTATTTTCTTTCCGTGCGCGGTTAAATGTTCAGCTACAGCTTCTAAGCTTCGGAATTTCTGTGAGCAGATTCTGCAGTTTAAATCGGTGATATCCGCTTTAATGAACTCTAGGCTGGGTAGATTGTGGAAAGCGACTTTGAGGGTGAAACTTTTGTGTTCGTCCTCCATGTGTTTTCGAAAGAAGACTGGATCGTCATAAAGATCTAGGCAGTATACGCACAGTATGCTTTTGTCCGAGACGCGGAACGGGTAGGCGGTTGCGCAAGTCAGTATGGTCTCGGCGTTACTTCGCGCCGGATCGTATGACTTTTCTAGAAAAGAAAACATCCCATTGACTGTTTTTCTTGAAGCTCCTTATAGACGTTTAACGGACGTGTGAGTATACGAGGTTTAAAGTTTTAAGGCACGAGTTTAGAGATTTTTGTGGTATAATCGCAAACGTTTGATATTCGATGCAAAATTTCTAGTAACTAAAGTGCAACGCGTCCCAAAATTACTCCGTGACTGGTACCATCTCGTGTACTAACTAAAGTTTTAAATATTGCAAAGTCAATGGAATTATTTTGGGATTTGTTAGAAACATGGAAGAAAATATATGAAAGTAGTATATTCATGAAATAATTGTTTGCTATAGCATAGAGGACACAGAGAACCTCCTATAGAGTGGCAGTCTTGTATATTTGGTTCGCGATTCGAGTCACCAGTGTTTGGGGTGCGAGGAGCGGGCGGGGAATGTGTTAAGCGCGCTGTGATTGGCCGTTTCAAGGACGGCGGGCAGTCGCGCCAGATGAAAAGGGACAGAAGTATGACTGTCCCTCTACTGACGCGTAAGTGGCCAATGTAAGTTGACCTATGCCGGCTCTGAATAAATTATAAATATGACTTATTTGTGGAATGTAATGCCGTCTGTTTTTAAATTTGAGCTTCTTGTTACCTTTCCACACCATTTCACACTACAGGTGGACATCTTTAAGGCATCAAAATACCCTTTTCCAATTTTTTTGTGCGAAAAACACGCGCTGCTTTCGGGTCTGTTACTTGGTCGATACTGATCGGGCACGGCGAGCGCCCGCGCTTATATCAGTGCAAATACTAGGAAGGCTGGCCACCGCGAGTCGTCTTGTAATAGATGTCTATAGGGGTTGGTCTGTGATAGAGGAATAAGTAAGGGAAGAGTTGTAACTCCATACATCAGTAAATGCCAGTTGTATAGGTATAGTTAAGTGACATCTAGCGGCAATCACGCGTCAACTAGCGTAAATTATCAGTACTGCTACTTGTCAATAGATGTTGCGACGAACGAAAAGTCTAATGCTCACCAATTTTTAGCTAATATTACAATAGTATTAATCAGTATTCTGTTCTCAATTCCTTCTGCTCGTAATATGAGCTGTAAGCTGTTCTAATATTAAATTTTTGACACCTACTATCGAGTAGTGGTACTGATAATTCAAGCTATATGACGCGTGATAGTCGCTAGATGTCACTTAACTATGCCTATACAAATAACCCGCATTTACTGATGTATGGAGTTACGACTCATCCCTTACGAATTTATTCCTCTATGGCTATAAGTAGCTTGTATCTATCTAGATATGATGTATTCTGATGTTTTAAAAACAAACTCTTATTGTTTTAAATACGTTCATTTATTTCAACCATGTGGCTGGCGTTTCAAATAGCCTATTTAATATGGATACGTCTCTTGATAACATCACACATTTTGTATACATTGTTTTACTATCAGAGCCTATTATTATCATTAACAAGACTAAACTGAAAATAAATATATCGACAAATAAAACTGCCTGACATATACACCGTGTTTTTTTTGTTTTCCGTTAAATTCGACACGTAGCTAGGTTCATTATCAGGAACCACCCTGTATATCAGTTTTAGTTAAATTCGCAAAAAAAAATTTTTCATCATTTTCGTACATATAATCAATGAATTTATTAGTGTGAGAGACCCTTAGGAATAACATTCAAGTTAGTGTCAAGTCATTGACGGCACAAGTCAAAACAAATAACATTAGGAATTGGTAAAGGCTGCCACACACGTGTTCAGTATTTATCTTTATTTTTTTTAATAACTCGATAACCGTAAGAGTTAAGACGCTAGTTTCTTACAGAAATTAATTGTATTCGACCTAAGAACCTTTCCTTAAAGTTAACGGAGTTTAATAAAAACAGGGTGTATTTGATTCAAAATCTTACAAATTAGGTAGTAGTGATATATTTACCTTCAGTCAAGTAAAATATTACTTACCTTTAGAAGACAACACGAAGCGAAGTGCAACATAAAAAAAATAGATAATTAGGAATCGAACCTAATATGCCTGAAGTCTCGTCGTATCCATACGTTGATGTCCTAAATATTTTGGCTCATTCTGTTTTTTCTAAACATTTATTAAATACTTGTTAATAATTTATTTCTTCAGCATGGTCAATCAATACAGAATCTCAAGATCTTTCAAGAATTTACTGGATAGTTTTTTTTTTATATATTTATATGTGGCATCATCATCATCGTCCTTGCGTTATCTCGGCATTTGCCACGGCTCATGGCAGCCTGGGGTCCGCTTTTACAACTAATCCCAAGATTTGGCGTAGGCACTAGTTTGACGAAAGCGACCTCCGTCTGACTTTCCAACCCGAAGGGTAAGGGTAACCTAGGCCTTATTGGAATTAGTCCGGTTTCCTCACGATGTTTTCCTAGTTATATGTGGCATATTTTAGTAATATTATTGCCTGTAGTCTCCTATTATTTCAAAGGATTTTTATTAACCAAGTATTTTTTCTAGATTTAATAGCTGTATCAAGAAAATTTTAAGTGATAAAATAGTGCTTTTAAGTTTTAAATGAAATTAAATGTAAATTATCATACAAAAGGAGCAATATCGTCGTTTCTGCAGACCTAAAACCTAAAGGGAAAAACATGACAAAATACAAAAACAAAACACTTCGACAAAATAGCTCTGATAGTATGGAAACAGCTTTAAAAGACTCTCAAACGGTTTCCAATAAGCTACAGTCTCTCTAATACAGTTAAACCTATAAATAAATCTGTTGAGACTGAAACTTTATATGTTTTAATTTTGGAATACAAGTATATGTAGTAAATATTTTTTGTGATTAAAATGTTTGAGAATTATTTCAAACTGACCATGATTGAGACATATCCATATTATGATACATGCAATTTAACTACTTCAAATCGTATTGCCAGACTTTATACAAATATGTATGTTTTATAAATTTCAATAACATTATCTATTGTAGAATAACTTTGCACATATGTATATTTTCAAATATTTTTTCTAGGATTTAGTCGCTTTATTACCATTATAACTACTTTTGAGATCAGATTCTTTAAAATTTTAACTTGTGCCTAAGAGAAACCTACATAAATTACAAATTTTTGTAGAAAATCTGTCAATGTAAATGTTGGTGAACGGAGTTGACCTGAATATTAATAAAAAATAATAAATATTTCAACAGGTAGACTGACTACAATATAAATATTTTTAACTTTTCGAAAACTAAAATTTGAGTATTTTACTGACTCTACAGAATATGAGATGATATCCTGTACATTGCATATGTTATTTTATTAAAATGAAATCCTATTTAAGTTGTTCCTAGCAACCCACTAGAATAAAATGTTCTCTTCAATGTTAAAATAGTATATATCATACAAAACCATTCATATTTAAAGTCACATACAGGTTGAACACGATTAACTAACATTATTTCAACTTTTTTCCCAACATTTCGGTCAGAGCAAAGGGTCACCGGAGATGTAAACACCACAAAACTACCTGATATTAATTTATCTAAATGTCCTGGGTAGACAAATAAATATAATCTACCTGAATGTTTATTTCCCACCGCACGACACACAGCACTCACAACATCCGCGCACTGGTTCGAAGATAGATCTTTTGGTTTGAACATTTGAATCACTGGTCCCCATGTTGGCGATAATCTATACCCGTCTTCCCTGTTAAAGTTTTTAGGGAATGGTTTTTAAATATGTGTACAAAGCGCGAGGACTTAGTGTTATAAAAACATTCATGTCAACTCGTTTCCCCAACTCAAGAAAATCTCAATTGATGCCTACCTTTTTTCTTCTTCTCCGGTTTAGGTTTGCTAACAGTCGCTTTAGGCGTCTCCTTCTTAGTTTTAGCTTTCTTGGCCGGGCTCGCTTTAGCTTTAGTGGAGGACTTCCGTTTTTCAGCCTTGGCGTTGTCGAGGAGGTCTAGAAGGTCTACGGACTCCTTCTTAGGCACCTTGCTGGCTAGTTTGGTTAGCGGCTGGTCGTCGACTGGAAGGAAAGGTTGATGTTTAGAATCCACTACTGCTACCAGACAAATAAAACCGGCCAAGACCGGGCCACGCTCTGTGTAGGGTTCCGTAGTTTCCCGTTTTTTTTTTTTCAAAACCTGTTCAGCCTATCAAGATGACAATTATTTTCCTAAGTCTTTATAGAGTTCTACTTTTGTGATTTTTTTCATGTTTTTAAACAGAGCATCTTTATCTCTGGAGTTAATGTTTATAACAATCTGCCACAAAGTATCAAGGCTTTGGAGGGATTTCAATTTAAACGCAAACTAAAAGACTGGCTATTATCTAAAAGTTTTTACAGTTTAAATGAATATTTTTTATGATTTATACTTACTATAGCATGATATTTGATTTTTGACTATTACTATAAATTTCAATCTATTAATTTTTTTACCGTGTTTAATTTAAGTGATGACGAAGCTAGTCAAATGTATGTTAGGATATCACTGTGCATGTATTCCTTCTAATTGATCTGTTTTCTAGTTGGTAGTGTAATTTAAAATTATTATTTAATTATTGTTAAATTCCAAACACAATTAACTATTGTACGCTCGAAATGGGCAAACTGTTGAAACTTACTTATATTGTATATATATAATTGTTAAACCATTGTACACAGTTTATGACAATAAAATTATCTTATCTTATCTTATCTTATCTTCAAAAGTTAGAGGGGATGGACACTTTTTTTCTACTTTTGCAGCGATTATCTCCGAAAATATTTATTTAATCAAAAAACGATTTTAGTAAACCCCTATTCATTTTTAAATACCTATCGAACAATATATCACACGTTGGGGTTGGAATACAGTCTCCATTTTACATGAAGGGGGGGGGGTACCCTAACAAAACATTTTTTCCACTTTTTATTTTACCACTTTGTCGGCGTGGTTTATATACATATTGGTAGCAAATTTCAGCTTTCTAGTGCTAACGGTCACTGAGATTATCTGCGGACGGACGGACAGATATGGCGAAACTATAAGGGTTCCTAGTTGACTACGGAACCCTAAAAAATGGCGCATCATTGTAACTAAGAACATACATGGTAGAAACCGCCACGTTTGCTAAAACCATTATTGCTGTATTTCTTCAATTGACCTAAAAATAGTACATTGGACTTGATATGGTAAACTACTTTAAGGGATCATCCACATATTACGTCACACCAAATTTCAGGTTTTTGGACCCCCCCCCCCCTATGTCACGCTTTTTTGTATCCCTTTAACAGGGCTTGTCACATTTAGTATGACCCCCCCCCCCTCCCCCTTACACTGTGACGTAATATATGGATGACGCCCGGTGTTCACTGTACTATCCTGGAGTTCTTCATTTATCCTAAGAAGATCTTATATTGAGGAGTACATCGAACATACGGTCATCTTATTCCATCCATACTAATATTATAAATGGGAAAATGAGTGTGACTGTTTGTTTGTCCGTCTTTCACGGAAAAACGGAGCGACGAATTGACGTGATTTTTAAGGTTCCGTACCAAAAAGGTACAACAGGAACCCTTATGGTGCGACTCTGTCCGTCTGTCACATTGTTAAATATCTCGAGAACTACTTATGCTATCGATATGAAATTTGGAATAGTTATAAAAATTGTGAACCTCTACAAGTTGAAAGTATTTTTTATTTTAATTAATTAATATAAATGATAGAAAATGCCCAAAATGAAAGGGGGGCAAACTGAAAATTTCAAGTAACTAGGTCAAGTGGGGTATCGTTAGAAAGAGCTCAAATTGTACATATCAAAACTATTTTTTATAATTTTTTGGTTGTGGAAAAAAAATGTTTTTTGAAGGAAAATGTAAAAAAAAAATACCGTTCCCCCCCTTATCTCCGAAGTTTACCAACATAAATGTATGAAATTTTCACCAAACATGGGTATTATAATGAATATTACAGGAAAAATAAAATCGTACACGTATCTTGAAAACTTTTTTATTTATTTATAAAAAACCTTTCAGATTTACATTTTCAATTTCAACACCCTTGCGGGTGTTTATTGTACCTGTATTTTTTAACAAAATAACAATGAAATTACCTGCTTTCAAATAGAGGCAAAATGGTTAAAATCGGTTCACGCAATAAACAATTATTCCATAAAAATCATCTTCCATACTAGCTCGCGCGCATTAGTTTTCTCAATTTGCCGATAGATGTCGCTGTACGTTGAACGCTCATTTCCTACATCGCGTTTTTCCTGATATAATGAGGTCGGTTCAGGAGCGTCGTTGCGACATGTCGTAAGTCGTAAACTATTGAAGCCTAATAGTTTTGTTTTTATTTGGACGTTGTCTACCAATAAAATTGTATATTAAAATATTACTTGTTATGTGGGAAATTGAGTCTTGAGGGATTTAGTAAAATCTGTAGTTTTATGAATAACATTTTGATGATTCAACTATTGAAAGTTTGTACGGAACCCTCGGTGAGCGAGTCCGACTCGCACTTGACCGGTTTTTTAAAGTGGAGATAGTTGAAAGGATGCAGAGTGACATAGGCTACTTTTTGTCTCTTTCTGACTCCCCACTTCCCTAAAATGGGAGTAGTAAGGAGCATTCCGCAATTAAACGCGAGCGAAGCCGCGGGCTAAAGCTAATATCTTATAATCGGGACAAGTCGTCGAAATCGTCGTCGGAACAGCTGATCTATGAACTGTCGCCTGTCGTATTTCCGGACCGATACGACCTTCAAGAAAAGAGCGTACATACATCCACACACGCACTTATAGGCCGGCAATGCACATCAAATACTTCTAGTTTTTCGGGTGTCCATGGGCACAGTATAATAAAGAGTACCATCGTACAGTATGGCCACTACCGCTCCCCGCTGAAAGTGCCGCCCACCCCCTCTCGGTCACCTCACAGTTACCGCATGTCAAAAACGCGAACAGTCGACCTGTCATATCTCACTCACACAAGCATGGTACGCGTTCACCTACACGAGCTTAGAATGTGTGCTAGGAACGCGCCTCTTTCATATATTTGATCGCAAGGTGACCAAGATGTGCCAGTGATTGTTTACCATTAGGAGACCAGTCTGCTCATTTGCCTCCTATAGCATTTAAAATTGGGCTTCACATCGTAATGTGTCACAGTGACTTTATAAATCAGATTGTAAATCTCTTACTGCTTGTCATTTTGACATGGTTGTGGAGTGGCCTAGGGTTCCAATTGGTTGACTGTACATACGGTCATCTTCGTCCATAGCCACCTCGGTCGTCGAATTTATTGTCATTTACACCATAGATTAAACATAAGAAGATCATACCACCCCATACATTAAAATGCGACCGCCTAAGATCGCGCATACACTACACCACACACAGATGGCACCACAAAAAATGCCTTGTTGCCACCGATTATTTGTAGATTGGCGTTAAGTGTTACTTTCGAGCCAAAAATCTTTCAGTTTGTTTCTTTGTCAATTTTGTGTAGATTAATTGGTTAATTATTTTTTTAACAGAGTAATGGTAATTTTTTTGAATATTGTATAACTAGCTTTATTAATAGTGTGTGAACCTGCCTTAGAAATCTATATTATTTGTGGTCATGGTTCGTTAATATTTCTTGTAAGTGGGTAGCTTTTGCACATTTTTTTTTTTCCTCAGTCACCCGTTGACCACGAACGCTGTAAAGAGTTCGAAACGTCGGGATGTATTTTAAATTCATTATACGCGATTTAATCCGTTTCCATAGTTTTATTTCATGAGTAACTATCGCGGTAACCGAAGGCAAAAATCTTTGTCAAAAGTGACACTTAACGCCATCTACGAGTATAATCGAAAGCTACAAGACATTTTAAGTCAATCAAGTCTTTATTAGTGTTCTTTACATATCCCGCACCTTTTTTGGTCTCAAGGTTGACTGGTAGAGAATGCCATGTAGCATTAAGTCCGCCTTTTGTAACTGTATATTTTTACTGAGCAATAAAGATTAATTTTTTTTATGTGGCGCCATCAAATTGTGGTATGCGCGTTCTTAGGCGGTCGCGTTTTAATGTATGGGATGGTACGATCTTGTTATATTTAATCTATGCTTACGCCCTTGAATCTGTTGTACTAAATAAGGTACACTGGACTTCAGATAGCCATATAGCACGTAAAAACGACTCCTGGAATAAAAGACTACTTGAATGGCGACCATGGGGAGAAGAGCGCCGTTAAAAAAGTCCGCAGATGCGCTGGGCGGACGATATCAAAAGGACAGCTGGGAAAAAGTCGCTCCAGATCGCTCAAAACCGTGACGAGTGGCGCATGTTGAAGGAGGCCTACACCCGAAGGGTAGAATCAGGCTAAAGAGAGAGAGAGAGATAGAGAGAGATAGAGAGAGAGAGAGAGAGAGAGAGAGAGAGAGAGGACTTCAGATGGTTAAGTACTTACGGTCATCCTCGTCCATGTCTTCGAAGCCACCTCGGTCGTCGAAGTCGTCATCGCTCTGATTCTTCTCCAGCTTCACTGGTTCAAGTTTCACCCCCTTCTCCATCGGCTCTTGGGTGACTGTGGGGGAATATAAAAAATAATAAATATTATAGGACATTCTTTACACAGATTGACTGAGTACCACAGTAAGCTCAAGTAGGCTTGTATTGTGGGTACTCAGACACCGATAATTACGTGTATTATACAACATCTCGAATCTAGACACATACATATACATCTCGAATCTAGAGCAGAGCCCAACTGGGGTAGTACCTCCGCCTTACAGAAGACCGCAGCCAAATAGCACTAGACCCTACTCATAGCGGTGTTCCTGCCGGTGAGTAAGGCTGCCAGAGCTCAACGAGGGTGCGATGTGCTGATGACGGGAGAGCTTACAGAACTGACTTATTCCGTCTATTGTCCTTTGAGGAGGTCACCCAAACTGCCCAAGACCGGAGTAAATGGAGAAATATCATTCGAGCCCTACACCCCAGCAGAGGGTAACAGGATGCAAAGAAGAAGAAGAAGATTGTCCTTTGAGTCGTCGGCAACCCGAACCCTCCTTGGAACTTGTGCACTCCTTTTTACTGTGTTTTTAACACAGCGGAAGGGAGTGTACAAGTTTCTAATGGGGTGGCAACGCGCATGTGACACTGAGTTGCAGGCGTCCATTGGTTACGGTGACCGCTTTCCATCAGGCGGGTCGTACGCTTGTTTGCCACTGACGTAGTATAATAAAAGGGACAGATAAAACCTAAATAAAAACAAAGCAAGAACTTACTCTCCAACTGAATCTCCTCAACTGTACTCCGTCCCGGGTCCAAATACTGCATGAACATCTTCTCGCACTCCTGAACCTGCTTCTTGAACTCCGAGGCATCCCGCAGCCGGGATATGCACGGCTCACAGATGAGACGGCTGTTGCTGTTCGGCCCTGAAGTTTGGGCGAAGGCAATCTGAGAAAAAAAAAATTATAAGTAGGTAGGTAATTGTGAAAATTATACAAGTGAATCAACTTTTTCTTGCCTGTGTTGCCATGGTTACAGTGCCCTGAGTCACGATGGTTTTATGCAAAATTATGATACTTAAACTATGCATTTTTCTGGTGTTAACAAGCCCTTTCCTTCATTTGCCACCTACAAACATGGACTACATGTATGCTTGCATAATTTCAGTAGCATAATTTTGCATAAAACCAGCGTGACTCAGGGGACCGTAACCATGGCAATACAGGCAAGAAAAAGTTGATTCACCTATATACATATGTCCTGTATGCAATAATAATCTTATATCATAATTAAATAAACAATATTAAAAAATTCTAATTCAGTATTATATGATGATATGAGTTATATTTAACTGTTTTATTTAATACTGAGTTAGAATTGTTTAATATTGTTTATTTAATTATGATATAAGATTATTATTGCATACAGGACATATGTATATAGGTGAATCAACTCATATTATGAGTTTCCTTTTTATTGTGGTTGGTTGTGTGGTTAGTTGGGCAGAGGTGAATTAATTTTAATATTATAACATGTACAATATTGTAATATAACTCATATTATGAGTTTCCTTTTTATTGCGGCACATTCTTATGTGCCAGTTGGGCAGAGGTGAATTAATTTTAATATTAAAATTAATTAACGCAATAAAAAGGAAACTCATAATATGAGTTATATTACAATATTGTACATGTTTTCGTTGCACTAACTTTTAGGGTGCGCGCCCACGGGCGACGGGCGACAGAGTTGCTCGGCGACTTTCGTATTTGTATGAAAAGTTGCGTCGCTTCGTTATGTCGTCGTCGTGGCCATGGTCGCGACAAAAAAGTCGCTGCCCAAAAGTTGCCCGTGTGCGCGCTCTCTTAGCATGTCTATTTTGGCCCCCCACAGACTGGAGACAAAACTGTTTTGTCTCCGTCGCTCGGTCTATGGGCTAGTATGAAGGTGCGCACACGAGGCGACGCAACTTTTCATACAAATACGAAAGTCGCCGAGCAACTGTTGCCTCCGTGTGCGCGGAGCCTTAAGTTTGTATTCTATTATCTGAAAATGACTGCATGATCTGATTTTAAGATTTGTGCTATTGCATCCAGTTTTACTAGTTTTAGTCATTCATCCTATTAGAAATACTTAAAGAGATTTACATTCATACTAGGAAAATTATGTACTTAGAAATGACTGCAACAAACATAGTATAAGGGCAATGACTTATGATCTTCTAGTCTAAGACACCCTTCACCGCATAAGTACAAATTCCCAGCTAAGATATGGCTAAGATAATCAATATTTTCAGAAGCCACCCAAAACATGTAGGCAAGTACAGCGCAACTCCACGGCGTACAAACGTAACTTTTTAATTTAGCCGTGTAAAAAAAACTATGCATAAAGAAAATGGACGCCGTAACGCATCCGACAAAAGTCCAACTGGTTTTTAATACTTACACTTAGGTCGAATGTCTCCGTTAGCATCTCGCAGTAAACTTCTTTCTTCCCCATCCAAAAATATTCGGTAGAAATGTCTTTATAACAGCCTTCGGCAAAACAACATCGGCAAACTGTGGGGCCGCTGGGCCCCCGTACCCAGTCAGTACTTTTGCCTTCCATTATCACAAATTATTAATATTTTCACAGAAAATATTATTGCTATACTAAGGCGTACATAACTAATTAAATTACAACACTAAGGAACTATACTCATCTATTTAATTTCAATTTTAAAACACAAGAGCCGACTACCGACGCCATCACACCGTCGCGTCCTTCAGGATGTGTATGTTGCCAGTAACAGAAACAAAACAAACTAACAAAAAATAAAAGCCAGTCAATGCGTTTGAGATGTTTATTAAAAAATACGAAAAATGAATATCTTTTACAATTTTGCACAATATAATCAAAGGTTTTGATAAAAAAAATTTTTTTACGATTTTCGCATGATGTTGATGTTGAATTTACAGTACGTAACCGGAATAAACCCAAGAAAGTTTGCGGCGCCATCTATTGCTGAGTAGCCAAAACAAGCAACTAAGTAACCATATTTTCTTTTATTTTTAACATTTGCAATAAATTTGTATATTGAATTAAATATTTTACAAATTACTTTCAATATTATGAGTTAAGTATTGTATAATTCATTCAAATCAAGGCACCTTGCTGTTAATAATAATACAGAGTTTAGAGACTATGCAATAACAAAACGCTGAGAAGCAAAACAGGTAGAGTTGAAACGTCAATACAACAGAAAAGAAATAATTCTTCTTTTCTTCAGCGACTCTAATATAGAAAGAGCGGCTGAAGCAGTCTCAACGTCATTAGAGTCTCTTAATGTGTGGTTGGAAGAACACGGTCTTGATTTGTCCACAGAAAAAAGTAATATTGTCATCTTCTCTAGGAAACGTAGGATTCCGGATGTTTCAATAACAGTTAAAAATAACCCAATCCCAATAAAATCCCAAATTAAGTTTTTAGGACTGATATTAGACTCAAAACTTACAGGATTACCCCACTGCGAATATGTAGCTACAAGATGTGAACGGAATATTAACATTCTTAGATGCTTATCCGGAGTATGGTGGGGAGCACATCCGTTTTCCCTGAAGCTTTTATATAATGCAATTATCAGAAGTGTGTTAGACTATGGGACATACTTATTGGAGCCAGCTAGTAAGGTGGGTATAGGCTATCTAGATCGCGTCCAAGCTAAGGCACTCCGGGTAATACTAGGGGCTATGAGATCAAGTCCAATTAATGCTATGCAGGTGGAGTGTTTGGACCCTCCCCTTGATCTTCGCCGACAGTATTTGTCTGACCGATATTTGTTTCGAGTTTTACAATACACGACCCATCCCATGTACTATAAAATTAAATTACTAGAGGAATATGCTCGTAGAAACAAATATTGGGTAAACAAACGCCCTCCATGTCTGGTCAATAGCTTCCGAAAATTCAATAACATCCGGGATCCTGTACACCACTCTCTGAAACTTCCAGTATTTGAACACCCATATGAAACGGTTATTCTTCGCCCTCGGGTACTACTAGATTTTAAAATCCCAAAAAATGATCCTCTGGCAAATGTTCGTTCCAGATCTATCCTAGGGGAAGAGTGGGCGGAGTGGCACACACTGTACTCTGATGCCTCTAAACTATCACCTCAGGGCTGCGTTGGGGTTGGAACTTATCACACCCAATATGAAATCGTCCAAAAGACAAAATGTCCACCAGAGTCTTCGGTGTTTACTGGGGAATGTCTAGGCATTCTTAAGTGTCTGGAATATATTCTCCTGGGAAGGCTTAGCCGTTCTATTATCTTTTCTGATTCCCGTAGTGCCTTAGAAGCACTATTGACAAATCCTTTCTCCTCTAAGTTACACAGCCCACTCACTTTCCTAATTAAAGAAGCATTAATACTCTGTAACAAAAGAAAGCTGGAAGTGGTGTTGGCTTGGATTCCAGGTCACGCTGGTATAGTGGGCAATGAAAGGGCGGACCAAATAGCTAAAGAGGCAGTAGTGCATGGCGATAAGTTCCCGTTTAAAAATTATTGTTACGATCTTTTATCCTTACCAAAAGTTTATTTATATAACTCCTGGAAATCGCGTTGGAGATCGGGTACTAGAACAAAAGCACGCCACTATTATAAAATACAACCAGACATCCCTCACAAGCCATGGTTCTCTAAATTAACTTTAAAAAAATCATCAACTTCCTCAATCATCCGTATGAGACTTGGCCATTGCGGTTCTGCAGTATTTCTTAAAAAACTTAGAATACATGACACGTCTGTATGTGAGTGCGGTCTAGAAGAGGGTACATTAAATCACATTCTATTATCTTGTCCTCGCCTAGATCATAAACAATTATATCGTGGTTTGATAAAACAAAAAATTCCGTTACCTACACACGTATACTCCCTTCTGTCGTTTAACCCACGAGTATTTAGATTTATAGCAATATTTTTAGAGACTAATAAACTCAAAATCTAACAAATAACATGATGTTTTAACCCTTTAAAGTAAGTATTTGTTTTAATTGGTAACTCACACACTAATATCCGTAGTCGGTAGGTATTATGAATTGTACTAACCCTTTATAAATTCTATCATCTAACAATTATTTTTTCAGCCCAGTTCTGAGTCTGCCAATAATCATTGAATTTCTTCTTCGTAATCTTTTCCTTTATTATATTGACGTGAAGCTGGCAAAAATGTCTTAAGACGATTGCCATAACATAAAAAAAAAAAAAAAAAAAAAAAAACAGAAAAGAAAATCTTTGGAAATCGGAAAAATTAACTGGAACTTGTGGAAATCAACATAAATATGAGTGCCACAAGCCGTAAAGGCCCGGTGTTTGACCCGGGCTTGTGCCGTTGTTGCGGCGCGCTGAAGAAATGTCGCCTGTTGAACCATGAATACGAATGGCAAGGAAAGAAAGAAGTCTACTCTGATATGTTTGTAGATTGCTTTGGTTTAATGGTACGTTCTTCATTTCTAGCTTTTTAAAATTGAATTTAACTTCTTTGGTATAAAATGAGTTCTTAAAACTTAAGTGTGTTATAAAAATAATCAATTAAGAGAAATTTATTTCGACATACAAACTTAAGATTTATCCCACTTTCAAGTAACAAAAATTACAGAATAACTAATTTGGACATAAATTAACACAATGATCCTTCTTACTTGGCTTCTGATCTGAGAGTCTCATGAAATAGATTACCAACTTGTATAAAAATAATAAAATAACAATGAATTGTTGTTATATTTCCAGCTTTCTCACCTAGATGGCACTGAGCTGGAGCGGCTGATCTGTGCAACGTGTGTGCTCCGCCTGCGAGACGCCAGTGCGTTTCGTGGGCAGGTGCTGCGCTGTGAGGAGACGCTGTTACAAGCTAGCATACATGTGCATGGAGATAATCAAAATAATGGTAAAATTATTTGTATATTTTTACATGATATACACTATTTTTGACTACCTAAATACACATTTATATCCTTATAGGCTGTACCGCCGAGAGTTGATTGGCCGTTTTCGCGCGCTCTCGGTCCGAGTCAGTCGATTCTAGTTTGGTTGCAGTCGGATCACACGAATCTCTTTGCTGTCATTGTCACTTCTCGGCTCCTATGCTGTTGCGCGTGTGTGTACTAAATCATTTGAGAGTAGTTCGGTCTAGTACAGTGCAGGGAATCGTGTCTTTTGTACTATTAGTACAACCGTAGTCTCGAAGAAGACTCCATACGCGATTAAGTCCCGATTAAAAAAATAATCATATAATGTCATTCCAGTGCCTCCAGAAGTGAAACAGGAACCAGAAGTGAAATTAGAAGAGCGGCCTGAAGAAGTGCCGGAACACATTGAGACTCCAGATGATGATGTAATAGATCCAGACTATGTGGATGATGCAGTTGATAATGGAGGTATTTACATAGAAATTTATTCTGTACATGGCCCATAGAGGAATGAGTTGTAACTCCTTACATCAGTAAATGCAAGTTATTTTTAGTGACATCTAGCGTCAAATAGCGTAAATTATCAGTACCACTACTCGACACAAAGTGTCAACAGTGTCACGTCTGCCAAAAATGTAATATTGGTGTTTCGGGTGTCGACTGTAGCAGTGATTGCTTACCAGCAAGCGCCCTGTCTGCTCGTCTCCTCCAATAGACTATTTACCTCCTAGTCAGGTCAGCTTCTTTTTAAGAACTGTCAGAACGATCTGTTATTATGGAATTACTATGAAATACTGTAGAGACAAGTGGACTCGAGAGCTTGTAGAGTGGTGCCCTAGGTACAGCACAAGAAAAAGCGGGCCTCAAAAATGTAGATGGTCCGGGGACCTGAGAGGGACGGGTGGAAGGGCGTGGATGACTGTGGCAAGAGACAGGAACCAGTGGAGGACTTTGGAGGAGGCCTTCGTCAAAGGACGAGTTGGAGTTGCCAATGTAAATGAGTAAAAAAATGTAGTTAAATGAAACTTCAATAATAAAGGCTATTTTTAACCCCCGACGCAAAAACGACGGGGTGTTATAAGTTTGACGTGTCTGTCTGTCTGTCTGTCTGTCTGTCTGTCTGTCTGTCTGTCTGTCTGTCTGTTTGTCTGTGTGTGTGTCTGTCTGTGGCACCGTAGCTCCCGAACGGGTGAACCGATTTCGATTTAGTTTTTTTATTTTATTTATTTATTTTATGAAATACTGAGGAGTCACAATCAATTCATTTACTTTATACCTTTCTCTTTGACTTATTAAATAGGAATTATATTAAACATAACTACTGTTCATATTATTTCGAAGTATAGAAACTAGCCCATTGCATACAAAAAAAATTCGTATTTAATTAAAAACAGCTCTCATTTTTCTGCTTCCAATTTTTTTTTGCTCTCAGATTTAGGAATCCCAGCGGAGAAGCCAAAAAGGTCTCCGAAGAAGGAAAAGAAGTCAAAAGTGAAGAAGCGAGAGCGGCGCGGCAAGCGAGAGCTGGTTGAGAAGATGAGGAAGACCGGGGCACGGCTGAGGGAACTGGAGAATATCGGTAAATGTTTAATCTGTGACTTTCCGAGTTAAAATGTTATGGCAGTTACGTCTCATTTATATACACCGTGTTGTTTTTGTTTTCCGTTCAATTCGACACACGTAGGTTCATTATCAGGTAGTCAGCCAAGAAAGTGGTTTACCACTTTTCGACTCTATTTGAAACACATAAGGTCCAAAAGTGGTAAACCACTTTTTTGGCTGACTGTACCACCCTTTATATCAGTTATAGTTAAATTCGAAAAAAAATGTTTTTCATCATTTTCATACATAATAAATGAATTTATTAGTGTGAGAGAGTGTCCCTTAAGAATAACATTCAATTTAGTGTCAAGTAATTGACGGCACATGTCACACGTGTTCAGTAATTATCTTTATTTTTTTAATAACTCGATAACCGTAAGAGTTAAAACGCTAGTTTCTTAGAGTGGTTCAAAAAGTGGAATCTTGACGTTGCGAGGGTTTCAAGGCACGTAGGTTAAACAAACTTTGCCACCGAGTGAAACATAAAATTTTTCACCACACCAACACAAACAAAATACTGACTATAAAACATCAAAATAAATCAAATCCATCAATTTATTTAATATTTATGATTCAAAATCATAATTCATAGGTAAAATCTAACAGCCAGATTAAGACATCGAGTTAAATTTTGTATGAAATTACTGTGGATAAAATGCTATTTTGCTATCTGTTTTCTAATAGCAAAGAAAGCCTTTACCAGTTGGTGTGGTGAAAAGTAATTTCATACAAATTTGAACTAAATAACTATTTTACAGAAATTCAACCAGCAGTCGAGAAGAAGCGTGTAATAGACGCGGATTACAAGGCGTATAAAGATTGTGTGACGTTAGTGGAGAGTTCCTACGTGTGTCCCTTTGACACTTCCTTCAGTGACTACTTCTGCGTCTACTGCCGACAGGTGAGCCGGGGATACAGCCATCTCTCTCTAACACATAGAAAATATAGCCGTCCTTCTCTAACATATACAGGTGTACAAAGATTGCGTCACTCTAGTAGAGAGCTACGTCTTGCGGGTCTGTCCCTTTGACACTTCGTTTAGTGACTACTTTTGTGTCTACTTTTTTCAAAGTTGGGCCGAGCCATTTTTTTTTTTTTTTCAAAGTTGTCCACCCCACTTTTTGTTTGGATTTAGATTTTTTTGTGGTTTCCACTCAGAATCGCGAGGTCTTTCAATCCTAATAGGAGAAAAAAAGTGTCCCAAAGTTTTTTCCCATTCCGTTACCATTTTTTCATACATTTTGTATCGGTAACGGAATGGAAGGTCTGAAAAATGTATGGAAATCTTGGGACATTTTTTTTCTCCTATCAAGATCGAAAGACCTCGCGATTCTGAGTATGAATCGCGTAAAAAATACCCATGTTACAAAAAAAGTAGGGTGGACAACTTTGAAAAAAAATGGCCCGATATTCATAATATGTTCTTGTTGTATTTTTAAAGCAATCTAAGTTGCTATATATTTTCCAAAGCGATCCCATTTTACGCTAATTATCACAAATATGCTCAAAATTAATAAATTTGGGACAATTTTTTTGTTCGTTACAATACTTAGGTCCACTTGCACCAACCATTTAACTCGGGGTTAGTGGGCTGTCAACTGTCAAATTCCATATAAAATGGAGGGTTAATCCTCCACGTTCGTTGGTAGTTGGTACAAGTGGCCCTTAAGTTAATACAAATTTAACCCTTTGACTTCCATCATCATTATCATCATAAGGCCTCGTACATCTTGACAGATGATTTAAACAGCGTCTGAATGTGAGAGACAACTCCTCTCGTGACTATGAAGACCTATCCGGGAGCGACATGAACGTCCGCATTTCTTACAATTAAATTGAGATCCAATCGCCGAGGAGACAGTATCGCGGTTATGTCTTTTCGCACGCTTTACGGCTAAGCCTTGAAACCAGGTGTTGTCATTGACTTCCATAGAGCCGTGTATATACGTCTCGATTTTTTTTCCATTGAGTACAACTACAGTTTGGCAAAAAAGAGTAGAAATGGATTTTTTTAATCATACCAACACTTAACTATTATCTTTTAACTCTTTTGTCTCTTGGATGCGTTTCTATGAAAAGTAGCTTTCATACTAGCCCAAAGTACGATGGTGTGAGAGACAAAAAAAAAGCCGTGGGCGCACCTTCTTAGAAAAGATATAGAAAAGTGTCAAAACCTGTCAAAATAGTTGTCACATGCAATACGGTTTACATAGACGTTGGTGCCCCTATTATTTTTACTCTTTTTTGCCAGACTAAGGGCCGGTTGCATCAAACCGTCTGTCACTGTTAAAGCGTTCGTTAAATTTTATTGTATGGGAAGTTCCATAGACGTCTGCTGCGTGGCGATGATGTGTCTGTCAAATGTGGTTGATGCAACTGGCCCTAAGGCTAACTTAATCTCATTTTCCAGGTATTCACGGATCCCGACAAGCTCCGCGAGCATACTCTAACCCACGACCCGTCAGCTTACAGAGAGATCGTGGCGGCTGTCAAGAAACTCCCTCAAATAGACGTCAACAGAATAGACTGTCGACTCTGCCCTGTCAAAATTGACACCCTTGACTCTTTCAAAGATCATATAAATAACATTCATGGAATATCTTTCCACCCCAACTCTAGCGATTTCCTTATTTATAAACTAACTTTGACTAATTTAACTTGTCTAGAATGTAATCAATCTTTTGGATTTTTCCACGCTTTAAGAAAACACATGGCGGAGCACTTCGGTACTTGTATTTGTGATGTCTGCGGCGCGCATTATTTCGAAGAGCGAATGTTAATTTTACATCAAAAGACTCATCAGAGGATCGATGAGAATTTTCCTTGTAAGGAATGTGGGAAGAATTTTAAATCGAAGCATAGTAGGTATTTACATGAAGCCCGGACGCATAAGAAAGAACCAGCGTACCAATGTGTTAAATGCGATGCTGTACTGTTCAGTTATACTTTAAGATATCGTCATATGATTGAAGTTCACGGTGAAGAGAGGTTATTCCCATGTGAACATTGCGACAGAGCATATGACAGTAGAAAATCTTTAAGAGAACATAATAGGAGATCTCATTTAAAAATATTTAAACATCAATGCGATTTGTGCGACAAAAGATTCTACCTACCATCAAGGCTAAAGGAGCATATGGCAACGCACACTGGGGAAAGGAATTTCCGATGTGAGTACTGCGGTAAGAGTTATCCGAGATTAAGAGGTTTGAAAGTGCATATGCAGTCACATGGGGCGGAAAAGAAGTTTAGGTGCACACTTTGCGGGGCAGCTTTTACGCAGAATGTGAATTTGAGGAATCATGTTAAGAGGCAACATCAGAGCTTGGATTTGGACGAGTTTCATGATTAATTCTGATGTAAACGAAGTAAAAAATATTTTTATATACGAAGTCGGTGGAAAACAGGCGTACAATTTGCCTGATGGAAAGCGGTCACCGTAACCTATGGATGCCTTCAACTCAAAGGGTGTCACATGATGTCCTGATCGCGAGAGTTAAAAGATACAGGTCTGGTTGGGATCGATTATATCAGCAGTTCTCGAAAAGTTTGTACAAAAATTAAGGAAAAAGTTAAATTCGTTTTTTTTGTTACCAAGATTTATTTCATGAATTGAGATTTTAGTAAAGTTTTATTTGGTCATTAAGGCTCTCTAGTATCTATATTTTATTTATTATATCAATTATCCTGCATATATCTTACGAAAGTCGACTTATATTACTAAATGTTGGTAACAAAATAGGATCAATTAAAATTAGCTGACGTGGCTATGTACAAACTTTTTGAGAACTGCTCATTTATTTATTTAAAAATAACCTAACTACAAAATTAAAATCGTGAAAAAACCCCCGACCGCGACATAGTAGACCGATTTTCATAAAACATGGCTAAGAACACTCCCGACTAACTCAGCTTTCAATTGCCGCCTTTTTAAAGTGACAAGGTTTTGAAAAAGAATATACTTTTAGAACGTATAAAGTTTCATGGCGCTATGGCACTGGTCCCACCGCGAGCTAGTAAGCTATGAGCTATCGGCTATAAAAACGAACAAAAGATAATCACTCCCGTGCAAATAAAAGAGACACGGCGATGTTTATAGTTACTCGCCCAGCGGTGAGCTATCAAAATCGCCTTGTCTCTTATTTTTATAGCCGATAGCTCATAGCTTACTAGCTCGCGGTGGGACCAGTGCCTATATCTCTGACGTGTTTAGACGTCCATGACATTGAAAGGGTTAGTCTCGTGCAATATCAGCTCTCTACGATGTAATTCACAAGTATTTGCATGTTGCATAAATTAAATAAATATTAGGTGTATAAATAATTATTAAGCCTTTAAGTATTTAATGTATTAAAATCGTGTATATAACGATCATTATAGAATCTCCAATAGTATTTTTAATGATAACCAAAAGTATTTTTTAACTGTAATTTATTTTGTAACATAGTTATTTATTTTATTTAAGATCACGTTCTGTGTGTGAACATAGATTAAATATAAGATGATACCATCCCATACATTAAAATGCGACCGCCTAAGAACGCGCGTACACTACACCACACATAGATGGCGCCACAAAAAAATATGTCTTGTAGCTTTCGATTATATTTTTTTGGTCTTCTCTGTTTGGCCTAAAGGTTGACTGGTAGAGAATGCCATGTAGCATTAAGTCCGCTTTTTGTAACTGTATAAATAAATAAATTATACTCTACTACACTTTACTTGTAGATGGCGTTAATTGTCACTTTTGACATAGATTTATGGCTCGAAAGTGACACTTAACGCCATCTACAAATAATTGATGGCAATCTATATTCATTAACACGACAACTAATTATATGTACCTTTAGACTCACCCAGATCCCACAGTCAAACTGTGTAAACAGTTTTGGGGGACATTGTATTTACATTTAAGTTTTTATGTAAGATGTTTTATGAAATAAAATATTTAAAAAAAAAACAAGGCATTTTGTTGTGGCGCCATCTATGTGTGGTGTATTGTATGCGCGTTCTTAGGCGGTCGCATTTTAATGTATGGGACGGTACGATCTTCTTATATTTAATCTATGATATCATTATAGAATAGTATTTTTAATGATAACCAAAAGTATTTTTACCATAATTTATTTTGTAACATAGTTATTTATTTTATTTAAGATCACGTTATGTGTGTGAGTCGCGATGTGAATAGAAATTATGAAAATAAATACGTTCATAATTTATGAAGAATTTTTTAATACCTTATAACATTTTTGCGAAGCGCTGGTAGCCTAGTGGTAAGTACGTGCGACTTTAGTTCCGGAGGTCGCGGGTTCGAACCCCGGCTCGCACCAATGAGTTTTTGGTAATTTATGTGCGAAATGTTATTTGACATTTGCCAGTCGCTTTTCGGTGAAGGAAAACATCGTGAGGAAACCGGACTAATTCCAATAAGGTCTAGTTTACGCTTGGGGTGGGAAGGTCAGATGGTAGTCGCTTTCGTAAAAACTAGTGCCTACGCCAAATCTTGGGATTAGTTGTCAAAGCGGACCCCAGGCTCGCATGAACCGTGGCAAAATGCCGGGATAACGCAAGGAGGATGATGATGATATACCTAACATAACATTTTTGAATTTGGGTTAAATTGTGGCGTAGGCGAGAGGCTGGCAACCTGTCACTGCAATGTCACAATTTAGATTTCTTTCAACCCCTTTTTGCCAAGAGTGGCACTGATACTTGGTAGTTCATGTGCTCTGCCTACCCCTTTTTGGGAAACAGCCGATACAGGCGTCATTATACGTATGTATTTTTGAAATGGTAACTATGAAATAAAATTTGGCGACCGGTCTCGCATTTTCGGTAAAAAAAAAAAAAAAAATCGTTTATTCTCAAAATAAACCCTTTTTTAACGACATTAAATCTTCTGCCAAACTGCAGGACAGTTTGTTGGCAGAGGGGACTCCCTTACATAATCTAAGTGGGTAGAACTATCTAAGTAAGTTTACGCTAGGTACAATTTTGATGTAGGTAGTGTCTAAGTGTCACACCTCCGACACTGGCGATCAAATATATTTTATGACAGGCGCGTTCCTAGCACACAGTCTAAGTTCGTGTAGGTGAACCGGCACAGTGCTTGTAAGAGTGAGATAGGTCGACTGTTCGGGTTTTTGACAGGCGGTAACTGTAAGGTAACCGAGAGTGGGTGGGCGGCACTTTCAGCGGGGAGCGGGAGTGGCCATACTGTACGATAGTACTCTTTATTATACTGTGGTAGTGTAGTGGCCTTGCCTCCTAAGCCAATGTCCTGGGTTCGAATCCCGGAAAGTTCATTTATTTGTGTGATGAACACAGATATTTGTTCCCGAGTCATGGATTTTTCTATGTAGGCATATATAAAAATGTCATAGTTTTTTTATAAAACCAAAGACATATGTAACTCCGTATAGACGGATAAAATCTAAGAAGAAAATGTACCTCAAAACCATAATGAAAAAGGTAAGGTGACCAAGATGGCGTTACACCTTTGGGGAACGCTCGACTAGATGGCGCTAATAAAAATATTTAGCATTATTAGGCTTTTCGTTCGTCGCGACATCTATTGATAAGTAGCAGTACTGATAATTTACGCTAGTTGACGCGTGATTGACAATAGATGTCGTCACTACTTTTAAAAAAACATGTATCTTCGTCTGTCAATGAAAAGAAAATTGTAGTAAGTATGTATGGAATGCATATAGACTTACTGCGTTTTAACTTTGAGAAACAGCGTGATATACGAGATTTTTTAAAAGTAGTGACGATTTACGGATGTATGGAGTTACAACTGTGTCGCTGAACTTCAAAAGTGGGTAAATCCATTCTGCTAGGTTGATTATCTTTCAGATCATACATTTTTTATATAATCGACCTTATAGCAGAATGGATTTACCCACTTTTGAAGTTAAGCTACACAACTCTTCCCTTATTTCTCTATGGTAAAGGGTGGTAAAAGAGACAATCACATCATAAATAAGTGTTTAATATAAACAGCATATGTACAGTTGTCAAAAATCAACAAAATGTATATGTAAAATTAACAAAATACAGGACTAAACAAATTGTGTTGCTGGCCGTACAAAGGGCTAAAATGAGTATTTTTTTTATACAACTAGTGTGGCGACATTTATATGTCACTGTGATGTTTTTATAAACGTTTTGCGTATACTATACCTAAAATAAAAAAAGAACTTCCATACTATTTTACACTTGGACACTGGCGATCAAATATATCAAAGAGGCATGTTCCTAGCACACAGTTTTAGCTCGTGTAGGTAATCGCGTACTATGCTTGTATGAGTGAAATATGACAGGTCGACTGCTCGCGTTTTTGACAGGCGGTAACTGTGAGGTAACCGAGAGCGGGTGGGCGGCACTTTCAGCGGGGAGCGGGAGTGGCCATACTGTGCTTGTACAGCGACCTATGTTTTTACCCAAACTCCGAATGCTGACTCTTCATATGCCCCTTCAAGCTACAGTTCTGTATAAAGGCCTGTCCACACACGTGACACCTGTACCTCCTGTCATTCGTGTGGATCCTCATATGGTCCTTAAGCGTCTTCAGTCGGGGGTAACTTTTCTCGCACACTTTACATTTGAAGTTGCGTTCGCGAGTGTGTGTCGGCATGTGGTTGTTCAGGGCGAAACGGGTGAAGAACTTTTGGCCGCAGAATTGGCACTCGTATCTGGGGGAAATGGTAAAATATTAGTGCAAGATATATGAAGACTAGGTACCTAACTGAGCATTTCTTTTTTTTGCCACTTTTATGAAGTGATATTTTTGAAAAAAATACGCTATTTCTACTCAGAATTACCTACTAGCTTTTTCAATCCTGGTAGTTAAAAAAATTGTCCCATACGATTTTTTCTTATTTTGTTACCATTTTCCGTACATGTTGTAACAAAAATGTATGAAAATTCTGGGACACTTTTTGTCTCCCAGTGAGATTGGAAGTACTCGTGATTCTGAGTACAATTGACCTAAAATTCCCTAAAACAATCAAAAACATTTTATTGGCAAAAAAAAAAGAAATGCTCAACTAATGTAGACATTACGAACTTAATAATACTCTAAGAACAAATTAAGACGATACAGGAGGGGTCAGTTCTCCATACAAACGCTCTCGACTATTTCCTCCCTGGTTTTTGGAGATAGAGCACTGATTTTTTTAACACAGATTATTATTTTTCTCTGTGTCGGACCGTTTTGATTTTTTTGATACTTATTCTTATTTTAAAAGACGCTAGAGCCCATCAAAATTTTCCAAAAACGGCCTTATTGATTACGGAGCAAAAAAAGGTCTGGTATTCAAAATTGGTAACAATTAGCCAAGAAAAACGAAACGGTCCGACACAGATTATTTCATTGTTATTCAGATTCTCAACTTTCGTTACGATTTATTAAATTTTGAAGGAGGAAACAGTCGAGAGCGGAACCTCGATTTTAAAGATTTTTTCGCAAAGATTTTAGTAGGAGGTAGGGCATAGCGAATGATATTCCGCTTTGTGTGGTAGGGCACAGCACAGCGGATATCGTCTCGCTCGAATCTAGAGCAGAGTCCAACTGGGGTAGTACCTCCGCCTTACAGAAGACCGCAGCCAAATAGCACTAGACCCTACTCATAGTGTTGTGTTCCTGCCGGTGAGTAAGGCTGCCAGAGCTCAACGAGGGTGCGGTGTGCTGATGACGGGAGGACTTACGGAACTAACTTGTTCCGTCTATTGTCCTTTGAGTCGTCGGCAACCCGAACCCTCCTTGGAACTTGTACACTCCTTTTTGCTATGTACTTAACACAGCAAAAGGGAGTGTACAAGTTTCTAATGGGGTGGCAACGCGCATGTGACACTGTTTGAGTTGCAGGCGTCCATAGGTTACGGTGACCGCTTTACATCAGGCGGACCGTATACTTGTTTGCCACCGACGTAGTATAAAAAAAAAAAAAAAAAAATAAAAATATCTTTTAACTGAGTTGTTCTGAATGGACAATTTTTTTTCGATAAATCTAGTTAATGACACTACTAAATCCATTTTAGCATTTTCGCTGCTGTAGCGTCTTAAATTATTTTCATGGAAAACATTTTAATTTGTACTTTAAGTAGTCGCACTACTATTATCCATACTAATATTATAAATGGGAAAGTGTGTGTGTCTGTTTGTTTGTCCGTCTTACACGGCAAAACGGAGCGACGAATTGACGTGATTTTTTAAGTGGAGATAGTTGAAGGGATGGAAAGTGACATAGGCTACTTTTTCTCTCTTTCTAACGCGAGCGAAGCCACGGGCAAAAGATAGTACTTCATACACATGAAATAAATGTCATATACAAAGAAAAAGTGACAAAGGCCTCAAATGGTCCCGAGCTGGAATCAAACCAGCGTTCTCCGTTGACCGGGCGGATACCTAAACTTAATAGCATTATCAAATCGCCGGAACAAAATGTGTGTTATTCGAACAATAGTTTTACCACACCGCAAATGCATTTTCACATTATCTGATCCGATATCGGATGTAGGACTGATATCCCGTGCATTGAAGCCGCCATCTTTGATTTTCGCTTTTGAAATCCTTCCGATATCTAAGCTAAATTTGACCCACTTCCCGGTTTCCGATTGAGCTGAAATTCTGCACACATATGTAAATCACGTGACAATGCAATATTATGGTATCATGGAGCTGATCTGATGATGGAGCAGAAAGGTGGTCATAGGAACTCTGTCATGAAGCGTCGTATCACCTTCGAGTAAGGGGTTTTTAGAAACGTCTCGGAGAGCAGTATATGACTGTTGAAAGAAAGGTACAGTCGGCGATAAAAGTTTGTGCCACATTTTTTTTTTTGCAATAAAACTTTTCATTTACACGAGATTAGAGAGAGATTTAAATGGCGGAAAGACCTGGACTCATTTTGTGGCGGCTGGCGAGAGCACAGAGCCGTGACGAGTGGCGGAAAACAGGGGAGGCCTTTGCCCAGCAGTGGGACACATTATAGGCTATTAAAAAAAACTTTTCATACCTATAGTCCTTCAAATGGTCCTTCCTGCGATGTATGGTGAGCGTGCGCCTCGTGCCAAACACGCGCTCACAAAGACTGCAAGGGAACGAGAGCGGCGCATCGCCGTGTACCTAGAATAGAACATTATAACATTTATAACCTTAGCATAGCTTTGCTTGTGTTATGTATTTTTTCTGTTCTGAATTTTATGAACCTCTAGGTCTTTTTTAGAGTAAGTTCGCATGCGTATACAACCTGTTTTTATTGAATTCCGTTAACTTTAAGGGATGGTTCTTTAGATCAAATACAATTAATTTCTCTAAGAAACTAGCGTCTTAACTCTTACGGTTATCGAGTTATTAAATAAATAAAGATAATTACTGAACACGTGTGTGACAGCCTTTACCAATTTCGTTTTGACATGTGCCGTCAATCACTTGACAGTAGCTTGAATGTTATTCTAAAGGGTCTCTCACACTAATAGATTCATTTATTATGTATGAAAATGATGAACATTTTTTTTGCGAATTTAACTAAAAGTGATATACAGGGTGGTTCCTGATAATTAACCTAACGACGTGTCGAATTTAACGGAAAACAAAAAAAACACGGTGTATTTATATAAACCCTTGTCATAATGTATGACGAATGACTGTATGTGTTCTGAATAAATAAAATAAAAACATAAAGTCTAAAAAACCCTATAAAAGTAGTAACGTATTGCTTTGCAAATTTTGGGATTTCGTACCTACTTTATAAAAAAAACATACTCAAGAAATAACTGTTCTTTTTCACGTTTTTTTTACAAGCCAGAAAAAAAAACGTTTTTTGCAACCCTAATCTCGTACCTCTACCAGATGTTTGAGTTTCTGCGTGTAGGACATGAGTTTCACGTCGCATTTGGGGCAGAAGACACGACCTCGCTTGTTGTGCACGCGGTCTATGTGGAGATCTCTGAAAAAACAAATAGGCTAAATGACGACTGGTCTGGCTCAGTCGGTAGTGACCTTGCCTGCTAAGCCGCGGTCTGGGTTCGAATCCAGGTAAGGGCATTTATTTGTGTGATGAGCACAGATATTTGTTCCCGAGTCATGGATGTTTTCTATGTATATAAGTACTAACTTTTGCCCGTGGCTTCGCTCGCGTTATAAAGAGACAAAAAGTAGCCTATGTCACTCTCCATCCCTTCAACTATCTCCACTTAAAAAATCACGACAATTCGTCGCTCCGTTTTGCCGTGAAAGACGGACAAACAAACAGACACACACACTTTCTCATTTATAATATTAGTATGGATGTACTTATCTATTTAAGTATGTATACCGTCGCTTAGCACCCATAGTACAAGCTTTGCTTAGTTTGGGGCTAAGTTGATCTGTGTAAGGTGTCCCCAATATTTATTTATTTAAACTCGTGTCTTAATAGTACAAGACAGACGGCTCACCCCTTTGATGTTCACAAAATGCCACCATTCTAAATTCTTACCTACACTACAAGTGATTGAATTCTATTTTGCCGCGCGAAGGTCGAATGAATGAGCCACTGAATGGGCCGCGAACTCGCGGCCGGCGGCATGTATTTGTAGTCGCCTCTGTGTGCGTAGCAGAATACACAAACGCTCATAATAAAATCTCTTTCGTAGCTATCTATCTCTATCGCTCTTGCATACACAACTAACCCCAAGATTCGGCTCAGGCACTAATTTTACGAAAGCGACTGCCATCTGCCAACCCGGAGTAACTAGGCCTTGTTGGAATATTAAACATGTAAAATCTGGGGCCCGTTTCTCGAAAGATACAAGCCTTGTATTACAAGTGTGTTTCCATGACAACCCATACGATTTGACAGTTCGCGCACTTGTAATACAAGGCTTGTACCTTTCGAGAAACGGGCCCCTGGTCACTCACGTAAACTTGTCGAAGATCTAATATTCGAGCTCAATAAAAAAATCAGGCCTAACGGTAAGATCGTGTGACTTTCAATCCGGAGGTCGCGGGTTCAAATCTCGGCTCGTATAGATGAGTTTTTCGGAACTTATGTACAAAATGTCCTTTGATATCTGAGAGACGCTTTTCGGTAAAGGAAAACATCGTAAGGAAACTGGACTAATCCCATTAAGGCCTAATTTACCCTTCGAGTTGGAAGGTCAGATGTCAGTCGCTTTCGTAAAACTAGTGCCTACTAAATCTTGGGATTAGTTGTCAAAGCGGACCCCAGGTTCTCATGAGCCGTCGCAAATGCAAGAGCTCGTGATGTGTGTGTGTGGATTGAGTGAGCACCTTCCGAAAATAAAAAAAATATGCTGATCATTTAGTAAAAGTTCTAAAACAATTGTAAAACGAATCTCTGAATTTGTAAAAAGATAAATCAAAAGATACAGCCATTAACATGTGCTCACTCAGTTCTCACAAACTACCAACGAAAACAGTGAATATATTCATTTAACATATAATATTTATATACTAACATTTAGTAAAAAATAGGCCAACCTACCTCTATAAATATTAGATCACCTAGTGACGTATTAAATTTTTTACAAATAGTTTCTTATGCTCACTCAATCCACACACTTTTGAAAAGCCGAATTTTGATGAAAAACATAAGATTTAGACCGCTATTATATGTGTATAGTTTAGTAAAAGTGAAATGGGAATTTGTAAAATACAAAACGAACCACTAACGTGTCAGGTTTTTTTATAATAAATTTTTGTAAGTGCTCACTCAGTCCACACGTTTTGAGAAAGTTAAAAATGTAAATATCTTACGATTTGTAGCACCTAAGACACTCGAAAGTACTTCAACATTTAGTAAAAATTTTTACTAAATATCCACCATCTAATATATATTCGTTGTCTGGTTTTAAAGATATTCAGACATAACTTTTCTCATACAAATGTATCAAGCAGGGTGACCACACTATGTCGGCTCCTGATTTTCCCCACCTTCCCATTGTCATATTGAGATTGGGGAGTTTCGTTCAATTTTGATAATAGTTTACCGGATTTGTAAGTGGGAGCGAGAAAAGAATAACTATTTCTCGCTCCCACTTACCAATCCGGTACGCTCATCTGTTAGCGCGATTAGATTACCAGGTTCTGGTTTCTTACTAGTGAAGTATTATATTCTTTGTTTCTTACCAATTATCATTCATGTCCTTTTTAATGCATGGATGTCGATATGGTTATTATCCTGACGTCGATAAAAATTACACAATACACATCATCACTAGGCCAAGAACATAACCTAAAAACAGTTTGCAGATGGATAATTAATATGGTATTAGTTTAATATTATCAAAATTAAACGAACGAAACTCCCCAATCTCAATATGACAATGGGAAGGTGGGGAAAATCAGGAGCCGACATAGTGTGGTCACCCTACTTGATACATTTGTATGAGAAAAGTTATGTCTGAATATCTTTAAAACCAGACAACGAATATAAAATATTAGATGGTGGATATTTAGTAAAAATTTTTACTAAATGTTGAAGTACTTTCGAGTGTCTTAGGTGCTACAAATCGTAAGATATTTACATTTTTAACTTTCACAAAACGTGTGGACTGAGTGAGCACTTACAAAAATTTATTATAAAAAAACCTGACACGTTAGTGGTTCGTTTTGTATTTTACAAATTCCCATTTCACTTTTACTAAACTATACACATATAATAGCGGTCTAAATCTTATGTTTTTCATCAAAATTCGGCTTTTCAAAAGTGTGTGGATTGAGTGAGCATAAGAAACTATTTGTAAAAAATTTAATACGTCACTAGGTGATCTAATATTTATAGAGGTAGGTTGGCCTATTTTTTACTAAATGTTAGTATATAAATATTATACGTTAAATGAATATATTCACTGTTTTCGTTGGTAGTTTGTGAGAACTGAGTGAGCACATGTTAATGGCTGTATCTTTTGATTTATCTTTTTACAAATTCAGAGATTCGTTTTACAATTGTTTTAGAACTTTTACTAAATGATCAGCATATTTTTTTTTATTTTCGGAAGGTGCTCACTCAATCCACACACACACCTCGTGATTCCGAATAGGAAAAACATTAAATTTACCTATTATTTTAGAAACAAAAGTTTTTTGGATTCTCGCAAAAACGCCCATTATATTATTGAATTTGGGTGGTCATTATCAGGTGAAAACACCAACTCACCTATTGTACTGCGCCCTGAATATCTTCCCGCAAGTGGCACAAGGGAAGTCCCCCCCCTCATGCCGTTGCTGGTGCATCACGAACCTCCCCTTGTCCACGAACCCTAGCCCACACGTCTCGCACACGTAGTTACTGAAGTGCTTGTTCATGTGCTTATTCAACGCGTGGAAATATGGAAACACGTCATCACACAACGCGCACTGCTGTTCATTCAAAGTCAATCTAAACGGTAATATTAAATCTTTAGCGTTAAAATAGTATTTCTTATTATGCACTGTCGTTATATGTTTTTTAAACTCTTCTAAATCACTTATATTCTCACTGCACAGTCTACAATCAATTCTAGTTAAGTCCATTTTGATCATCTTCTTATGTTCGATCACTTTGAATTTCTTCGGGTGGTGTTCTGAAACTGTGTGGTCTCGGAGACTGGTTGGGTCTGGGAAGTTGGTACCGCAGTAGTAGCAGAGGAGATGGTTGTGTCGACACTTGAAGGGGCAGATGTAGGAGTTTTCGACGATGGTGACGACGTTTGTGTCGATCATGTATGAGGGGTCGCGTTCGCGCATTAGCTGCTGGACTTTGGACATGGGGAGCGCTGCAACAAATAGACAAAATTCAAGAAAAACGTCAAAATAATGTAAAATTGATAGTTTTAGTCGGTGAAATACTACACTTTTCATTATGTAATAGATATATTTAATTAAAGTTTCAACACAGAATATATAATAGAACAAGTACAGAAGGCCCACTGCTTTGATGTTCACGAAATACCGCCTTTTTAAATGCCTACAAAATTCTTACAAAGAAACGAGCCGCACGTGCGTGGCGACCGGAGCCTATAGGGTTGCCTATCGGATTAAAACGAATTAATACTCAGAATATTTTTCATTCAAATCTTGGGTACTTTCTAGGTATAAATACAGTATTTATATATTCTTGTTTAAGTCCCAACATCACAAGCCTTATTCAACTTTTCCGTGGGACTTAATCAATAGTAAATCTGTGTAAGAATGTCCTATGGTACTTATTTATTTTATTCATGATGTTTATTCAACTAAGCATCATTAGACATTCCACACGCAGCCATCGTATACGAACCTTAAAAAAACTCGCGACATAAAGTAACAATAGAAAGTGCGAACGTGCGTTCCGTGAGAACGCGCGCCACCCCTGATTAGGCCGCGAACTCGCGGCCGCCAGCATGTACTTGTAGCGCGGCGATAGAATCACAGAGTGAGCCGCCCCTGGATTCAATTAGAGCATCTTATTATCTTGATTCTTATCAGACGGGATTTTTGAAAACTAACTCACTTAATTAATTGTCCGTTTGGTGACGGGTTAAGAATTTCACCACCCCCTTTCTTCCTGTGGGTGTCGTAGAAGGCGACTGTGGGATATGGGTTAAATTGTGGCGTAGGCGAGAGGCTGGCAACCTGTCACTGCAATGTCACAGTTTCGTTTTCTTTAAACCCCTTATTTGCCAAGAGTGGCACTGAAACCTCAGTAGTTTCATGTGCTCTGCCTACCCCTTCATGGGACACAGGCGTGACTGTATGTATGATTGTATATATGTAACTCACTAAATTATTTATGAATTTTTCTCTGAGGCACGTTTAGGGAAACCCGCGTATAGCGCTGATTACTATCCTAGCACGCCACACCATGCTTCGCCCGCATATGCGCTCTCCAGCTGCATCGCTGCACGAACCCCACTCCGCACTGCTCACACCTGAACCTCCTCTCCTCATGGATCCTCATATGCTCTCGCAACGTCTTCCGCCTCCCAAACTCCTTCAAACACATCCCACATCTGAACTCCCTACTCCCCGTATGCTTTACAGAATGATTTTTTAACTCCTCTTTTCCAAAAAAAGACATATCACAGATTGTACATTTATGAGGACGCAGCATTAAATGGTCTCTTTGCACGTGGATCGTCAGTACTTTTTGGTTTTTAAACGTTTTTTCACACGCTTGACATTTGACAGCGCTCGACACTCCGTGTATCTCAAGCATATGTTGCTCTTTAGTCCTGTAACTTTTAAATCGCTCCTTACAGACGCCACATTTGTTCAAAAAGTTTGATTTCGCGTATATATGAATAAATCTTTCGTGTAACTTCTTTTTCTGTTCTGTGTTAAAGCTTTTCGAACAATATTCACAGTTAAAAACACCAGTTTTATGCATATTACAATGCTGGACTAACATTCTCTTATTAGGGTACCCAGTATCGCAAACATCACAAATATAATTTCTAAAATGGACATTCATATGTTCTTGTAAACTTCTAAATTTATTAAAAACCTTTGCGCATATAACACATTTTAAACCGTCATCGAATTTAAATGGAAGTATATGACTTTTCACATCCTACCTCAGAAGGTAGCTCATTCCACAACTTGCACGTTTTGGGCAAAAACGAGCGAGAGGCCCGTTTGTCAAATCAAACACAAAAATAAATAATGTACTGTGTCGTCATTTTTTATAGTCCCACTAACAACTGTTGTGTAACAACTAAATACCGTAAATATAAATCGATTTACAAATAATACACTTACTATCCTAGCACGCCACACCATGCTTCGCCCGCATATGCGCTCTCCAGCTGCATCGCTGCACGAACCCAACTCCGCACTGCTCACACCTGAACCTCCTCTCCTCATGAATCCTCATATGCTCTCGCAGCGTCTTCCTCCTCCCAAACTCCTTCAAACACATCCCACATCTGAACTCCCTACTCCCCGTATGCTTTACAGAATGATTTTTTAACTCCTCTTTTCCAAAGAAAGACATATCACAGACTGTACATTTATGAGGACGCAGCATTAAATGGTCTCTTTGCACGTGGATCGTCAGTACTTTTTGGTTTTTAAACGTTTTTTCACACGCTTGACATTTGACAGCGCTCGACACTCCGTGTATCTCAAGCATATGTTGCTCTTTAGTCCTGTAACTTTTAAATCGCTCCTTACAGACGCCACATTTGTTCAAAAAGTTTGATTTCGCGTATATATGAACAAATCTTTCGTGTAACTTCTTTTTCTGTTCTGTGTTAAAGCTTTTCGAACAATATTCACAGTTAAAAACACCAGTTTTATGCATATTACAATGCTGGACTAACATTCTCTTATTAGGGTACCCAGTATCGCAAACATCACAAATATAATTTCTAAAATGGACATTCATATGTTCTTGTAAACTTCTAAATTTATTAAAAACCTTTGCGCATATAACACATTTTAAACCGTCGTCGAATTTAAATGGAAGTATATGACTTTTCACATCATGTAATTTCTTCTTGTGAGTTTTCATTAAATGTTCGATTAAGTCGTTCAGCGCTTCCATTTGTTGATGGCACAACGTACATTTTAGTCCAGTTATATCTAGTCTTACAAGGAAGGCATAAAGGTGATTTCTTTGCATTAATAATTTTCTTGTTTTAACATTATGTTTAGTTAACGTATGTGTTTTTAAATCATTTGGGTCTCTGTACATATCTGTGCAGTAACAGCATTTGTATCCGAAACCGCTGTAGCAGCGTATAGGCGTGGCGTTAGAGTGTTCTAGAAGGATCTTTATATTGGCTCTGTGTTTCTTTAGTTCGGTCTCGTCCTCTGCGCTCATTCTGTGATCTCGGTCTTCCAGACCTACAAAGAAAAGAGGACTTAATTATTGATTTTCTTTTTTCTGTTCTTCTTTTTATTTATATCCAAGAACTTTATTTCTTTTCATTTAATTTCCATGAGCTTGTCAGTTGCTTTTTAGAAATTATGGTATTTTTAGTGTGATTAGAATCAAACAAGTTTTTTTGCAAAAAAATAATTTTTGGCACAAGCTTTTATCGCCGACTGTACCTTTCTTTCAACAGTCATCTATTGCTCTCCGAGACGTTTTTAAAAACCCCTTACCCTAAACGTCGTATCTCCAGTTTCATAACAGAGTTCCTATAACCACCTTTCTGCTCCATCATCAGATCAGCTCTATGATACCATAATATTGCATTGTCAATTTGTCACGTGATTTACATATGTGTGCAGAATTTCAGCTCAATCGGAAACCGGGAAGTGGGTCAAATTAAGTTTCTACGTTTTGACGCACACTAACATATTGACAAGGCAAGTTGAATAAAAGCTTGTAATATTTTATGGGGGTTTTCTTATTAATATTTTTGCAGCGTCTTCTTCCTGTTGATATATTTTACTTATTTTTCCTTTTCTTCAAAGGCTAACTGGAAGTGATTCCATATAGGGATAAGTTCGACTTTGTAGTATTTAATTAATTGTGTAACTATGCTTACGGCGCTTCTTTTTCTATTTAATTTCGATTCTTAAATTAAACAATAAAAAAATTCAGCAATAAAGACTTAATAAAAAAAACAATACTTAAATCACATACGTGTAGAAACTGTAGAATACAATATAATCATCCAATTATTGTATAGGGTGGCCCAAAATTTTGTTGACAAAGAATAGTGAAATGTTGAAATAAACCAAAATATCGTCACTACTTTTAAAAACCGGCCAAGAGCGTGTCGGGCCACGCTCAGTGTAGGGTTCCGTAGTTTTCCGTATTTTTCTCAAAAACTACTGAACCTATCAAGTTCAAAACAATTTTCCTAGAAAGTCTTTATAAAGTTCTACATTTGTGATTTTTTTCATATTTTTTAAACATATGGTTCAAAAGTTAGAGGGGGGGGGACGCACTTTTTTTTCCTTTAGGAGCGATTATTTCCGAAAATATTAATATTATCAAAAAACTATTTTAGTAAACCCTTATTAATTTTTAAATACCTATCCAACAATATATCACACGTTGGGGTTAGAATGAAAAAAAATATCAGCCCCCACTTTACATGTAGGGGGGGTACCCTAATAAAACATTTTTTTCCATTTTTTATTTTTGCACTTTGTTGGCGTGATTAATATACATATTGGTACCAAATTTCAGCTTTCTAGTGCTAACGGTTACTGAGATTATCCGCGGACGGACGGACGGACGGACGGACGGACGGACAGACAGACATGGCGAAACTATAAGGGTTCCTAGTTGACTACGGAACCCTAAAAAACTTGTATCTTCGTCTGTCAATAAAAAGAAAATTGTAGTAAGTATGTATGGAATACATATAGACTTACTGCGTCTTAACATTGAGGAGCAGCGTGAGATACGAGATTTTTTAAAAGTAGTGACGATATCTATATTGTATATTTTTCTACCTTCACCATGGATATTTCAATAGCAACATTTTTTATAGGTTTATAAGCTCGATTCGTTTCAGCCTACTTACATTCACCTAAATTAAAATTATAGTTTGTAATCAATCCTAAAACCCTAGCCCGTGTATTTATTACTAAAATTAGTATATTTTAAAAGCTATATGTGCAATAAGTTAGACGAATGTCATACGCTATTATTCTGATGTATGGGGTGATAGTTCAGTATAGTATGAAGAAAACAGTTCTAATGAAATTCCGCAACATGGCGCGTTCATATATTTGTGGAGAAATATATAAGTAAGTACTTACCAGGCGGTTGTTGGACGGGCGGCAGTCGGCCGTTTTTCGTGCGTTTCTTCCGTCGCTTCAGCGGCATGTCGTCTGAATCCACTGGCGAATCGCACTTCACTCGCTCCGCTGTAGAACAAATGTTTATTGACTATGATTACAATGAAAATATTTAAAATTTAATCACCGGTCTGGCTTAGTCGGTAGTGACCCTGCCTGCTGAGCCGCGGTTCTGGGTTCGAATCCCGGTAAGGGCATTTATTTGTGTGATGAGCACAGATATTTGTTCCCGAGTCATGGATGTGTTCCATGTATATAAGTATTTATTTATCTATTTAAGTATGTATATCGTCGCTTAGCGCCCATAGTACAAGCTTTGCTTAGTTTGGGGCTAAGTTGATCTGTGTAAGGTGTCCCCAATATTTATTTATTTATTGTTTACAAGTTGGTACCAAGGAATACAGCCCCTTTGATTATAAGCAGTCTACGAGCTAATGGACCCCCGCAACTTAAGGAGTTTATCAGTACCACCAGGGGCGGCTCACTCCGCGATCCTTTCGCCGCGCTACAAGTACATGCCGGCGGCCGCGAGTTCGCGGCCCATTCAGTGGCGACGACCTTCGCGCGGCGCAATAGAATTCAATGTCGTCTGCACGCGTGCGGTCCGTTTGTTAATGTAGGTAAGAATTTAGAATGGCGGCGTTTTGTGAACATCAAAGGAGTGAGCGTTCTGTACTTGTACTATTATATATTCTGTGGTACCACTACTCGACACTAGGTGTCAACAATGTCTCGTGTGTCAGAAATGTAAGTAATATTAAAACAGTTTACAACTTATATTACAAGCAGAAGGAATTGAAAACAGAATACCGATTAATACTATTGTAATATTAGCTAAAAATTGTTGAGCATTAGACTTTTCGTTCGTCGCGACATCTATTGACAAGTAGCAGTACTAATAATTTACGCATTGACACATGATCGACGCTAGATGTCACTACAAATAACTTGCATTTACTGATGTGTGGAGTTACAACTCTTTCCTAACTTATTTCTCTATGATACATATACATACATATTTGGAATGTTCGTTTGCATGATTTTGATAACATTAAAAAACAAATTCAAGTAATCATCCTCCTTGCGTTATCCCGGTACTTGCCACGGCTCATGGGAGCCTGGGGTCCGCTTTGACAACTAATCCCAAGATTTGGCGTAGGCACTAGTTTTTACGAAAGCGACTGCCATCCGACCTTCCAACCCGAAGGGTAAACTAGACCTTATTGGAATTAGTCCGGTTTTCTCGAGATGTTTTCCTTCACCGAAAAGCGACTGGCAAATGTCAAATGACATTTCGCACATAAATTCCGAAAAACTCATTGGTGCGAGCCGGGGTGATAAAAAACAAATTCAAGTATGAGTTCAAAACAGTTACTTACGTTCAGGCTCCTCCCCATGCTCCTGAAGATCCAGCTCATCATCAACATTATCGGCCATGTCCTGGTGATCCGTGTCATCAGGCTCGGGGTCACCGGGCGAGCCGGGGGGCTCCGGTGGCTCGTCAGGAGGCTCCGGCTTGACCTCTATCTCTAGCAGAGCTGACGCCTCTAACCGTGCTTGCTTGTCTGTAAAACATATGTGTATTATGTGTTATCGTAGAAGCCTTCAATTTTGCAAAGTGATGTTGAAAAAAACCGGCCAAGAGCGTGTCGGGCCACGCTCAGTGTAGGGTTCCATAGTTTCCCGTATTTTTCTCAAAAACTATTCAAAATAATTTTCCTAGAAATTCTTTATAAAGTGCTACATTTGTGATGGATTTCTTTCAACCCCTTTTTGCCAAGAGTGGCACTGAAACTTAGTAGTTCATGTGCTCTGCCTACCCCTTTATGGGATACAGGCGTGATTATACGATACGATACTTTTGTGATTTCTTTCATATTTTTTAAACTTATGGTTCAAAAGTTAGAGGACACTATGGAGCGATTATTTCTGAAAATATTAACAATATTAAAAAAATCATTTTCGGAAACCCCCATTCATTTTTAAATACCTATCCAACAATATATTACATCAGGATTGGAAGGAAAAAAAGAATAAAACATTTTTTTCCACTTTTTACTTTACCCCTTTGTCAGCGTGATTGATGTACAATATTGGTACCAAATTTTAGCTTCTAGTGTTAACGGTCACTGAGATTATCCGCGGACGGACGGACAGACAGATTTTTCTCTTCTCATGGGTCTTTACTTTACATATATTTATGTCAAGAAATACCAACTTTGAATTTTGTAAATTCGGAAAAGTGTTAGTAAAATATAACTACCTACCTGTTGTTAATACCTCTGTTTAATTTGTTTTTGTTTCTTGTGTATTACTTGTAAACTATGTGAGGTGTAGCGCAAATGTAGGATTAGAGATGAATCTCGAAAAAACTAAACTTATGACCAATAATAAAGAGATACTAATTTTAGCAAACAACACTGCACTCGAATATGTCCAAAAATATATATATCTTGGTAAACAAAATATCATTTAACCCTGAAAGACATACAGAAAAAATAGAAAGAAGAATAGCCAATACATGGAAACAATTTTGGGCGCATAAAGAAATCCTTAAATCACAACTTCCGATACACCTAAAGAAAACTGTAATGAACTCAAGCATATTATCTTGCCTTACCTATGGCTGTCAAACTTGGACCCTAAACCAGTCAACCAAAAATAAAATACAGACCACGCAAAGAGCAATGGAAAGAAGCTGTTTAGGCATCAAGTTAAAGGACAGAATAAAATGCTCAGATATTAGACAGAAGACGCAAGTAACTGATGCCTTACACTTTGCTCAAAGCATGAAATGGAGATGGGCGGGTCACGTGGCAAGGCTAAACGATGACAGGTGGACAGGAAAGGTTACAAAGTGGAAAGGACCACAGGGATCAAGAAAGAGAGGACATCCACTATCCAGGTGGAATCTCTATTAGAATTCATAATAAGCAATGACCTGGAAATTATAAACACAGGTGATACACCGACGTTTATAACAAGGGCGAGGAGAGAAGTGCTGGACATCACTGTAGCATCGAGAGAGATATCAGGCAAGGTAAAATGTTGGAGGGTGGACGAGGAGGACAGCATGTCTGACCACCGAAGGATACTCTACAGCATTGATTGTCGGGTAGAAAAGATGAAGGTAAGAAATCCACGCAAAACAGACTGGACGAAGTTCGGAGAGGAGCTAAAGAGGACTTCCGTCTCGGGTGGTAGGTAAGGTACGAAAGTATTGACGACCTGGACAAAGGAGCACTCAGGCTGAAGGAGGTAGTAACAGCAGCATACCACAAGGCATGTCCAGAGAAACTCGTGCAGGCAGGTAAAGGACAGCCATGGTGGAGCAGAGAATTACAGAAGGTAAGGAAGAAGGTTCGCAAGGCTATGAGGGTGGCGGTAAAGAAAGGCGACACTCATAGCTGGGACGAGTATAGAGAGGTCAGAAATAAGTATACCAGACTAAGAGAGAGAGCTAGACAGGAGGGCTGGAGAAGATTTACAGAAGACATTAACAGTTACTCAGAAGGTGCGAGGGTGGTAAAGCTATTAGCTGGAGACCGGGCGTGCCAACTGGGGAGCCTAAGAGTAGACGGTGACTTAATCACAGAGCCGGAGAGGGTACTGAGTACAATGCTGAGCACACATTTTCCGGGCTGTGAGGAGGTGACAGAGATAGATGAGCAGGTAAGCCGGGGGGAGGCCGACTGGGGAGGTGCGGCGGAAGTGGTGGAGGAGAGCAGGATGGAGTGGGCGCTCTTCTCCTTTGCACCCTTCAAGTCTGCGGGCCCGGACGGGGTCCTACCGGTACTACTGCAGAAAGGGTATGAGCATATAAAAGATGACCTACTGGAACTGTACAGGGCAAGTATCGCTCTCAGACACATTCCAAAGGTGTGGAGAGAGGTAAGGGCGGTTTTTCTACCTAAACCAGGCAAGAAATCATACCAAGAGGTAAAATCATTTAGAAGCATAAGTCTATCGTCTTTTGTCCTAAAAACCCTAGAGAAGGTGATAGACAAGCATATAAGAGAGAAGGTCAACGGCAGTGGAGACCCGCTTCACGGGAATCAGCATGCATATATGGCTGGGAAGTCAACGGAGACGGCTCTTCACAACCTAGCTGTGAGGGTGGAAAGGGCCCTAGAATCAAAACAGTATGCTCTAGGCTGCTTCTTCGACGTGGAGGGGGCCTTTGACAGGGCTACCTTCCAAGCCGTTGAGGAGAGTCTGGTGAGAGAAGGTATCCGACCGACATTAGCGCAGTGGATAGGCAGTATGCTAAGGTGCAGGTCTATAACGGCGGAGTTGGGAGGTATAACAAAGACGATTAGTCCCAGGAGGGGGTTCCCGCAGGGAGGCTGCTTGTCACCCTTGATGTGGTGTCTACTTCTGGACTCTATGGTAAGAGAACTCAACAGGGGAGGCCTGTACATGCAGGCCTACTCTGATGACGGAGTACTACTGGTGAGAGGTATGGTCCTCAGTGTCATGAGGAACATAATGGTAAGAGGTCTCAGACAGGTACTGGGATGGTGCAGAGGGAGAGGACTGGATCTCAATCCGTCAAAAACTAAGCTGGTGTTATTCACTAACAAGAGGAAAAAGAGCTGGAACCCATAAAAATAGAGGGTGTAGAACTAGAAATGGTAGACGAGTTCAAATATCTGGGCATTACTCTTGACAGTTCGCTCAGATACAGGACTCATATCAGAGAGCAGACGGCTAAGGCCATAAGAACGCTGTACCAATGCAAAAGGGCAGTAGGGAAGAACTGGGGACTGAAGCCGAGTATGATCCACTGGATTTACAAAGCCATTATCCTACCCAGGGTGCTATATGGGGCGGTGATCTGGTGGCACAGGACCCATATTGGAGAATATCGGAAGAATCTGACAAAAGTACAAAGATTAGCTTGCCTCATGATGACGGGGGCTATGAGAACCACCCCGACACATGCTATGGAGGTGCTGATAGGCTTAAAGCCCCTCTGGATTGAGGCAGAGAAGAGAGCCATGGAACAGTGGTACAGAATGAAAGCATGCAAGGAATGGAGAGGAAGTTGTGTGGACAAGAGACACGCACTGATACAAAGAGAGGCACTATCAAAACTAGAAATGCTGATGGTCAATAATGACCTCATAAAGAGGGAGGAGATTTTCGATAAGAAGTATAGGGTACGTATAGGAGAAAGAGACAACTGGAAGGTAGAGGTCGTGCATCCAACGACTATATGTTTCACAGATGGCTCTAGGAGAAGCTCTACAAAGCTAGCAGGGGCGGGAATAGTAATCCCGAAACTAGGAGAAAAGGTGTCGATACCACTAGGGAGATACACTAGCGTGTTCCAAGCAGAGGTATGTGCCATAGCGAGCTGTGCACGTATATTAAAAGAAAGCGACAAACAAGATGGAGCCGTGGTCATATACACCGACAGTCAAGCGGCGCTAAAGGCTCTGAAGAGAATATCGGTGACCTCGTCCCTGGTGAGAGAATGCAGGGAAGAGCTAAACTCGATAGGCAAGCATAGAAGTGTAACGGTTGCGTGGGTACCGGGACACCAGGGAGTCACAGGTAATGAGAAAGCGGACGAGTTGGCAAGGGCGGGGGCGGAGACGGAATTCTTGGGTCCGGAACCGGCTCTGCCTATGTCAGCTGACGTCACGAAAGGAGTCATTGAGAGGATAAAAGAGATGGAAGCACAAAGAGCCTGGGAAAGAGAGACCAGTTGTAGACAAACGAAGATGATGATAGAAGGTAGAGACCAAAGGAGAACTAGGTATCTTCTGAAACTAGGTAAGAACAGTCTAAGAATGTTGACCGGTATCATAACGGGACACAACACTCTTAACAGACATATGAAGATAATAGGTATCAGTAGTGACGAATCCTGTCCACATTGTGGTAAGGAGGAGACTAGCTTGCACCTACTAGCAGAATGTATCATGTATGCGGCACCGCGACATGACACATTCGGTAGAGACAATCTGGGAGAAGATGAACTCAAGGATGTCAAACTTAAAGATGTCCTTCTGTTCTGCAGGAAAACAAGAAGATTTGAGGAGAGAAGTGTGGGAGGGCAGCCGGGACAGTAACCTGCAGCTCCAACTCCAGGGAATTGGGCTGAATGAACGCACCAGCGATCGACAGCCCGCCTGTATCCGGCCAGGCGTCCCTACACTACATCTACATCTACATCTACATCCAGGTGGCAGGATGACATTGTGGCTACTGCAGGCAAGGAATGGCAAAGCATGGCAAAAGATAAAATAAAATGGAAACGGCTGGAGGAGGCTTTTACCCAGAAGGGGTCTACAGAATACCATCAATAATAAAAACTAAATTAAAAGAAAAGAAAATCTTTCTGTAGAATAATAAAGCTTAAATAAATAAATAAAATGTGAGGTGTGCAATAAAGAGTATTGTATTGTATATATAACTACCTGCAGCCTCCGTCTCGCACATCCTTAGCTGAAGGAACGCAGCCTCACAACGAAGCACTTGTGCTCGAAAGGCAGAGGCCTCTCGTAGTCGGCCCACGCATGTCGCACACACCAGCCGGGCTGAAGGCTTGTCATCTAAATGGGACATCTGTGAGAAAGAATTACTGTCAAATTTAGAATGGGTAATCTTTACCAATATAGTAAGTTAATTTTGTGTACTTTAAAATCATTAAGTAATTCCCATACACTCCAAGTTTTTTACAAACAAAAGCAAAGTAAGTTAAAGTACGTAAATATTGTATTTTTCTGAATATGTAACATTTAATTTCTCTTTTAAATTCCAATATTTACTTACCAATAACCCAAAGCAATCCATGATCATATCAGAATAGACTTCTTTCTGCCCCATACACTGATATTCTACATTCAACAAACGACATCGCTTCATGGAACCGCAGCACCGACACACGCCAGGGTCGAAAATCGGCCCTTTGCCTTTATCCACACTCATTGTTATTAAATAACATTAATGTTTAACTTTATAAACAGTACAATTTCATGGGATTTTGTGCGAGAATATTTCTTTTGGCATTATTTGCGTTTTGATACTGCATTTTTCTGTCAAATGTCAAATGGTTTCGTTGTATTATAGTTTTTCTACTCGTCGACAGATGGCACAAACTTTGAATAGGCATATTCCTGTTGAGGATGGGAAAACGTAACACAGAAAACTTTTTATAATGTCAATTACTTACATTGATTTAACCCATATTTGCCCTAAAATGTATTGATTTTGTATGATATATCATTAAAAATTACTATAATTAATTGTCTATAATAGTATTTTATATAAAATATGTAAGAGACAAAAGGTGTAATTTATTTCTGAACGAAAAAAAAACAAACATGCAAAAGTGTCAAACGAATGTGTCGAACAAATATCCAAGTTGGGTTGGCGAAAATTTCTTTCTAAATAATTCATCTAAATCTCGAAAAATATGAGTGTTCCGAAGCGTAAGGGGCCGGTATTTGACCCAGGCCTCTGCCGCTGCTGTGGCTCCATCAAAAAATGCCGCTTGTTAAATGTGGAGTACGACTTTCAGGGCCAAAAAGAAATGTACGCTGATATGTTTATGGACTGTTTTGGATTGATGGTATGTTGTAGAAAAAGACCTAACTACTGTTTTTAACTGTTCGCATATGCTTCAATAACTAGTAACTAAGATATGCTGATTTATTCCTAACCCATTGGACGTGCTTCTTCTATTGAATTAACATTATAATGAACAAATTAACATTACTATTTCTAATCTAATATGAATATTACCGAGCATTTTATGCATGAGAAATCGCTCGTTAGTGTGAAGAGTTGAAGACACTTTCACGGAAAGCTGAAAGTATGTGTAAGCTATTCTACATGTAGCTTTAATTTTTATCACATCATTTCAGCTGTCCCACTTAGACGGTACGGTGGAGTCCGAGCGGCTCATATGTGCGACATGTGTCACCCGGCTGCGTGACGCCTGTGACTTCCGCAAACAAGTGCTGCTGTGTGAAGACCGGTTGCTGCAGGCCTCCATACATGTGCATCAACCCAGTGGTAAAAACCGACCGATTAAAGGCATTAGTGGTCCTTATTTCAATTTGTTCTTGTATGGGCACCAGAGGGATAAATTGTTTTACATACACATGACATTATATACCATGTTTTTTTTTGTTTTCTGTTAAAATTGACACGCTATGTTCATTATCAGGAACCACCCTGTATAACACTTTTAGTTAAATTTCATCATTTTCATACATAATAAATGAATTAATCAGTGTGAGAGACCCTTAAGGATAACATTCAAGTTAGTGTCAAGTGATTGACGGCACATGTCAAAACAAATAACATTAGGCAGTGGTAAAGGCTGTCACACACATGTTCAGTAATTATTTTTATTTTTTGAATAACTTGGTAACCGTAAGAGTTAGTAGCTAGTTTCTTAGAGAAATTAATTGTATTTAACCTAAAGAACCTTCCCTTAAAATTAACGGAATTCAATAAAAACAGGGTGTATATTTATTATATTCATGAAATACCAAATAATATTGGGGTTAATTTCAACTAACTGCAATATTTATGTAGATAGATTATGTTGTTTAGGCATTAAATATTCTAACAAGAGTAACAAGTCTGCCAAAGGAAGGTCTATACTGTATAACAATTTTCGGGGTTTGGATTAGGGATCGTCCACACTCAAGAGACGCGTGTCCGCCCATGCGGAACGGACGTCAGCACCACGCCGCCTTAATGTAATTTAAAAAACGTCTCCTCAGTACATTTTGTATAGGAAGGACGCGCAAGGGACGTCGCTTGGCGCGCCCCAGGCGACGCGTCGCCGCGCCTCGCCGCTGTACTGAGGAGACTTTTTTGAAATACATTCAGGCGGCGTGGTGCTGACGTCCGTTCCGCGTCGGCGGAGACGCATCTCTTGAGTGTGGATGGTCCTTTAAAGAGGTCCTGCTGTAAATAAATGCCATTTTAAATATAGTGTAAATACATTAATTTTTTTTCTGCTTTCACAATCTTTTTTTTCTTTCACCAGACACGCTGGTGGAGATAGAGCTGAACCCTCGAGACGTGAAGGTGGAGGTGGAACGGATAGACTACCCGCAGGACAACAACTTCATGGACTCGGAGACTAATGATGATCACGATGCTGATGGCGGCGATGATCACTGTGAGTGAAGGTCATATATACCATGTTTTTTGACGTGACAATGTCTAATAACTCGTTACTACGGGCTGCATGCACGAAAAAGAAGACGTCATTGTCTCGTTCCGCAAGCGAGAGCGCGGCACGAACGAGAGAGAGGCATGATCGGCTCGAGCGATCGGCTCATTTCGGTTCGTGCTGCATCTATCTCCCTTCCACTCGATCAGCCTAGCATAAAAGAAATGTTATTGTGATTTTCATGTGTTTAATACAATTGCGGCAATATAGAGGTAGGTAAGTAATTCTTGCATTTGAAAATCTCATCCTTTAATCTATACTACGGTAATGTTTGACGTTGTTACGTCAAACTACCGTCCGTAAACCGATTTTACAGACAACCAATTTTTTTGCAATTGCAACCCTGTGCAATTGGCAGGGAGTAAAAGCCAAAGCAAAAAAAAAAACATTTTTTTTTTTATATAGGCAGCATGCATGAATCATTGTAGTAACAGTAACGATCCTACGTATCTTCTGGCCGAAGACTATATAAGAAATGAGGATTTGTGGAGTGTATGCCGACAACCTGTCACTGCAATGTCACAGTTTCGTTTTCTTTTAACCCCTTATATGCCAAGAGTGGCCCTGAAGCTTTAGTAGTTTCATGTGCTCTGCCTACCCCTTTATGGGATACAGGCGTGATTGAATGTATGTTGTATGTATGTATGTATGCATGCCGACAATCTCCGATTGCACAGGAAGTGGCTCAGCGGAAATGGAGATGGATTGGTCATACCCTTCGAAGAGGAGCTACCAACAGCGCCAGTACACACCAGGGGCCCGTTTCTCGAAAGGTACAAGCCTTGTATTACAAGTGCGCGAACTGTCAAATCGTATGGGTTGTCATGGAAACACACTTGTGATACAAGGCTTGTACCTTTCGAGAAACGGGCCTGGAGGCGGAGCGTAGAGAACGAGCTATATATTAGGATAGGTCAGGATGGGCACCATTTTCAGACATCAGGGCGTTGCTGGGTCATCGAGGATTGAGACGATAGTAATCAACGATTTATTTTACACACTTTCAATTTTACAATAACTGATAGGTAGACAACTTGGTTTAGAACAATTATAGCGTGGACAGTTCCGAGGTAACTCTAAGACTTCTTGTCTCTAGCGTGGTCCGCCAGAGAGTGCTGGGTCTCAGGTATCCCGGCTCCGTCCTAGCGCACGAAGTGGGGACAACTCGTTGGGTGGACAACTGGTTGGTTGTGACGTCAGCTGTCCAGCTGCAACTCTTCGCGCGCTGCGCTACAATTATTTATTTATTTATTTAATCTTTATTGAACAAAGAAACACAATGTACAATAGGCGAACTTAATGCCATAAGGCATTCTCTACCAGTACAATTGACTATCCTTGCCAATATCCGGTCTGTCTCCGTCATATATATCTTTTTGTAAAACGTATTTGTAAAGTTGCCTGGATGAAATCGCTGTTTAGCGATAAGGCCGCGTGTTGTTCACCTCTGTAATATAATTTATTGTAATATGTGTGTTCCTATGTGCATTTCTGAGGTTGTGGAATAAAGTGAATTTGTATATATTGTATTGTATTGTTGAAAATTATCTATATTTATTACAATTTTACTCAAACTTGTTTCAGTATCGAGTGTAGAGGTCAAGAAAGAAATGCAGCCCCGTAAAGAAGAGAGAAAGAGGAAGAAAGAGAGCGAGCGAGAGGTGGAGAGGCGGGTTCGCTCGCTCGGTAACAAACTGCGCAGTATGTTGGAGAAGGACGCTAAGAGTGCTTACGGTATGTAGTTCATAATACCAAAGACATAATATATGTAAAACTCGGTATAGAAAGCTACAGTCGAAGAAAAAAACGTACCTCAGAAGCATATAGAAAAAGGCACGGTGGCCAAGATGGCGTTACACCTTTGGGGGACGCTCGGCTAGATGGCGCTAATATTAATATTTGACACTTTAACCGATACGTGTTATCTGCTGCTGCTAAGAATATGGGCCAAATTGTCAAAACTGAGGTTTAAAAGTTGTAAGCTTGTGTCGAGAGATGGCAGTCTATGCACTGTAATTACACTTTTTTTTTCGAATTTAAAAAAGGCAAAAGTTAGTAATTGATATAATAGTACATTATGACGTTTTTCAGTACAGATGGTCCTCTTGAAGTTTCGACCTGACCAGAAATGAACCACTTTGCGCACTAGTGGCAAAAAGAACCATCTGTACTGAAATAGTTATTTGTTATACAAGGGGGCAAAGTTGTATTTTTAACACACGAGAAGTAAAATACATTTGCACCCGAGTGTAACACAAAACTTTTCCCCTCATTATAGCGAGGAAACTACAACGCAAAAAATGCGTTTATCACTGCTTCCAGTAGTTCCACAGGTGGTAAATCATCTTTATTACTAGATTCACCTGCTTTTATCAATTTTAAAGCAGTTAATTTGACTTTATTCAAGGTCAAATTACTTTACCCACTAGTGGATAAAATGCGTTTTTACCCGCTGGTATTGAAGGACAAAACACGTGTTTCCGAGCTAGAGAGGGGAAAAAGTTTTAAGCTTGTGTCGAGAGATGGCAGTCTATGCACTGTAATTACACATCTTATTTTTTTTTTTTCGAATTTAAAAAAGGCAAAAGTTAGTAATTGATATAATAGTACATTACGACGTTTTTCAGTACAGATGGTCCTCTTGAAGTTTCGATCTGTCCAGAAATGAACCACTTTGCGCACTAGTGGCAAAAAGCACCATCTGTACTGAAATAGTACATTTCGATACAAGTGCGAAAAAGAGGAAGTTCGAAACGAGTGGCGATAAATTAAAACACGACCGAAGGGAGTGTTTTAAATCGACACGAGTTACGAATTCCCTTTTCGCACGTGTATCGAACGACGTTTTTCAGTACAGATGGACCTCCGAAGTTTCGACCTGCCATATAATGAACCACTTCTCGCACTAGTGCGTAAAAAAAACACCATCTGTACTGAAAATAAATATACACACTCATATTTAACATAGACTAAGAAAAAAAAAACAAGTAAGGTACAGCGGGACAATTACGACTGGAGGGCAATTTTCAACTACTCGATTTTTTAATTTCGTCGTCTTTTTCGTTCACAGACCTCAACATTTTTGCTATTTTAATTATACAGGGTGTATTTTGATAGCAGGTCAGTAAAGGCAGCTACCAGATCCCGTGTTGCCACTCAAAAATTATATTAGAAGACCTTCCTTCGATTTTTAATTAATGAAAATTGGCGTTTACAGTTTTTGGAAAAATATACAAGGTGCGAGAAAAAGGTCATTTTTCAAACTTTTTTTTGACGCCAATCCCATTCCTATCAATGATCAAAAGCTTGTATGGGACCAAGAAAACGTTTCCCATATCAAAATACAAAAAAAAACCTGTATATTTGCAATGTATGCATGCATTTGCATATAGTACAACTAATTTTACAATTATTTTCAGCGCCCCCACCAAAAAAACCGCGCCAACCTTGCATAGACCAAGAAGACAAGGAATTCCACAACCGAGCCACCATCATAGAAAATTCCTACGTCTGCCCCTTCGAGAGCTCCTACTCTGACTACCATTGCGTATACTGCAGAGAACTCTTCCTAGACCCTACACTACTTAGAGAACATACACTAACACATGATCCGAAAACTTATAAAGATTTGTTTAGAATAAACAAAAAAATGCCCCAAATAGACATATTAAGAATCGACTGCAGACTTTGCGAAGAGAAAATCCAAGATTTAGATACTTTTAAAAATCATTTAGCAACTACACATGGGAAGCATTTGTTTAAAATACAAAACGAAGTGTTACAATTTAAGTTAACGGATAACCATTTGACTTGTGTTGTGTGCAGTGAGACCTTTGGATATTTCCATGCGTTGAAAAGTCACATGGCGATACATTATGGTAGTTGTATCTGTGATATTTGCGGAGCGCATTACTTCCAAGAGAGAAGATTAGCTGAGCATTTAAAAAGACATAGTAGGAAACCGGGAATTAAATATACTTGTAAAGAGTGCGGGAAGGAATTTAAATCTAAAAATGGGAGGTATTTACATGTAGCGACAGTACACAAGAATGAAGCTACATACCAATGTGGGAAATGCGAAGCGGTGTTCTTTACATATGCTCTGAGGTGTCGACATAGAATTGAAGTGCACGGAGAGAAGAGACAGTTCGCTTGTGACCACTGCGACCGGTCTTATGATAATAGGAAATCTTGGAGAGAGCATAACAGGAGAGCTCATCTTAAGGTTTCTAAGCATAAATGTGATATTTGTGATCGAATGTTTTACTTGCCTTGTCAGTTGAAGGAACATATGACTACGCATACAGGAGAAAGGAATTTCAGATGTGAGTATTGTGGGAAGTCGTACCCTAGGCTGAGGGCTTTGAGGTTGCATATGAAGAGTCACAGTGATAATAAGTATAGATGTGGGATATGCGATGCGACGTTCACTCAGAATGTCAGTTTGAGGAATCATGTTAAGAAGCAGCATCAGGGGTTGGATATGGAGAGTTTGAATAATTAAGAATATATTGACCGCCTAAGCGGCAACCCACACAGGCGACGCATGTCTTAAGGGTGCTTTCAAGAAAAACGTCAAAATAATGTAAAATTGATAGTTTTAGTCGGTGAAATACTACACTTTCCATTATCTAATAGATATATTTAATTCAAGTTTCAATTAGAGCATCTTATTATCTTGATCCTTATCAGACGGGATTTTTGAAAACTCAATTATTTATGAAATTTTCTCTGATTCACGTTTAGGAAAAGCCGCGTATAGTGCTGAATTAGTCGATCTTATTTGTAAAATTTGGACAATTTTGAATACTGAAATTGGTAAATTTATAATTCGTATATCCTGTACTACAATCTTCTCAGAATACATTTTTATTATAAGGTTTTTAAAAAGAGTAAACAAGACTAAGACGAATTCAATTTTTTCAGAAATTACCTAAAATTAAGTGAGAATTACATTGAAAATCTACATCACATCGAAATTATTATCATAAATATTGATCATCAACGTTTACTAAAATTGCTCTTATGCCTTAGTGATTATAAAATATAAATTTCTATTATATATTTTTGGCAATTTTTTGAAAACGAGCCTTGCCTTGCCTTCACCGTCACAATTAATACCACTTTTGGACATCTTCTCATATTTTGTTAGACCAAGTAGAAAAAGTCCTATAATACGTTATATAACACTGATTTAAACTTTCACGATTTTTACACATATTTAAAAATTGCAAACGGGACGGGCAGACTGCTCCGAGACCACGGGACAATGCCGTCCTTGAAACGTCGGAGGTTAGTGTTTAAAACATAGTAAATACGCGATTAAGTCCCGTTTGTAATACGTTATATATTTGTAAACTACTCGCAAAGCCCTTTTATTTGATACCACACACGGTATGATTAAGCGTTCGGTTGCGATTTCACTATTTTTCACATGAAAGCCCTCTTAAGACGCGGAACGGAGGTCAGCGCCACGCCGCCCGAGTGTAATTTAAAAAACGTCGTCGTCGTTTTATAAATTACACTCGGGCGTGGCGCTGACCTCCGTTCCGCGTCTTAAGACATGCGTCGCCTGTGTGTGGATAGTCCCTAAGGCACTGGTCCCACCAACAGTAAGCCATGAGCCCGTGTAAATAAAAGATAGCGAGCGATTTACCCCCTTATTCATAAACGTACTCTAAAGTTATCAAGCCGATAAAATTCGTTTGTCCCTTTCCGACGTATCGGTGTGATAGAAAGGGACAAAGGAACTTTATCGGCTTGATAACTTTAGTGTACGTTTATGAATAAGGGGGTTATAGTTTATCGCTCGGCGACAATATCGCTGATAGGTCATCGCTTACACGCTTTTGGTGGGCTAAGGCGTCAACTGATAGATAACTCGATGTCAACCTCTTGTAGATATATTTGTATATACTATTTATAAAGTGCTCATTTTATTTGTTAATTATCTTGAGTATCAGAAAAGCTCCGTTATTTTTAAATACTATACATGTTTTTACTTTTAGTTAACATATTTAATTTTTAAGCTAATCGGATTATTAAATTATGAAGATAAATAATACAAAATAAATGGTATAAATTAATTATTTTATTTTATTATGTACAAAGTATTATCATAATATCACCTTTTGGATCTAGATAGTAATTTTTTAAAATATATATATAATAAAATTATGCAATAGAAGATAATATATATTCCTTGAAATAATATTTGCAATCACAGCCGTAGGCTTCATTAAAAACATACTAAATAAAAAAAAAACATTTTTAACCCAGCCAAAAACGACGGGGTGTTATATAAGTTTGACAGGTCTGTCTGTCTGTGGCATCGTAGCCCCCGAACGGATGAACCGATTTTGATTTAGTTTTTTTTTGTCTGAAAGCTGAGTTAGTCGGGAGTGTTCCCATGTTTCATGAATATCGGTCTACTATATCTTGCTGCGCCCAACAGGGTACATAATGCGATCTGTATAAATATTATATGCCAACTGTGTAACCATTATGTGCAATAAATGATTGAGTATTGAGTACTATATCGGGGGTTTTTTAAAAATTGTAATTTTGTGGTTAAATTATATGTATATTTAATACGTTTTCAGTTCCAATAAAGTACTTGTCGTGTTCGCAAATAAAACAAAAACTCTGATTGATGATTTACTTTATTATCAATATTTTGAGGCACTATTATGTCGTATTATCACAGTAAGTTTTATATCTTACAGGAGTTATTTCAGCAATTCCCGTTTAGTTTGTACTTTTGGATCACGTCTCCGATTTGGATAATAATTGGTAGGCTGATAGAGTCCATGATGCTGAGCAAGATCCACTAGGTTTCCCAAAATGTCCTAGGTTGATTGTATGAAACTTTCCTTTTTTGTTACCGAAAATGTATAGAAATCTGGTATCAAAAAAGGAAGGTTTCATACAAACTACATAGGACATTTTGGGAAACCTAGTGGATCTTGCTCAGCATCACGGACTCTATCAGCCTACCAATTTTTAGCCAAATCGGAGACGTGATCCAAATGTACAAACTTAACGGGAATTGCACATTTATTTAAGAGATTCATTTAAATCTTTTAAATGTATAAAATGCAATATAATTCTATCTAATATAAAAATATTTCAATAATTATTTTGTCTTCCAAAAAGGATAGGCTAGTTTCCTACTAGTCAAATCAGCTTCTTTTTAAGAACTGTCAGAGCAGTGACGTCACGGTCAATTCATTTACTTTTCCCCTCACTAGCTCGGAAACACATGTTTTGTCCTTTAATACCAGCGGGTAAAAACGCATTTTATCCACTAGTGGGTAAAGTAATTTGTAATAAAGTCAAATTAACTGCTTCAAAATTGATAAAAGTAGGTAAATCTAGTAATAAAGATCATTTACCACCTGTGGAACTATGCAGTGAAAAACCCATTTTTTGCGTTGTAGTTTCCTCGCTATAGTGAGGGGAAAAGTTTTGTGTTACACTCGGGTGCAAATGTATTTTACTTCTCGTGTGTTAAAAAACTCGCAAGTTTAGGATTCTATTCTCGAACCACTCGCGTCGCTCGTGGTTCAACTATAGAACCCATTCACTTGCTCGTTTTTCAATTCCACACTCGGCGTTAAAATACAACTTTGCCCCCTTGTATAACAAATAACTATTATATCTTTCTTTTTGACATTAAATAGAAATTAATGTTTTTTTTTTAAACATAACTACTGTTCATAGTTTTCTTCTAATTATGTGGTGCTTTATTTCGTGCACTGCAGAAAATATTCTATTTGAAGTATAGGAAACTAGCCTATTTGTCATCTCTCATCTACATTTAAACATTACCTACCTATGTTAGGATTCCATCATATATAAAGAAATTACTGAATATACTATATAGTAAAATAATTGTGAAAAATATAACGGTCAACCAAATCTTGGCACGAAAAAACCGGCCAAGAGCGTGTCGGGCCACGCTCAGTGTAGGGTTCCGTAGTTTTCCGTATTTTTCTCAAAAACTACTGAACCTATCAAGTTCAAAACAATTTTCCTAGAAAGTCTTTATAAAGTTCTACTTTTGTGATTTTTTTCATATTTTTTAAACATATGGTTCAAAAGTTAGAGGGAGCGGGACGCACTTTTTTTTCCTTTAGGAGCGATTATTTCCGAAAATATTAATATTATCAAAAAACGATCTTAGTAAACCCTTATTCATTTTTAAATACCTATCCAACAATATATCACACGTTGGGGTTGGAATGAAAAAAAATATCAGCCCCCACTTTACATGTAGGGGGGGTACCCTAATAAAACATGTTTTTTCATTTTTTATTTTTGCACTTTGTTGGCGTAATTGATATACATATTGGTACCAAATTTCAGCTTTCTAGTGCTTACGGTTACTGAGATTATCCGCGGACGGACGGACGGACGGACAGACAGACATGGCGAAACTATAAGGGTTCCTAGTTGACTACGGAACCCTAAAAATGGTATAATCGCGTTGACGACCGGTCTGGCGCAGACTCAGTGATGAGCACAGATATTTGTTCCTGAGTCATGGATGTTTTCTATGTATATAGGTATTTATATATTATTATAATTATATCGTTGTCTGAGTACCCACAAGCCCTCTTGAGCTTACCGTGGGACTCATTCAATCTGTGTAAGAACGTCCTATGTGAGTGTGTTTAGTAAAACGTCCCACTTTGTCGGTTACCATTAAGGCGAGATTTACTTGTATATTTATTTATTTATTTATATATACCGACGATCTCGGAAACCGCTCTAACGATTTCGCTGAAATTTATTATGTGGTGGTTTTCGGGGGTGAAAAATCGATCTAACTTATCCTTAAATCCCGGAAAACGCGAATTTTCGAGTTTTCATGCGTTTTTCTTCGCGCGCCATCTCGTGTGCAGTAGTTGTACTGTTAAGACAGAATTCTTTCGGTCGATGTAATGTATGTACTATTTATTGCAAACACTAGATGGCGACACAGGTCAAGGCTGAAACGAATAGAAAAATACACTATTTGAGTTTTTGTGGCGAAATGCGCGCCATCTCGTGTGGAGTAGTTGTGTTGTTAAGGCTGAGAATTCTTTCGCTCGATGTAGGTACTATTCATTTTTGAACTAGATGGCGACACAGGTCAAGGATACGAAACAGAACCGAGCGAAGCTCGGTCGCCCAGATATTATGAATAAACTGACAAAGCGGCTTTAGAGCAATCGACAAAGTGGGACGTTTTTCCGTGCACACTCACATATAATATTTATTTAAACTTGCCGACTTTTAAGTGTCAAGATTCCGTCTATAAAATAATAGCGAAAAATATCACTTAATTCTTCTTAACCTTCTCCTTTTTAGACTTTCCTAAAACCTTGTTGACGCCATATTTGACCAACTTCACGGCGACGTATATCGTTGCCATGACGACGGCGAGTTGGTCGAGCATGTAGCGTTCATACCACGCGTAGTGGTATGTCGGAGAGCGGAGATGCAGGGCGCCTGGGGAAACAACATTATATATTAATATAGTACCTACATTACGATACAAGTGCGAAAAACATCAGCAAGTTCGAAACGAGTGGGAGTGTTTAAGGGACCATCCACATACAGGCGACGCATGTCGTAAGACGCGGAACGAACGTCAGCGCCGCGCCACCCGAATGTAACTTAAAAAACGTCTCCTCAGTACATTTTGTATAGGAATTAAGGAGGTGATCGAAATTACCTTTGGTCTCAATGGCCAGCTCCACGTAATGCGCGATGAGCTTGGATGGAGGCAGCGGCCGGTTGTTGAACAGCCGAGACAGCTCTTTAGCCTTGTTATAGTATCTGCAATCAATATAAATCGTACTTTATAAAAACCGGCCAAGAGCGTGTCGGGCCACGCTCAGTGTAGGGTTCCGTAGTTTTCCATATTTTTCTCAAAAACTACTAAACCTATCAAGTTGAAAACAATTTTCCTAGAAAGTCTTTATAAAGTTCTACTTTTGTGATTTTTGTTCATATTTTTTAAACATACGGTTCAAAAGTTAGAGGGGGGGGGGGGACACTTTTCCTTTAGCAGCGATTATTTCCGAAAATATTAATGTTATCAAAAAACGATTTTAGTAAACCCTTATTCATTTTTAAATATTATCCAACAATATATCACACGTTAGGGTTGGAATGAAAACAAAAATCTGTCCCCACTTTACATGTAGGGGGGGGGGTACCCCCCTAACAAAACATTTTATTTTACCACTTTGTCATATTGGTACCAAATGTCAGCTTTCTAGTGCTAACGGTCACTGAGATTACGCGGACGGACGGACAGACAGACAGACATGGCGAAACTATAAGGGTTCCTAGTTGACTACGGAACCCTAAAAAATTGTCAAAAATACATCTTCAAACCCAAAAAATTGAGCTCGTCAAAATCAGACAACTCAAAGGGAAAAAACCGGCCAAGAGCGTGTCGGGCCACGCTCAGTGTAGGGTTCCGTAGTTTTCCGTATTTTTCTCAAAAACTACTGAACCTATCAAGTTCAAAATAATTTTCCTAGAAAGTCTTTATAAAGTTCTACTTTTGTGATTTTTTTCATATTTTTTAAACATATGGTTCAAAAGTTAGAGGGGGGGGGACGCACTTTTTTTTCCTTTAGGAGCGATTATTTCCGAAAACATTAATATTACCAAAAAACGATCTTAGTAAACCCTTATTCATTTTTAAATACCTATCCAACAATATATCACACGTTGGGGTTGGAATGAAAAAAAAAATCAGCCCCCACTTTACATGTAGGGGGGGTACCCTAATAAAACATTATTTTCCATTTTTTATTTTTGCACTTTGTTGGCGTGATTGATATACATATTGGTACCAAATTTCAGCTTTCTAGTGCTTACGGTTACTGAGATTATCCGCGGACGGACGGACGGACGGACGGACAGACAGACATGGCGAAACTATAAGGGTTCCTAGTTGACTACGGAACCCTAAAAAAGTTTCTGTAGAAAATAGTGGCCTGTCAAAAGCTGGACACTTATAGATCCACTAGCTTTTGCCCGTGGCTTCGCTCGCGTGAGAAAGAAACAAAAAGTAGCCTATGTCACTCTCCACCCCTTCAACTATCTCCACTTAAAAAATCACGACAATTCGTCGCTCCATTTTGCCGTTATTAGTATGGATACTAATATTATAAATGGGAATGTGTGTGTCTGTTTGTTTGTCCGTCTTTCACGGCAAAACGGAGCGATGAATTGTCGTGATTTTTTAAGTGGAGATAGTTGAAGGGATGGAGAGTGACATAGGCTACTTTTTGTCTCTTTCTAACGCGAGCGAAGCCGCGGAAAAAGCTAGTAAACTATAATGCTGTGCTTACCTATTGTCAGAAAGCATCTTGTCAAGTGCGACCTTCAGTTTGTCCCCCATGTCAGGAGCGAAGGGTACAGCGAGCGCGTACCCAGCGCGTTCAGCCCTCACGGCGTTCCCTGGCTGGTCGCCGAAGACAGGCACAGCCAGGAGAGGAACACCAGCTTGGATGGCTTCTAACGTGCTGAGGAGGCCTCCGTGGGTTATGAAGAGCTTGAGGTTTGGGTGCGCTGGAACAGAAATGGCACATATTGGGGAGGTGTTCGATCTTTTCGGGAAAAAACGGTTTTGCGTCATCAAAGAGAATTTAAAAAGTTTTACCAAAGACATATGTAACTCCGAATAGAGAGGTAAAGTCTAAGAAAAAAAACCGGCCAAGAGCGTGTCGGGCCACGCTCAGTGTAGGGTTCCGTAGTTTTCCGTATTTTTCTCAAAAACTACTGAACCTATCAAGTTCAAAACAATTTTCCTAGAAAGTCTTTATAAAGTTCTACTTTTGTGATTTTTTTCATATTTTTTAAACATATGGTTCAAAAGTTAGAGGGGGGGGACGCACTTTTTTTCCTTTAGGAGCGATTATTTCCGAAAATATTAATATTATCAAAAAATGATCTTAGTAAACCCTTATTCATTTTTAAAAACCTATCTAACAATATATCACACGTTGGGGTTGGAATGAAAAAAAAATATCAGTCTCCACTTTACATGTAGGGGGGGTACCCTAATAAAACATGTTTTTCCATTTTTTATTTTTGCACTTTGATGGCGTACATATTGGTACCAAATTTCAGCTTTCTAGTGCTTACGGTTACTGAGATTATCCGCGGACGGACGGACGGACGGACGGACGGACGGACGGACGGACGGACGGACGGACAGACAGACATGGCGAAACTATAAGGGTTCCTAGTTGACTACGGAACCCTAAAAATGTACCTAAGTACCTCAAAAACCGTACAGAAAAAGGTACGGTGCAGGTTCCAGGTTCGTGCCCATGGGGGGGGGGGGGTCACGTGGTCTATTTGTATGGCCAACTTAGGCTCCAGGGGGGGGTCATGAGCTAGTGTTCCTATAATTTTTTTGTTTCTTGAGAAACATTATTACCTTTACCTTTTTTTTACAAAATTATTGTATTTTATATTTTAACGCATTTTTAACTCCCTTAAACTTTGGTAGTTCCTTAGAATGCTGAAATAGGATGTCATTATGCGATGAATTACGAAACAACTACGCTATTTATTTACTTTGTTTATTCGGCAATGTAACCGAAATATTCGGCCGAATACAAACATTGAAAAACTTACCGAATTTGCCGAATACTGAATATTTACCGAATATTCGGTCCATCTCTAAATAGTACCAATATTTGGGTGACCTGACCCAATCTACCTACCTAATATAGCAGGCTGCGGCATCCAAGCTCTAATATGGACGTTCTTCGGCAGCCCCTGGATCGGTTCCTCGAACTTCCAGAGAACAGTGCAGGGCAACGCTCCAAGGATCCTGATGAGATCCTTCCTGGTTTGCTCGGGGAATGCGGAACCCTTCACCACGGAACCCATGCTGAAGTATATGACGCCGTTCTTAGAGTTATCCATGAGCTCTTGGAGATCCTGGAAGATATTTCATTAGTGTATGAGTAACTTGGAAAGCGATCACGAAATGCGTCGGAGATCATACCTTTTTAAATTGTTAAATATATACACTTTTTTGGAAGATATAATTCTGGTATTAAATGAATTCCAGAGGTTTCGTAGAAATCGTCTGTGGGATATTAGTTTAATTGTGGCGGAGGTAGGCGAGAGGTTGCCAACCTCTCAATGAAATGTGACATTTTCATTTTATATTTCAACGCTTCAAAGATTGACTACTGCTCAAAATAAAAATGTCAGTGCCCCTTTTAGAAATTGAGAGTTTGAAAAGACATGAATAATCTAATGATTGGGATTTAAGTAATGCTAATAGATTATTTCGTACCATTGGTCAAATAACGGCACATCTGCAAAATGTTCACTTTTCAGGAGAGATCGCGAGTGAATTTTTGAGGATAACTTTTTAGTGTTTAAAGCAATGCCCCCGAAATTTTGCGTGAATATTTATGTAAATATTACCTGCTTAGGTAATTCTATGCGCTTAACTCTGTCTTATTAAATCCATTGTTTTTGTAAATAGTAAGTATATATGTCGGATGTGCACATACGGCATTATTTTACCAAAGGTCAAGAGACGTGTATGATGATCTGTTGTTATTTGTAAATATTTTTAAAAAGTCAGAATTACATTAAATTCATAGCGTAGTATCAGCAAAATAACTTAACATATTTTAAGAGATTTTTTATTAATATGCCTAATTTACTCAAAAAAATAAATTCAACAGCCGCATATGCAGATGAGATAGTTTTACGCAAGACAAGACTGTCTTAATAACATTTAAAACTATTCTCCATTCGGGATATTATGCTCCCATTTTATGCCAATTTTGATCTATCGTGTGGTTCATGTAAATATTCTGGTAATACTGACACAACTGATTTTACGACGTCATGCGCGCCGCACTGCGCCCGCGGAAACGACGTAAAAAAACGAAGCATATGCATTTGTGGCATTATTTTACGTTCATTGCTTTTACTTACGTCGTTGTTCAGAAAAATATCTCAGAAACCAAAGATTGCAGAAACTAAAACAGATAAAATTTCTTCAAGTATACTGTAGAATGTACTATTTTAAGGCTTTTTCCGCAATAAAAAGAATATCGACGTAAAGTCACATATTGCATTATTTTACCAAGGGTGCGATTTATTTACTTAAGTACATTTTTAACAAGCGGAAACGTCTGCTATAGGTAGGTACTTTAAGTTTTTATATTACAGGAAAAATAAAAATCGTCTGTGTGCGTAGCCAAATGCACAAGCGCTCACGATAATATCTCTTTCGTAGCTATCTATCTCTGTCGCTCTTGCGTATTGGCGCGACAAAGCCATTCGGCTACGGGGCTTGGTCTGCGGTTGATGCAGGTTCGAGTCTCGCTCTAATAAGCCATTTTTAGGGTTCCGTAGTCAACTAGGAACCCTTATAGTTTCGCCATGTCTGTTTTTAAATATCCATGTCTGTCTGTCCGTCCGCGGATAATCTCAGTAACCGTTAGCACTAGAAAGCTGAAATTTGGTACCAATATGTATATCAATCACGCCAACAAAGTGCAAAAATAAAAAATGGAATTTTTTTTTATTAGGGCACCCCACCCCCCCCCTACGTGTGAAGTGGGGGCTGATATATTTTTTTTTTTCAACCTCAACGTGTGATATATTGTTGGATAGGTATTTAAAAATGAATAAGGCTTTACTAAGTTCGTTTTTTGATAATATTAATATTTTCGGAAATAATCGCTCCTAAAGGAAAAAAAAGTGCGTCCCCCCCTCTAACTTTTGAACCATATGTTTAAAAAATATGAAAAAAATCACAAAGTAGAACTTTATAAACACTTTCTAGGAAAATTGTTTTGAACTTGATAGGTTCAGTAGTTTTTGAGAAAAATACGAAAAACTACGGAACCCTACACTGAGCGTGGCCCGACACGCTCTTGGCCGGTTTTTTTACCTTAGGCAGCGGCGAGTGGTGATCATCAATATGGTACCCAGCGATATACACCACGTTAGGCGGCACACTTATAGCCGGGGCTAGCGACGGGTGCGAGTTGGAGAGCAGGATGGAGATATTGTAGATGGCCTTGGAGTAAGGGGGAAGGACGATGCCTTTCTTCTCGGCGATGGGGTCGAAAATCTCGTGGTAGAGTTTCTCGCTCGTTGATGTTTCCCACCTGGAGCAATTTCAATGCATTTTACACAATGAATGAAACATGCACGGATCCAGGGAGGAAGGGGGGGGGGGGTCATGGGGGTCATGACCCCCCCTGGAGCCTTGCTTGGAATGAAATGCACAACGATCAACCACTCTAAGTACTCCACCACCAAGGTGGAATATACTTAGTACGATTAATAAGTCAGAGGTCAGGTAGGTATCTTGCAAAAAAATATTTTTTATCACACAGTCAGGGCATTTGTGTGATGATCATATTTGTTGCTGAGTCGTGGATGCTGTGATAAGTTTGACGTGTCTGTTTGTGTGTGTGTATGTTTGTCTATTTGTCTATGTGTGTGTGTGTGTGTGTGTGTGTGTGTGCGTGTGTGTGTGTGTGTGTGTGTGTGTGTGTGTGTGTGTGTGTGTGTGTGTGTGTGCGTGTGTGTGTGTGTGTGTGTGTGTGTGTGTGTGTGTGTGTGTGTGTGTGTGTGTGTGTGTGTGTGTGTGTGTGTGTGTGTGTGTGTGTGTGTGTGTGTGTGTGTGTCTCTGTCTGTCTGTCTGTCTGTTTGTGGCATCGTAGCTCCCTAACGGAAGAACTGTTTTAGATTTTTTTTTAGAAAGTAGATTTTTTTTGTATGGTGGTTATGAGTTTAGTGATACTCACAAGCGGCCAGCGGTCATCATCCCGATCATAGCCGCGTTCGCCATCCGCTGCCACAAGGTCATCGGCAGCGGGTAGTCGCTGGCCATGGCGGGCACCAGCGCGGCGCTGCCAATGTCCGCGACTAACGCTTCCACTCCGGAGTGGACCACTGTGCCGCTCAGAACCAGCCAGGGTACTGGGTTCGAGTCCCGGTTAAGGCAATTTTGAAATGAACATTGATATTTGTTGCTAAGTCGTGGATGTTTTCTATGTATTTGAGTAATTTTAACCCCCGACTCAAAAACGACAGAGTGATAAGCTTGACGTGTCTGTTTGTGTGTGTGTCTGTCTGTGGCATCGTAGCTCCCTAACAGATGAACTGATTTTGTTTTTTTTTGTAGAAAAATAGTTTTTTTTTTAAATTTCGTATGTTGGTTATCACTTATCAGTTTACTTACAAGCCAGCGGTCATCAATTATAAGTTTGACGTGCCTATTTGAGCGTGTGTGTGTGTGTGTTTGTCTATATGTCTCTCTCTCTCTCTCTGTGTGTGTGTGTGTGTGCGTGTATTTTTTCTTTAGAAAGATTGATTTTTTTTTAAATTTTCTATTGTAGTAATATCAGTTTAGTGATACTTACAAGCGGCCAGCGGTCATCATCCCGATCATAGCCGCGTTCGCCATCCGCTGCCACAAGGTCATCGGCAGCGGGTAGTCGCTGGCCATGGCGGGCACCAGCGCGGCGCTGCCAATGTCCGCGACTAACGCTTCCACTCCGGAGTGGACCACTGCGCCGCTCAGAACCAGCCAGGGTACTGGGTTCGAATCCCGGTTAAGGCAATTTTGAAATGAACATTGATATTTGTTGCTGTCATGGATGTTTTCTATGTATTTGAGTAATTTTAACCCCCGACTCAAAAACGACAGGGTGATAAGTTTGACGTGTCTGTTTGTGTGTGTGTGTGTGTCTGTTTGTGGCATCGTAGCTCCCTAACAGATGAACTGATCTTTTTTTTATCACTTATCAGTTTACTTACAAGCGGCCAGCGGTCATCAATTATAAGTTTGACGTATCTATTTGAGTGTGTGTGTGTGTGTGTGTGTGTCTGTTTGTGGCACCATAGCTCAATAACGGAAGAACTGATTTAGATTTAAGTAGTTGTTTTTAGATTTTTTTTTTTAATTTTGTAAGGTGGTTATCAGTTTAGTGATACTCACAAGCGGCCAGCGGTCATCATCCCGATCATAGCCGCGTTCGCCATCCGCTGCCACAAGGTCATCGGCAGCGGGTACTACGGGCTCAGAACCAGCCAGTGTGTGTGTGTGTGTGTGTGTGTGTGTGTGTGTGTGTGTGTGTGTGTGTGTGTGTGTGTGTGTGTGTGTGTGTGTGTGTGTGTGTGTGTGTGTGTGTGTGTGTGTGTGTGTGTGTGTGTGTGTGTGTGTGTGTGTGTGTGTGTGTGTCTCTGTCTGTCTGTCTGTCTGTCTGTCTGTCTGTCTGTCTGTTTGTGGCATCGTAGCTCCCTAACGGAAGAACTGTTTTAGATTTTTTTTTAGAAAGTAGATTTTTTTTGTATGGTGGTTATGAGTTTAGTGATACTCACAAGCGGCCAGCGGTCATCATCCCGATCATAGCCGCGTTCGCCATCCGCTGCCACAAGGTCATCGGCAGCGGGTAGTCGCTGGCCATGGCGGGCACCAGCGCGGCGCTGCCAATGTCCGCGACTAACGCTTCCACTCCGGAGTGGACCACTGTGCCGCTCAGAACCAGCCAGGGTACTGGGTTCGAGTCCCGGTTAAGGCAATTTTGAAATGAACATTGATATTTGTTGCTAAGTCGTGGATGTTTTCTATGTATTTGAGTAATTTTAACCCCCGACTCAAAAACGACAGAGTGATAAGCTTGACGTGTCTGTTTGTGTGTGTGTCTGTCTGTGGCATCGTAGCTCCCTAACAGATGAACTGATTTTGTTTTTTTTTGTAGAAAAATAGTTTTTTTTTAAATTTCGTATGTTGGTTATCACTTATCAGTTTACTTACAAGCCAGCGGTCATCAATTATAAGTTTGACGTGCCTATTTGAGCGTGTGTGTGTGTGTGTTTGTCTATATGTCTCTCTCTCTCTCTCTGTGTGTGTGTGTGTGTGCGTGTATTTTTTCTTTAGAAAGATTGATTTTTTTTTAAATTTTCTATTGTAGTAATATCAGTTTAGTGATACTTACAAGCGGCCAGCGGTCATCATCCCGATCATAGCCGCGTTCGCCATCCGCTGCCACAAGGTCATCGGCAGCGGGTAGTCGCTGGCCATGGCGGGCACCAGCGCGGCGCTGCCAATGTCCGCGACTAACGCTTCCACTCCGGAGTGGACCACTGCGCCGCTCAGAACCAGCCAGGGTACTGGGTTCGAATCCCGGTTAAGGCAATTTTGAAATGAACATTGATATTTGTTGCTGTCATGGATGTTTTCTATGTATTTGAGTAATTTTAACCCCCGACTCAAAAACGACAGGGTGATAAGTTTGACGTGTCTGTTTGTGTGTGTGTGTGTGTCTGTTTGTGGCATCGAAGCTCCCTAACAGATGAACTGATCTTTTTTTTTATCACTTATCAGTTTACTTACAAGCGGCCAGCGGTCATCAATTATAAGTTTGACGTATCTATTTGAGTGTGTGTGTGTGTGTGTGTGTGTCTGTTTGTGGCACCATAGCTCAATAACGGAAGAACTGATTTAGATTTAAGTAGTTGTTTTTAGATTTTTTTTTTTTAATTTTGTAAGGTGGTTATCAGTTTAGTGATACTCACAAGCGGCCAGCGGTCATCATCCCGATCATAGCCGCGTTCGCCATCCGCTGCCACAAGGTCATCGGCAGCGGGTAGTCGCTGGCCATGGCGGGCACCAGCGCGGCGCTGCCAATGTCCGCGACTAACGCTTCCACTCCGGAGTGGACCACTGTGCCGCTCAGAACCAGCCAGGGTACTGGGTTCGAGTCCCGGTTAAGGCAATTTTGAAATGAACATTGATATTTGTTGCTAAGTCGTGGATGCTTTCTATGTATTTGAGTAATTTTAACCCCCGACTCAAAAACGACAGAGTGATAAGCTTGACGTGTCTGTTTGTGTGTGTGTCTGTCTGTGGCATCGTAGCTCCCTAACAGATGAACTGATTTTGTTTTTTTTTGTAGAAAAATAGTTTTTTTTTAAATTTCGTATGTTGGTTATCACTTATCAGTTTACTTACAAGCCAGCGGTCATCAATTATAAGTTTGACGTGTCTATTTGAGCGTGTGTGTGTGTGTGGGTTTGTCTATATGTCTCTCTCTCTCTCTCTCTCTCTCTCTCTCTCTCTCTCTCTCTCTCTGAGTGTGTGTGTGTGTGTGTGTGTGTGTGCGTGTGTGTTTTTTTTAGAAAGATTGATTTTTTTTTTAATTTTCTATTGTAGTTATATCAGTTTAGTGATACTCACAAGCGGCCAGCGGTCATCATCCCGATCATAGCCGCGTTCGCCATCCGCTGCCACAAGGTCATCGGCAGCGGGTAGTCGCTGGCCATGGCGGGCACCAGCGCGGCGCTGCCAATGTCCGCGACTAACGCTTCTACTCCGGAGTGGACCATTGTGCCGCTCAGAACAGCCAGGGTACTGGGTTCGAGTCCCGGTTAACGCAATTTTGAAATGAACATTGATGTTTTTTGCTAACTCCGGAGTGGATCACTGTGCCGCTCAAAACCAGCCAGGGTACTGGGTTCGAGTCCCGGTTAAGGCAATTTTGAAATGAACATTGATATTTTTTGCTAACTCCGGAGTGGATCACTGTGCCGCTCAGAACCAGCCAGGGTACTGGGTTCGAATCCCGGTTAAGGCCATTTTGAAATGAACATTGATATTTGTTGCTAACTCCGGAGTGGATCACTGTGCCGCTCAGAACCAGCCAGGGTACCAGTACCCAGGTTCGAATCCCGGTTAAGGCAATTTTGAAATGAACATTGATATTTGTTGCTAAGTCATGGATGCTTTCTATGTATTTGAGTAATTTTAACCCCCGACTCAAAAACGACAGGGTGATAAGTTTGACGTGTCTGTTTGTGTGTGTGTGTGTGTGTCTGTATGTTTGTGGCATTGTAGCTTCCGTTAGGGAAGAACTGATTTAGATTTAGTTTTTTTAGATTTTTTTTTTTTTTTAATTTTGTAAGGTGGTTATCAGTTCAGTTATACTCACAAGCGGCCAGCGGTCATCATCCCGATCATAGCCGCGTTCGCCATCCGCTGCCACAAGGTCATCGGCAGCGGGTAGTCGCTGGCCATGGCGGGCACCAGCGCGGCGCTGCCAATGTCCGCGACTAACGCTTCCACTCCGGAGTGGACCACTGTGCCGCTCAGAACCAGCCAGGGTACTGGGTTCGAATCCCGGTTAAGGCAATTTTAAAATGAACATTGATATTTGTTGCTGTCATGGATGTTTTCTATGTATTTGAGTAATTTTAACCCCGGACTCAAAAACGTCAGAGTGATAAGTTTGACGTGTCTGTTTGTGTGTGTGTGTCTGTTTGTTTGTGGCATTGTAGCTCCCTAACGGAAGAACTAATTTTAATTTAGTTTTTTTTAGAAAATTGTTTTAAAAATTGTTGGCCTAAGTCATGGATGCTTTCTATGTATTTGAGTAGTTTTAACCCCCGACTCAAAAACGACAGAGTGATAAGTTTGACGTGTCTGTGTGTGTGTGTGTGTGTGTGTGTGAGTGTGTGTGTGTGTGTGTGTGTGTCTGTCTGTTTGTGGCATTGTAGCTCCTTAACGGAAGAACTAATTTAGATTTAGTTTAGATTTTTTTTTTCGTATGGTGGTTATCAGTTTAGTTATACTCACAAGCGGCCAGCGGTCATCATCCCGATCATAGCCGCGTTCGCCATCCGCTGCCACAAGGTCATCGGCAGCGGGTAGTCGCTGGCCATGGCGGGCACCAGCGCGGCGCTGCCAATGTCCGCGACTAACGCTTCCACTCCGGAGTGGACCACTGTGCCGCTTAGCACGATCCACGGTACTTGCAGGACTGCCGCGAAACTGGGGAAATATTTCAGTTCAACACGATTTACTTTGTGTGTTAAAGCCTGGCTAGGAATGTGGGTGAGATATGATGAAGTCGGAGGGTTGAATGGAGGTTAAGTAAAACTGGTCATTATGGATGATGTGTGTTGTATTGTCAATAATCAATACAGAAGAGAGACAAGTAAAACTAAACATACCTTATATAGTAAATTATTGCTTACATGCTATTTTATTCACATACGTGTGTCACATGTATGTTGCAGACAGTAACGTTAAGTTACTGTTAAAGTGTTAATTAGGGATATACTACATCTCCCCGTAAAGTTACTCTTCACCCCCACAAAGGAAGAAAAAAAATGTGACATACGTGTATGAATTTACATTTTTTTTAACTTATTTATTTTAAAATAACATTAACTTGTTTTTATTTCAAATACATCTTAGTGTTATTCTTATGAGTTATATATATCTGATCATTTTTTGAAATCTTAACATTAGGTGACATATCTTCTATAACCTCATAAGGTCCATTATAAATAGAATCTAATTTATTGCCTACTTGATTTTTCAAAAGTACTAAGTCTCCTGGCTTATATTCAACAGAATTCATTTTCTTATCATACATTAATTTTCTACTAAATTTACTAGACATTAAATTATTTCTAGCTTCTGATTGAGCTCTTTGTAACCTATACTTAAATTCTTTAGGATAACTATCATAATTATAGAGTGGGTCGACAGAAGAAATTAAATTATTGGGCAAACGGCAGTGTTTGCCGAAAACTAATTCGAATGGCGTATATTGTGTCTCGGTATGCACGGTGGTGTTATATGAGAAACACCAATAACTTAACCAAGTGCTCCAATCGGTGCGGTTGTTACTACATTGAATCCTGAGATATGCACCTAGATTTTTGTGTGTGTTTTCAAGCGCTCCTATGGTTTCATGGTGATAAGCAGTTGAGTGTAGCTTATTAACACCTAATAATTTACAAATATCGCTAAATACACTAGACATAAATTCGGTACCTTGATCCGTTATAATGTCGCTTGGAATGCCATATCTTAAAACGAAATTATTTACAAAAGCTTTACTTACAGATTCAGTGTCTTTTCTTTCTAACGGGTATGCTTCTACGAACTTAGTCAGTTCACACTGAATTGTTAATACGTACTTATAGTTATAATTATCTATTTCTAAAGGTCCAAGTATATCTAAAGAAATTCTTTCGAAAGATGAGCTTGGTGTCGAAGTGATCACCATTGGTTCCTTAATGTACTTATTAGTGTGCTTGTTGTATTGACAATGTGCACATTTCTTAACGTACTCGTATACATCGTGGCTCATTCTTGGCCAGAAGTAGTGTTGCTTTATATTATTAAGCATTCTATTAACCCCCGCGTGTCCACTGGTGGGTAATAGATGAAAATCGTTTAAAATAACTCGTATTTCATCTTTATCGTATACTTTTGTAACACCTCTTGTTACTAAGATCCTAGGAATATTACATTTATAGCTAGCTAAAAATTCATTTACTTTATGTGCATTTCGATTATTCTTTATAATTATAACTTCACTTATGTTTTGCTCCTTGCAAAATTGTTCTAATTCCCTCGCTAACACGCCTACGGTAGATAACGATCGGGATGTTAGATACATGCACGATTTGCTTGGTACGTACCAAAAATTTCCTTTACTACTCATTATTCCATTTCGACATGTCTTGTAGTTAGAGTTTAGTATTAATTCAATATAATTTTTCGGTGCTTTGATGATTTCCACCACTCTAGGTTGATCAAGCCTATCGTGTGCGGGATCATCTGTCACTAAGCTACCTTGATCACACGTTTGTTGTTGTTCTTGCTGCGCGCGTAACTTCCGTGATTGAGCTCTCGTTATGACTGATACAACGTTTGTCCTAATATTTTTTAAATCATCACTATTCATCGGTAAACGACTCAATGCGTCTGCAGCTGCATTGTTTCGTCCCGGAATGTATTCAATGTCAAAATTAAATTCCTCTAAATATAACCTATATTTGGTTAATCTACTCGAAGGATCAGTCATTCCGAAAAGATAAATTAAAGGTTTATGGTCTGTGACAATTTTAAACTTTTTCCCATAGAGATATGGTCTAAAATGTCTTGTCGCCCAAACTATAGCTAGCAATTCCAAATCTATTATTGGGTATCGCGTTTCAGCTGGCTTAAGGTTTCGACTTGCATACGCGACTACTTTGCCATTAGAATTAGACAAAACTGCTCCTAAGCCTATCTTTGAAGCATCTGTATGTAAGGTAAACACATTCTTTTCAGAAAAATCAGGGTAATCTAGAACCTGTGGACCTGTAAGTATTTCTTTCAATTTTATAAAAGCTGTTTCACACTCTGGGGTCCAGTTGAAAACTGCATTTTTCTTAGAAAGTTGATTTAATGGATAAGCGATATTCGCAAAATTTTGAATAAACCGTCTGTAATAATTGGCAAATGCTACGAATCTTTTTACCTCATCTGTATTCGTTGGTCTTGGATATTTATTTAATGCTTCTACTTTGGCTGGATCGGGTTCTACTCCATTTGAAGTAATTTTATGGCCTAAATACATTATGTCTTTTCGCAAAAATTCACACTTTAATGGATTTAACTTAAGATTTGTGCTTCTCAATCGTTCTAACACTCGAATAAGGTTATGGTTGTGTGACGTCATGGAGTTTCCTATGACAATGCAATCGTCTAAATATATGAAACATTGTTTGTAATTTAATCCGGACATGGCAATAGTCATAAGTCTAGAGAAAACACTAGGGCTTGTTCGCAGTCCCATGGGACATCGCTTCATTTGATACATCTTATCGGTCGTAAACGCTGTATACTTTCTAGATTCTTTGTCTAAAGCTAGTTGGTAATAACCTTGAGAAAGATCAAGTTTTGAAAAATATATACTACCTGCAAGGGAATCTAAAATTTCTGTTATATTGGGTAGTGGGAACTTATCATCCTGTATCTTATTGTTAAGCTGCCTATAATCAACAACTAACCTCCACTTCTTTTCTCCTAACTTATCACATTTTTTTGGAACTAGCAAAACTGGGCTGGACCACTCAGAGGTGGTCTCCTCTATTATATCGTTATCTAGCATATTTTTAATCTGAGTTTGAAGTTCATTACGTAAAGCATGTGGTATTCTGTATGGCTTTACGTATACCGGACTTGAATTATCTTTTAACTTAATTTTGTGCTGTAGCAAGTTAGTTGTAGTTAGCTTGTCGCCGGGCAGATGAAAAACATCTGCGTATTTTGCGCAAATTTGTTCTATGCTTAATTGTTCCTCTTTATTTAAATAAGTATCTAAATTTAAAAGATCTAATAATGTTTTTACTCTATCAACACTAATTTTCCTTGAATCAAAATTGCAAATATCAAAATGACATAATCTGTGTACATTCAAACTTGATAAATCTAAACTGACTGGCTTATCTGTCGTATTTAATATTCGTACTGGTATTTTACCTTTCTCTGGTCTTGAAATGACACCTGCTACAAAAACGCCTTCTTGCATTTCTTCCGATAGTACTACACAATCATCGGTCAGCTGTGACGCGATGTGAGTCATAATTTCGCAGCGAGGTGGTATGTTTTGAATAAAACTACTTTTAGAATACACGTTCATAGGTATTGAGACAGTTTGACCTTTGTCCTCTAAAAATAATGCATTATGTTTATAACTTATGTCTGCATTGTAACGTAAGAAAAATTTTTCACCTAAAATAGCTTCGGCTGAGCATTGCAAATTCTTAAGAGCGCTTTCAAAAAATCTGCTTGCTCGCATTTCGACGCCGGCGGGGCTGGCGTGCGCCTGTGTGCAGACGCACACTATAACCAGAAGCATAACGATTGTAGCCTGCGGTACAGACATAGCGTGCGATCCTCTTCGAACCAACCTTACGTGCGGCTAGAGCGAAAGGGATAGCATTTATGGTCGGTACCGCCACGCCGTCAGTAGCGTTGCGGACTAACCATTATTGATACTTGCGTAAAAACACCACTATATATATTACATATTTGCATACATGATTTCGTGCATAAATACTTGACCTTTTAGTTTAATTATTAAACTTATCACAGTTTTTTCTATTAAAACGTGTGTAACCTTGGAAGAAATAAATTAAAAAACTTTTATAATATAATAAATTGTGTATATAATATTGTCTTCTGTCACCGCGATAGTTACTCATGAAATAAATTTATGGAATCAGATTATATCGCGTATAATGAATATAATCCGTTTTCTTAGTTTTATTTCATTTTGTATATGATATGTTTTCTAGGTTCTTTTCGGTGAAGTAAAACATCGTGAGGAAACCGGACTGTCTGTCTGTCCCTCCGTCCGTCCGCGGATAATCTCAGTGACGGTTAGAACTAGAGAGCTGAAATTTGGTACCAATATGTATATCAGTCACGCCGACAAAGTGCAAAAATAAAAAGTGGAAAAAATGTTTTATTAGGGTACCCCCCCTACACGTAAAGTAGGGAGTGTTTTTTTTTTTCATTTCAACCCTAACGTGTGATTTATTGTTGGATAGGTATTTAAAAATGAATTACTGAAATCGTTTTTTGATAATATTAATATTTTCGGGAATAATCGCTCCTAAAGGAAAAAAAAGTGTCCCTCCCCCCCTCTAACTTTTTAACCATATATTTAAAAAATATTAAAAAAATCACAAAAGTAGAACTTTATAAACTTTCTAGGAAAACTGTTTAGAACTTGATAGGTTCTATAGTTTTTGAAAAATATGGAAAACTACGGAACCCTAAACTGAGCGTGGCCCGACACGCTCTCGGCCGGTTTTAAAATATTATGTTGTTTTAATGGCATGGAGCACAGGAAGGTCCACATCTATGTATTAGTTTTTTGTAAGGAAATACAACTCTACGCTACGCCTACCTGCTTTAATTAACTGGTGACACACTGAGACAGTGGATGCGCCAGAGTATAAAAGAGTGATTACCATCTCTTGTCAAAGATCTTGTTGAGACGAATCAAACGAACCCAAACACGAAGTGGCTTCAAGACCTGGTCGTGGAATACTCTTGACTACCTTCCAGCTTCATCATCAGATCCTGGGTACCATCTCTTGTCAAAGATCTTGTTGAGACGAATCAAACGAGCCCAAACACAGAAGAGTTTCAAGATCTGGTTGTTGAATACTCTTGACTACCTTCCGGCTTCACCATCAGATCCTGGGTACCATCTCTTGTCAAATATCTTGTTGAGACGAACCAAACGAGCCCAAACACGGAGTGGTTTCAAGACCTGGTTGATGAATTCTCTTGACTACCTTCCAGCTTCATCATCAGATCCTGGGTACCATCTCTTGTCAAAGATCTTGTTGAGACGAACCAAACGAGCCCAAACACGGAGTGGTTTCAAGACCTGGTTGATGAATTCTCTTGACTACCTTCCAGCTTCATTATCAGATCCTGGGTACCATCTCTTGTCAAAGATCTTGTTGAGACGAACCAAACGAGCCCAAACACGGAGTGGTTTCAAGACCTGGTTGATGAATTCTGTTGACTACCTTCCGGCTTCATCATCAGATCCTGGGTACCATCACCTCTTGTCAAAGATCTTGTTGAGGCAAATCAAACGAGCCCAAACACGAAATGGTTTCAAGACCTGGTTGATGATAACTCATGACTACCTTCCGGCTTCATCATCAGATCCTGGGTACCATCACCTCTTGTCAAAGATCTTGTTGAGGCAAATCAAACGAGCCCAAACACGAAATGGTTTCAAGACCTAGTTGATGAGAACTCATGACTACCATCTGACTTCATCATCAGATCCTGAGTACCATCTATAGTCAAAGATTGTTGAGACGAGTCAGTAACCTAAAATGATATTCAATAATAAATAATACTTACTAAAAATATTAGTCAAGTTAATTAGCTAGTTACCAAAGTCGTCAACCCAAGGATCAAAGTTTTCGGTCGCAGTATACATGCAACAGTACAGCCAAACACGCACACAAGTGCGGTTTTGGACACGGCGGGTGCCGCACACACTGACAAAATAACTTCGCGATCGTGGAGCCGCGTGCGGAGCAGATTTGCAAACGTCCTGCCTCTACAAGCTCTGCCGCGGTACTGACATCGCAAGCGCGCGTAACCGGTAATAAGGAGGCATTTTTAAAAAATCGTCAAAAATATTAAATTCCAATTAATAGAAAATTTTTGCATTAAATCTGTTTCGGTAAGCGTTGCAGATTATTTTTATATTAAAACTACTTCAAAAACACGTAAGTTTTCTAAGAAATTGACACTTATTCTGAGGTGATTTCTGAAACAAATTGGATTCATCATATCCTCATTTACTCTATTCTAAAGCCTTATAACAAAGAAGTAGTCTCAGAAGATTGTAGTACAGGATATACATAATACAAATTTACCACTTGAAGCATTCAAAACTATCCAAATTTTACAAATTAGACGGACTAAGTCAGCACTTTTCGCGGGTTTTCCTAAACATGCACCAGAAAAAAAATCATAATTAATTAAGTGAGATAGTTTTTAAAAATCCAGTCTCACAACATGTAAGTTAAGAAGATGTCCTAATCGAATCCTGAACTTAATAAGTCTTTTAGATGACGGAAAGTGTAGCATTTTGCCGACTAAAACTATCAATTTTACATTATTACGACGTTTTCGTTGAATGCCCTCTTAAAAACATGAAACTTTCCTTTGCAATTAAAACCGTTAAAGTCTAAATCTAAATAAATGTATCCGGCTGAAATTAAATCTCCACAAACTCCAGTAATAGTAATGCTATCTCCTTGCACTCGTTTAAGGAGATCGGGTTTGTTTTCCAAATATTCATACCTAATAGCACATAGGCCTGCTCCACTGTCGGCCAAAAGTTTTAATTTATGCCCATTACCTACAATACAATTTACCGTACTATAATTATTTTTGTTATAATTAAATATCGCACTATTCATGTTAGTCACGAAAAAACTGCTTATTTGGCTTTACGTTTTCATTTGTCGATCGTATGTGTTGAGCACGTGAGTGCGCGGGCGCGGGCCGCGGCGGGGTCGCGCGCGCAGGTCGGCGAACGCTGGATGCGCGATCAGCAAAAGGCTGTGGCCGCGTAGCTCTATTTGTCGGGAAGTGTTGCGAAATACTTGCATTACGGCTATTATTAGAATAATATCGTGTTCTAAATGTATTTCTGTCTGTATTATAACCTTTACTCCTATCGTAACGATTAGAATAATTATTTCGGTTCCCGTTGTTATGATAATTATTACGAGAACGTCCGTGTTCGTAATGTAGGATCTGATCGTCGCGTGGTGATGAACTGTATTCATCAATGGCTGTCCTAATAGCTTCGGGCAAGGATGTAAATTGCCTAGAAGATATTATTGTGCTTAATTTTGGGTCTGAAAGACCATCTGCAAAGCGCTTAATAGCTGACTTTTCGTTCAGTGGCCGCAGTACGTCGTACCTACTGTCGTTACCGTCGGCCTGAGAAATAGTCAAATTGACAAAAAGATCCTCAATTTCAGCTCCGAAAGCTTCTATTGTTCTCCTACCTTGCCTAGCTCTGTACAGCTGAGCCTGAATCGATTCGGACGATTTTTTAGGAAGCAAAAATGTACGCATATCCGAAACGAGAGATTCTACGCTAACGTATGACGTCTTTAACCTGAGCTTAGCGCTAGACGAAAGTCTTGTTTTTAAAACAAATTCTATCAATGTCCGCTGAGATTCGGTATTAATAATCGTACTGTACATAAGAATACCATCTATTAACTGTTTAGTTGTATCCTCTTGCCCTGTCATGACGGGCAACAAGGCGATGGCCGTTTTAACATCAAAACTAGGTTTAGCCATTTTTTCGTCTGTTTGGGAATCTGTATCAAAGAATACTAACGATAACTTAATCCTCTCGTAATTGTCTTTGATTTCGCCTATAAGTAAATTACCGAATTTTATTTCTGAAGAACTATATTCGTCCTGCCTTTCCCTTAACTGAGACACAATATCCGCAAAGTGGTCATATAATTCATTTGATTCCTCTAATTTCCTTCTACCTATTTCTTTCCGTCGCCTCTCTGGACCTAACTTAGAAATATCTTCTTTCAACTTATTTAGTTTATCGCGTAAAGACTGTAATTCTAATAACATAATAAATTTGTCACCTCAATTAATTAATAAACAAAAAAAAATGCTGCAAAAAGGATCCCTATAAATTGCTAAATAACATGACAAAATAATATAACTAACTTACATAGATAGCGCAATGTACTTCGCTTAGTAGGTCATGTTGAATTGTTGACGCTGCATTCCGCGCTGGCACGGGCGGGCGGTCGGGCTGTCGCGTGACGCTGGCTGGCAACGTGAGTCTTCCATGTGCACGTGACCGATGCTCTGAAGATGATGCGGGCCGGGATAACCCTGGACTCCCTCGAGCTGGGCCGGGATAACCCTGGACACCTCTTGATGATGGGCCGGGATAACCCTGGACACCTCTTGATTCGCGAGCCGGGAAACCCTGGACAACGCTCTTCTTTCTTCGTAGGCTTATTTATATATAGAACATATTTTCTTTCTTCTTTTCTTCTTTAGTTTGCTGAGAGGCTTCTTTCTTCTTAAAAATGATTTCTTCAATGCTGATCTTCATAAAAGTAATCTTGTATCTTCAGTGCCGATCTTCATAATGGTGATATCTTCGTTAGGGTAATCTTGAATCTTCAATCTTGAATTGGTTTTCTGTCTTCATTATTGCGCTCCGTGGTGAAATCCGTTTCCTTGGTTCTACTGGTATGGGTCGCCATGAGATATGATGAAGTCGGAGGGTTGAATGGAGGTTAAGTAAAACTGGTCATTATGGATGATGTGTGTTGTATTGTCAATAATCAATACAGAAGAGAGACAAGTAAAACTAAACATACCTTATATAGTAAATTATTGCTTACATGCTATTTTATTCACATACGTGTGTCACATGTATGTTGCAGACAGTAACGTTAAGTTACTGTTAAAGTGTTAATTAGGGATATACTACATGGGAATAACTATATCTTATACGCTACGTTGCGGAATTTCATTAGGCACTGGTCCCTTGGTCCCAAAGCTATGAGCTATCGGCTATAAAAACGAACAAAGATAAGCACTCCCGTGCAAATAAAAGAGACACGGCGATATTGATAGCTCACCGCTGGACGAGTAAGTATATATATATATATATATATATATTAAATAAATATATTATTGGACATTCTTACACAGATTAACTGAGGCCCACGGTAAGCTCAAGAAGGCTTGTATTGTGGGTACACAGACAACGATATATATATATTACAATATATAAATACTTATATACATAGAAAATATCCATGACTCAGGGACAAATATTTGTGCTCATCACACAAATAAATGCCCTTACCGGGATTCGAACCCGGGACCGCGGCGTAGCAGGCAGGGTCACTACCGACTGCGCCAAACCGGTCGTCAAAACAAAGTAATTATAAACATCGCCGTGTCTCTTTTAATTGCACGGGAGTGATTATCTTTTGTTCGTTTTTATAGCTGATAGCTCATAGCTTATTACTAGCTCGCGGTGGAACCAGTGCCTTAGACCTGTACTTTCTTTATACTAAACTGAACTGTCACCGCATATATCGGAAAAACAGCGCCCTCTGGACAATATAGTCATAGATCTCTGGTCAAATTTGTTTTTCATCATGCAGAAACGTCTGCGAGCGATATTACATATATTTTTAAATTAAACGAAAAATGGAAAAATTCACACCTCCGGCAGGACTGGAAAGTGAGCACAAGCTTTTATCGCTGACTGTACTTTTCTTTCAACAGCCGCCTACTGCTCTCCGAGACGTTTCTAAAGACCCCTTACTCGATGGGGATACGAGTCGTATCCTTTCTGCTCCATCATCAGATCAGCTCCACGATACCTTGATATTGCATTGTCACGTGATTTACATATGTGTGCAAAATTTCAGCTCAATCGGAAACCGGAAAGTGGGTCATGCTTAACTTGCAAGATTTGATTACAGACAGACAACGCGAGGTGAAAGTAAATAAAAGCTTGTAATAAGTACCCAGCCTGCAGATCGCTAAAGAAGACCTCAGTGACCACGGCATCATATTTCCCCATCAGAGCCTCCTGGACCCCTTTATTGACCGCGGCAGCCACGGAGATGTTCCGTCCGAATTCCAGCATTTCAGCGATGTTCAGTTGTTGCACCTTTAGTGGATCCACATCTAGAATGACACAGAAAAAATAGTATAATCAGCGATTTAGGCACTGGTCCCACCGCGAGCTAGTAAGCTATGAGCTATCGGCTATAAAAACTAACAAAAAATAAGCAATCCCGTGCAAATAAAAGAGACTTGGCGATATTGATAGCTCACCGCTGGGCGAGTAACTATAAACATCGCCGTGTCTCTTTTATTTGCACGGGAGTGAATATCTTTTGTTCGTTTTTATAGCCGATAGCTTATAGTTTACTAGCTCGCAGTGGGACCCGTACCTAAATAATTATAGACGGTCAACCAAATCTTGGCACGAAAAAAGGCGTGAATTTAAATTTTTCTATGGGTATTAAACCTTCACCCCTACTTTTTAACCCCCGACGCAAAAACGACGGGGTGTTATAAGTTTGACGTGTCTGTCTGTGGCATCGTAGCTCCCGAACGGATGAACCGATTTAGATTTAGTTTTTTTTGTCTGAAAACTGAGTTAGTCGGGAGTGTTCTTAGCCATGTTTCATGAAAATCGGTCTACTATGTCGCAGTCGGGGGTTTTTTCAAAATTTTAATTTTGTGGTTAGGTTATTCAATAATTTTTTAAGTATTATGGCTCGTCGCTAATTCCACCATATTCAAATTTAAGAAGGCACGCGCTTTAAGAAGACATTTGGGACCTCTAAATAAAAATAAAATAAAATAAAATAAAAATAATATAAATTTTGCCACTACATGTCCGTGTAATGTTGCTTAAAATGCATGTTATTTAAAAATCAATTTTATATGAATAATTATAGTTTTAGTCTTAGTTAAGTAAGTATATTGCTGTATACCCTAACAGGGTTCATGTGATCTTTTGCTGTAAATAGCCTATAGTAAGACCTTGTGTAACACATGATTACAAATGCAATAAATGAATTAAATGAATTATGAATTATTTTTGAATTTGCCGCCTTTTTTTAGAGGCAAGATTTGGTTGGCCGTAAGTATATTATATAGTCAAGATTCCACTGGCTACGCTCGCGGTTCAATATTGGAATCTTTCGCTTGTTCAGATGTCAATAATTTGTAAAAAAAAAATAGGTAGGTAACTAATCAATTTATGATTTATTTTATTATTAAAAAAATCAACGGTATTTAAAAAAAATATGGCTTAATGGCCTAGTAAAAGAAGGGTTTACTCACAGAACTTAATTTAGATAGAAGAAACAAATTCATATATTTGTATAGGGGCCGAGCGTGTCAAATTTTGTACTGAAGTTGATTCTTGCCTGTAATTTTAAATATGTCTCAGGCTCTTGATTGTTCATAATTTTTGTGTTGTTGCAATTGAATATCACGTAACGAGGCATTTTTTATGTTTTAGTTGACTTCAACTTACAAAAATTGACGCCCGAAAGCAGCAAGCTGCGAGTAAAGACGGACAACTCAGTGGATTTCACTGAGTTCATTTGACACGCTAAGTAGATACGTTTGCTTGATCTATGGTATATATGACATCTGTGGGTTTACTGGTGAAACCCGGTTTAAGTTGAGCAAACTGTTTTTTGCAATTGAACTAAGTATCTGCAATTTCCACAATGTTGTTATTTCAAGGACAAATTATCTCGATTGATCGGGTTTCGCCAGACCCTCGACTGATAATAAACCCGGCCAAGAGCGTGTCGGGCCACACTCAGTGTAGGGTTCCGTAGTTTTCCGTATTTTTCTCAAAAACTACTGAACGTATCAAGTTCAAAACAATTTTCCTAGAAAGTCTTTATAAAGTTCTAATTTTGTGATTTTTTCATATTTTTTAAAGATATGGTTCAAAAGTTAGAGGAGGGGGGACGCACTTTTTTTTCCTTTAGGAGCGATTATTTCCGGAAATATTAATATTATCAAAAAATGATCTTAGTAAACCCTTATTCATTTTTAAATACCTATCCAACTATATATCACAAGTTGGGGTTGGAATGAAAAAAAAAATCAGCCCCCACTTTACATGTAGGGGACTCCCCCTAATAAAACATTTTTTTTTTATTTTTGCACTTTGTTGGCATGATTGATATATGTACATATTGGTACCAAATTTCAGCTTTCTAGTGCTAACGGTTACTGAGATTATCCGCGGACGGACGGACAGACAGACATGGCGAAACTATAAATATGCATCTAAGTATTTCAAAAGCAGCAAAATGAACGTTTAAGAAATAAACTGCAACTGCAACTACCTGCACCGAAATTGGAACTATTCCGAAATAGCCCTAAATATGCTGCTGTAAAAATCTATAATCAACTTCCAAATTACATTAGGTCAGAGGAGAACGACAAAAGCTACGCAAATAAGTTGAAGACATTTCTTATCAATAAAAACTATTATACTGTTAAGGATTTTATGAATGATAATGACATGACATGAGCACTGATTAATTATACCTATTACTATTTTAATATGTACTATGAAATTGATTATCACATTCGGTACTATTTGTAATAATTAAAGTATGTTGCTAATAATAATGATGTTAGTATTTTAATAATTATGTTCATATTTAAAATTTTATTCATTGTAATTCTTAATTAATTTTAATGATATACATGCACATATGTATTAGCACATAAGTTAATTTTAAGATTTAAATTGCCATACCCATCTTGGGTCCATGAGGTACTGACTATTTCGCATGTAAAAAACATATTGTAATTACCATGGTGCAATAAAGAAAGAATAAAGAATAAAGAATAAGGGTTCCTAGTTGACTACGGAACCCTAAAAAAGTACCTACTTAGATTGGTAAAGGGTGTCACATACGTGTTCAGTAATTATCTTTATTTTTTTAATAACTCGCGACCCGTACCTAAGAGTTAAGACGCTAGTTTCTTAGAGAAATTAATTGTATTTGTTCTAAAGAACCTTCCTGTCAAGTTAACGGAATCCAATAAAATCAGGTAACAGGTTGTATCGATTCTAAAATGGTCTACTTACTTTGAATAAATCGTTGAGTTTCACTGACGTCGATGTAGGTGAGCCCTTTCTGAGCTTCTTTCTTAGGGAACGGAGTTGCCCAAGTCACCTGGAAACCATAACGTTGCCTAATATAATAGTTATTTGTTATACAAGGGGGCAAAGTTGTATTTTAACACACGAGAAGTAAAATACATTTGCATCAGTGTAACACAAAACTTTTCAGGAAACTACAACGCAAAAAATGCGTTTTCCCCTCACTAGCTCGGAAACACGTGTTTTGTCCTTTAATACCAGCGGGTAAAAACGCATTTTATCCACTAGTGGGTAAAGTAATTTGACCTTGAATAAAGTCAAATTAACTGCTTTAAAATTGATAAAATTAGGTGAATCTAGTAATAAAGATGATTTACCACCTGTGGAACTACTTGGAAGCAGTGATAAACGCATTTTTTGCGTTGTAGTTTCCTCGCTATAGTGAGGGGAAAAGTTTTGTGTTACACTCGGGTGCAAATGTATTTTACTTCTCGTGTGTTAAAAAACTCGCAAGTTCAGGATTCTATTCTCGAACCACTCGCTTCGCTCGTGGTTCAACTATAGAACCCTTTCACTTGCTCGTTTTTCAATTCCACACTCGGCGTTAAAATACAACTTTGCCCCCTTGTATAACAAATAACTATTATGGTGGTAAATCATCTTCATTACTAGATTCACCTACTTTTATCAATTTTAAAGCAGTTAATACCCACTAGTGGATAAAATGCATTTTTACCCGCTGGTATTAAAGGACAAAACACGTGTTTCCGAGCTAGTGAGGGGAAAATATAATTTATTATTATTAACTAAAATAGTACATTACGATACTAGTGCGAAAAAAAGGAAGTTCGAAACGAGTGGCGATAAATTAAACACGACCACAGGGAGTGTTTTAAATCCACACGAGTTACGAATTTCCTTTTCGCACGTGTATCGTACGACGTTTTTCAGTAAGTACAGATGAGCCTCCGAAGTTTCGACCTGGCATATAATGAACCACTTCTCGCACAAGTGCGTAAAAAAAAAAACACCATCTGTACTGAAAATAATAATTCATGTCAGTTATAGAAAAGTTATTCTTCCCGCGGCTTCGCTCGTGTTAAATTCGAAAATGGCGGAATGTTCCATACAAACTTCCACCCCCCCCCCTCCATTTTACGGAAGTAGGGAGACAAAAAGTAGAACTATCTCCACTTAAACGATCGCTCCGTGAAAGACGGACAAACAAACAGACAAACGCTTTCCCATTTATACATTTTTTTATTTAGTTGATTTTAAGTCATGGATTTTCCTTGTCAGTCTATCTTGCAGGAGACAGGGGGACACGTGTATTGAAATACCTAACTTGTTTTATCATTTTATCTACTACACGTGTACACTTATTATAAGGAAAACAGTAAGTACTAGAAAGTCTTTTATTAAGGCTGCTTTCAAAAAAAACGTCAAAAGAATGTAAAATTGATAGTTTTAGTCGGTGAAATACTACACTTTCCGTTATCCAATAGATTTATTTAATTCAAGTTCCAGTTAGAGCATCTTATTATCTTGATTTTTATAAGACTGGATTTTTGAAAACTAACTCACTAAATTAATTTTATGAATTTTTCTCTAATGCACGTTTAGAAAAACGCACGTATAGAGCTGAATCAGTCGATCTTATTTGTAAAATTTGGACAATTTTGAATATTAAAACGGGTAAATTTATAATTCGTATATCCTGTACCACAATCATTTCAGACTAGATTTTTATTTTAAGTTTTTGAAAAAGAGTAAACTAGCCTAAGGCGAATTCAATTTTTTTCAGAAATTACCCAAAATTAAGTGACAATTTCTTTGAAAATCTACATCACATCGAAGTAAGTTTTGTACTAAATTAATCTGCAACGTTTACTTAAATTGCTGTTATGCCTTAGTGATTATAAATTGCTATTATTGATTTTTGCCAATTTTTTGAAAACGAGCCTTCACCGGTACAATTATTACCACTTTTGGACATTTTCTCATATTTTGTTAGACCAAGTAGAAACAGTCCTATAATGTGACATATATTTATAAACTACTCGCAAAGCCCTTCAATTTGATACCACACACGGTATGATCGAGCGCTCGGCTGCGATTTCACTATTTTTAACACGAAAGCCCTCTTAAGTGGGTACTTATTTGCTAATAATCAATGTTATCTATGAAATGATAATAAGTATAGCTAGTTTTCGAATGTCGTCGTCGGCAATATAGTACATTACGATACAAGTGCGTAAAAAAGGAAGTTACGAATTTCCTTTTCGCACGTGTATCGTACGCACTAGTGCGAGAAGTGGTTCATTATATGTCAGGTCGAAACTTCGGAGGCTCATCTGTACTGAAAAACGTCGTACGATACACGTGCGAAAAGGAAATTAGTAACTCGTGTTGATTTAAAACACTCCCTTCGGTCGTGTTTTAATTTATCGCCACTCGTTTCGAACTTCCTTTTTTACGCACTTTTATCGTAATGTACTATTTCATAAAATTTTACTCAAACATTTTACGTTGTTCCTTTCTTTTTAAATACTATGTTAGGTAAGTACTTAAGAAGAGTTATTACTTGGCTATTACTCATACTCATTTATTCATAATATTCTTAAAATATTACATGTTGTCAACAATATCAGAACATAATTATTATGTAAGTAGGTATCATCCATTCATCACAATATTTAGAACAAAGAGCATTGAATCACTTAATTACCACATAAGCTTATGTTGATTGGGAAGCAGTAGATAAGAATTCTAACGATACCACTGAATATATAACAGTACAAGTACAGAAGGCCCACTGCTTTGATGTTCACGAAATACCGCCTTTTTAAATGCCTACAAAATTCTTACAAAGAAACGAGCCGCGCGTGCGCGGCGACCGGCGGCTATAGGGTTGCCTATCGGATTAAAACGAAGCAAATCTTGAGTACTTTCTAGGTATAAATACAGTATTTATATATTCTTCTTTAAGTTCCAACATCACAAGCCTTATTCAACTTTTCCGTGGGACTTAATCAATAGTAAATCTGTGTAAGAATGTCCTATGGTACTTATTTATTTTATTCATGATGTTTATTCAACTAAGCATCATTAGACATTCCACACGCGGCCTTCGTATACGAACCTTAACTCGCGACATAAAAGTAACAATAGAAAGTGCGGTGCGTACACTCCTTTTTGCTGTATACTTAACACAGCAAAAGGGAGTGTACAAGTTTTTTAATGGGGTGGCAACGTTCAACTGGCGTGACATTCTTTGAGTTGCAGGCGTCCATAGGTTACGGTGACCGCTTTCCATCAGGCGGCCCGTATGCTTGTTTGCCACCGACGTAGTATAAAAAAAAAGTTTTTGAATCTTTTTTTGCGGAAATGCCCAAAAAGGCTTTTGGTCTACGTATACATACATAAATAAATAAATAAATAAATATTGGGGACACCTTAGGCACTGGTCCTACCGTGAGCTAGTAAGCTATGAGCTATCGGCTATAAAAACGAACAAAAGATAATCGCTCCCGTGCAAATAAAAGAGACACGGCGAAGTTACTCGCCTAGCGGTGAGCTATCAATGTCGCCGTGTCTCTTTTATTCGCACGGGAGCGATTATCTTTTGTTCGTTTTTATAGCCGATAGCTCATAGCTTACTAGCTCACGGTGGGACCAGTGCCTAGCACAGATCAACTTAGCCTCAAACTAAGCAAAGCTTGTGCTATGGGTGCAAAGCGACGATATACATACTTAAATAGATAAATACATACTTATATACATAGAAAACATACCTCATGGCCAGCCTTGAGCAGGGCTCCAACGATGCCCTGGCCCATATGGTTGTGGCTCTTCGAAGGCACCGGGAAGATGGCCAGGATCCTGTACCCCAGGACTGGCGACAGCAGCGTCAGCGCTGCTAGGAGTGACAGCTTCATCTTCGACTCTGGAATGGTTATTTGGTGATCTTTTTTTGCCAAATTTCATGTTATTTTTACTCAGAATCACTAGCTTTTTCAATACCTACCTAATAGGTGGACCGCTGCGTTCAAAAACTCGCATAGCTGAGCTGACGTAGGGGAAAAGACCGGCTGAAGTGGGACTGGGCAGGCCACGTCTGCCGCATGCATCAGGATAGGTACCTACACCTACATACATACATACAAACATACATACATACATACATACAATCACGCCTGTATCCCATAAAGGGGTAGGCAGAGCACATGAAACTACTCAAGTTTCAGTGCCACTCTTGGCAAATAAGGGGTTGAAATAGAAGAAAACGAAACTGTGACATTGCAGTGACAGGTTGCCAGCCTCTCGCCTACGCCACAACTTAACCCATATCCCATAGTCGCCTTCTACGACACCCACGGGAAGAAAGGGGGAGGTGAAATTCTTAACCCATCACCACACGGGTAAATCAGGATAGGTGAGCTAATACAAGGTGCTCGCGAGGAACCCATATAACTTTAACGGCATATTCTTAAAATGTCATATAAACTTTTCTAGATTTCGTCTAGTTTCAGAGTTATTGCCAATTAAAAAAAAAACATTTCCGTATTGTTACTCAGAAAAGGTCTTCTTAACGGCGCTGATGCGCAGTTGTGGAGCATAGTCTCACAGTAGTCATTGATATAGCCTGTCAACCAAAGTTTGGCAGTAGCAATGTACAACGAACTAAAGTATGGTATCCCTATAAAACGAACAAAAACCAGCAATGTACGTCGAACAGCCACAGATATTTTTTTTCAAGTGGCTCATTGGGCCTGCAGCATTGGAATGCCTCCCTAATAAAAAAAGCATATGAAACGCGTATACTCATCCTTTACTTCCTTACGAATTAGATAGAGTATTAAAAAGGGACGGATATATGCTAGCTATTTCTCTTTTTCGTAGGGTGGAGGTTTCCACAGATAAGATACAAATGACACGCGAATATCCACCAATTTTCAAAACTAGTGTTGCTAGCCCGCGTTTTTTCAAATTTGCCGCCTTTTTCTATTGACAAGATTTGGTTGACGGTCTATAGATGTCAAAATGTGACAAGAAAAACTTCCAAAAAATTTGGTTTTTAGAAAAATAAATTAAGGAACTCATTTTAATTGCCAACTTCATGGATAAAAATTACTTTATATGTGAAAATACGTCCAAAAAAAACCGGCCAAGTGCGAGTCGGACTCGCCCACCGAGGGTTCCGTACAAACTTTCAATGGTTAAAATAACCATACTACTCATACTCATATTCATTTATTCATTCAACGCCATTTTACACGTCAAGATTTGATTTAAAAAAATAATATTCATACAACAATAATACTTAGAGAATAAATAGACAGAAGATTGAAATTACAAAAAGTTAGGCAATATTCACATAAAAAATGCACAAAAATATTTTTCTAATTAGGTAATAAAAAAATTGTCATAAGTGTAGAACGGGTGCTCGACCAGCCAATTTTTTAAGCGATAGGTACTTAAAGTTCGACACACTAGGCGCTTCAACCACATATTGCGGCAATTTATTATAGACGGCAGGGTCCATCACATGTGTTAATTTGACCGTAAATTGGATTTCGCCAATTTACGGTCGATACCTACTAACTTTCCGGCATTTCGAATGTTGTACTTGGAACACATGTTCTTAGTTTTGTCACAGAATATATGTATAATAGTACAAGTACAGAAGGCTCACTACTTTGATGTTCACAAAATGACGCTATTCTAAATTCTTACCTACATTAACAAACGGACCGCACGCGAGCAGCCAACATTGAATTTTTCCCCTCACTAGCTCGGAAACACGTGTTTTGTCCTTTAATACCAGCGGGTAAAAACGCATTTTTTCCACTAGTGCTTTAAAATTGATAAAAGTAGGTGAATCTAGTAATAAAGATCATTTACCACCTGTGGAACTACTGGAAGCAGTGATAAAAGAAAATCTTGCAGTACAAAAGGCGGACTCATGCTTTAAGGCATTCTCTACTATGTTGATCTTTCTTTTATGCGGGGGGCTTCGCCCCCCGAGCCCTCCTTTATATGCTCTTGAGAGTCTCAAGAAAACCCTATCCCAACTTATTTTAAATACTACGTTGATCTTTCTTTTATGCGGGGGGCTTCGCCCTCGAGCCCCCTTATTCATGCTCTTCAGGGTCACAAGAAAACCCTATCCCAACTTACTTTAAATACTACGTTGATGTTTATTTTATGCGGAGGGCTTCGCCCCCGAGCCCCCTTTATTTCCTCTTAAGGGTCTCAAGAAAACCCTATCCCAACTTATTTTAAATACTATGTTGATCTTTTTTTTGTGGGGAGCTTCGCCCCCGAGCCCCTCTTTACTTGCTCTTAAGGGTCACAAGAAAACTCTATCCCAACTTATTTTAAATACTACGTTGATCTTTCTTTTTTGCGGGGGGCTTAGCCCCCGAGCCCCCCCCCTTTATTTACTCTGAACGGTCACAAGAAAACCCTAACCCAACTTATTTTAAATACTACGTTGATCTTTCTTTTTTGCGGGGGGCTTCGCCCTCCGAGCCCCCTCTTTATTTCCTCTGGAGGGTCACAAGAAAACCTTAACCCAACTTATTTTAAATACTACGTTGATCAATCTTTTTTGTGGGGGGCTTCGATCGCCCCTGAGCCCCCCTTTACTTGCTCTTAAGGGTCTCAAGAAAACCCTATCCCAACTTATTTTAAATACTACGTTGATCTTTTTAGTAGTTCCAGTTCATATCTTCCGGCTCCATCATCAGACCTTGAAACCTAATCGTAGTCAAAGTTCATTACAAGACTTTTCTAAGAAACCCAAAAACTACTATGATACGATGTTCTATCATGTAGTTCCAGTTCATATCTTCCGGCTCCATCATCAGACCTTGAAACCTAATAGTAGTCAAAGTTCATTACAAGACTTTTCTAAGAAACGCAAAAACAGCTATGATACGATGTTCCATCATGTAGTTCCAGTTCATATCTTCCGGCTCCATCATCAGACCTTGAAACCTAATCGTAGTCAAAGTTCATTACAAGACTTTTCTAAGAAACCCAAAAACAGCTATGATACGATGTTCCATCATGTAGTTCCAGTTCATATCTTCCGGCTCCATCATCAGATCAGTTCAACAGTACCATATTATTGTACTGTCATCAGAACTACATACAGCTGCCAATTATCATTACGCTACGATCCTTGGAAGATGGTTAAATTAGCCTCCGTAGATTCCATTACATAGTAAAGTTAGTTACATACACGACGACCTAATAAAAGCGTGTTAATATTAATATTAGCGCCATCTAGCTGAGCCCTTCTTCTGTGTGGTACTGAGGTAAGTACGTTTTATTCTTAGACTTTATCTGTCTATACGGAGTTATATATATTATGTCTTTGACTAGAAGTATAGGTACTTTAATGAGTATTTAGCGCCGTCTCTCGGCAAAATTTACTAAGTAATTTACGCGACTTGAGACTTGTGCGAACCTTTAGGCATGGAAAGTCACATGAAAAGTTGTCGAAACTAATAATAGATGGCGCTGCATTTAAATTTCTTGACTGATAACTCTAATACTAAATAGAATATACTGTAAGGTAGAGCAGAATCTAATACCTCCGCTTTACAAAAGACCGCAATCAAGTAGCACTAGACTTTACTCATTGTTGTGTTCCTGCCGGTGAGTAAGGCAGCCAGAGCTCAACGAGGGTGCGGTACTCCTTCCTTCCTTCCCCCTCCTTCCTTCGGTCCTTTGAGTCGTCGGCACCCAGGCCCCTTCTAAGTACAGGTTTGTACAAGTTTCTAATGAGTCGAGTCGGCAACAAACATGTGCCACTCCTTGAGTGGCAGGCGTCCATATGTAACAGTCACCGCTTTCCATCAGGCGGACCGTATGCATGTTTGCCACCTACGTGGTACAAAAAAAAACTCTCGACGAATTCACCTTAAACATTAAAAACTAAATCAAAATCGATTGATTCGTTCGGGAGCTATGATGCCAGACAGACATGTCAAGCGTCAAACCTATTATTATTATAATATTTTTGCGTTGGTGGTTAAAAACAAGAAACCTCCTTCAAAACTATAATAAAACACAACTTTCTATGAAAATCGGTAAAGTGCGAGTCGGATTTCGACATTTCCATACAAAAAGGTCATGAGCGCCTGACGACATGTGATGGCAACGTGTACACTAGTTTTTTACTTTAAAGATTTTGCGTATATTTTGGAAACTATAAGAGATAGAGCAAATAGACTTCAGATTTTGGTTGTCGGTGGCACAATTTTTTTGTTTTCGTATATATACACCATTTTTTGGACCTATTAGGGCAATATTATGGTCAGTGCAGTTCTAAACAGTCGTAAGCGCCTCTTTTTTAGTAGGAACTTAAGTCATTTTGGCAAATGCTTAAAATTTTTAACAATTTCTAAACAGAAATGAATTTCTTTCTACCTGTCCATGGCGCTCACAAAATTTCAAAACATTTAGTAAGTACTTGCAGCGGCAGTGAGTGAAAAATCTCAATTTGAGTTTTTTCTCTTAACTCCGACTTACGCTTGACTGTAGATTTCCAATAGGTTTTCCTGTAATCTACAGGTAGAGGGCTATCTCGTGTATTTTTTTGAAAATTTTACGCTAAGTAGTTTCGGAGATAAGGGGGGGAATGGTCATTTTTTGCTTATTTTCTTAAATTACTTCTAAATTACCAAAATAAAAACTATAAAAAAAATATATTTGAGATGCTTATAAAATGCTCTTTCATTTGATATGTAGCACAATATAGTTCTAATAACTTTGATTTTTAATTTTCAATTTTACCCCCCAAAAGTGGCCCCTATGATTAAATTTCGTTTAATTTCATTTAATAATATTACATGTCCGTCTTTGGGCCACTTGTTTACATACGTGTGCCAAATTTCAAGTAAATCGGTCTAGTAGTTTCGGAGAAATCGGCTGTGACAGAGGGACAGACAGACACGCGAGTGATCCTATAAGGGTTCCGTTTTTCCTCTTTGAGGTACGGAACCCTAAAAAGTAAAAAAAAAACAAAAAAAAAAAATTTTGCGAAAAATTTTAAAATTCATATAACATTTTTTCTTTCTTTTGGCCTCAGAAACGCGTGGTTCAAGTTATGCGGGTTCCTCGCGAGCACCTTGTATAACCACCAAGTGGATGCCGACAAAGAAGGGAAGATGGCGGGAAGAATTGGACACTTTTATGAGTGACTGGCTGGAAAAAGCACATCAGAGGGAGTTGTGGAAATCAAGGGGAGAGGCCTTGCCCAGCAGTGGGAGACTATAACGGGCTAATAAAAAAATAGGTAAAAAAATTCACATAAGTATGATTTTTTCTTATTTTGTTACCATACATTTTGTATCTGGTAACAAAAGAGGAAGCGTATTAGAGAACAAGCTGCGGGAGTTCGGAGTTGGAACGAGGCCAAGGCGAAGAGGAAAGCAACAAAATTGTATGGAAATTCTGGGACACTTTTTGTCTCCTATTGATATAGAAAGTGTTCGTGATTTTGATACGAGTATGTACAATCAGTACAATTGATCTAAAAAGTCCCTAAAAATATTAAAAAGCGTACACCCATCTTAAAGGCCGGCAACGCACCTAAAACACCTCTGGTGTTTCGGGTGTCCATGGGCGGCAGTGATCGCTTACCATTAGGCGACCTGTCTGCTCGTTTGCCTCCTATCCCATAAAAAATGGAGAAAAAAAAAGAACCGCTCTTTTCTAAGTGCGTTTACACATTATCCGATCCGATATCGGATGACGGAAGGATTTCAAAGGCAAAAATCAAAGATGGCGGTTTCAATTTATGGGATATCGGATCGGATAATGTGAAAACGCACTTAAGGTGAAAAAACACTAATGTACTACTAAAGTCGCCGTCAACAGAATTTGCGAACAATGTAAACAAACCTTGTATTCAAAATGGCTTTAATTTACATTCTGACTAATCAAATACTGGCTTAAAAATGTGTTATTCAGTCAATTAATATAACACCATGATCCTAGACCATTAAAACAATAAAAGAGTGTTGGAATATGGATATTTCAACCATTCAGTTTGTTTACATTGTTCGCAATTTCTATTGACGGCAACTTTAGAGCATTGCGCAGACCAAACATAATCAATCTGAATTTTGAACTATTCAATAAGTGAACTAGAAACTTTATCTCACATAATTAATGACTTATGGTCACCCTGACTTACAACGAGGTCTACCTTACTTTCCAGTTCTCAACTTCTCATACGCGCTTCAGACACTTTTCCGTCTGTATTTGTCCTTTAAAAACAAAAACAACAACAAGTTTGGTTACTTTATTTTCCTTGTTATGATATTTATTTACTATCTATAGTATTTTATAATTTTATGTTGACATATACATAAAACATACAATACATCATTATTTTTTGGAATAAACGAATTAAAACATTTAATTTTTTTATTTTCTTTTATTATGATTGTTATCGTGTCCTAATATTATTTATTATGTACTTAACTTTAATGTTATTCTTAACATTCTGTACGACATGTCTAATTTGATAACCTTGGAATACTTTATTTATATTTATAAAAACTATAAGTGATAACAGAGTGAACAGATTATAAAAACAAAACAAATAATTCACATCTTCTAATTTGATAACCTAACCACAAAATTAAAATTATGAAAACAACCCCGACCGCGAAATAGTGTACCGATTTTCATGAAACATGGCTAAGAACACTACCGACTAATTCAGCTTTTAAACAAAATAAAACTAAATCTAAATCGGTTCATCCGTTCGGAAGCTAAAGTCGCCGTCAACAGAATTTGCGAACAATGTAAACAAACCTTGTATTCAAAATGGCTTGAATTTACATTCTGACTAATCAAATACTGGCTTAAAAATGTGTTATTCAGTCAATTAATATAACACCATGATCCTAGACCATTAAAACAATAAAAGAGTGTTGGAATATGGATATTTCAACCATTCAGTTTGTTTACATTGTTCGCAATTTCTATTGACGGCAACTTTACGATGCTAGACAGACACATACACAAACAGACAAACACGTCAAACTTATAACACCCCGTCGTTTTTGCGTCGGGGGTTAAAAACACTACACACAAAACTTTAAAACATAATTCACAACTACGCTTTAACAAAATATTAACTTAACATAAAAAAAAATATTATTACGCTGCACAAATTCCTTCAATGATATATAATAACTTGTAATAGGCGCGTCCGTAAAGCCTTTCAGAATTTGTGCAGCTAATTTTTTTTTTTATATTGGGGACACCTTACACAGATCAACTTAGCCCCAAACTAAGCAAAGCTTGTACTATGGGTGCTAAGCGACGATATACATACTTAAATAGATAAATACATACTTATATACATAGGAATATAATTGAAATAGAATTTCACTTACAGGTAAGTTCGTTTAATTTCCAATTTGACGAGTGAAACTTACACCTCGCGTTACGTAAAACACAGCGATGAATGACGAAGGTCGGTGTGTGTAGCCATACTGTATAGTAGTTGTAGTATTATTATTGATGCCGCTGGAGATAAATTCGTTAGGTATTCGAAATGAGTGCGCGAGCGCACACGAATCGAGATTTTGCCTCGGTAACCACTTAACCAGAGGACCGAGTTTTTGATGTCGACCATTCGATTTCGTGAATTTCGAATTGAAAACGAGTGGTCATTTCATTACCAACAGATTTAAAAAACTTGCCCCGCTTAAAAAAAAAGTATTTCGTCGTTTTTCACAGACTTTTGAACGGCGAAATCGTGCGTTCGAAATTAAAAATCGGCTCCCTGTAGAGTCAAACCACAGAATATACACCGTGTTTCACTTAACACTAAAAACCTGAAAACAGTTTGTTCAGAATCGAGAGTAGAATCGATTGAGCTATATCTTGATGGGGGTAATATTTTTATTTAAATTAGTATTATTAATTATTTTTTACGTGCCCATTCTATTGTACTCGTAATACAACATTGTGTATATCGCATTGCTAGAGGTTGTTTACCTTTTTTCAGTATTTAGGGGTATTAATACTGGCCGGTTACTTGGACGATTATTTTTTCCGCTACTAGTTTGACGTTGTTTGTCAGTTTAATCTTAATGTTTATCATAAGTCATAACAAATTGAACTCGTACCTAATTACAACCTTGTCATTTTGAATATGGAGTTTATTTGCTTACTGCGATTACCTGTCCAATTTGAAGTTTACTGTGACAAAGCTTTAAAGTGTTTTACAGTGACATCTTAGCTGTCTATTGGTAAACCTTATGTCGTTGCAGTAACGTACACAAATAAATAGTGTTATGGTTTATTATGGTAGTTAGCAATTATTTTATTGAGTGTAGAGCTAAAAGTCAAGTAGAGCTGTACAGAAAATTAAAAATTCAATTAAAAAAAAAGTAACGATCAGATTAAAAGATGAATACTCTAGATGAATTTAAAAAAATAAAAATCAGTTGGGGTGTCTGAGGTTTTGAGTGATACCGGAAACACCGTGTATAATAGTACAAGGTCAAACTTTAAATGAATAATTTATAGGTATAGCCTGTCAACCAAATTTTGGCAGTAGCAATGTATATCAAACTAAAGTATGGTATCCCTATGAAACGAACAAAAACCAGCAATGTACGTCGAACAGCCACAGATATTTTTTTTTCAAGGGGCTCGCTCCTTCCTTACGAATTAGATAATGTATTAAAAAGGGACGGATATATGCTAGTCATTTCTCTTTTTGGTAGGGTGGAGATTTCCACAGATAAGATACAAATGACACGCGAATTTCCACCGATTTTCAAAACTAGTGTTGCTAGCCCGTGATTTTTCAAATTTGCCGCCTTTTCCTAGTGACAAGATTTGGTTGACGGTCTATAGGTACAGTCAAGTGTAAAAATATGGGTGTACACGTTTTACTCAAAAATATGTCCCATAGCACCTTAGTCCGGTGTAATAAGAGCGTAGTACCATATTTTTGAGTCGATTTTTTCGATACTTATTTTTGCACTTGACTACCCAAAAACGTCGTTCTTACGTTTTTGTTAATAAATGGGCAATAGTTATTTGTTTTACAAGGGGGCAAAGTTGTTGTTTAACCGCACGTGCCAATATTGATACCCGAGCAAGCGAAAGATTCCAATTTTGAACCGCGAGCGTAGCGATGGTTCAATAAGTGGAATCTTAAGTATTGCGAGGCTTTCAAAGGCACGAAGGTTAAACAAACTTTGCCACCGAGTAAGACACTTTTTTTTTCACAACACGAATTAAATATTAACTTTAAAACATCAAACAAAATCAAATCCATCGATTAGGAAATAAGTATATTTAATTAATAAACTGTCTGTCTTACTGTTGTGTCAAAAGAGACAGAAAGTTTCCAAAATTCTGAAATTTTCACTTAGGAAAACTTCGGAAACTTTCCATACTTTGTATGGCAATTGTACGGATGGAAACATCCCATTTCATAAATTTAAATTCCCTTTATATTTCGTGAAATTTTCGTGATTTTTTTCAAGAAATTTAATATTTTTTTGGAAAGTTTCCGCAACGTCAATCATATTTTGGTCGGTCTGAGTCCATGACTCGCGTATGCTTGTGAGTCGATTCGGAACGACGAGTTGGTAGAGGCATCGTCTCATAACATGTCATTACGTCATTATAAAAACCGGCCAAGAGCGTGTCGGGCCACGCTCAGTGTAGGGTTCCGTAGTTTTTCGTATTTTTCTCAAAAACTACTGAACCTATCAAGTTCAAAACAATTTTCCTAGAAAGTCTTTACAAAGTTCTACTTTGGTGAATTTTTTCATATTTTTTAAACATATGGTTCAAAAGTTAGAGGGGGGGGACACACTTTTTTTTCCTTTAAGAGCGATTATTTCCGAAAGTATTAACATTATCAAAAAACGATCTTAGTAAACCCTTATTCATTTTTAAATACCTATCCAACAATATATCACACGTTGGGGTTGGAATGAAAAAAAATATCAGCCCCCACTTTGCATGTAGGGGGGGTACCCTAATAAAAAAAATTTTCCCATTTTTTATTTTTGCACTTTGTTGGCGTGATTGATATACATATTGGTACCAAATTTCAGCTTTCTAGTGCTAACGGTTACTGAGATTATCCGCGGACGGACGGACGGACGGACGGACGGACGGACGGACGGACGGACGGACAGACAGACATGGCGAAACTATAAGGGTTCCTAGTTGACTACGGAACCCTAAAAAAAACCTAGCAGATTATAAATACCTCAAATATTTGTATTTACAAAGCCCTTCTGCGTGGTTCGTCACATAATAAGCCGGTTTTATATTAATAAATGTACTAGATATGGACGTACTTTGCCGAATACGAGTATTCGGTTCAGCTGTTACCGAACCGAACATTCGGTTGAACCATATTTTAGATTCTGGCTTAGAGTTAAAAACGTTTCAATGATTGGTAATGGGTACACATTTATCTTACTAAGGCTCTAGTTTAATATTCCTATAATTTAGTGCATAAGAAAATTTTGGTTTTTGTTTCTTCAGATACGTTATTTTATATTATTTACAAAATTATTGTATTTTATATTTTAACGCATTTTTAACTGCTTTTGGAGTTCCTTAGAATGCTGAATTATGATGACATTATGCGACGAATTACGAAACAACTTACGCTATTTATTTCTCGACGATGAATCCGCACGCGTTTTTTGAAGATAATTGGTACTTTCTTCGAATTTGTCGCCTATTTAGGACCAAGACTTGGTAGAGGTAGACCGTCAGTAAATTCAACAAAGTATGATAAACAAGACACATAATAATTAATAACTAACTATGTTTATCTCACACATAAATATAAAAACGCACAGTCATGTAGACCATATGTGTTCCAAATGTAAGGTCTTTATCACAGAACTAAATCAAGATAGAAGGAAAATGCTCGGCGATTAACAGCGAAACCGAGCGTGTAACGTTTTGTGTCGAGCCTATGACGTCACGAGTGTACTTTAGTGATGGGAACGTTGTCGCCGCGTAACCCATTCGATCGATTGTGGAGGTTGCTTGCGGGATGCCCGCCGAAGTTAAAAATATCGGATGTTCATCTTCGTTGTGAAATGAAGTAAGTATATACCTGTATTCGTGTGATGACAAACAATTCACTAGTAGGTATATAATTTGCCTAAGGCCAGGAACAAAGATTTTAGTAGGTAGATATTAATACTAGTTAATATTTCGTAATATTTTTAAGAAAATCTACCATGTACTCACTTCATTATCCTCATGTTATTTGTTACAACTTTTAGTAATATGTATATAAATATAATTAACCATTAACACATTTTTAGAGTTATTTTTATTCATAATAAATATAGAGCGTATTATGTTTGTATTTGTTTTTCTGCCGACCACAAATTCAACGTTAATACCGTAACTGTAACCTATTTTAAAGTTAAATTTACTTTTCACTCGTACTTTATATGTATAGTTTCATAACAATATTAAAACATAATTATAATTTCCACTGCTTCGCAAAATCGATTTAAATCGAATAAGGAAATCGCAGCATACATGACGATATAGTTCCGTGGTGCACCACTATTCTTAAGTTCGACGTGAGTTCGACGGACAAAATAACAAATCTACCTTCACTTTGTCTCGACAGTTTGAATAGCCTATTTTTATATCGCTTGTTTTAAACGCACGCCAAGTCGGACTCGTCAAATTAAAGCCGCAATGGAAAACTAGTTTGACGGCCGTACGTAAGCTAATGTTTTGATGATAAAAATAGGAAAATCGTGTTTTTTATTTAATAAAAAATATTTTAGGACAAATGGTACTTACCGATGATAGGAAACACTTTGTTTAACACTCTTGCTTTTATTGGTGGTGTTTGAACAGTTAATTATCGAATACCGACCCATTTTGTATTTTTCACTGTATGTCACTCGCGGGCAGCGGTCGGGAGCAGACTGACTTGCGCGGCGAACAATGTTGCTCGCTATTTAACTTTTCCGCACGCGAAGTAGATACACTTTTTCCTTCTATCTTGATTTAGTTCTGTGGTCTTTATCTAATAAGCATAAGGACCATTTGGCCGTGGAAACCATACTTACTTACTAAAGTCATCATGACTTGTACCTTTAGAGAAGATACACACTAATTATTATCGTAATATTTTCTGAAACCGGAAGTGTCTTGTTTTTTTTTTTCATTCTTGTTCCGCCGTTGGGTTATTATTTATAATAGGCTACTCATCTCCTAGTCAAATCAGCTTCTTTTTAAGAACCGTCAAAACGAATTTGAACGACTTGCTAATATGGAATTTATAAATATGAAGTCGAATTGAGTGACGTCAGGGTCAACTCAGTTACTTTATATATTTCTACCTGACTTATTAAATAGAAATTGAATTTAAAAATAACTTTTATCGATCTTTTTCTTATAATTATCTGATGCTTTATTTCGTGCATGGTATAAAATATTTTATTTCAACTACAGTCAAGGTCCCTATTATATAAAATGTATTAGAACCTCGAAAATTAATAGTTAATTCAATCTTGGTTCAACTGAATCGTATTTTAGTCGTCCTTGAACTCTAGTGTGTATAGTAGAGATACACATATACACCCTGTTTTTATTGAATTCCGTTAACTTTAAGGGAAGATTATTTAGTTCAAATTCAATCAATTTCTGTAAGAAACTAGCGGTTTAACTCTTATCGAATTATTAAAAAAATAAATGTAATTACTGAACACGTGTGTGGCATCCCTTACCATTTCCTAAAGTTATTTTGTTTCGACCAAAGCCCTATTTAATATTTTTTGGTGTTATGGCCCGTCGATGATTCCGCCAACGTCAAGGTTTAGGAAGGCACACGTATGAAGATAATGCGCCGCTGAGCTCTACACTTTTCAAATTTGCCGCCTTTTGAGTGACTTGGTTAACCAATAAAAAAAAAACCGGCCAAGAGCGTGTCGGGCCACGCTCAGTGTAGGGTTCCGTAGTTTTTCGTATTTTTCTGAAAAACTATTGAACCTATCAAGTTCAAAACAATTTTCCTAGAAAGTCTTTACAAAGTTCTACTTTGGTGATTTTTTTCATATTTTTTAAACATATGGTTCAAAAGTTAGAGGGGGGGGGACGCACTTTTTTTTCCTTTAAGAGCGATTATTTCCGAAACTATTAACATTATCAAAAAATGATTTTAGTAAACCCTTATTCATTTTTAAATACCTATCCAACAATATATCACACGTTGGGGTTGGAATGAAAAAAAATATCAGCCCCCACTTTGCATGTAGGGGGGGTACCCTAATAAAACATTTTTTCCCATTTTTTATTTTTGCACTTTGTTGGCGTGATTGATATACATATTGGTACTAAATTTCAGCTTTCTAGTGCTAACGGTTACTGAGATTATCCGCGGACGGACGGACGGACGGACGGACAGACAGACATGGCGAAACTATAAGGGTTCCTAGTTGACTACGGAACCCTAAAAATGAAAGCAAATATTGTCTTGTCCGATCGATGTTGGTTCGTTGGCAATAAAGCTAGGAACATATTACGCGGACGTCCGCCGTCGCGCGACCGCGGATCTAGATAATTAATATACACTTAACCGTGCAAACTATCGGTCGTGGACGTGGCCTTGACGCGCGCACGGACGTCCGATCTAAATCTGGCTCGCTGGATGTTTTGGTCAGCCGAAGCCACGTCCCGAAGACCGTGCACACTGATCGGTCGTCCGCGTAGTATGTTCCTTGCTTAAAAGTCGTATGACCTTGAACCTTTCTTTCGTTGCACCCTGATAGCGCTCTAACTTCAGGGTGCGTAGCCGAATGGCACAACCGCTCACGAAACGCTCACGAAATGAAACGCTAGTAGATATCTATCCCTATCGCTCTTGCGTATTGGCGCGACAGAACCAGACTACGTTTCGTTTTCGTTTGGCGTCGGAGAAAAGCCATTCGGCTACGGGGCCAGAACGGAAGCTGACGTCCACATTCCTGCATAAAATTACATTATTCCTGCATTAAATTCTATTTCACATTTATGTACAGAAGTTACAAAAATTGGTTTATTTTAGGCATATTTTCTAAGCATAAAAATGTGTACTTACCCATTTTAATGTTCTTCGCCAAAAATTGTCACAATTCCGATATTTCAAGATGTCTACCCCGGTTTTTAATGTTAAATATTCTTAAGGTTCTTTCATAATTATTACTTCTGTTAATTGTTATATATGAAAATTATATTTTTATCGAATTTAACATTAAGCTACCAGGCATCCCATACAACCATTTCAGTCGCAAAATCTTCAAATCAGTAACTAACTGTCAAATGTGACATAACGCGTGGTAACGTCGTGCAAACAATGCGACCGTATTGATACAATAACAAAATGTAGTCGTCGTGTGCACTCGTTACGGTAACAAAATGTGTACGAATTTGTGGCTGTCAATGTCAATGTCAGAATGACTTTTAACGACACTTTATTAGTCGACGTTTGCACACATAACGGTAACAACATGTGGACGAATTTGTGGCTGTCATTGTCACTGTCAGAACGGTTTCTGACAGTGACATTGACTGAATTTGTACACACATGTGTAGGTCTGATTACCGAACTGCTCCTAAACCACTGTATCCGCAAATGACAATCTGAAATACGAAGGTTTCTCAAACTGTCTTGTGAAGTTGTGGACTGGTTGAATCATTTAAATATGAGCGAATTAAATAATAATAAACGACGACGACCATTTAAGCACTCTTCGATATTTTATAGGAATGTGAGAAAGTTAAGGAAAGTGCAGAATGATAATACAAATAGATAAGCACTTTATAGTTACTTAATATATTAAATATATAATTTTTAATTCTTATTGATAAAAATTAAAATTTTGAAAAAACCCCCGACCGCGACATAGTTGACCGATTTTCATGAAACATGGCTAAGAACACTCCCGACTAACTCAGCTTTCAGACAAAAAAAACTAAATAAAAAACGGTTCATCCGTTCGGGAGCTACGATGCCACACACAGACAGACAAACAGACAGACAGACAGACAGACAGACGGACAGACAGACAGACAGACACGTCAAACTTATAACACCCCTTCGTTTTTGCGTCAGGGCAGGGGCGGCTCACTCCGCGATTCTATCACCGCGCTACAAGTACATCCTGGCGGCCGCGAGTTCGCGGCCTACTCAGGGGTGGCGCGCGTTCTCAAGGAATGAACGTTCGCACTTTCTATTGTTACTTTACGTCGCGAGGTTTTTGCAAGCGATGTCCGAGTGTGGAATGCCAATAATATTTAGTTAAATAGACATATTGAATAAAATAAATACCACAGGATATTTTCTTACACAGATCTACTACTGATTAAGGCCTGATTTAGACGGCGTGCGAACTCGCATGCGATTTTGGTTACATTGCGGGATGTTGAGGTTACAAACAATTTTGCACAGCCATCAAATACCGCAATGTAATAAAACTCGTATGCGAGTTCTCGTACCATCTAAATGGGCCCTAAGTCCCACGGAAAAGTTCAATAAGGCTTGTTGTGATGGAACTTGAACAAAAATATATAAATACAGTATATATACCTAGAAAGCACCCAAGACTTGAATATAATAGTATAACATTTTATGTGAGTATTAATTCGTTTGAATCCATGTGTAACCCTATCACGGGACGCCGCGCACGTGCGGCTCGTTTCTTTGTAAAAATTTTGTAGGTATTTAAAAAGGCGGCATTTCGTGAACATCAAAGCAGTGAGCCTTCTGTACTTGTACTATTATATATTCTGTGGTCAGGGGTTAAAAATGAAGTGTAGTGTTGCTTTACACAATAAAAGTAGGAATCAAATGAAATAGAGTATTTACTGTGATATTAATAGAATTTCTGTTGCGCAATGATAGTTTTTTTCAGTACAGATGCTGCTTTTTTTAACGCAGTAGTGCGAGCAAATCAAGCAATGATTCATTTCTTGTCTGGTCGAAACTCTTAGCTTAGATTTAGGTACTGAAAATCGTCGTACGATACACGTGCGAAAAGGACATTCACAACTCGTGTCGATTTAAAACACTCCCTTCGTTCGTGTATAAATTTATCGCTACTCGTATCGATTTTCCTCTTTTCCGCACTCGTATCTACAAGTATTTTGTTTGGGTTACAAAAAAAACACATTATTTACTCTACTACGTTTTATTTATGTCTCTTTAACATTACAAATTTGTAGACACTTATCTATACAAAAATCTTGCCAAAAGAAGTACAGATCGCTGAAATGAATGTTGATAGTAATATTAATGAAGACTACTTCAACAAGTGTCAATTGTGAAATGCCGCAAAATACTAGTTGCTCTATAGAAGACCATAATAATATGATCCCCGATCCTTTACAACCCAGCAGCTCGGTACGCACGTTACAATTTTTTTTAATCTTCTTTAGTGAGGGCAACTGAGTACGACGGCATATTTAATTGTTTATAAAGTTTGAGGATACCTGGAAAAAATTAATACAAGAAGCCATTTTGAAAATATAATAAATATTCACTGCTTTCGGTCACGCGTGTACGCTGCGACCATTTTGCGACCGTTTGTCGACCGTTTGGTGACCGTTTGGCGACTGTTTTTTACATGGAATATTACCGTCTTAATCCATATTTTAACAACTTTATTGGTTTTCTAGGCATTATTTTTATTATTTCAGTATAGTATATGCACCGGAGCACTAAAACTTCAACAATCAATATACATAATACGCAAACACCGAGTAGTCAATAATATTATTACTGGTTAAACTGAGGTAAATTGATGGCGCGTTGATAAATTTAGACTTATTTTATGAAATCACTCGAGCAATTTAATTGGCCATGGTAATTAGCCCACATTATATTACAAATGCAAACAATATTTTATCTTTAACAAATTCTTACGCCATTACATTTTAATGTCAAATGATTTTATTTCTTTTTTACTTTGACGTCTCTGACAGTCGCCATTTGAAAAGAATGAAATGAACGAATGATTTAGGGAAAGTAGTCGCCAAACGGTAACAATGTGTGCACGCGTAGTGCACACTTCTGTCACTTCTGTGACCATTTGTGCCTGTTACCAATCGTCCCCATTTGGGTCGCCGCGACTAAACGTCGACCGTACTGCGACTAAGCATTGAGACCCGAAGACCTGTGTGTACACAAAATAGGAGGATTTGCGTAGGAACGGCGACCGATTATGGTTATATGGGCAGCTTATGTTGATGAGCCTAAAGACGTGTATAAAAAAATAATGTATAGGTACATAATTAGGCATTTTTATCAAGAAAATAAATAAAAATCTAAAATGTAACTAATATTTTTATTCATACAATTATTATTTATATACATCGTTTATCATTATTGTTTTTGTTAATATTATTATTTTAATTTGGGACTCCCCAATTAGTTTGAGTTGTTAACAAAAATTAACTCGCTGTCAGTTTCGTGACGACAATAAAGCATGAAATTTCAATAAAAGTATTGTTTTTATGTTAATTACATAAACTTTAAGCGATAATCTACATTCAGAATGTGAAAAAAAGTAAATTTTTAGACAGATTTTATGCTTGATTGTCGTCACAAAACTGACATTGAGTTAAATTTTGTTAACAACATTCGCTTGGCATCTGACATTGTAATCTGGAATAACTTATGACAATATGTGGCGTACTCGAGCAAATGGTACCGTAAACAAGCTACAACAGGGTAACCATATGAAAATACAAATGTCAAAAAGTGATAAATAAAACCTTTCAAAAATTTGGTTTATTTAGAAAAACGTGAAAACTCATTTTAAGTGCCAGTTTTACAACATTTACTTTTTACGTGAAAATAAATTCAAAAATAGTAAAATAAAAATATGGCAAAATTTCCTCGTCTTTATATATATTTCTTCTTTCTTTTGGCCTCGAAAATGCGTGATCAAAACAATTCGGTTTTCTCATGAGCGCGGTGTATAATATACAAATCACTAACCGTGTCATCCAAAATTATCGTCATGAGGAAATTTAGCCAAAAACTATATTTCTTTTTGTTTTTTTTACTATTTTTGAATTTATTTTCACATAAAAAGTAAATATTATTAATGAAACTGGCACTCAAAATTAAATTTAACGTTTTTTTCTTAATAATTTTTGAAAGTTTTTACTTTTCACTTGTTGATATCTATCAATGAGGATAGTGAGACTATTCTCTATAATGGCATCAACGCTGTTAAAAAGGCCTTTTTTTACCGAGATAACAATAAAAAAGCTTTTTTTTCAATTGGTAATAACTCTGTCATTTCAGTCTCAATATTCGATTAAAAATACGCTGTTACAACTATTCGGTTTCCTAATGAGCACAGTGTATAATTATACCATATACAATAAAGGAAACTTTGGAAAAAAAAATGTTTTTTTTTTTTAACTGTAGGTATTTGATTTATTTATCATAAAAAGTATTTGTTATTCATAAAACTGGCACTAAAAATGAAATTTCATGTGTTTTTATTCTAAAAACCTCATTTTTGAAAGGTCTTAACTCTCACTTTTTGATATCTATCAATGAGGATAGTGAGACTATTCTCTATAATGGCATCAATGCCGTTAAAAAGGCCTTTTATTACTGAGGTAACAATAAGAAAGAAAGCTTTGTTTTTCAATTGGTAATAACTCTGAAATTAGGCGAAATCTAGAAAATTTAATTTGACATTTTAGTCTCAAAATGAGATTAAGAATACACTGTTAAAACTATTCGGTTTTCTCGTGAGCACGGTGTATAATATACCAGTCACTAACCGTCATCATCATCCTCCTTGCGTTATCCCGGCATTTGGCACGGCTCATGGGAGCCTGGGATCCGCTTCGACAACTAATCCCAAGATTTGGCGTAGGCACTAGTTTTTACTAAAGCGACTGCCATCTGACCTTCTAACCCGAAGGGTAAACTAGACCTTATTGGAGTTAGTCCGGTTTCCTCACGATGTTTTCCTTCACCGAAAAGCGACTGGCAAATATCAAATGACATTTCGCATATAAATTCCGAAAAACTCATTGGTGCGAGCCGGGGTTCGAACCCGCGACCTCCGGAACGAAAGTCGCACGTACTTACCGCTAGGCTACCAGCGCTTCATACCAGTCACTAGCCGTGTCATCAAAAATTATCGTCCAACTCAAACTGATGATGGCTCTTCATATGACTCTTCAAACTGCCATTCTGAGTGAAAGTCGCGTTACAAACATCGCATTTATACCGTCTTTCATTCGAGTGAGACCTCACATGCTCTTGCAAAGACTGCAGTCTAGGATAGCACTTATCACAGAACTCACACCGAAAATTTCTTTCCCCAGTATGCGTTGCCATATGCTCTTTCAGCCTTGATGGTAGGTAGAATTATTGATCACACTCACATAGTATATAAGTACTTTTATGAGGTCAACAAAGAAAAAAAAATTAGGAAATTTTGCCAAAAAAAAAATTGTTGCAATTTTTAGGAAATTTTGCATTAAAAAAATGTTTTTGGCCTTTTCTACTATTTCTGAATATATTTTCACATAAAAAGTAAATGTTATTAAAACTGGCACTTAAAATGAAATTTAACGTTTTTTTTCTAAAAACCTCATTTTTGAAAGGTTTTACGTCTCACTTTTTGATATCTATCAATGAGGATAGTGAGACTATTCTCTATAATGGCATCAACGCTGTTAAAAAGGCCTTTTTAACAATAAGAAAGCTTTTTTTTTTCAATTGGTAATAACTCTGAAATTAGGCGAAATCTAGAAAAGTTAATATGACATTTCAGTCTCAAAATGAGATTAAGAATACGCTGTTAAAACTATTCGGTTGTCTCACGAGCACGGTATATTATTCATATACCAGTCACTAGCCGTGTCATCCAAAATTATCGTCCAACTCAAACTGATGATGGCTCTTCATATGACTCTTCAAACTGCCATTCTGAGTGAAAGTCGCGTTACAAACATCGCATTTATATCTTCTTTCATTCGAATGAGACCTCACATGCTCTTGCAAAGACTGCAGTCTAGGATAGCACTTATCACAGAACTCACACCGAAAATTCCTTTCCCCAGTATGCGTTGCCATATGCTCTTTCAGCCTTGATGGTAGGTAGAATTATTGATCACACTCACATAGTATATAAGTACTTTTATGAGGTCAACAAAGAAAAAAATTGAGGAAATTTTGCCAAAAAAAATTGTTGCAATTTTGCATAAAAAATTTTTTTTGGCCTTTTTTACTATTTTTGAATATATTTTCACACAAAAAGTAAATGTTATTAAAACTGCCACTTAAAATGAAATTTTACGTTTTCTTTCTAAAAACCTCATTTTGAAAGATTTTACCTCTCACTTTTTGATATCTATCAATGAGGATAGTGAGACTATTCTCTATAATGGCATCAATGCCGTTAAAGAGGCCTTTTATTACTGAGGTAACAATAAGAAAGAAAGCTTTGTTTTTCAATTGGTAATAAGTGTAATAACTCTGAAATGAGGCGAAATCTAGAAAATTTAATGACATTTCAGTCTCAACATGAGATTAAAAATACGCTGTTACAACTATTCGGTTGTCTTATGAGCACAGTGTATATTATACCAGTCACTAGCCGTGTCATCCAAAATTATCGTCCAACTCAAACTGATGATGACTCTTCATATGGCTCTTCAAACTGCCATTCTGAGTGAAAGTCGCGTTACAAATATCGCATTTATATCGTCTTTCATTCGAATGAGACCTCACATGCTCCTGTAAAGACTGCAGTCTAGGATAGCACTTATCACAGAACTCACACCGAAAATTTCTTTCCCCAGTATGCGTTGCCATATGCTCTTTCAGCCTTGATGGTAAGTAAAATCTCTGATCACACAAGTCACATTGATGTCTATAAACTTTCAAATGATTCCTCCTATTATGTTCCATTAAAGTTTTCCTCCTGTTATACACTTTATCACATAATTTACAAGGAAATGTTCTTTTATCACCATGCGCTTCAATTAAATGTTTGTTTCTTAAAGCGTAAGATAAAAAACTGGAATCACATTTGTAGCAATTAACTGTAGGTTTCTTCTCATGGACTGTAGCTATATGTAGATATTTACTGTATTTTGATTTTAAGTTCTTCCCGCATATTTCACAAGGGAAGTTCGCGTCGACTTTATTATGACTCTTAATATGAGTTCTTAAGGAATTGAGTTCTAGAAAGCAGGAACCACATTGGTCACATATATAAGTACCGAAATGTTCTACCATATGTTTTTTTAAACTGTCGAAATATGGAAATGTTTCATTACATTCTGTGCATTTTAAGTTGTTTAGAGTTAATTTGAATTTTAAGAATTCGTTGTCGACGGGGAAGATTTTTATGCTGTGTACTGTGCTTATGTGTTCTTTGAAGTCTTCTAGTGTTTCAATTTTTGCTGGGCATAGGCGGCAGTCGACCCTAAAAGTAAAGAGAAAATATTACACATACGTAACTCATGTATTCCCAAATGGGGTAGGTAGAGCACATGAAACTGTTCAAATTTTAGTGCTAGTTTTAGCAATTAGGGGTTGAAAGAAAACGATACTGTAACATTGAGAGAATATTGTTTAAATAACTTAAACACAAAATTTAAATTTTGAAAAAAAAACCGTCATAATGGACGGATTTTCATGAAACATGGCTCCCGACACTCCCAACTAACTCAACTTACAAAATAAAACTCATTCTAGATCGGTTCATCCGTTCGGGAACTACAATGCCACAGACAGACATACAAGCAGACAGACACGTCAAACTTATAACGCCGCGTCGTTTTTGCGTCAGCAGTTAAAAAGCTTAGGATGGAAAGCCTATTATTATAGGTTTTAACGTAATTGTAGGATCAGTGTAGTTATGATAGTATTTATTTAGAATAAAATTGTATAGAATAAACATTTATTCGTGAACACAGGTAAGACAAAATGCACATAATAACAACAAGACAGAAAGGAATGAAGTGCCACGAAATGGCCTCATCACAGCGTGTTGCTGGTGACTTCCAGCGCTGATCTTCCGATGAGACCATCAAGTGAGAAAGATTCGCGGAGGGTAACAGACAGAAGAAATGCAAAACACATACAAGACATACATTAATAGGTGTCGCTAAAAAATGGAGGTACGATTCTTAGTATGAAGATTGTCAATCCATACTAATATTATAAATGGGAAAGTGTGTGTGTCTGTTTGTTTGTCCGTCTTTCACGGCAAAACGAAGCGACGTATTGACGTGATTTTTTAAGTGGAGATAGTTGAAGGGATGGAGAGTGACATAGGCTACTTTTTGTCTCTTTCTAACGCGAGCGAAGCCGCAGTAAAGTATAAATAAATGTTTACCTCGTGATGTCTATCTTGGGTACCTTCTTGTTCTCCGTCATGCATTCGAACAAGCTCGGCTTGTGTTGCAACGTGTGCTCACGCAACTCTACGGGGTTCGTGAACTGCTCCTAGAAAAAATTACATAGATAGATAGATATTGGGGGACACCTTACACAGATCAACCTAGCCCCAAACTAAGCAAAGCTTGTACTATGGGTGTTAAGCGACGATATACATACTTAAATAGATAAATACATACTTATATACATAGAAAACATCCATGACTCAGGAACAAATATCTGTGCTCATCACACAAATAAATGCCTTTACCGGGATTCGAACCCGGGACCGCGGCGCAGCAGGCAGGGTCACTACCAACTACGCCAGACCGGCCGCCAATGAGAAATAGTACATTACGATACAAGTGCGTAAAAAAGGAAGTTCGAAACGAGTGGCAATAAATTAAAACGCGACTTCGGAGTATTTTAAATCGACACGAGTTACGAACTTCCTTTTCGCACGTGTATCGCACGACGTTTTTCAGTACAGATGGCCATCCGAAGTTTCGACTTGACATATACTGAACCACTTCTCGCAGTAGTGCGTAAAAAAAACACTATCTGTACTGAAAAATATTTTTGAAAAATCAAATTATCAGTACTGCTACTTGTCAATAGATGTCGCGACGAACGAAAAGTCTAATGCTCAACAATTTTTAGCTAATATTACAATAGTATTAATCAGTATTCTGTTTTCAATTCCTTCTGCTTGTAATATAAGTTGTAAACTGATTAATTTTTGGCAGACGAGACACAGTTACCACCTAGTATCGCGTAGTGGTACCGATAATTTACGCTATTTGACGCGTGATTGTCGCTAGATGTCACTTAACTATGCCTATACAAATAACCCGCATTTACTGATGTATGGAGTTACAAGTGTTACAACCCTTCCCTTACTTGTTCCTCTACGGAAATATGCCAGCAGTACTTACGTTACAGCTTATTAGCTTATTATTACGGCAGTACTTACGGCTTATTACCTTTTATACACACATACATACATACAATCACGCCTGTATCCCATGAAGGGGTAGGCAGAGCACATGAAACTACTCAAGTTTCAGTGCCACTCTTGGCAAATAAGGGGTTGACAGAAAACGAAACTGTGACATTGCAGTGACAGGTTGCCAGCCTCTCGCCTACGCCACAATTTAACCCATATCCCATAGTCGCTTTCTACGACACCCACGGGAAGAAAGGGGGTGGTGAAATTCTTAACCCGTCACCACACGGGCCACCGTCATTACCTTTTATAAGACCAGAAATTAAAGTTATTTGATTAAATTTGTTTAATAGTTAACATTAAGTCTAAAAAACCGTATAAAAGTATTAACTGCTTTGCAAATTAGAAAAAATACTCCAGAAAAAAAACTGTTTTTTTTCACGGTTTTTTTTCATGTTTTTTTTTCAAGCCAGAAAAAAAAACCGTTTTTTTGCAACCCTAGAACTTACCCGGCAGTAGTAGCAGTAATAGTTACTGGTCCGGTTATGGAACGGACAGACATACGAGTTGAGTACTATTGTAATAGTGTTGTGATACACCATATGGTCGGTGTCACTATAAGACTTCTTCTGACCTTCTTTCTTCTTCTTCGGTGGTGATATTGGAGATGCTGAAAAAATAAGAAAAATCAGATACTGTTAGAGTCTGTTTTTTATTTATTTAGATAACTTGGTAACCGTAATAGTTAAGACGCTAGTTTCTTAGAGAAATTGATTGTATTTGAACTAAAGAATCTTCCCTTAAGAGGGATTTCTTGTGAAAAATAGTGAAATCGTAATCGAACACTTAATCATACCGTGTGTGGTATCAAATTAAAGAGCTTTGCGAGTAGTTTACAAATATGTAACATATTATAGGATTTTTTTCTACTTGGTCTAACAAAATATGAGAAAATGTCCAAAAGTGGTAATAATTTTAACGGTGAAGGCTTATTTTCAAAAAAATTGCCAAAAATATATAATAAAAATTTATAATCACTAAGGCATAAGAACAATTTTAGTAAACGTTGCAAAATAATTTATATGTGAAGTAGATTTTCAAAGAAAAAAATCAACTCGTCTTAGCCTCGTTTACTCTTTTTCAAAACCTTATAATAAAAATGTAGTCTGAGAAGATTGTAGTACAGGATATATGTATTATAAATTTACCAGTTTCAGTATTCAAAATTATCCAAATTTTACAAATAAGATCGACTAATTCAGCGCTATACGCGGGGTTTCCTAAACGTGCATCAGAAAAAAAATCATAAATAATTTAGTGAGTTAGTTTTCGAAAATCCCGTCTAATAAGAATCAAGATAATAAGATACTCTAATTGAAACTTTAATTAAATATATCTATTAGATAACGGAAAGTGTAGTATTTCACCGACCAAAACTATCAATTTTACATTATTTTGACGTTTTTCTTGAAAGCAGCCTTAAAGTTAGCGGAATTAAAAAAAAACACGGTGTATTATACTTACGTGGTCCATTATCAAGCAACTCGTCCAGCTGGTCTTGTAGAGCCAGCGCTCTATCAAACAGCTCTCTTTTGGACGGTTTCTTCAGCAGTAAGGGCCGCGGTCGAGTTCTCTTTCGCTTCTCGATCGGCTCTGGCTTTATTTCTATTTTGTATTCCGGTTCAGGCTCTGTGGAAAGAATAAGAATAAGAATAATTTATTTGCTTTAAACAATACCAATTACACGGGTGTTAATGCGATAGGTGGAAGAAAGGAAATATTATTGTTAAATGAGACAATGGCTAATGTAATACATACATACAATCACGCCTGTATCCCATAAAGGGGTAGGCAGAGCACATGAAACTACTAAAGCTTCAGTGCCACTCTTGGCAAATAAGGGGTTGAAAGAAAACGAAACTGTGGCATTGCAGTGACAGGTTGCCAGCCTCTCGCCTACGCCACAATTTAACCCATATCCCATAGTCGCCTTCTACGACACCCACGGGAAGAAAGGGGGTGGTGAAATTCTTAACCCGTCACCACACAGGCTAATGTAATGTACGATTGAAATAGTGCTTAAGACGCTACAGGAGCGAAAATGCTAAAATGGAAAGGAGCCCCCCTTTTTATTTGGAAATTGTAGTGGAATATACTTGTGTTATTAACTAGATTTCTCGAAAAAAAAATGTCCAGTTAGAACAATTCAGTTAAAAGATTATTACGAAAAAATCTTTAAAATCGAGGTTCCGCTCTCGACTGTTTCCTCCTCCATACATAATATATATTACATAATATGTATTTGGGCGCCGACTAAAGGAATTGTTATTGAACAAAACGCTTTATTCTGTCAAAGAATATAAAGAATAAGAGATGTACAATTATTTATTTTCATTTTAAATAAAATATATATGTAACTTTGATTGACATTACCTAGGAGGTCCTAGCCGAATATAGTTATACTCGTAGTTATTTGTCACTTTTGATATATGATAGGTATTTTGTTGTATATTTTTTATTTTTTCCTGTATACTTAATTTTACTACTGACATCGAATGATTTAGATTTTAGACCATTATTATAATTTATTATTATTTTGATATTGTGTAATGACGATCTTTTTGTGAATGCATTTTATTTTATTCTGACATGTAAAATTTAATGTACATTTTCAATGAGAAATAAATTAATCTAATCTAATCTATATCCTCCTATATTTTCCTGTGTGTTGTATTATTTTCTGGTACAATAAAGTATTTTACTACTACTATATATATACATATACCGACGATCTCGGAAACCGCTCTAACGATTTTGCTAAAATTTGTTATGTGGGGGTTTTCGGGGGTGAAAAATCGATCTAGCGTAGCCTTAGATCCCGGAAAACGCGAATTTTCGAATTGTCATGCGTTTTTCTTTCGCGTTATTACACTTTAAATATGGTCGTTAATTTCGCCGACCGCGCATCGGCTCAAGCTAGGAACATACTACGCGGACGTCCGTCCGTCGTAAATCGACCGCGACCGATCAGTGTGCACGGAACAAAACATCCAGCGAGCCAGATATCGATCGGACGTCCATGCGCTCAAGGCCACGTCCACGTCCGTCGACCGATAGTTTGCACGGTTAAGTGTATATTCATTGTCCAGATCCCCGTCCGCAGTCGATTTACGACGGACGTCCGCGTAGTATGTTCCTAGCTTCAGTCGTACGAGGTCGGTCTAATGTTCGCAGACAAATCGTAGGTGTCAGGGTTTCGAATTCCTTTATTTCTGAAGTTTTTTTTGTATTTATAAGAGTTTTTTTTTATCTAAAGACGTGATATAATAAAAATAGAACCGAGCGAAGCTCGGTCGCCCAGATATCCATACTAATATTATAAATGGGAAAGTGTGTGTGTCTGTTTGTTTGTCCGTCTTTCACGGCAAAACGGAGCGACTTATTGACGTGATTTTTTAAGTGGAGATAGTTGAAGGGATGAAGAGTGACATAGGCTTTTTGTCCCTTTCTAACGCGCGCGAAGCCGCGGGCAAATGCTAGTATATCGTCACTACTTTTAAAAAAACTTGTATCTTCGTCTGTCAATGAAAAGAAAATTGTAGTAAGTATGTATGGAATGCATATAGACTTACTGCGTTTTAACTTTGAGGAGCAGCGTGAGATACGAGATTTTTTAAAAGTAGTGACGATATGTATAATTGCTGTGTTTCAAATGAAAAGTTGCTTACCATAATCATGGTCATCATCCTTCCCGCCCACGGAGGCGTCTGACTCGTGCATCGGCTCCACTTTTACTTTAGTCTCCACCAGCGGCAATGCTGGAATAAAAATAATAGGGTTAACAGAAATATAATGGCAGACTTAGGACCAGTTGCATCAAACCGTCTGTCACCGTTGAAGTGTTCGTAAAATTTTATTTATTTTTATTTATTTATTTTGATACACTAGCAGCTCTTCGAGCTGATGCGTGTATATCACTGCGCTTGTGTTTATTTTGCACTTTTCAAAGTTCTAATATAATTGTCCAGTCTATTTTTGAAACAGTTCACTGACGGCGCGCTAATAACAGTTTCTGGTTAGAGAGTTCCACATATTAACTATGCGATTCGGCAGGAAGTGTTTCTTAGGGTTGCTAGCACATGGAGGTTTGATAAGCTTTTTAGAATGCCCTTTAGTTTTGAGTTCTGGCTTAGTATATTGTATGGGAAGTTCCATAGACATCTGCTGCGTGACGATGATGTGTCTGTCAAATGTTGTTGATGCAACTGGCTGTTCGGAACTGTTATTCCGTAGAGTAAGTGTTAAGATGTTTAATATATGTCACGAGAGATGTCGCTGTACCAACTGTCACAATTTCTACATCGCGCTATCGAAATGTTTATCGGGAATGTATATAAGGGTTCGGGATTTTTTATAATATATTGCCTTTATTTGTGACTGGTTGTTTAATTCATAGTTAATCTTTTTGAAGGAATTAGGAGTACATACACTGGCCCTTAGTCAAATTTAGAATAAACGACATCACACATGGATGGAACACATGAGAGCAGTTCCCGAATACTTTGTACATAGCCACGTCAGCAAATTTTAATTGATCCTTTTTTTTTTTATACCACGACGGTGGCAAACAGGTATGCGGCCCGCCTGATGGAAAGCGGTCACCGCAACCTATGGACGCCCGCAACTCAAGGGGTGTTACGTGCGCGTTGCCGACCCATTAGAAACTTGTACACTCCTTTTTTGAAGGACCCCATACTGTAGTTCATCGGGAATACCTCGAAAGGGAGCTCATTCCACAGCCCTAGATCCTATTTTGTTACCAGTAATATAAGTCGATTTTCGTAAGATATGTACAGGATAATTGTTATAATTAAGAAAATATAGATATACTAAAATCTCAATTCATCAAAAAAATCTTGGTAACAAAATAGGAATAATAAAAACAAATTTAACTTTTTCCTTAATTTTTGTACAAACTTTTCGAGAACTGCTGATGAATACATTTATTATTTCATTTTAGATAAGCGCTGACAGCCTAGCGGTTTCAATCAGCACATTGCGGGTTTGAACCCCGGCTTGTACCTATAAGTTTTCTGGAACTTTTGTGAGTCATTTGATATTTGCCAGTTGCTTTTCGGTGACGGAAAACATCGTGAGGAAACCGGCCTAATCCCAATAAGGCCTAATTACCCTTTGGGTTTAGGCCTTTCTTAAAATAAGTGCCTACGCCAAATCTTGGGATTAGTTGTCAAAGGGGACTCCAGGCTCCCATGAGCCGTGGTGAATGCAAGGATAATGCAAAGAGGATGAGTTAAATATAAATTAAATAAATAATCACTATTTTTAAATTGATTAACACCTAGAGTTGACAACTTCAGAGGGTAATTTGTTCCAAGCTTGTATTCTGTTTGTATTAAAGTTTTTGCCAATATTTGTCTTGTGCAAGTTTGACAAAGTTTTATATAACTTATATATGGCAGCAGTTCTCGAAAAGTTTTTACAAAAATTAAGGAAAAAGTTAAATTTGTTTTTATTATTCCTATTTTGTTACCGAGATTTTTTTGATGAATGGAGATTTTAGTAAGTTTTATTTCGTCGTTAAAGTTCTCTAGTATCTATATTTTCTTAATTATAACATTTATCCTGTACTTTTAACTTCTGATTAGCAGAAACGTCTGTACGGGTCCCATTGACCTTAGTAGTGGAAAATTTCGCTGGCTTAGTTGAAGTCTTGGTGGCTCAGTTGGCAGGGCGCTGGAGTATCGATCCAGAGGCCGTGAGTTAAAGTCTCACCCAGGGCAGACATTTTCCACTTTTAAATTTATCCTGTATATATCTTATGAAAGTCAACTTATATTACTAAATGTTGGTCACAAAATAGAATCAATTAAAATTTGCTGATGTAGCTATCTACAAAGTATTTGTGAACTGCTCATAAGTATGAGACTTAGTCTTACCATCCTTATTTTCCAGCCGAGCGTTGAGGAAGGCCTGCTCGCTCTGCAGCACCTGTTGCCGGAAAGCCACGGCTTCCCGGAGACGGCCGACGCATGTGGCACACACTCCGCTGTCTTTGGGCTCCCCGTCTAGATGTGACAACTGAAAAAATATGAATAAACTTACTTTTTATGGAACCTACAACCTTCTGCATTGCCGGTGTACCCTAATTTGATAAACTGTGGTATACAGGAAAGTTTCAAAGTTTCAGAAATGTCAGAATCTACCACTGAAGGTCAAAATAGGAATGTAAGAATCTACCACTGAATACATGGAAAATTCTAATTTTTAGCATACATGTATAACTCTACAATCTTACCATGTATCAGGTAGAGTATGCCTTATAGAATTACTCCACACTATGTGCTGTCCGCACTATGTTTTTTTGTGTAGTAGAGAATAAACAAATATGTAACTTTATCCTTCACATAAATTGTGAATTAATTAAGCATCTTAATCGACCAAGAGTTTTCTTTTTATAGTAACATAGATAGACTATTAAACAGGATTAAAACAATGTTAAACAAATATTAAACTTACAAGTAATCCGAAGCAATCCATCAACATATCGGAGTAAACTTCCTTCTTCCCCGACCACTCGTATTCGTTGGATAAAAGTCGACATTTCTTAATGGTACGACAGCAGCGGCATAACGCGTTGTCAACTATAGGACCCTTGGGTTTTCCCAAAGATGTAGCGGCCGCCGCCATGGCAATAGGACGTTAAAAAACACTATTTCTTTAATTTATAAACATCAGGGAATAGGAGAAAACACTGAGGAACAGAGCATTTTTGACAGACAAGACTCGTTCGAGTAGAACTAATTAAAAAAGGACAAAATATGAAAATTATGTTTAAGACAGTTTAATAGCTTAATTATTTTACTTTCAAGTAACTAAAATACGTTTATGTACTATAACTCGTTTTAATCAGTTTTATTTGATTTTGATGCTAATAAAAAATTACGTTGTACTTGAACTGTTCCCTGCGTTTCGTTTTTGCATTGAACACCATCATCAAAGAGGTTGCTTAAAGATCATAATCGACTATCGATTATAATAAAATAGAATCGAGATTATGGTGTCACCTATTTTTAAAAAGAAAAACATGAGAACTTTTTACATCTCTTTCCAACTTCTGTATTGAAAACATCGGACAGCTGAAAGCATGAAGCACACCTACGCTTCCAAACGTAGTGATTCAAGCTGTTTGATCATAATTATGGTTATGGATTTCGTAAAAAAAATGCAACATCGCCGGAAAAATATTATATTACAAAACTTTACAATGTACATTCCAGCTTATTTCTAATTTGTATAATACTCAGATCAGTGTATTTAACTATTTATACTTTCTAATAAATATAACTTAATATTACTATATAATACATTATTAAGTAGACATTGTGATGGCATAAAATAAATGGAAAGATCGGTGCTGTGCTGCTGTGTAGACGGACAAGCAATTCCTGTCACTTAAAAAAAGGCGCGAAATATTTTTTTCTATGAGCCCACTTTTTTAGTGACTAGATTTTTTTGCCTGTCTATAAATACCGTTAAATTTTATTTCTTTTATTCGTTCAGCAAATCTTGTCACTAAAAAAGGCGCGAAATTGAAATGGGATGATATACATATAACCCTAAATTTTTCAAATTTGCCGCCATTTTTATGTGCCAAGATTGGCGTAACTGTCTATAGATTACTTTTTAAAAATCATTAATAGCATGAAAATTGAAAACTATGAGGCGGAATATTTGCAACATTATCATTATATAAAAATAAAAGGCTATTAAAAACGGTACACAATCTAAAATTACATCATATTTTTAAATAAAGTAGCAGGTCTAATGTTCAAGACTAGTTGTTAACAAAGACCGTCAATCTCTATGCAACGTAATGTACCTCAGTGTTAAGAGATGGCGCCCTTAAAGGGTGCTCTTACATTGTGTGACAGCAGGGGCGGCTCAGGCTCACTTTGCGATTCTATCGCCGCGCTACAAGTACATGCCGGCGGCCGTGAGTTCGCGGCCATTCAGGGGTGACGACCTTCGCGCGGCGCAATAGAATTCAATGTCGGCTGCTCGCTTGCCGTCCGATTGTTGATGTAGGTAAGAATTTAGAATGGCGGCATTTTTTAAACATCAAAGGAGTGAGCCTTCTGTACTTGTACTATTATATGTTCTGTGGTGACAGGGACAACGCGATTGCATTGACATTACGCTGTCCTTGTCACAAAATGTTATAATACATTAAACTTATAATAGTCAATGTGGGAGCTCCACAACGGTTATGATAAGACTTGTCGGTCATTAAATTTATTTTTTGAATAACTCGATAACAGTAAGAGTTGACTCGGAAAAAATAATTGTATTAGACCTAAAGAACGTTCCCTTAAAGGTAACGTAAGATACAGCGGGGCAAATCTCGACAGGGGCCAATTGTAACTGCCATTTATTCCATTATTACACTATTAAGATGAATTCCACATGTTTCCACTAAACACGTGTGCCATATATAACCGGTGGGCACTCTATTTAAGAATGCAAACATTGTAAAACATGGAAAAAATGGATCAGTTGCAATTGACCCCCAGTCTAAGTAGTCCCGCTTCAATAAAAAGAGGTGTTGCCACAGCGATTAACAGTATTTTTTATTCCCTCGTTAGAAATAAAACTAAAGACAAAAAAACACACGCGCAGTAGGGGCATTCCACGAGAATGTCGCTTACGACATGCAATTCTTCTAATACTTCTGAAGACGCTAAGAAAGCGAAGTTGTGTTGTGTCTGACAACCTTCCACGACTTGACTAGGGAACAAATCAAATTATTTTATTGAATATTTTTTGATTTGTTCTTTTTTCAAGTAGTTACACTACTATATACCATCCACCATGACTTGGTTAACCAATTGACAGTAAGTTCTCGAGCATTACGTATTTGATTGATACAGCTGCCATACAAGGCAAAAGCATGTCGTAAGCGACTTTCCCGTGGAAGCCCCAGTAGTGCAAATTATTGTAGGTATACTCGCCTTAATATTTCATAGCCCATATATAAAATAACTAATGTGATGTATTTTGAAAGTCTTGAAAAGTGAAGGTAACCATTTGTTTATGCTATCATGTATAACTTAAAATATTTAAGAAATAAATATAAAAATAATGCAGTCGAATTTAATAATCATAAAAAATGCATAATAGGTAGATATTTATAAATAATTGTTCGATACAAATACTGCTTTGCTACTAACAAAAACTAAAACTAAAAAGTTGTTAAACTTTTAGTTTTCACAGATTTTGTGTTTTTAATGTCTTACGTTCCAATTATTTTAAAATATTATAAATAAAATTAAGATATGTATAATTGCAGAACATAATGTACACAAAGCATCACGTATGATGTAGGTACCCCATCATTTAGCTATATCCAGAAGAGACGTGAATTGCTGTATATGACCATAGATTAAAATATAAGAAAATCATACCATCCCATATATTAAAATGCGACCGCCTAAGAACGCGCAGACACTACACCACACATAGATGGCGCCACAAAAAAAATCTTGTATCTTTCGATTATACTTGTAGATGGCGTTAAGTGTCACTTTTGACATAAATTTATGGCTCGAAAGTGACACTTAACGCCAATCTACAAATAATCGATGGCAACAAGGCATATTTTGTGGCGCCATCTGTGGTGTAGTGTATGCGCGTTCTTAGGCGGTCGCACTTTAACGTATGGTATGGTATGATCTTATATTTAATTTGAATCTATGTGTAAGTCATATTACTTCTTTGATGCAAAGAAAATACGAAAGCATTGACATGTAGTCAAATTTAAACTTAAAAATAACATTGCTCAATATCGCACTCGGGATGATGGCTCTTAATATGCGACTTCAAACTCGCATTCTGAATAAAAGCCTGTCCACATATATGACATCTGTACCGACGGTCGTTCGTATGCGTCCGTATATGATACTGCAAAGACTTAAGTCTAGGGTAGCTCTTATCACAGTACTCACATCGGAAATTCCTTTCCCCAGTGTGCGTTGCCATATGCTCTTTCAGCCTTGATGGTAGGTAGAATCTTTGATCACAGTACTCACATTGATGTTTTAAGACTTTCTGGTGATTCCTACGCTGATGTTCAGTCAACGTTTTCTGTCTATTATAGATTTTATCGCACAAATTGCAAGGATACGTACGTTTCTGTCCATGCGCTTCTGTCAAATGTTTATTTTTCAAAGCATAAGACATGAAGCACTCATCGCATCGCGGACAACGAATAATAGCTTTCTTCTTATGAACAATATCAACATGCATATCCTTGTAATGATTACTTTTAAACACCTTACCGCAGACTTCACAAGTATGTCTCTCGTCGTCCTTATGTCGTTTCAAATGGGCGTCTAACCTAGGTTTTTCTAAGAAACACATTCCACATATATCACACGTGAAGTTACTGAAATGTTCGACCATATGTGTGTTCAACGCGTTGAAATCTTCAAAGACATCACTGCACATTACACAAACTAAGTCATTCCACGTTAACCTGTAAAGTAACATCTTGTCTGGGGCCTCGAAGTATATCTTTTTTCCGTGTATTTGATCAATGTGTTGTTTGAAAGTGTTAAGGTCGTCAATTTTGGTGGAACAGAGGCGACAGTCGATGCGGGTTATGTCTATTTTGGGCATTTTTTTGTAGCCCATGAGGAGTTGGAACGGTTTCGTGTCGTGGGAGACGGTGTGCGCGCGCAGGTCCTCTGGTTTAGCGTAGTAGTCCTAGAAATTAAATGGGTTAAATTGAGAAAACAGCAAGACATGTGGGTGAGATATATTATACCAAAGACATATACAGGGTCCCCATTTTAGGAAAGTGGGGTGTTAGAAAGAGACAAAAAGTAGCCTACGTCACTCTCCATCCCTTTAACTACCTCCACTTAAAAATCACGTCAATCCGTCGCACCGTTTTGTCGTGAAAGACGGACAAACAAACAGACAAACACACTTTCCCATTTATATCATGGGAACATTAGGAACATACCCAAATTACGTGACCATATTGGGAAGTATTTTGCCCTTTGTCAAATATTCGTGTGTCTATATCAAATTTAATATTTGATTTTAATGAGTGCAGCATTCTAGGTGTCAAAAGGACCGATCGAGTCCGAAACACTGCGCTGCGCTCCAAAACCCGCATTGCTGATGTTGGCAAAAAAACCGCCAGGCTTAAATGGGACTGGGCCGGCCACGTCTATCGCATGCATCCGGATAGGTGGGCTAACATAGCCACCAAGTGGATGCCGACGAAGAAGCGAGGGCCGGGCAGGCCCAGACAAAGATGGCGAAACGATCTTGACGCCTTTTTGAAGAACTGGCCGGAGGAAACAGAGAACAGGGCGTCATGGAGAGCCAGGGGAGAGGCTTTTGCCCAGCACGGGACACTCAAATAGGCTAACAAAAAAAAAATTACCCGTTCCCTATTAGTGTGGGTGGATTTACATACCTTACAGTAGAAGCAGTAGTAGTTATTCCTTCTATTTTTGAAAGGGCAAACGTATGAATACTCTATGATTGTGAGCAGATTCTCTTCCGACATACAGTCCAAGTCTCTATCGTACGTGTTTTTCTTCTCTATCGGCGGTTTTTTCATCACCTTCGGTGCTTTCTTCGATGATGTACCTGAAAATAATTATAAAGAAATGCTTGTAGTATAACCAAAAAATTAAAATTATGAAAAAAAAACCGACCGCGACATAGTGGACCGAATTTCATGAAACATGGCTAAGAACACTCACGACTAACTCAACTTTCAAACAAAAAAAAAAATCTAAATCGGTTCATCCGTTCGGGAGCTACGATGCCACAGACACGTCAAACTTATAACACCCCGTCGTTTCTGCGTCGCGGGTTAAAAATTACAACAGCACAAGATTACAAATCTCATTAAAAAGTATACCTTTACAGAGATTCGAACTCTGGACCGCGTTGCGAAATTCGCCTGTTGCCTTTAATGTTAGTGATGGTGGAAAATTTCGCTAGCTTGGTGGCTTAGTAGGCAGAGCGCTGGACTATCGATCCAGAGGCCGTGAGTTCAAGTCTAACCCTAGGCAGGCATTTTTTTTAATACCACGTCGGTGGCAAACAGGTATACGGCCCGCCTGATGGAAAGCGGTCACCGTAAACTATGGACGCCTGCAACTCAAGGGGTGTCACGTGCGCGTTGCCGACCCATTAGAAACTTGTACACTCCTTTTTTGAAGAACCCCATACTGTAGTTCATCGGGAATACCTCGGCAGGGAGCTCATTCCACAGCCGGAGCGTCCGCGGGAGGAAATTCCTCTGAAACCGCACGGTGCGCGACCATTTAGGTTGCAAGCTGTGTGGATGAGCGCCCTGTCGATGGCATTTTAAATTAATTCTAAGCCTTGTGGCATCGAACAAGGCATTTCTTCTACTTAAAAGTTAAACATAATCTACTAGACTTTGATAAATACATAGTTAAGATAATGTTTTTATAAAATTGGAATACCTACCAAGAAAATGCTTGTGTTTAGTCAGACCGAAGTTGGATTCCCTGTATTGTACATGTATTCAGATATATTGGAGTAAGCCATGGCTCGGATACCGGTTAAATATTCAAACCGTTATCATGTACTTGCGGACAAACCTTTAAATTTCGTTTTCGCTCGAAAAACCGCTATTTTTAAACCGGTTTTTAGGAGAAGTCTTTCATAAAGGTTTCGTTCGATTAACCGGTTTAGAACAAAATAAACCGGTTTATTCCGCAGCATGATAGGTAACACTATTAAACCAAACAAAAAACTCGCTGCGTGAACGTAGGTATTTAGGTGCGTCTCGCCGCTCGTCAAATAAACCGGTTTATTTCGGTTAAAATAAAGTTCTCATAACGTTCGCGTTCTTTAAGAAGTTCGGAGTAAAATCGAAATAAACCGGTTTTAACCGATAAAAAATAAACCGGTTCCGAGCCTTGGGAGGAACTATGGCGTTCACATATTTCTGAGTACAAGTTACCGTCGTCTTTTTATCATCTTGCGTATTGTAAAATAAATCACTGCTTAAAATGTCGTCACATCAAAATATGACAGTCTAGAGATAAATTTAAAAGTGGAAAATGTCTGCCTTGGGTGAGACTTGAACTCACGGCCTCTGGATCGATACTCCAGCGCTCTCCAGAGGCCATGAGTTCAGCCTCACCCAAGGCAGACATTTTCCACTTTTAAATTTATTCTAAGCCTAGTGGCATCGATTGCAGACGACAGACGACGACAGATTCTGCTAATCAGAAGTTAAAATTCTAGAGATAAATAAATAAACGAAATAATACAACATTTTGTCGTTTATTGTATGTGCAATAATTAAATTGATTATAATGTCAGATATACATACATAGCGGGCCCCAAAAACTTCCGACAGAATGGGTATAGTGTGTTAACACTAATTCTTCAATTTTAACCATACGGGAATAAGTAAAAAAAGAGTTGTAACTCCACACATCAGTAAATGCAAGTTATTTGTAGTGACATCTGGTGTCAATCACGCGTCAACTAGCGTAAATTATCGGTACTGCTACTTGTTAATAGATGTCGCGACGAACGAGAAGTCTAATGCTTAACATACATACATACATACAATCACGCCTGTATCCCATAAAGGGGTAGGCAGAACACATGAAACTACTAAAGCTTCAGTGCCACTCTTGGCAAATAAGGGGTTGAAAGAAAACGAAATTGTGACATTGCAGTGACAGGTTGCCAGCCTCTCGCCCACGCCACAATTTAACCCATATCCCACAGTCGCCTTCTACGAAACCCACGGGAAGAAAGGGGGTGGTGAAATTCTTAACCCGTCACCACACAGGCTAACAAATTTTGCTAATATTACAATAGTATTAATCAGAATTCTGTTTTCAATTTCTTCTGCTCGTAAGATAAGCTGTAAACTGTTTTGATATTCATTTTGGCAGACGCGACACTGTTGACACCTAGTGTCGAGTAGCGGTACTGACAATTTACGCTATTTGACGCTAGTTGTCACTGCAAATAACCTGCATTTACTAATGTATGGAGTTAAAACTCTTTCCTTATTTATTCCTCTATGTTTTTAACACAGTTTAGATACAATAAAATTGCTAATAGACATTACTTATCGCTAATAATACAGCGCGTAAACCTAATAAGGGCGATAAATTAAACCAGGCATATAATTCAATATTGTTATCATTAATTAAGAGGTGTTTTTGAGTGACTCTTAATTTTCACCCCATACCTAATGAATTTTTGAAAAATTTCTCAGCAGCAATGAACTGTAAACGTGGTTGCGATGACAATCAATGACAACTGTCAACGAGCGTTTAACGCGAGTGTGTTTGCATTACGTTGCGGGCCGAATTATTTTGTATGGATAAAAAAATTATTTCAATTTTAAGTAAAAGTTATCTAATTCCATTTTTTATGTCCTATACTCACCACCGTTAAGAGGTTCGCCCGTATTAGGTTTACACCCTGTATAGTAACAAAACAAACTCAAGTCAAACCAAGTATACCCCACTCAGTCAACAAAGTGAAGTTTATAGAAAGAATTAATGTAAATGGCGCCACTTGGGCTTGTAGAAATATACTTGCAACGCCATCTAGTGAACTGTTTAGGTAAATAAATTTAACACACGACTACGTATTGTGTTTCCATTTTAACTATGCATAATGATGCATCACGTATTTTTGACTCTATTGACATTCAAATTTGAATTAATCTTTGTCAAGGTCATGCATTTAAGGGTTAACAGTCTATATTACTAGCTAGTCTCTGAGAACTACTTTTTCGGTTTCAGAATACTAGTGTGGCAAAAAAGAATATTTGCCACGATTTAATTTCTTTTTTTTTAACGGAGGGGTGTTATAAGTTTGACGTGTCTGTCTGTCTGTGGCATCGTAGCTCCCGAGCGGATGAACCGATTTAGATTTAGTTTTTTTTGTCTGAAAGCTGAGTTAGTCGGGAGTGTTCTTAGCCATGTTTCATGAAAATCGGTCAACTATGTCGCAGTCGGGGGTTTTTTCAAAATTGTAATTTTTGCCCGGGTGAGAGTCGTTATTTGGTTAACACCCATTATAAAATTTTGAAAAAACCCCGACTGCGACATAGTTGACCGATTTTCATGAAACATGGCTAAGAACACTCCCGACTAACTCAGCTTTCAAACAAAAAAAATTAAATCGAAATCGGTTCATCCGTTCGGTAGCTACGATGCCACAGACAGATACACACACAGACAGACATAAAGATAGATACGTCGTTTTTGCGTCGGCGGTTAAAAAGTTATTAAAGTCAAATTACAGAAGTAAATTATGAAATAAGGACACTTAGATTTTTTTACTAGGCATAATCCAATGTTTCATTATGGAAAACATCGCTTTCAGAAGTCTTACTTCAATATGGCGAATTTTTTAAATAGCTCCAGCCACTTGAGGGGCCATCCATTTATTACATCATACGAAATTAATTAAGAGTTAAATTCGAAAATTGCATTTTAGGAAAGTGGGGAGTAGAGATGGGCCGAATATTCGGTAAATATTCGGTATTCGGCTTATTCGGCAAGTTTTTCAATGTTCGTATTCGGCCGAATAATTCGGTTGCATTGCCGAATATTTACCGAATAAACAAAGTAAATAACTAATGAAGATCTTATTACGTATTCTATTGGATAATAAGCTCCTATTTTAGTAGCTTTCTAAGGAACCACTAAAAAGGGGTTCCCTCTATTTGGCATAACTTTAATTGTCCGAAACGATTTTCGCATAACAGACTTCGCATAATCGATTTTCGCCGAATGTTAATTTGGCAGAAAACTTATTTGTCATAATCGAAAATAATACGAATAACACATTGTCTGAAAATAAGCTCGCATAATTCTGTTTACGCCGATTGTTTTTATGAATAAAATAAATTCGCATAATTGTATTTGGCATATTTCTTAAAATCAGAATATCCACCCATACTAAATGCTGTTAAGAGAGTCGGTTTGGTTAGGTTAAAACTGCGACCTCAACAAATAAAACATTTTGTCAAGAATTTCGGTTAGGTTAGGTTAGAACTGCAACATTAATATAGTAGTATTACCTATGATAAAAATTCTGCGTAGTAAATTTCCACTAAACCATGTTATGCAGAAATAATTTATGCATAAAAACCATTCGGCGAATAACCTTTATGCATGAAATATATTCGGACAAACAAAAATATGCCTAGACAAATTATGCGTAACTATACTATGCCATAACAGATTATGCGAAAGGTGAATTATGCCAATATAGATTATGCCAAAAAGAATTCTCGATTGTAAAATTATGCCAAAACAAGGGGAACCCTAAAAAGAGATCATTGATACGTCAAAATATGTAAATAAAAACCGTAGTTTAAGAGTTAAGAAGAGTTCAGAGTTCTTTTAACTAAGTTATCCACTAAATCATAAGAACATAGTTGTAGTAACATATTATGTAACCATTATCAATCATTTAATAGTTTTAATCTCAACACCCGCTTAAAAAATTTGGCGTAACCGAATATTCGGCCGAATGTTCGGTTCGGTAAGAGCTGAACCGAATGTTCGGCCGAATATTCGTATTCGGCAAAGTCCATATTCGGCCCATCTCTAGTGGGGAGTAATAAAGAGACAAAAAGTAGCCTATGTCATTTCATCTCCTAAACTATCTCCACTTAAAAATCGCCATTTCATAGTTCCGTTTTGCCGTGAAAGACGGACAAACAAACAGACATACACACTCTCCATATTAATATGGATTACCCCCCTTTCCTCATCAATTCATCATTACATGATCACATTTGGCCTATGTATTGAAAATTTGAAACAACATTTCGGTTGCGAAAAAAAAAAAAACACAATCATATTGTTCTTACAACTAGGAACAAAGCAAATTATTTTATTGAATACTAGAATTTGTTCACGGCTTCGCTCGCGTTAGAAAGAGACAAAAAGTAGCCTGTGTCTCTCTACATCCCTGCATCTCCACTTAAAAAATCACGTCAATTCGTCGCTCCGTTTTGCCGTGAAGAACGGACAAGCAAACACACACTTTCTCATTTATAACGTTAGTATTGATTATCCCGGCTCGGCCACCAGTGGGCCCTGTCGTTTTTCTTTCGTGTATGATATCTATTTCAATTTACATGTTATTCCTAGAAAATTCTTAGTAGAAAAGAGAGTTACTGTTAAAGTAAAATGTGTAGTCACAGTACAGACAATAAACATTAAATAAATGTCATATACAAAGAAAAAGTGACCAAGGCCTCCAAGTGTTCCGAGCTGGAATCGAACCAGCGTACTCCGTTAACCGGACGGATGCCTGTAAAACCACTCGGCCATCGGATCACGAAAGCAAGGGTCGAAATTTCCAAGTATATGACACAATTACCGAAGGCTTGGCGCCCCCCGCTATCAATAATCACATGTGTTGATTCAGTTAGGAGGTCGAACTAGTTTCGGTTCTACCTCAGAGATGGCGAGGGGGCGCCAAGCCTTCAGTAATTGTGTCATATACTTGGAAATTTCGACCCTTGCTTTCGTGATCCGATGGCCGAGTGGTTTTACAGGCATCCGTCCGGTTAACGGAGTACGCTGGTTCGATTCCAGCTCGGAACACTTGGAGGCCTTGGTCACTTTTTCTTTGTATATGACATTTATTTAATGTTTATAGTATAATAGTAGTGTTACTACTTAAAAATACAAATTAAAATATTTTCAAATGAGAATAATTTAATTTGTTCTAAGAGTACAGACAATTTTGCCAATTGACAACATTTCAAAATTTTCAATGTCCCTAAATCGAAAACCATTTCGAGATATACGCCTGTAGATCACAGAAATATATTTTTTAATTTTTTTTATTACGTATTTTTAGTAAAAATTCTTAAAAATAGTTTATAGGGGAAGTGACGTCAGGTAGCTACCTCAGAGCTGCCACTATACGTAACCAAAAACATTTTCCGGTTGGGATGTCACTTGAGTTTGGCAGTGACACTTGGCGCTTACAATTCAATTTTATTTTGACGACTCTCTGACGAATTTTCAGATAATTTTGATATTTTAAACGACCCCGGATTCCTCAAGACAAGAATATTTACATGAGAAACACCGCGGGATATGTAAAGGCTGATAGCACTAACTTACCTCGAGTGGAGACTATTGTGATGATAGAGTTTATGCAAAACTCAGAAAAGTACAATCTGGCGGGTATTAGAGGTGCTAAAGCCTCGCTATCTTCGCGAGCGTCATATGTACAAAATGTTGGCTACGTAGAAGTGAAACGTGAATCATCAACCATCTGGAGATGGAATAAGCAATGATTTCATTGTGGAGGTGAAATGTCCCTCTCATCAGAAAAAACAATGAAAAATTATATAAATGAAAACGGAATGAACAAAAAATGCCAAGCCCAAATTCAATTACAAATGTTTGCAACGGAAAAGAGAAAAGGCTTGTTTTGCATAGCAGACCCAACTTTTGAAACTACAAAGAAAATTCACATGCATTGGGTAGTTTTCAATCAAACATATGTGACAAAATTAATAAAGAAAGCAGAAAGTTTCTGGGAAAAATTCATTTTTAAGAAAGTTTATGAATGTGCTTATTAAAATATATATTAGTAAAAGATCTGTTTTTATTTGTTTAAAAATTATCTTCTTAACCGTAACCAAGCATTAAAATCAGACAAGACAATAATAGTGTCGCTTAACTTCAAACTCGGGTAAATCCATTCTGCTTTAAGGTTGATTATTATTTTGTGTAAATATGGACATTTGTCTGAAATAAAAGATATCATTTCATATATGTGTAAAAATATATATAATCTGGAAAAGAATCAACCTTGTAGCAAAATGGATTTACCCGTGTTTTAAGTTAAGCGACACAATTTTGAATCATAGGTAAATTTATTTTGAAATGTGTAGTATGCATTTTATTGAGAAGTTATGTTGAAATAAAATATGTGAGTGTGCACGGGACAACGTCCCACTTTGTCGATTGCTATAAAGCCGCTTCGTCAGTTTATTAATATACATATATGTACAAGTAAATCTCGCCTTAATGGTAACTGACAAAGTGGGACGTCTTACTAAACACACTCACATATGACATAGTAAAATAAAATTGCAGTTTTGTATAAACTTATTTAATTATAACTCGAAAAGACAGGTTCTTCGAATCAATTGAGTACCTTAAAACTAACATTTTTGTATGACCTAGTTATAAATACATTGCTTAGACATTAAAATTCATTTTGATTACAATATCAATATTTCTATTAGTCTCTTTTTATTATGGAACTTTGCAAATTAATCAAGTCACAAGCAACATTAACAACAGCATCAAGACTGTTTATTAATTTGTTGTTGACTGTGCAATGTGGCTTCAAAAGTTTAAACAATCGAACTCTTCTAATAACTCGTTCTATATGAACCCGAAGACTGGCTATTACTTTTGTTTGTAAGACTTCTTGTTTGGATTGCTTTTGGTTTTTAAAAACACTAGGTGGTCGGTGGTCAATTTAATGCCTTTTTTTTATATAAAATTGTACATTGTAAGATAAACAATCCCCTCGTCGGTACTCCTTCCAAACCGGCTGCTGCACACCACTCTGGTTTAGTTTGGCTCGGGCGGTAAAAAACTGCTTGCCCGGCGTTAAACTAGTGTTGTTTTTGCAACTTTTCATGAAACAATACTTTATTCGAGGCATTTTATATTGTTTTTATATACACAAGCACAAATTCAGCGGTATGCGATAGTTATTAAATTTTGTTTGTTGATAGTGTTGACACTGTTGATAGTGACACTTGACAGTTAGACATCTCGGACTGTTTAAGCTCAATGTTAAAACTTTTTTTTTAGGAATGATTTTGTCGTTTTCTTAGGTGTATGAAACAACACATGTGACGTCAAAAAGCCGTGTCTTGACGTTTGTAACTTACGCTCTTTCTGTTCGAAGCAGTAATAAAAAGGGACTTTCGCATTAAAATAGCAGTTTTTGGGAAAAATAAAAAAATACGTGTATCTTTAAATATTGAGTTCTTTCAAACCAAACAATAAAAAGTAGTAGTCGAAAATATGAAATGTTGTCAATTTGGCCCATATTCTTAATGTGTTAAAATTCTCGAATATTAATACTAGCTCCATCTAGACGACCGTACAGTTTTCTTGATGGTACCATAGATTAAATATAAGAAGATCACACCATCCCATACATTAAAATGCGTCCGCCTGAGACGCAAACACTACTCCACACAGATGGCGCCGCAAAAAAAATGCCTTGTTGCCATCGATTATTTGTAGATTGGCGTTAAGTGCCACTTTCAAGAAAGTGCCACTTAACGCCATCTACAAGTATAATCGAAAGCTACAAGACATTTTTTTTGTGGCGCCATCTATGTGTGGTGTAGTGTATGCGCGTTGTTAGGCGGTCGCATTTTAATGTATGGGATGGTATGATCTTATATTTAATCTATGATGGTACTTACATGTTTTCAAGGTACGTTTTTCTTAAACTTTATAATTACACTTATAATTTTTAAGAAACATTTCTTCTAAGAATTTTCGATATCATTTCGATGTCCAAAATATACATAAAACAGTATTAACAATTTAAAATCAAATAACCATATCAATTATAACCAATCATCAAATAATTTATTAATATAGAGGTTCATTTGTTAACTCTGAAGTCATAATTTTAAACATTATCATCTCCCTGTGAGGATTCTTCATCATTATTTGGTTCATTAAATAATTCCACTGTCACCAAATCATTATTAGGTTCATTTAATGATTCTACTGGCACCGAATCATTATACGGTTCATTAAACCGTTCCACTGTCGCCAAATCATTATTAGATTCATTTAATGATTCTTTTTCATCATTTTGTGTACCAAGTGAGTTTAGAGTGTTTTCTGAACAATTTGGTTTGTTTGTTTCTTCAATGTCAATCTCAAAAATGACATCAGTTATTAACTGCGTTGTCTCATTTGGCTTCTCCGTAGTTATTTCAGTACAATCATCTGTTATTAATTCACTTGTTTCATCATCATCATCATCGTCATCATCATCAATAGTGACTTCAGCCAATTCGCTCGGATCTAACTCTTCCGGTTCATCCGTAAGATCAAGTGGTCCCAAACGGTTCAAATAAGCCATGAACCTGTCTCGAACGGCCACAGCCACATTAGAAGCCCTATGATTGGTCGGTTTAAACAGTTTTAGACCGTTGAGCTTTCTCTTCGATCCTTTAACAATCCTCTTCTGTGTTTTATAAGGTAGCGTTTTATCATGCTTCGCTAAAACATAGTTGTGTAAACAGCACATCGCTTTAAGCATAGCTACCGATGTGTCTACAGCAGTCTCCATCGGACTGAGTAGGATCGTCCATGATTTCATGAGCATCTCGAAGGTTTTATTCACCGTACAAGCTTTTTCGATGTACTGGTTGAATATTTTTCTCTCCGCAGTCGATCCTTGGGTTTTGGGAAAGCATCTTAACAGATTATGTCGGATTGTGAACGCTCCATCGTTTAGAAGAACATATGGGGTCGGTTCAGTGTCTCCGGGCAACGGTGTCCATGGTAAAAAATCTTTCTTATCCATATACTTAGTGAAGAATCTAGTGTTTTCTAATATATTATTGTGGCCATCTTTCGCGTAGTTTCCAATGTCTAAAGCGAGTATTTTGTGGTACGGATCGGTGACAGCTAAAAGTGCAACGGTCACAAATCTTCTGTGACAGTTTTTGTTGGATACGCTTGGATAATCTTCCGTCGGTTGAAAAGGTTTTTTGGATCTCCTGTCTTCGGATAACTGTCTAGCTACGATATGTCTGCCTCCGATGCTGCCTACACAGTTGGCGAAGTTACAGAGTTCTTTGAAACCTTCTGCGGCTTGTCTCCAAGTATGTTCCTTCGGGGCAGGCATGTAGAGAGGCTGTAGAGTGCCCCAGAGTGCTCGGGAGACATCTTTGATGATAGAGGCGACAGTGGTTCGACCAACTCTGTACTTCATTGCGAGCTCTTTGAATGACAGCCCGGCGCGAAAGTGCCTGGAAGCGAGAGAAGAATCAATGTTAAAATGGTACCCACGTAAATCTAGATTGTCTCTCAATTTAATAGATAGGCTGGACAAGTTATGTGAAAAAATTGGGAGAACTTAAAAAAAAAACTATGGAAATTAAAAGCGACAAACCAGTGTCATCCGATTTTTAGTGATATCGTTATTTTTAATTTAACTATTACTTTGTAGCGCAAGCACTTATTTTTTTGAGTCAGTAAAACTCGTATCAGTGAGCATAAGAAGTACAAAACACTATTTATTTAGACGGTACTAATAGTGCTCCTCTATGGCTGAATTAACTTTTTGATTCAATTTTGAGTATCTTGATTCTTGCGTTACTCAAAATGTCTCCGTAATTACCAATAAATCGGGTGTCTAGTATAGTTTTTGAATATTATAATATATTTAGAAATTAAGTCTTGAACATTTTAATATACCTGCACCGTAAAGTACATATGTATATACAGGCTATTACTTACAGGTGAAATTCTACAACGAAGTGTATTTTAAAAGTAGATTCACCAATATAAAATTAGTACGTTACGATACAAGTGCGTAAAAAAGGAAGTTCGAAACGAGTGGCGATAAATTAAAACACGACCGAAGGGAGTGTTTTAAATCGACACGAGTTACGAATTTCCCTTTCGCACGTGTATCGTACGACGTTTTTCAGTAAAATATTTTTCTTTTAATTTATGGAAACTCGTTTCGAACTTCCTTTTTTACGAACTTGTATCGTAATGTACTGTTTCGAGCTACGGCGCGAGTATAAATAGAATTATTCCTAAAAACTAACAAAGTGTAATATTAATTTTACATACCTCAAGCATATGGCCAATCTCTCCCTCGTCGATATACATTTTCTAAAATTCGTCTCAATCTTCTCAATCAGCAACTCCACCATACTATGCAACTCTTCAAACGACTCCTTCGACATATTCATATATTCATGAAAGGTCTGTTCACTCTCTCCGCACAGCCATTCATATTCGGTGAGACCTTCCGGTCTGTTCCGAACCCATGCTTTCTTTTTCTTAGGCTCCGGTTGCCCGGAGACATCCTCGATGGGCATTTCTGAATATTCTTCATCGCTGTACTCTTCGAATTCTATTAGGAGTTCTTCTTTGATGTGAATCTCTTCGGTGAGCAGTGCGTCTGAGGTTTCCGTGGCTTCGGAAAGCTGGTTGGTGTCTGTGCAAAACAAAAGTAATTCTTGTTCTCTCACTAAAAGCTATTGTAGAGGTTAGTTGTAGATATATTTGGTATTAGTTACAGATATATTATTATAAGTTTTTTTTATAAGTATACAAGTCCTATCAAGTACACATAACTGTCAAAGCAAAAAAAAAAAAACACCTAAATTAGTTTCATATTGGGCACATTATAATTTGATTTACCAACAGCACAATCATTCCTAGGTAGCATTCAAGGAGTGTTTTCACCGGACTAATATAAATTAAGTTCAGGGAGCATTTTAGAGTAAAGCGGACGACAACATCAACTTCATACAAATTTGTTGTGCTGACCGCTCCGCGGAAACGGTCCGTATGGCACTAAAACAAGCATTTAAGGCGCCTAGCCTTCAGGCACATCTCGGACACTGGCGATCAAATATATGAAAGAGGCGCGTTCCTAGCACACATTCTAAGCTCGTGTAGGTGAACGCGTACTATGCTTGTCGCGATTTTGACAGGCGGTAACTGTGAAGTAACCGAGAGAGGGTGGGCGGCGCTTTCATCGGGGAGCGGGAGTGGCCATACTGTACTATAGTACTCTTTATTATACTGTGCTTCAGGGATAACATACACCATAGAATTTTCAACAGGTGCGGGATTTAGTAGCTTTTACCTTTGGTATATGGTATCTATTTCAAACTTCTTACCTGCTTTCTGCTTCTTAGCAGTCTTCTTCTTTTCCTTCCCGTTTGCCTTCTTCTTCCGTTTCGCCTTCTTCTTGATTGGCTCGTCAGAGTCGCTGGAGCTCCCGTTGAAGTCTTCAGAGTCTTCGCTCTTCACTTCGGAGTCTTTGGGCAAGTCTCCGGGCTTGGATTCGGGTTTTAGGGGTTTATTGTCTGAAAATGACAAAAAAAAAAAAGGTTTGTAAAAAAAACCCCCGACATAGTGTAGCGATTTCCATCAAACACGGCGAAGGACTCTCCTGACTAATTCAGCTTTCAAACAAATGAACTAAATTTAAATTGGTTCATCCGTTCGGGAGTTACGATGCCGCAGACAGACACGTAAAACTTATAACACCCAGCCGTTTTTGCGTCGAGGGTTAAAAAAGGTTTAGCTCAAAATATTTATAAGAAACCCAGATTTTAGTTGATTTTCTGGCTTTTTATGCAATCATAGATTAAATATAAGAAGATCAGTTTCAATACTATTCGCGAGCAAACAATGGTCGAACCTATTCACGTAGTTTTTCCAATTATCTTTGTCCATATGAAATTCACTAAATTTTACCGCCATTTTATTCACAATGCTAAATTAACACTTTTAAACATTCAAACACTATGTTTAAAGCACTTTTAGCCTATTTTTGAATTAAATCCCGTCGCCAGAATGTTACGTACGCGTGCTGGCTTGCTGGCTAGAACCGAACTGGGGGTACCCGCAGATCTTCATAATCTACCCACATGTCAATACATAACACATCCCATACATTAAAACGCGACCACCTAAGAACGCGCATACACTCCACCACACATAGATGGCGCCACAAAACGGCTATTAGAATCTTGTTTTTTTTTTTTAATTATAAATATTACAATGCAAGTTACTTGTACATCTGGAAAATAATAATATGCAAAAAATGATTAAGTTTACCTTCGTCATCGCTATATGTGGGCAGCGCGTCGTCCCGATCATCCCCTATGGAGTTGTGGTCGCTGTTGTAATCCTTCGGCTCAGTCTTTAGCTCTATATTCTCTAGCTCCAACTTTTTCAGTTTGTTTTCTGAAAAAAAAAAAAATTGAACAGGTGAAATAATTGTTTGGAAATATAAAGACCGTAGACCGCATCATCAGCATCACTTACCAATCACCATCAAGTGTGATCGTGGACAAACGTCTACCTGTTAAAACTTCATTTTTAGAGTAGCCGATGCACTTTAGTTGTGTTTGTCTACCATCTATTTTCCTCTCTCAGTTATTCTAAGGTTATCTGGAAGAGATCCCTTAAAGGGATAAGCTCGCCTTTGTACATAACCGTTATAATTCTTCTATTTCTGTACAATAAAGTGTTTACTACTGCTACTACTAAAACTAACAAAAAAAAACCAAAGTCTGTGAAGCCAGTAAAAAACGCAGGCGTGAGGTTTCTAGAAAATTTGAATTTCACGCTTTTTGGTCAAACTTATTTGACCGGCTATTGCTATGGTCTCAAAAACCATGATATTTGTAAAACTTCCTTGATGTAAAAATCCTTCCTTCCTTGATATCTATAATTTATAAAAAGCCTTGTGCGACTTTAAAAATGTGTACAAAACACGAGAATTTAAAGTGTTATACATTTCTAGCCTTTTAACATTCCGCCATACCTGTGACGGTGAGAAAAATGTATGCTGATCATGATAATAATCATAATCAAAATATTTATTCGTAATAATTTTTATTAAACAGAAACGTCTGCTAACGATTCTAAACATTTTTATATTAAAGGAAAAAATGGAAAAATTATTCGTAATAAATTAAAAACTACACAATATGCATAAAGTATGACTAAAAGTACAAGGGATTGGTAAGTTTATCAAGAAGGTCCTGTCTCAGCATAATGCCGTCCCGGAGGTCAGCGCTGATCTTCGACCATTTGCGAGACCACAAACGCAGCAGCAGATGATCAACCAGAAATGCCTACCATAGTTAGTAATGGTATTAGTATCTTCCTCGGGCGGAGCCAGTTTTGCCTGTAAGAACAGCTCTTCGCATTGGAGTACTTGCTGTCTGAACGCTATAGCTTCACGCAGGCGCACCACACACGTAGCGCAGACGCCGGAGTCCTTCTCATTGTCATCTACATGCGACAACTGGAATAGATAAGACGTTTTCTATATTTTTTTCATCATATGATAAAAGCTTTATTAGATAGATGTAGTAACACAATTAAAAATAAATCACAAATACAACAAAATAAAACCGAAACATATAATTTGTTTTATGTAGATATTAATGCTTTGCCACTAAAATAATGTATTTACATGAACATTTTTATATACTTATATAAAAAAAAAAAACTAAATTTAAAAGCTAGCTAATGTCTAAAATAGGCCCTTTAAGTACAGCGCTACCAAGGATACTGGCGACATTTCCTCGATGTATCGTAATGCTGATACGTTGTGCAAGGAACTCGCTAGCTCTTCGGTCACCAGACGCTTCGCGATTTCTGTGATAAACTTGTTCGCGCTGGGACCCCATGGACCCAGAGTTTCTACGCCAAAAGGTACAAAAAGGTTCTCTTTGCCAAGACGTACAAATTGACTTAAAATGTGAGCGTCAGGACCCCTGGACCACTACAGATATTTGATGTTTAGTACATACTAAAATTTAGTACCTATTTGATACTATTTGGTACCTGAGTACATATATTTGGTACCTCCACTGATATTGAAAAATCGAGCGAATAAAGTGGCCAGACATTCTGACGTCAGGATGTCTGGACCATTTTTGGTTTACATAGTTCTAGACAACACTACTAATTGATATCTTAGTCAATATTTACTACCTATTTGGTACCTGTCAATATATTTTTTTCAAATTTTTTTGGCGTACCAGAAAAAATGGAATGGAATTTAAAGTTGAAAACTAGTGTAATTACACTAATTACTTTTATATTTCGACTATATTAATGCCACTAGTCAGTAGAGATGATGTGCGAGTGCCTAAAAATAAATTCCTTTTTAAGTTGACGCACAGGAGGGCAGGCGGATTCGCCTCTATTCTTTTGACTGGCGCTACATACTTCAACGGCACGGCCGGGCTCACAACTTTAAATTCCGTCATAACTTTTTTCTGGCACGCCAAAAAAATTTGAAAAAAATATATTGACAGGTACCAAATAGGTAGTAAATATTGACTAAGATATCAATTAGTAGTGTTGTCTAGAACTTTGTAAACCAAAAATGGTCCAGACATCCTGACGTCAGAATGTCTGGCCACTTTATTTGCTCGATTTTTCGATATCAGTGGAGGTACCAAATATATGTACTCAGGTACCAAATAGTATCAAATAGGTACTAAATTTTAGTATGTACTAAACATCAAATATCTGTAGTGGTCCAGGGGTCCTGACGCTCACCTTAAAATTAAGGATTATTTTAATGTTGTTCAACTTGACGTAAAGTTTTAACCGGATTATTTATTTATATTGTTGGTTTAGAATGTAAACTACTCACCAAGATGCCATAGCAATCCATGACCATGTCAGCGTAGACTTCCTTCTTGCCCATCCAGTTATATTCCGCTGTTAGAATCCTACATTTCTTTATAGCTCTACAACATCTGCATAACGCAGGGTCTATGATGGGCCCGTTACTCTTTTGGACACTCATTTTGAACTTTTCACTGTCGTATTTTCACTTTAAAACTGTTTAGGGACGTTTATAATGATCACTTATATACTATCCATACATATTGCTTAGTTAAAATAGCTTAAAAACTATTATAAATACATTTTATGTGATAAAAATGCTACATTCATTGCCGAAAGCTTCGCTACACGCCAATATGTCAATAACCAATTGCGTTTCGTTATTGCTTTAGCATTTTGGCATACAGCGTTGCATTGCAGCTCGATTATAAACTTAACACAATCGATTGTGTTAACATTTGGAAAGTTTTGCTTTATCTGTACTTTAAAAAGAAATGTTCAAGATGGCGTCCCTTTTTTCGCTTGTTCGAATTCCTTGTATTTGAGATTTGTCTCCTTTTGTTTATTTTGATTTTAAATTCAATTTCATAATGGATGCTGAGGACGATAAATACTTCGGTTTGTGCAAATGTTGCTTCCAAGACGGCAGCTTCAGGAGCTTGTGGGCTGAACACGAAGACAACGGGGTGGTGCAGAACTACGGGGAAATGCTCAATGAATGCTTTTCGCTACAAGTAAGTCGTGGTTTTTGCCGGCTATATATTTTGGTTTCTGAGAAAAAAAATGATCGTTGCAAGTATTTCACTCTTGGATTCATGGACATAGTCAAATAAATTACAGCATACCAGCGTATGAATTCGGCATAAGACTTAGATACAAGACCAGGTAAAGTAGGGTTATGTTATTCTTAATATTCTTCATAAAAAACCTAACTAATCTCTTTTTCCTGTGTGTTGTATTATTTTCTGGTACAATAAAGTGTTTTACTACTACTACTACTACTAACTACTATAGAATAATATATGTATTTACTTCATAATTATGTAGTTTATACTGTTACATATATCATAACTTATAAGTAATTTATAACTACTACAAAATTGGTAATGTTTTCTGCTAAATAATACTGAGCAACTGTCCACCTATTGTCAAATAAGCTAAGATAATAATATAACAAATTGTAACTGAGTTCCTCTAAGCTTGAATTAAACTAATATTTTTGTTACAGTGGCTGAAACCTGACAACGACCAACTGGACCAGATTTGCGATGAGTGCTCCAAGCGGACCATAGACGCTTACAGTTTCCGGCAGCTTATCTTGTCGAGCCAGAAGCAGCTTGTATCCTGCACTGAGCCTGAAGTTACAGAAGTCCTTGGTAAGGCACTGATCCCACCTTAAGTAAGTAAGCTATGAGTAGGGCCCGTAACTTTCATGCCGATGACATCAATTTGACGTCACGCTACATATAGGATGGTTCACATAGTTCTATTGTAATAATTAATCATTATTCATTAATCAATTTAATCGTTTACAAATGACTTCAAAAGTAAGCTATTCATACGTGTAATAATTAATACCTGCTCGATACGTGAAACGAAAACGAAACAATTTGTTTTGTTTTTATAATTGATTGAAATATGGTACAAAACTATTTAATAAAATGTATGTATAAAAAATAAACAAATAATTTAATTTACTTTTCAAGTATCAAGTAGGTATTAATTATTTCAGGTATGAATAGATTAGTTTCGAAGTCTTGATTAAAATGATTTATGAATAGTGATTAATCATTAAATAAAACTCTGAATCATCCTATATGCAGTGTGACATCAAATTTATGTCATCGGCATGAAAGTTACGCTCTGGCTATGAGCTATAAACAAACAAAATTTAAGATAGTAATAACTACTACAAAAATGTGTGGTGACAAGTTGAGAATTTCATGACGCCCTTTCTTCCAGTGGGTGTCGTAGAATTCAACTGTGCGATATGGGTTAAATTGTAGTGTAGGTGAGAGGCTGGCAACCTGTCATTGAAATGTCACAATTTCGTTTCCAATACCTTATCGTCCCCCCACATCTAGCGTCTAGCGACTCTAGCGAGCGTAGCGTCGGGCCAACTGTATGGCAAAGCCTGATGCGTTGCGGCGTCTTATTCCATACAGCTGGCCCGAGGCTACGCTAGATGTGGGGGAACCTTAATTGCCAAGAGTGGCACTGTAACTTTAGCGTAAGTAGTTGTAGTATGTGCTCTGCCTACCCCTTTATGGGATTCAAGGAGTGATTATTTTCTTTTTAACACCCCTATTAACAAAATTCTGACCATTCTATGTATATAAGTATGTATTTATCTATTTAAGTATGTATATCGTCGCTCAGCACCCATAGTACAAGCTTTGCTTAGTTTGGGGCTAAGTTGATCTGTGTAAGGTACCGTCCCCACTCAAGAGACGCATGTCCGCCGACGCGGGACGTACGTCCGCGCCACGCCGCCTGAATGTAATTTTGAATACGTCTACTCAATACATTTTGTGTAGGAAAGACGTAAGACGCGCCCCCAGGCGGCGCGGCGCGCGCCAAGCGACGCGTCGCCTGGGGCGCGCCAAGCGACTTCCCTTGCGCTTCCTTCCTATACAAAATATACTGAGGAGACATTTTTAGGGTTCCGTAGTCAACTAGGAACCCTTATAGTTTCGCCATGTCTGTCTGTCCGTCCGTCCGTCCGTCCGCGGATAATCTCTGTAACCGTTAGCACTAGAATGCTGAAATTTGGTACCAATATGTATATCAATCACGCCAACAAAGTGCAAAAATAAAAAATTGAAAAAAATGTTTTATTAGGGTACCCCCCCTACATGTAAAGTGGGGGCTGATATTTTTTTTCATTCCAACCCCAACGTGTGATATATTGTTGGATAGGTATTTAAAAAAGAATAAAGGTTTACTAAGATCGTTTTTTGATAATATTAATATTTTCGGAAATAATCGCTCCTAAAGGAAAAAAAAGTGCGTCCCCCCCCCTCTAACTTTTGAACCATATGTTTAAAAAATATGAAAAAAATCACAAAAGTAGAACTTTATAAAGACTTTCTAGGAAAATTGTTTTGAACTTGATAGGTTTAGTAGTTTTTGAGAAAAATACGGAAAACTACGGAACCCTACACTGAGCGTGGCCCGACACGCTCTTGGCCGGTTTTTTAAATTACATTCAGGCAGCGTGGCGCTGACGTCCGCTCCGCGACGGCGGACATGCGTCTCTTGAGTGTGAACGGTCCTAAGGTGTCCCCAATATTTATTTATTATTATTTTCTCTCACAGACGCAGAATCCGGTGAAATAACAGTCATCATAAAACATGAAACGGAAGAGTTTGAAGACTACGAAGAGGCGGAATATGAGGAGGTCGAGTATTTGGAGACAGAGGACGGGAGGGAGTTCAACGTGGAAATACTCAATGCGGAGGAGGAACATGTTGATGGTAAGTTATACCATAGAGGAATACGTAATGGAAGAGTTGTTCCATACATCAATAAATGCGAGTTATTTGTATAGGCATAGTTAAGTGACATCTAGCGACAATCACGCGTCAACTAGCGTAAATTATCAGTACTGCTACTTGTCAATAGATGTCGCGACGAACGAAAAGTCTAATGCTCAACAATTTTTAGCTAATATTACAATAGTATTAATCAGTATTCTGTTTTTAATTTCTTCTGCTCTGCTTGTAATATTTTTTCTATTTATTAATAAGTCAGGGAGAAATATATTAAAGTAACTGAGTTGACCGTGACGTCACTCAATTCGATTTTCATATAAATTCCATATTAGCAAGTCGTTCAAATTCGTTTTGACAGTTCTTAAAATGAAGCTGATTTCACTAGGTGGCAAGTAGCCTACAGGTACAGGTGTTCAAAATTCTACCTATAATTCTACCTACCTAACCATATATATTTAAAAGATATGTTTCCCCTCCCCTCGCGCCTCGCCCCGCCCGCGCGGCCCTCTAATTAGTTGTTGACACCTGACAGACTGTTATAAGACATGTGCGAAAACGGTTGTGCTTCCTTGGTGAATTGTGGACCCCAGCCAATCCTGCCTGCAGTTCCTGACTCCCGGAGAGAAGGTTAGTGCATGTCTTTGACCACCTTGACAGATTTTTTGTATTTTTTTTTTTATACTACGTCGGTGGCAAACAAGCATACGGTCCGCCTGATGGAAAACGGTCACCGTAACCTATGAACGCATGCAATGCAAACAGTGTCACATGCGCGTTGCCACCCCATTTGAAACTTGTACATTCCCTTTTGCTGTGTTAAGTACACAGCAAAAAGGAGTGTACAAGTTCCAAGGAGGGTTCGGGTTGCCGATGACTCTAAAGGACAATATACGGAACAAGTTAGTTCCGTAAGTCCTCCCGCCATCAGCACCGCACCCTCGTTGAGCTCTGGCAGCCTTACTCACCGGCAGGAACACAACACTACGAGTAGGGTCTAGTGCTATTTGGCTGCGGTCTTCTGTAAGGCGGAGGTACTACCCCAGTTGGGCTCTGCTCTAGATTCGAGCGAGATGATATCCGCTGTGCTGTGCCCTACCACACAAAGCGGAATATCATTCGCTATGCCCTACCTCCTATAATGTATGTATGTCTATTTTGCCCCCTCTTGTCCGTTCATAAACATGTACTATTGTCTATTTTTCACATCTTAAAGAAAGTAGACAACTTTAACACATTTTTATTAATATTAATATTGCAGACCCAGATTATTACCCGGAAGTGCCCATCAAACAGGAAACAAGGTGGCGGCCGAAGAAGAAGCGAGGCGAGAGGAAGCGAACTTACAAGAACTACACCGCTGAAGATCTGAAGCAGAGCTTTGAGGTAAGAACTCAATAAGTGTTTGCAGTGTCAAGCAACGCGCATGTAACACCCGTGGAGTTGTTCATAGGCTGCTTACTAGAGATGGGCCGAATATTCGGTAAATATTCGGTATTCGGCATATTCGGCAAGTTTTCCAATGTTCATATTCGGTTATATTGCCGAATATTTACCGAATAAACAAAGTAAATAAATAACGTAAGTTATTTCGTTTTTCATTGGATAATGACATCCTACTTCAGCATTCTAAGGAACCACCAAAGGAAGATAAAATGCGTTAAGATATAAGTACCTACAATAATTATGTAAAAAAACTGAAAATAACGTAGTTTAAGAAACAAAAACCAAAATTTTCTTCGGCACTAAATTATAGAAACAATAAGAGCCTTAGTACCCATTGCCAATCATTGAAAGTTTTTAACTCTAGCCAGGATTTAAAATATGGCGGAACCGAATGTTCGCTTCGGTAGCAGCTGAACCGAATGTTCGGCCGAATATTCGTATTTGGCAAAGTCTGTATCCGGCCCATCTCTATTCTAGACTAATAGTTATTTGTTATACAAGGGTGCAAAGTTGTATTTTAACGCCGAGTGTGGAATTGAAAAACGAGCAAGTGAAAGGATTCTATAGTTGAACCACGAGCGAAGCGAGTGGTTCGAGAATATAATCCTGAACTTGCGAGTTTTTTAACACACGAGAAGTAAAATACATTTGCACCCGAGTGTAACACAAAACTTTTCCCCTCACTATAGCGAGGAAACTACAACGCAAAAAATGCGTTTATCATAAAAGCTTTATATCGGGATTGTGAGAGTAAATCATACTCAGATTTAACATAATTACCATTTATTACAAATCTTTGATAATAAGCAATACTTTCACAAGCAATCACGATAGCAGAGTTACCTTGTTTACTCGTCGAGCTCCAAACTAGAAGTGTCGTCCTTCAGATTGACCGACTGACAGTTACTGATAAAAAAATATCAAACGAGGGTGGCTTGAAATTACGTTGTTTCAGTCTACCCATAGTATTTATGAAAATAATCAAAACAAACAAGGTAGATTAAACTTCTGCATTAAAACTATCTTGATTTGTCAATCACAATTGACAATAACCAAAAACAAAGCTTACAGTCGGCCATTCTGATAAAACGAAGTCCTCTCGTTTTGCAACATTCTAAACCTATTGATCAACTCCATTAGTAAACTATAATTCATTAAATATTGTATCTTATACATTCTGTTTTTATTGATATCCGTTAGTATTAACAGAACTTACATATATTTAATAACTCTTAAGATAACTCTTACTTTTATCGAATTATATTTAAAAAAAAAATGATTAAGCAAGTGTAGTACGATCGGTATAACTTCCTGGTATTCTAACGGAAAACAAAAGAACATGGTGTATAATAAAATGTATACACATTATATAAAATAGGAGAGAAAAAAAATACAATCATAAAAAAAAAGCACATTCGAATTTGTTCGGCCATCTTAACAAAACTAATTGTTCCATCAATTACGTGTTGTATGTACATACATTTTTTTACTAAAATTTGCTTACACTGTACATAATATCGTTTTTTTTATATATATATATATAAACATATATATACTCGAGCTACAACACATTTATTAATAATTGTTATATTTGTATATATAAAAAATAATAGCCATTAGCTAAATACATCTTAACATATGGACATTATATTTATCACAAGTTTCTTTCAGTATGATTATGCGAATCATATCACGTATAATATATTGCATTTATTCCTTAATTATTTTAACATTACAATATATATGTACAACATATAATCAATCTTTAATAATTCCTTATTCATCATCATCATTAATCCATAAATCATTCCTTATCATAATCATGTTTTGAGCACACTCCCAGTTGTCTTGCGACTCATTTGTGTGTCAATTCATGTTTTCATTATCTTGGACTGAACACACTCCCATTTGTCCTTAAGACTCCTTTGTGTGCCAATCCAAGATCTTCATAATCAATTTACCAAACTGAACACACTCCCAATTGTCTTACGACTCATATGTGCGTCAGTATTGGTCAAAATCATATTCCTGTCATCAATACAAAAAACATTATATCACTCATGTTTATACAGTATCATTTCATTGTCATCATCAACATCAAAATCATTTTAGTTTGCATATTCTACAGCTCCTATTCAGTATTCAAATTATCCTCGCCCTGTGGCGGATCATCTGTAATATTTTCATTTACATCCCTCATGTCTACTCCTATATCGTTATCGTCGCTATCGCTACTTGAGTCAACAATATCCCGCGTAAACGTTAACCATGGGTGTATTTTATCAACCGCAATAACCGCTTCGTACCTTCGGTTTTGTTTTCGGGTTATAGGGGTATCTTCAACTAAATACCTATCCATGTCCAATACTTTGATTATTTTATAAGGTCCTTGTAATTTAGGTAAGAGTTTTTTTGATTTGCCGTTATTGCTATTAATATCTCTTTCAATCCTAACAAGATCCCCTACCTCATACCTTTGGGCACTTTTTCTACACTTATCGAATCTATCCTTATTTTTTTGCTGTTCTTCGCGAATTTTATTATTAACCTCAAACCGCACGTCATCTATTGGGCGTTGATTCGAACTATCATGATCTATTAACGATGCTACTAGTCCGTCCCCCTTGGTTCTCAGTCTAGTCCCAAAAACAACTTCAGCCGGACTTCTCCCAATAGCCTTGTTTAATGTGGTATTAAGTCCTAGCTGTATTTCTTCTATATGTGTATCCCATTCATTCTCATTATGATTGTGGTTTTTCACCGAGAGCGATGCCAATATGGTTCGGTTGTATCTCTCTACCTGGCCATTCGCTCTCGGTGTAGCCACTGCATTTAAAACGTGTCTTATACCTAATGCCGATACGAATTGCTTAAATCCTTTGCTCGTGAATGATGTGCCCCTGTCACTTATTAAGCGGCTAGGTATACCGAAATAGCTCATGAAGTTATTAAGAACCCTGATAGTTGTTCTCGTTTTGGTGTTTCTTACCGCATATAAGCACGAATATTTAGTGTACGCATCTACCAAAACTAAAAGATACGAGTTTTTCGACTTGCTTCTAATAAATGGCCCTAAGTGATCGAGATGTACCGTGTGAAAGGGCTGGTCTACTTTCGGTATCGGTTGAAGCATTCCCTGTCGCTTGCCTGCTGGGGTTTTGTAATAAGAGCACTCTAGACATGACTGTACATACTTTCTGACGAATTTGTTCATTTTGGGAAACCAGTATAAGGCTTTTATTTTATCTAAAGTCTTTTCTACTCCAAAATGGCCAAGTTCGTCATGATTTTTTTTAGTAACTGCCATCGGAACCCCTTAGGTACTAACCATTTCAATTGACCGTCTACTAGTCTATACACTTTACCATTTTTAATTTGATAGTTTTTATGGATGTCTACAACTTTGGGAGATTCAGGGTCTTCTAAAGTGCTCTTAATCCGCTTAACTTCCTCATCAGTTCCTTGGATGGTGGTTAACCAATCTTCAGTTTCTACCAATAGTATATCGAACACAGGCTCGGGTTCGTCTACCATTGGGATAGCGTTGCGGCTTAGCGCGTCAACGTGACTCATGCGATTCCCTGGTCTGTATTCGATGTTACAATCGTATTCCTGCAACTGCAACCACCATCTACTAATTCGAGGTATCATATCTCTCTTCGACAGAGTAGTACGCAATGCACTACAATCCGTCACTATTGTAAATTTTATACCCAACACATATACTCTAAACCTATTCAAGGATGCTATCACTGCCAGGGTCTCGAGTTCGAAAGAATGATATTTCTGTTCTTCCAAGGTAGTTTGCCTGCTATAGTACGACACTGCACGCCATCTACCTTGGTCATCCTGTTGCAACAAAATTCCACCGATACCAGTCTTACAAGCATCGGTGTGAATTTGTGTGTTAGCTTGAGGGTTGTACAGAGCAAGAATAGGTCTTTTAGTTAGTTCTGATTTCAAAGTATTGAACGCATTTTCTTGCTCCGTACCCCATTCCCATTTCCTATCCTTTTTAAGCAGACTAGTCAAGGGATTGGCAATTATAGCGAAGTTTTTTACAAAACGACGGAAAAAACTCGCCAAGCCTATAATAATAATAATAATAATAGTTTTTTTTATAATGTGTTTATATGTTTTATATTGTTTTGTAAGTGTTTTATTTTATTTTACTTTTATACTCATATTGTAAAAAACCTAATCTAAGAAAAGAAATAAATAAAGGTTATAATAATAATAATAATATTAATTTATTTAGGACCAACTTGGATCATTTTTGTTAGTAACATAATATATAGAACAACTTAAGACTAGTGTTAGTATACGTAACTATTTACATTTAACTTAAATCTACTTATTCCTAAGTGCATGGGTCATGCAGCAATTATTTAGGTATAGGCCATCAACCCTGTCCGCAATCATGGTCAGGATGCTGTTGGAGCTGGCCCGTATCCTGCGCACCAGGGATGTGGCTCGCTTACGCATAGTGGTGTAGAAGCAGTCTACCCGCGCCTCTGCGAACATCCCTGACGCGCTACAAAATCTGGACAGCCCCATCAGCATCCTGTACGCGTTGTTATATTGAACGCGCAGAGCGTTGTACCGTTTATATGTATAGTCTGCCCACAGGCTGCTTGTGTAGAAACTAGTACAGTAGGCTCTGAACAAACTAACTTTGACTTCTTTAGAGCAGCAAGCAAACCTGCGGGCTATCATATTTGCCCTGACGGACAACGCTCTGCGCTCACGCTCAATATCGGCATCGTCTTTAAGGTCAGCGTTTATCAAATGTCCTAAGTATTTAAATTGGCAATTTATACTTAAAGGTTGTCCATTTAATTTCACTTGAGGAAACATTGGCGGACATTTACCCTTGACCCTAAAGACAACGCATTCGCTCTTGCGGACGTTGTAAACCAACCCATGGCTCGCCGCGTATCGTTCACAAATCGAGATAAGTTTGGCGAGCCCACATGCTGAGGCGCTGAGCAGCACCATGTCGTCCGCGTAGCTCAAGTTGTTGACGCACACTCCGTCTATGTGACACCCGACACGAGTGCTGCTCAGCTCCTCAATAAGGGCGTTTACATAGATATTAAAAAGCTTCGGTGAGGTAAGCCCGCCCTGCCTAACGCCGCATTCGAGCCCGTACGGCTGCGAATACGCGTCCGACCACCTTACGACATTGACCTGGTTATGGTACCAGTATTTAAATATACCTTGAACATCGGCTGGCATTTTTAACTCGGCCAGCTTCTGCCACAAAATGTCATAATGAACCAGGTCTAATGCCCTAGATAGGTCTAGGAAGCACGCGTAAATCGCCGTCCGTCTGTCCGTATAGTACTTTACGGTCTGCTTCAGCGCCAAAATAGCACTCTCTGTCGATAACCCTGATTTAAAACCAAACTGGTTGTCGTGGGCCTTAAAACGCTGGTCTATTTGGCAATTAAGCAGTCCGTCAAGCACCTTTGCAGTTATCGTAGCGAGCGAAATGGGCCTATAGTTGCCTTTGTCACTAATATCGCCCGTCTTATTTTTCACTATTGGGACCACCACAGTCCTCATCATGTCGGCGGGTAAGTAAGTGTGCTGAACGCAAAAAGTGTAAAACATCGCCAGTACCCTTGCTAGGTGTGGGCCGGCATGACGAAGGTGCTCGATACTGAGGCCGTCGTGGCCAGGAGACTTCCCTCGCGCCATGGACTTTAAGGCATTCCTAACGTCCGTCGCGGTAAATGAGGTCTTCATCTCCTGCCCACCCGAGCCACAGCCTCCAGCATTATCTGCCCGCGATGGTCCCAACGGTGATTTAACAGAAAAGTGTTCTTTAAATAGTTCTATAAATTGTCGAACTTCGTGTTGATTTATTGGTCGCTTAAAATTTTGTACAGCATCAGTTTTCCTCAGTCCTGGCCGCACCCCTTCTTTGTTTATCTCAAATCCTAAGTAATCAATCGTCCTACAGAAGAACTTACATTTTGATAGCTTTAGTGTTAGGCCTGCTTCTCTAATCAATTTTAAAACCATTTCCAATCGCTCCATTCCCTGTTCAACACTATGAGCCGGTATTATTATATCGTCCATAAATGCAAAAGCTTCTTTATTTTTGAGATCCTTGAGCATAGTATTTATAGTCTTTTGGAACATAGACGGCGCGTTAGCCAATCCAAACGGGACACGCGTAAATTGGTACTGGCCGTCAGGCGTGACAAATGAGGTCTTGTCTTGTGAGTCCGGAGCGATAGGTATTTGGTAATACCCTGATGCAAGATCGAGGGTAATAAAATAGTCATAGCCCCCTAACTGATCTATCTGGTCTTCTATTCTTGGTAGAGGGTAGTGCTCTTTAACCGTTTTTGAATTTAAGGCCCTATAATCCACACAGAGTCGCTGGTCCCCCGTTTTCTTTTGCACTAACAATATAGGGCTGGCATAAGATGAAGTGGATTCGGTTATGATGCCACATTCCAACATTTCCTTAATCATTTGTTTTACTTTATCTCTTTCAGAATATGCCAGCCTATAAGGTCTGTAAACTACAGGGGTATTGTCTTTCAGGGTAATTGTCATCTCGTTTAAATTAGTTAATCCTAAGTCGTTTAAACTGAATGAGAAGCAATCTCTGTACTTTTTCAATAGCAGCTCTAATCTATTATGGTCTTCTAAATTTAATTCTGTCTTTAAATCATCTGTGAAATAATTATTTTCTTCTACATCTATTTTATTAACTTCAGCACAATTATTTTCTTCAAAAATACAAGCTCTTGCCAATAACTGTCCTTGACAAAAAACAGCCGGCAAAGAATTCAAGTTAACTACCATTACACACCCCTTTCCGTTTACCAAAGAATAAAGACCAGGTAAAATACAGTATTTATTCGCGCCAATAAATCTTATAGATTCATTCACATACACCTTGCAAGTATAATCAGATTCAGTCTCGATAGGTACCATATTCATACACTGAACCGTTACTTCAGAATTTACAGTTAATTTCAATTTAACTGGCTCGTTATCTTGTTTCATTGACGGTACTTGGTGCAAAATTAGTTTTTCATTCGTTTTGATAATTATTAAACCATCTCGCTCCGTAAATGTGTGTCCGAGTAATAAGGAATGCTTTAGCAAATGATCTGGTACTATCAATACTTCTATCGAGGCTTTAACTGACTGCACTTGCAATCGTAAAGTACATTTGCCTATAGGTTTTATATAGCCATTACCAAATCCTTTTAAAAACGTCAAATTATCTGTGGAATGACTGACCCCCAATTCAAGAAAATCACTATGTCTAATAAGGGTACCCTGGCATCCGAGGTCTACGAAGCACATTTTGGGTTTATCGTTAACCAAAATAGGAAGAACATACTTTTTGTCTACCTCCCCGGCAAATTTAACTTCTAACACCGAATTTTCCGCCTGACTATTTTTATTATTGTCGTTGTTGGTTTTGGTTAAACGCCTGCAATTAATACTCTGATGTCCTAATCGTTTGCATACTGTACACGTTATCAAGGGTTTTGAACACTTGAAACTTGGGTGACCGACCTCATTGCAGTTAAAACATTTAATAGTATTCAATCGCGTATTATCTTTCTGTGGTTCACTCGATTTCTTGGTGAAAGGGAAACGCCTATCTTTTGAATCCTCAGTTTTTATAGATTTTAGGTACGCTAAGAGTTCTTCAGGTTCATTAAATTTACCAGCCTGGGCTCCTAATCTAACCCCTTTATCGTCCAAGCCGTATATGATACAATCTACTGCTCGTTTGTCAGTTATTCCACATCTGTTAAGCAAATTCATTTTATGATAAAAATATTGCTCAAGTGTTTCATTATGCCTCACTTTCCTGTCTAACATTTCATGTAAAAGTTGTGCGTAATTTTGAACAGTGGGAAACGTTTTTGCTAACTTTTCTTTCCATTCTAGCCATGTGTAATTAAGTGACGGTAAACCTTGGTACCAGACTTTTGCAACACCACCTAATTTAGGCAAGGCATAATGAATCAATTGAGTTTCCGTCCATTTATACAAAGTCGAACACTCCTCTACTTTTTTAATCCACGCGTCTATTGTTTGCTCTTTATTGGCTGGATCGAATTCCGGGACCGCGTTAGTATTCATTGAAAAATGATTCTGATGTTGAGATGTAGACGCAGGCAACGATTTCATTAAATCCATAACGTCTTGCAAAGAAAATGTGTTACCGCGCCTGTTTGAACTATGTTTACTACTACTACCACGGTAATTTCTAATCATTTTATCGTCACTGCTACAAGAACTGGAAGCACTCACGGTTGATCGCCGCTCGCGTCGTCTTTCCCGTCGACTTGAAGACGGCGTGTTGTATCGGCGACGCTTGGTTCGCTCGCTGCTACACGGCGACCGCAATCTCTTCCTCGATGATCGTGAACGTTCACGAGACGGCGGTGAGCGATCTCTTAGCGCCCGAGAGCGCTTCAAAGGCGTCCGTGAACGCTTTCTGGGTGTCCGTGATCGCTCCCTTGGAGACCGCGAACGCGGCCTTGAAGGCCGCTTGCCGCGCGAGCGTGACCGGGTCCTGCTGCGTCGCGCATGCCGTTGCCGCGTGACGCGTCGCCCTCGATCTGGCAGCTCCTCGCGCCGCCGTGCTGTCGCGTTCAGTATCACTGAGCCCTCGCCCTCGCTCATATCCTCTTCGCCGTGTTCATCCGACATTATACTTCCTGTTTTGAAATGAATCACTCATTAGCTAAAAACTAATTTACACGCTTAGAATATCAGTTCAAGTTATGATTTAAAAGGGTTTGAGTATTTCAAATATCTATGTACAATAAAACTGACCGAATGGTATGTGGACATGTGAATCCCTATTTCTGAACTAAAAGCTTTATATCGGGATTGTGAGAGTAAATCATACTCAGATTTAACATAATTACCATTTATTACAAATCTTTGATAATAAGCAATACTTTCACAAGCAATCACGATAGCAGAGTTACCTTGTTTACTCGTCGAGCTCCAAACTAGAAGTGTCGTCCTTCAGATTGACCGACTGACAGTTACTGATAAAAAAATATCAAACGAGGGTGGCTTGAAATTACGTTGTTTCAGTCTACCCATAGTATTTATGAAAATAATCAAAACAAACAAGGTAGATTAAACTTCTGCATTAAAACTATCTTGATTTGTCAATCACAATTGACAATAACCAAAAACAAAGCTTACAATCACTGCTTCCAGTAGTTCCACAGGTGGTAAATCATCTTTATTACTAGATTCACCTACTTTTATCAATTTTAAGGCAGTTAATTTGACTTTATTCAAGGTCAAATTACTTTACCCACTAGTGGATAAATGCGTTTTTACCCGCTGGTATTAAAGGACATAACACGTGTTTCCGAGCTAGTGAGGGGAAAACTTGTTTATTTGATTCAGGCAGCCAAAAGCGGTCGGATGTCAGTGGCGGAGGCGGCCGCCGCGTACAACGTGCCGCGGAAGACTGTTGCCGCACGACTTTTAAATGATAGGAGAGGCAGTGAGTACTTATTTCTAACTGACTTCACAGGACTTTCTTCTTAGAAATCAGAAATATTTATTGTTTAAACTGTGTAGGTACAAGAAGTAACAATAGGTACATTTTTCAGTGAGAGTATCAACAGTTTTACCCTTTTCGGGCATACAATGTATTTGCCTTAAACTAAATTTTTGACTTATGCCCAATTACTAAATTTTAATTTAGGTTACATAATTATAACATACATACATACATACATACAATCACGCCTGTATCCCATAAAGGGGTAGGCAGAACACATGAAACTACTAAAGCTTCAGTGCCACTCTTGGCAAATAAGGCGTTGAAAGAAAACTAAACTGTGACATTGCAGTGACAGGTTGCCAGCCTCTCGCCTACGCCACAATTTAACCCATATCCCATAGTCGCCTCCTACGACACCCACGGGAAGAAAGGGGGTGGTGAAATTCTTTTCCCGTCACCACACAGGCTACAAAATGTATTTGCCTTAAACTAAATTTTTAACTTATATCCTATACTAAATTTTAATTTAGGTTACATAATTATAAAATTCTTAAATTATAGAAAACTTAACACTTACCAGGAATTAGTCCCGAATGAAAGAGGTTATCAAATCTTTTTTTATTGTTGCTTCATGGAATCAACGGAAGTAGAAGTTCCGTCGTTTCTGAATTGGTTTAAAAAATGCATCTTTTAACTTTTGTAAAAATGAGCGTCACTCGTTATTAATATTATGATGTATATTTTTAAAAATATTATCTTGTGTTTCGCCTGAGTTAAGGTAGCTAAAAGTTAGCGCTTAGGCACTGGTCCCACCGCGAGCTAGTAAACTATGAGCTATCGGCTACCCGCCACGGCGCCGCGGCGGGTGAGCCGGGCTACTATAGTTCATCGCCCAGCTATGACATCTCTGTCACTTTTATATTCACGGAAGCGATTATCTTTTGTCCCTTGAAATAGCCGATAGCTCATAGTTTACTAGCTCGCGGTGGGACCAGTGCCTTAAGGAGAAAAAACTAAAGATATGTGTATACATTTATTAGCATTTTTATTTTCGTCAATTCGTTTTAATTTAATCTCACTATTTTGATTATTTTTAAGAATACAATACAATCAAAAACTCATACAAGAGTCAAAAATCATAATGTGTCACTTATATAATAAACTAGCTTTTGCCCGCGGCTTCGCTCGCGTTAGAGAGAGACAAAAAGTAGCCTATGTCACTCTCCATCCCTTCAACTATCTCTACTTAAAAAATCACGTCAATTCGTCGCTCCGTTTTGCCGTGATCGACGGACAATCAAACAGACACACACACTTTCCCATATTATAATATTAGTATGGATTAATAATCATGTATTACATATTTACACACGGTATTATCTATTTTATTAAACTAATCAAATCCATGTTTTTTTTTTCAGTACCCATTTTTACAAAAACCGAGAAAGACGACGGCCTAATAAAGGAAGTGAAGACACTCTTAACTTATACCAACATGACGCCATACAAGTCTCGCACGGCGCACTACCACTGCGCCTATTGCGGCACCGAGGGACCCATGTTCGAAGACACGGACGAACTGAGGACCCATACGAGGACACAGCACGCTGGTAAATAAAATCTACAATATGACTTGCATGGTCCCCATATAGCTCCAATGACCCTCGCATGCCTTCAAATGATCCTCCAATGACCCTCAAATTACCCTAACATGTCACCCAAAATGACATTTAGAGGTGGCCCCAAAATGATCCTAACGTGGCCCCGAAAGTACCCTAGAGTGGCCCCAAAATTATCCTAACATGGCCTCAAAATGACCTAACGTGACCCCAAAACTACCCTAAAGTGTCCTAAAATAACCTTAACATGGCCCCAAAATGGCCCTAACGTGGCCTCAAAATGATTCCATTGTGGCCCCAAAACTACCCTACAGTGGCCCCAAAATGACCCTAACATGGTCCCAAAATGACCCTAATGTAGCCCCAAAACTACTTTAAAGTGGCCCCAAAACTACCCTAAAGTGAACCCAAATCTCCCTAACGTTGCCTCATAATGACCCTAATGTGGCCCTAAAACTACCCTAAAGTGGCCCCAAAACTACCCTAAAGTGGCCCCAAAATGATCCCAACATGGCTTCAATATGACCCTATCGTGGCCCCATAATGACCTTAATGTGACCCCAAAAACGACCTTAAAGTGACCCCAAAATGACCCTATGGCGGCCCCATAATTACCCTAACATTGCCCTAAAATGACCACTAAACTATTACTAAAACATGGGACCAATATGGCCCTAATATGACTAGAAGATGATCCCAACATGACGCCATACAAGTCTCGCACGGCGCACTACCACTGCGCCTATTGCGGCACCGAGGGACCCATGTTCGAAGACACGGACGAACTGAGGACCCATACGAGGACACAGCACGCTGGTAAATAAAATCTACAATATGACTTTTACATGGTCCCTAAATGGTCCCCATATGGCTCCAATGACCCTCGAACATGTCACCCAAAATGACCTTAACGTGGCCCCAAAACTACCCTAAAGTGCCCCAAAATGACCGTAACGTGGCCCTAAAACGACCCTATCGTGGCGCCAAAATCGACCGCCAAGGCCAAAGGCCAAGTTGGTCAAAGGCGCCTAGCCTTCAGAGATAACATACACTAGAGAAATTTCGACTGGTACCTGGGCGGTCGGGGTGGTGTAGCGGTTTATCACGTCAGCCCCGATAGCTGGAGACCCGGTTCCATTCCCGGCTTTGCCACCAGGGCCATTTTTTTTTCAAAGTTGTCCACCCTTCTTTTTTTTCAAAATCGCGAGCCCTTTCAATTCTAATAGGAGAAAAAAAGTGTCCCAAGGTTTTTTTCCATTCCGCTACCATTTGTTCATACATTTTATATGGCGGTAACAGAATGGAAGGTTCGAAAAAATATATGGAAATCTTGGGACATTTTTTTTCTCCTATCAGAATCGAAAGACCTCGCGTTTCTGAGTATTACTCGCGTAAAAAATACCTCTGTTACAAAAAAGTGGGGTGGACAACTTTGAAAAAAATGGCCCACCAGTGGGCTTGATCGCTTTGTCTTTATTGTATTGTGCTATCTCAGTTTGAGTGAGTTTGTAACTCATGAAAAAAATGTGTTTTCTTTTCAGGCGAAAGAACCAAAGCGGTAGAGAACTTCCTTCGCCCACTCTGGCTGAACGAGATCCTCAAAGTTGACATCGAGAACCTACTCTGCACCGTCTGCTGCACCGCTCTCCTCACATGGAACGACATGTTCAAACACCTCACCGAGAAGCATAACCTCATCTTCGAAGAGGCCTACACTCGAGTCATACCTTATATACTATCCCCGGAGATCCACTGCGCTCTATGTAAAACCAGGTTCCCGAATTACCACCATCTCGATGCACATATGAACGCTCATTACAATAATTATGTTTGCTCCGAGTGTGGTGACACATTTCTAGCATCGTCCCGGTTAAAGAAACATCTCAAAATCCATGATACAGGCAGATTTGTCTGCGATGAGTGCGGAAAGGTATTCACTTTAGACAAGTATAGGAAGAAACATGTCGAACTAGTGCATAAGCTCGAACATAAAATTCAGTGTCTATATTGTCCGGAGAAGTTCTTAAACACTTATCCGAGACATTTACATGTATTAGAACATCATAAAGAAAAAGTTAAGTCTATAACATGTGAACTGTGTGGAAGGATTTTCGATTGGAGACCATATTTCCTAGCCCACGTTCGTAGGACGCATAATAATGAAAAGAACTATTCTTGCACAGTTTGCAATCGTAGGTTTTTCCTAAAAACCGAGTTGAAAAGACATGAAATGGCGGCGCATTTGAAAGTGAAGCCAAAGTGTAGGGCGGTCGCTCAGCTACCTAATCCCAAGCCGGGTAAATACGCGTGTAGTTTCTGTGGGAAACAGTATTCTAATAAGAATTGTTTAATCACTCATTTTAATACGCATGAAGTTGTGTTAGATGTGGATCAGTTGAAGGCTATTACTGAGAAATGTGAAGTTAGTAAGAGCGGGCTTAGCACTTCTATTGATTCTTAAAAAAAAAAAAGTAAATCTATTGATAACTTCGGAATGTATTGACCTTCTTCTTCTTCCTTGCGTTATTTGCTACAGCTCATGGGAGCCTGAGGTCCGCTTTGACAACTAATCCCAAGATTTGGAGGCACTAGTTTTACGAAAGCGACTGCCATCTAACCCTTCAACCTGAAGGGTAACTAGGCCTTATTGGGATTAGTCCGGTTTCCTCACGATGTTAATCCTTCACCGAAAAGCGACTGGCAAATATCAAAAGACATTTCGCACATAAGTTCCGAAAACTCATTGGTAGGAGCCGGGGTTCGAACCCGCGACCCCCGGATCGAAAGTCGCATGCTCTTACCGCTAGGCCACCAGCGCTTCATTGATAATATTGACCATTTCTAAAAACTTTTATATACGGTCAACCAAATTATAAATTACAATAGTACATTACTACAGAGGCCGGGACAAAGGGGGTTGCCGGCCGAAGACATATAGACGGCCGAGCGAAGCAAGGCCGGATAGGTCTGAGGCGGGCAACCCCATTTCCCGCCGAGGTATGTATAGTGCTTTTCTCAAACATGGTATGAAATAAATAAAGTCTACTGAAAATAGTAACTTTGGATGGCTGTATCTCCTAAACGGTGCGTCGTAGCGCAAAAATAATCGAATTTTCGTTCCCCTTTGATATACGCTTATAAAAAAACAAAAAGTTAAAAAAAATTCAAAAAAAAAACGAAAAAATTTTTTTTTGTATGAAAACGCACCCAAAATCAAATATTGTCTAGGGCCCGTACCAGTTGCAGTCGGCACGTCTATAAAGCCCCTTATAGTTTTTTTTTAATTGGCTTAATACCTGGATGTTATGTCACAATTATCTGTGTTTGGAAATTAAAAAAGAAGACTGCCGTCCTTGGCCTGCAAGGTTTGTATGAAATTCCATTATCTATCAATCGTCCTAGCCGCACCTGCAACGTCATACTTCCCTGCCAATTATAAGGCACATAACATCAATATTTCATACCATGTTTGAGAAAAATTAATTAAATTAAATATTAAAATACGGCAAATATGAAAAAGTAAGTCAGCGGCGCATTGTCTTTATAAGACGCGTGCCTTCCTAAACCTTGACGTTGGCGGAATCATCGACGAGAGACATAACACTTGATTGAAAATGTAGGGGCGAAGGTTTAATTCCCGTAAAAAAACTTGAATTTCGCGCCATTTTTAGGGTTCCGTAGTCAACTAGGAACCCTTATAGTTTCGCCATGTCTGTCTGTCCGTCCGTCCGTCCGTCCGTCCGTCCGTCCGTCCGCGGATAATCTCAGTAACCGTTAGCACTAGAAAGCTGAAATTTGGTACCAATATGTATATCAATTACGCCAACAAAGTGCAAAAATAAAAAATGGAATAAAATGTTTTATTAGGGTACCCCCCCTACATGTAAAGTGGGGGCGGATTTTTTTTTTCATTCCAACCCCAACGTGTGATATATTGTTGGATAGGTATTTAAAAATGAATAAGGGTTTAGTAAGATCGTTTTTTGATAATATTAATATTTTCGGAAATAATCGCTCCTAAAGGCAAAAAAGTGCGTCCCCCCCCCCTCTAACTTTTGAACCATATGTTTAAAAAATATGAAAAAAATCACAAAAGTAGAACTTTATAAAGACTTTCTAGGAAAATTGTTTTGAACTTGATAGGTTTAGTAGTTTTTGAGAAAAATACGGAAAACTACGGAACCCTACACTGAGCGTGGCCCGACACGCTCTTGGCCGGTTTTTTTTTGTGCCAAGATTTGGTTGACCGTCTATAGTAAAGTTATTGATAATGATAACTTTTTGACATGATAACATTGACCATTTATGAAAAAAATTGTGGCAAATGATTTCGTATTTCTTTATTTGCTGAATATGGGTTTACAAAGATGTACAATAAAATATAGTTCAACCAAATTTAATTTTAATTTAAATTCATTGTAAAATTCATGCAGTGATTTATAAGTTACATTTAGACTGTTTCACTAAGAATTCTGATATCCATAATTATAACACTAGAAACAAAAATAAGCTTGCCATAAAGAAGTTTCGTGTCCGTAAAGTACAGAAGTCATTTGTTGGGCAATGCATTCATTTTTATAATAAGTTACCTGACACTGCTTTGAGATTACCCCTCCCAGCTCTTAAGAACTACTTAAAAAAATCATTGATGTTAAAGGCTTATTACAGAGTCGAGGACTATTTGACAGACAAACATGCATGGCCCGAACCAGAAACTACAAAAAACGAATAGCAATTAAAATAATTGTATTATGTATAGAGGACACAGTTCAGATAAGAAAGCACATCAAATATTTTATATTTTATGTTGTGTAGGTAAATTACATATTTAATGATATTGAGATTCATATTATCTTTTTCTTCTATGACAATTTGATATGTTTTCTCTGAAGAAGAACGACGTATTTAAGCAATAATATAATTTATTGAAATTGATTTCCATAGAGTACCTAGTCTGTTCATATTCTTTGATGAATACTTTTGCATGTTAAATTGTATGTTGTTATTTAATGCATGTTAATTATAAGATGTAATGTTTTGAAAAGAAGTTGCCCGCCGAGTTTCTTGCCGGTCCCATAGTGGATACCCCCCTCCCAACTGAGGGGGGACTGAAATCTTCTCGAGGCTGAGGCGTAGGGTTAGAGCCGGCGTAGCTTTATTTGACGTTCATATGCGCATTGTAATATGCCTACTTGAAAAATAAATATTTCATTTTCATTTTTACAATTTAGCATTTTACATTAATTATACTAGTTACAATGACAAATTTTTATTTCTATTCAATTTCATAATTAAAATATTCATGTATGGAATAAAAACATTAAAAACACATGTCACAAAGCCATTCAAATAATTTCTTCTTAAATTTAGTGATTGGGAGTTCTTTTATATCTGCTGGCAGCCTGTTAAATATTTTTATGCACATATAAAATGAGCTCCTAGTTGTTTGTTTGATTAAAATTGCATGCGTTCAATATTGTGTTATATACATTTTTTCTACTCCCGAACTGTTATTCGTCATTTACAGGGTCGTGCATTGATCTTTAAAACCCTACATAAAAGTCTATTCCCCAAAGCCAGCGTCCGCCGGCTTTCCGCGCATGCGCGCAGTATCGAAAAAACTGAAAACGCATTGTTTGGCAACGCATTGTTTATAACGATACTGCGCGCGTGCGCGGGAAGGCTTTGGGCAGCTGAGCTGACAGTGGAAACCTTTGCGTCAAAATACAGGAAACAGTGTGAAAGTTTTTCAAGAAAACTATTAAAAACTAAGTGCATGGTCGTAGAAAAACTATTGTATGCAAAGGTGTTTAACTGAGTCAAAAAATACACATGGCGTCTTATTAACAATTTTCGGCTTCGCCTCAAATTGTTACCCACGCCACTCTTCTTTTTTGACCTCCTTTAAACGCCTGTTGCATAAATAAAATACTATTTTGACATGATAACATTGACCATTTATGAAAAAAATTGTGTAAAATCATAAATTGTGTCAAATGATTAAAATTACATGCGTTCAATATTGTGTTAGGTATATACATTTTACATAACTGTGGACCCTATTACATAGAAGAGTTCTCATAAAACTGTTATGTTCTAATTCTTTAATAAAAATATTGAAAAAAATTGTTACATTAGTCTTATTATTTTTTACCAACTACGGATAAACTTAATCATTTAGTCATTTATTTAATATTGCATTGTAATTTAGCCACCGAATGGTCGCGCACCGTGCGGTTTCAGAGGAATTTCCTCCCGCGAACGCTCCGGCTGTGGAATGAGCTCCCTGCCGAGGTATTCCCGATGAACTACAGTAAGGGGTTCTTCAAAAAAGGAGTGTACAAGTTTTTAATGGGTCGGCAACGCGCACGTGACACCCCTTGAGTTGCAGGCGTCTATAGGTTACGGTGACAGCTTTCCCTCAGACGGGCCGTACACCTGTTTGCCTCCGACGTAGTATAAAAAAGCTAAGTTAAATTGGAAACAAAAATGGAAAGTGATGTAATTATGGATGATTATCGGAATTACCCTACATCACAGAATATATAATAGTACAAGTACAGAAGGCTCACTCCTTTGATGTTCACAAAACGCCGCCATTCTAAATTCTTACCTACATTAACAAACGGACCGCACGCGTGCAGACGACATTGAATTCTATTGCGGCGCGCGAAGGTCGTCGCCACTGAATGGGCCGCGAACTCGCGGCCGCCGGCATGTACTTGTAGCGCGGCGAAAGGATCGCGGAGTGCGGAGTGAGCCGCCCCTGCCTACATTTCAAACATCCGATGTGATTTTGAACTACCGAAATATACCTACCAACCTTTATTCAATGGTTGATTACTTGAATACCCTTATAAGGTGAGGTGAGGCAATCTTAAACCAATAAGTTATCAAAAACATCTTGCTTAGATACCTACTGTTGCTTGCATTAGGGGCCGTCCACATATTACGTCGCGCAAAATTGGGCCATTTTTTTCAAAGTTGTCCACCCCACTTTTTTTGTAACATGGGTATTTTTTTTTCGAGAGCTCTTTCGATCCTGATAGGAGAAAAAAAATGTCCCAAGATTTCCATAAATTTTTTCGAACCTTCCATTTCGTTACCGCCATACAAAATGTATAAAAGAATGGTAACGGAATGGGAAAAAAACCTTGGGACACTTTTTTTCTCCTATTAGGATTGAAAGAGCTCGCGATTCCGAGTGGAAAACACATAAAAATTTCCAAATCCAAAAAAAAACTGGGGTGGACAACTTTGAAAAAAAATGGCCCAATTTCGACATGTTTCTGTCATTCGTTTTTGAAGTATCAAGAGAGCCTGCTGTACCACTTCTTAAATCTCTCGATCTTATTTAATCTTTTGTTCATTTAACCCCGTTGTTGACCATATTTCAGCATCTGCGCACCCAATACTAAAAATCGGCCAAGAGCGTGTCGGGCCACGCTCAGTGTAGAGTTCCGTAGTTTTCCGTATTTTTCTCAAAAACTACTGAACCTATCAAGTTCAAAACAATTTTCCTAGAAAGTCTTTATAATGTTCTACTTTTGTGATTTTTTTCATATTTCGGGCGCACTTTCCTTTAGGAGCGAGTATTTCCGAAAATATTAATATTATCAAAAAACGATCTTAGTAAACCCTTATTCATTTTTAAATATATCACACGTTGGGGTTGGAATGAAAAAAATAGGGGGGGGGGGGTACCCTAATAAAACATTTTTTCCATTTTTTATTTTTGCACTTTGTTGGCGTGATTGATATACATATTGGTACCAAATTTTAGCTTTCTAGTGCTAACGGTTACTGAGATTATCCGCGGACGGACGGACAGACAGACATGGCGAAACTATAAGGGTTCCTAGTCGACTACGGAACCCTAAAAAAAGACATAAGAACCTCACTGGTCACTTTTTCTTTCATATGTGTAATTTATTTCGGTTTTAACATAAGAACCTGTACAGCTTGGCAAAAACGAGTAGAAATGAAACTTTTTTTTATGAAATAGGCAGCAGACGAGCCGCCTGAGTATAATCAGCCCCTATGCATGGCGTTTGTGGACTATGAGAAGGCTTTTGACTCCGTCGAGATCTGGTCTGTCCTCGAGTCTTTGCTGAGGTGCCAGGTTGACTATCGATATATCGAAGTGCTGAGATCTCTATATAATGCTGCCACTATGTCCGTCGTAATCCAGAATGGACAGACTGAGCCAATCCTTCTGCGCCGTGGGGTGAGACAAGGGGATGTTCTATCCCCAAAGTTGTTCTCTGCCGCGTTGGAGGATATGTTCAGAATGCTAGACTGGGCGAGACGTGGCATAAATGTGAATGGCGAGTACATCTCACATTTGCGATTTGCTGATTGTAACTAAACCTCCGCTCACCTTACTTATTTACTTACTTACTTGACTAACCAACAGTATAGTTAACCCCCCTTTAAATATACCCCATAAATTTGGCCTTGTGATCGTCTAGCGTGAATAAGTAGAACCCTTCGATGTGAACCGCGATAACCTAGATCCTTTAATGAGTATCAGCTGTATTTTTGACTAATATTTAAAATTTTATTTATTTATATTTTAAAGAAGAATAAAGGTTATTGTAGCATAATAATATAGTGATATAGAAGAGTATTTTATCATATTTAGGCCTAGAAAGTTATATGTGAGAAAATTAATGACGTAATGAAGAAACTTTTTAGAATAGAAGTTAGTGAGTGAAACATACATGAAATAAATATTAAAAAATATTTTGGTAATCATCCACTACGCCTTATTAGTGGTCCTGATTTGGGTACGAACTTGCGATGTGGAATAGGACCCCTGACCTGATCAAACCACTTTATCAGGATCCTAAGCAAGTAAGCCTGAAGGGCTATCTATCTACAAACTAACCCCCTTTTTGTTTTGTTTCTTGTCCCTAGCTAAACCCCCGTTCCCCAATACTGCTAATAGACCATAACTTCTCGATCTTTCTAATGTTTTATCGAAACACCGAGCAGTTGCTAACTTTTATAAGAACTAAGTCTACTAACTTTTCTAAGCTTTTGACTTTCCATCAGTGGACGGCGCTCGCATGCCACTGGGCCCTATAACAAACCTATGCTTTTTATTCCAAAGAATAGTTTGTTTCCCTAACCATCTTGATAGAATTTACCTTTAAAACCAGTTAGCAACACTAAGTGTCCCGCAGCCACACCGAAAGATCAGAAATTGCTACCACAATTATTAATTTCACTCAAATAAATTAAGTAATAAGAGATTTTATAAATTACCAGTTTTACCACATATTTTAAGATAATAAACACCACATTTAAAGTCCATTTAAACCATATGAATAGTAGTAGTTAAATTATTTCTCCACAATACACGTTGACCAATTATATTCCAAGACCAATCATAAAAAAACTCTACTTTCATAGAAATAGTGTGTGACTTTACCCTATTCCTATCGTTTTCCCTACTCTAACATATCTGAAACACAGACCGTCACTTACCATAGATCTTGTGTTCAAAATATGCACAAGTGTATCCCTACCATAAGCTGTACAGTTCAGCCAGCGAAGCTGAGATAGGCAACCTATAGGCTTGTGTTCTTATCCCCCCCTCTGCTTTTGCCCGCAGGCTAGGGTAGCAGAGAGTAGATCGCCCTATCCGTGTATATATCCAGTATTCTAGGACACACCAGTACCAGCCACATGAGAGAGCCAGCTGCGATCAACTTTACTTAGATGTGGATCGATCACAACCGAAATCCCCAGCGACCAACGCCAGCATGGACTAGAGCACCGAGTAAATAAATATAAATATATATAGGACCCCAGCCTCAAATACTGCCGACTTCAGTGAGCAAGGATTACTCCTAATGTCTTTCGTCAATCGTGAAAGTCCTCACTTCCATCTAACAGTTGGACTCTTTGAGACCGGTGAGAAAGTACGCTTTTGTAAGTATAAAAAAGCGTCCAAGCCTCCACTTGGAACAAAAAGACCCCTAAACGCCTTATGTTTAACATCGCGAGGTATAAAGCGCTTAGCCGGACAACAGTCTGTCACAAACAATGATCTGGCTTATAACTTTCACAAAATAACCCCATAGAAAATTACTAAGTTCAATTTTACTGACCAACTAAACAAACGAATGAAGTTTCCTTTACGTGCTATAATCTAAGCTTAGTTTTGCAAGAATTACTCCCTAGCACCAGCCATACATCGACCCAGTCTTTGTATTGCTTAACAGCACTCATGAAACAAAGCACAGAAAACTTCACTATACACATCAATTTAAATGTAACACTACACTATAAATAGAACACTAAAATAACCCCACAACTGACGGTAAAGCAATTCCACCACAGGTCTAAGTTCAACTGTACGACGATATTGTCCCCGCACAATCAAACAGAGACACAATTTCAAAGTTTACAATCACTTAGAATAATTTCCAAGTAAAAACAAACAGAGAAACAATAGCAGAATAACTTCACTCACCAGTATAATACACGATAGCCAGGGACACTGTTAGTCTCGTTGATATTTGAAGAATGACGCGCGTCGGCTCGCTCCGACCCTTTTATAGATAAAAATGAGCGACAAAAGAGCTACAAAAGAGCGACAAAAGGGCTACAAAAGGGCTACAAAAGAGCGACAAAAGGGCTACAAAAGAGCGACTGGCTACAAAAGAGCGACAAAAGAGCTACAAAAGAGCGACAAAAGGGCTACAAAAGGGCTACAAAAGGGCTACAAAAGAACGACAAAAGAGCTACAAAAGGGCTACAAAAGGGCTACAAAAGAGCGACAAAAGAGCTACTGGCGACAAATAACAATGGATAGCCGCTAAATTACACTTATAAGAAAAAGGTCGTAACTGTTTTGTTTACTAAGTCGTACGCCTTAGGCATTAATGTCCAAGACATCTCAGCACGTACGTTTTTGCTTCTCAATAGTAACATCTGCATGACTGCACGTGTTCCAAAGTGATATAGGAATAATTTTATTGATACCTAGTTAAGCGACGAAGAGTTATAGTGGGGAAGTTTATCGACAAAAAGAGGCCAAACCTTTTTTTTCTTGACCAAAGCATGAAACTTGGCACAGTTGTTCCTTATATCAAAATAAGTCGATTAAGATCGGGAGCCTTCGGGAGCCTCCCCCCTGGGGCTCGGGAGGGGGGGGTCAAAGTACCGCTTCACCCGGCTTGCTTTGAAAAATTCTAACATACCCCGTTTAGTTCATAGGTCATGTTTGGTATCGTTTTCGAGTAAATCAATAACGTAGAATTCGTTTTTAGTACTAAAATTATAATTTAATGGTAAATAAAATAAAAAAAAAATAAAAAGATTGAAATTTTCATCCATGATTTACAAATTCAGTTCATCATAAATAACAAACTGTTTGCTTTTTCTATAAATAAAAAATAAGACATGATAGCCTATTTAATATAGATTATAAAAAAAATGACTTTTATCCACCTTTACTAACGTTAAGTTCCACAAAAAAATTACTTTAAGACGCGCGGCGTCGGGACGCCGCGAGCGTAATTTTAAAATGCCTTTATTTTAAAAAACTCTATTAGAACCCGTTTAGCTATTAGGTCATGTTTAGTATCGTTTTCGAGTAAATAAATAACGTAGAATTTAGTTTTGGTACTAAAATGACCATTTAATGTTAAATGAAATAAAATAAAAAATTCTGTGAGTTGCAAATTCAAGTCACCATAAATGTCAAACGGTTTGCTTTTTCTATAAATATAAAAATATGATATTAAAGCCTATTCACAAAGGATAGTACGCGTTCACCTACGCGAGCTTAGACTGTGTGCGGGGAACGCGCCTCTTTCATATATTTGATCGCCAGTGTCAGAGGTGTGTTAATGCATAAATAGAAAAAGATTCATTATTATTGACTCCGGTGTCGACAACGGCAACACTCGGGTCGGACCACACGATCTAAAGACCGACTGTACCTGTTATTTATTCATTGTAGTGAATCCTGTAAGAAATTTATATAATAGTATTTTATACAATCGTGATATAATACAAAACTTTTCAGTCGAGTACCATGTGTAGTACGGTACTAGAGTGAAAAGCTTAATTATATCACTATTGTATACAATACTTTTTCTACGAGTCATCATCTTCATCATCAATGGACGGAAATATCACCATTCATGCAAGTTAAAATTAATGTCAATAGAGTCGTTCACTGTTGTATCAACATCGAATTACCTAACAACCAATTGTTTGTAATAACCGTCTCTGATTGGCCGATACCGCGACAGATAAAAAAAATGTGTTTCAGATGCAGGAAAATTTGCCAGATATCGCAAATTAGTATAGAAATTGTATGAAGTTCTATTTTTGAAATTATTATAGTTAACTAAAGTCAATTATAATGAGCTTATTATAATTGAGTCGGAACTGCCATAGAGTATCCAACACTGAAAAGTTAGCACTTATAGTTTAGTCTGTGGTGTCCTAATTGACAGATTACTCATACTCATACTATACATTCCCTTCACAGAGACATAGCTGGGTACATATGGAACTGCATAAAGAAGGCTCTACCCACTTTATGCAGTTGCATCGGTGTCTGCAACCTGATTTACATTTACATCTTTTAACTTCTAAGCATATACTGGCCACTTTAGTATTGCCTGACTGGGATGGAAGGAAGAAGGAGACGAATGGGTACCACACTACCCATTCGTCTCCTTCTTCCTTCCATCCCCAAGAAGACGGACTTGGCAAATTTTGGTGTGGCACCAACGCCTGACTCCAAACAAGAACGTCCTGAGTCCCATTTCTCAAAACTGAAAGTTACAAGTTACAAGCGGAAGTCTCTTTGCAACTTGTCATATTAGACATTGACAACCAGTTGAAAATTGTAACTTGTAGCTTCGAGAAATGGGCCCCTGGTACACTGTGCGCAGTATATGCTGATGCAAGGCAGCCTCTGAAGGAGGTATGTGCTCCAATTGTCGATCTTTTTTGGTACCTAAAGAGGTAGGTACTTCAACCACTCATTCACCGTTACGCAACGACTTGGTCTGAATCTGAAACAATATGTGCATTATCATTTTAGAGTCTACAACTATCAAATTACAACTTTTTGGTGGATCACGTAACCTTCAGTATTACCCACTTACGTTACGTATCATACAAAATTATTACAAACTTTAGTAGAATCTGATTTGCCTCTGATATTGCTCCATCTTGTAATAGTTTGACACCTTGGGTGGCCTGGCTAAGCTTCAAAGCCAAAAGAAAACGTTTCTAGATTAGACATAGTATGGGATAGGTACGATAAACGCAGCTTGAAACGATCAACAAGGGAGAAACATGGCCACCCAAGGCTTCAAACTATTACGAGATGGAGCAATATCATAGATAGGCTAATCAGATTCTACTAAAGTTTGTAATTATTTTGTATGATAGGTAAGTGTGTAATAGTGAAGGTGATCCACCAAAATGTTGTAATTTGATAGTTGCAGAATCTGTTTAAATAAAATGACAATGCACATATTGTTTCAGATCAAGGGTCCTTACGCAGCAGTGAATGAGTGAAGGAAGAACCTCTTTACTAGAAAAGATCGACACTTGGAGAACATACCTCCTTCCGAGGCTGCCTTACTTCATCATATACTGCCATTTGTCTAAGACTGGGGCTAAAGACATGCCAACCACACCCTTGCTGCCGACGCATTAGGACACCACGGACTCCACTGCCAGTCTAGTGCTGGCCGAATTTTGTGACACGCTGCACTTAACGATTTAATCCGCAAGGCTCTCGGCACAGCGAACATACCGACAACCCTCGAACCTGTCGGCTTGTCAGCAGCAGACGGAAAGCGGCCTGATGGTTGCTCGCTTTTGCCTTGGTTTCTGGGACGACCCTTGGCGCGTGACCTGTGTGGATACCTTGGCTCCGTCCAACGTCTAACGTTCGGCCCAGAAACCAGGGACTGCTGCTGCAAAACGCCCAGTTTAAACGCGCAAATATGCATTTTTAAAAAACAACTACATATTTGCGGCAACTGCATTTGAAACATTTGGACCATGGTCATTAGACACCAAGCAGTTCGTGAAGGAAGTTTTCACCAAACTTGTCTGGGTGTTTGGTGACATACGCATAGGCTTTTACATCATATTTTTTATTTAAAGAAAAAGCAAACAGTTGACATTTTTGTTGACTTGAATTTGCAAATCATAGATGAATATTTTTTATTTATTTATTTACCATTAAATTATAATTGTAGTACCAAAAATAAATTCTTTGTTATTAATTTACTCGACAACTATATCAAACATGACCTAATACCTAAACCGGGTCTAATAGAGTTTTTAAAATAGAGGTATTTTAAAATTACGCTCGCGGCGTCCCGATGCCGCGCGTCTTAAAGTAATTTTTTTGTGGAACTTAACGTTTGTGAAGGTGGATAAAAGTTATATTTTTTATAATCTATATTAAATAGGCTTTCATATCATATTTTTTATTTATAGAAAAAGCAAACAGTTTGTCATTTATGATGACTTGAATTTGTAAATCATGGATGAAAATTTCAAATTTTTTAATTTTTTTTAATTTTACTTACCATTAAATTATAATTTTAGTACCAAAAATGAATTCTACGTTATTGATTTACTCGAAAACGATATCAAACATGACCTAATAGCTAAACGGGGTCTAATAGAGTTTCTAAAATAAAGGCATTTTAAAATTACGCTCGCGGCGTCCCGACGCCGCGCGTCTTAAAGTAATTTTTTTGTGGAACTTAACGTTAGTAAAGGTGGATAAAAGTTATATTTTTTATAATCTATATTAAATAGGCTATCATGTCTTATTTTTTATTTCTAGAAAAAGCAAACAGTTTGTTATTTATGATGAACTGAATTTGTAAATCATGGATGAAAATTTCAATTTTTTTATTTTTTTTTATTTTATTTACCATTAAATTATAATTTTAGTACTAAAAACGAATTCTACGTTATAGATTTACTCGAAAACGATACCAAACATGACCTATTAACTAAACGGGGTAAGTTAGAATTTTTCAAACCAAGCCGGGTGAAGCGGTACTTTGACCCCCCCTCCCGGGCCCCAGGGGGGAGGCTCCCGAAGGCTCCCGATCTTAATCGGCTTATTTTGATATAAGGAACAACTGTGCCAAGTTTCATGCTTTGGTCAAAAAATTTAAGGTTTTGCAATAAACTCCCCAGCTATTATGTATTGCGGTTAGTATAGGTATGCAGATATTTTTTTTGTTAAAGGGTTTTAATTAGATTTGTAGATCAAATACGCAGTAAAATATCATTTTTGTTTCTAAATGCTACATTAAACACATCCAGAAAGTATACTACTAATCATTATGAACTTTTATGACCTGTGATTGAAATCAAGACATAATATCGGAACGTTACGCAGCTGACAACTGTCAGTGTCAGTATTCCGTCCATGTGAACGTAGTTTGTTTCCAACCTGTTTTGCATCAAATAATAGTGAATTTTATGAGTGAAGACGTGACTATACATGTGATAAAGCTTCAAAGATATTATTTGTCAAAATATCCAATGAAATCCCAAAGAAAATATGCACCAAATAGTTGGTCAAGGAAAAGTTGATTCGCCGTAAGTTTTATATGTAATAACGAGTCCATTTCCTCGTCATAGACGCTTGTTCTGTTACATGATGATATCGTCATCCTGGCTAAAACCCGGCAAGATTTACAGGAAATGGTGCAAAGTCTAGCTGGGTCTTCGCAGCGTATCGGTCTTAGGATGAACTTAGATAAAACCAAGGTTATGTTTAACGAGTACGCTGATCCGGGACCGATCGCAGTTGATGGAATCTCGCTCGAGGTTGTTCTAGAGTATGTCTACCTAGGGCAAACTCTCCAACTAGGTAAGAACAGCTTCGAGAGAGAAGCCAACAGAAGAATTCGGCTGGGCTGGGCAGCATTCCATAAGCTTCGCGGAGTCTTCTCGTCACCCATCCCACAATGTCTCAAGTCGAAGGTCTTCGACCAGTGTGTCCTACCTGTAATGACCTACGGTGCCGAGACGTGGGCACACACGGCTGGATTGGTCCACCAATTCAAAGTCGCTCAACGAGCTATGGAGAGGGCTATGCTCGGGGTATCTCTGAGGGATCACATCAGAAATGATGTTGTTGTTGAAACCAAAGTTACCGACATAGCTCACCGGATTAGCAAATTGAAGTGGCAGTGGGCTGGTCACGTTAGTCGCAGGACAGACGGTCGGTGGAGCCGAAAGGTTCTTGAGTGGAGACCGCGACTCGGTAAACGTGGTGCAGGACGCCCTGTGACAAGATGGAGTGACGACATCCGCAAGTTGGCTGGTGTTGGCTGGATGAGATTAGCTGAAGATCGGGAGCAGTGGCGTGCATTAGAAGAGGCCTATGTCCAGCAGTGGACGAGGATAGGCTGATAATGATGATGATGATGATGAGCCGCCTGATGGTAAGCAGTCATCGCCGCCCATGGAAATAAGCAACATTAGGGGAGCCACTGATGCGTTGCCGACCTTTGAGAACCCTAAATACCTGCTTTTACAAGCTTTTATTCAACTTGCCTTGTTAGTATGTTAGTGTGCGTCAAAACGTAGAAGATAAATTTGACCCACTTGCGGGTTTCCTATGGAGCTGAATTTTTGCACACATCACGTGACAATGCAATATTATGGTATCATGGAGCTGATCTGATGATGGAGCAGAAAGGTGGTCATAGGAACTCTGTTATGAAACGTCGTATCCCCATCGCGTAAGGGGTTTTTAGAAACGTCTCGGAGAGCAGTAGATGACTGTTAAAAGAAAGGTACAGTCGGCGATAAAAGCTTGTGCCAATAACGTAGATATACACTATGAGCTAATAACCTAACCACAAAATTAAAATTTTGAAAAAAACTCCGACCACGACAAGTGGCATAGGCTACTTTTTGTCTATTTCTAATCCCCTACTTCTTTAAAATGGGGGTGGAAGTTTGTATGGAGCAATTTTCGAACTTGAGACGAGCGAAGCTTCACGTAATTAATGGACCATCTTAAGACGGATCCATTCTCCTTTGAAGCTTTGTTTCTTACGATATATACCTACTTTCGTCAGTCGAATGTGCGAACTCCATATGAGTGGTCGGACAGACATTTATTTGTATAATTAATAATGACTCTACTAACTTTTGTCAAAACGACTCAAGGTTATTTATAGAGCTAAAATGAATGTTTACTAGTGAAGTTTTTATTTGTTCTGTGAAGTGTTATTTAAAGTGATTGTGCATTTTATAGTTAGATATTTATATTTAAATACAAAAATGTATGGAAAATGGATGTGGTTTGTAATATTGGGTAAGTATAGGTAAACTTTTTAATTCAATTTTTTTTTTATATTTATTTTATAATACAACTTTATCGTTAACTAAAATCCTCTAAGTTACGGAAACGTATGTCCTGTAACTCAACGAAAAATTTCCATTGTTTTTGAATAAGGTTGTTCTTTTGTAGGTACATATAGAGTATATCAACATTTGTTAAATAAGTACTTCCCCATCCATGAAAAGGTTATTCTCATCTAAATTTAATAACAAAATATTTCGACAATAAGTACTGTATTTTTCGAAATTTTAAGTAAAATATAGCTATATCAAACGTAGAAAAGGAAAGAAAAAACAATCACGCAAACCCCAGAGGTTTAAGAAAAATTACTTTCCAAAAAGTCTATACAATACTCCATAAAAATTGCTTTTAATATGACAAATCCTTGGTCGCACTTAAAAAAAATTTTTTTTTAAATTTAATCCGTTTATTTCTAAGAAACATACATGCATTTATGAACTTAACTGCTAATCTTAAATTAAAGAAAATATTTGAGTTAAGGAGTCTTAGTACATATGTATTGCTACTTATTTTATTTATACATTTTTTTTTTCGATTTTAATAAGTGTTTTTCAGTATATAACGAGCTTGGCTACAGGTTCGATTTCTAATGAGTCTATCAATTCATTTGGAAATCTATTCAATATCTGCGGTAATGTGCATTTCCATACCCGTCGCCCGTACTCATTGTTAGTTTTTTCGATCTCATATGTTGGAAGCCAGCTTTATGCGTATCACAAAAATAGACTTTTGAAAAGGTCATTGTCATTGCATCTCAACGCACCGGTCTGATGCAATTCCACATGCTGTTTCGAGTCTAGGTCTCGGGGATTACAAAAAAACTAGGTACTTACAGGCATGTACAAAAAAAAACTTTTTTTTTTATTAAAATGTTAACAGGTTTTACTTTTTCTTTTAAGTTATTTTTATCTACTTAAAGTTCCTCTTTCATACAAGTCGCAATATTAAGCCGGCAATATTGTTTTACACCGGGGAGGAGAGGGTCAAAAGTAGCCAAAATTATCTTACGTAATAAATGAATGACACCCAAAGTGTGCGACTGTTGCGATGGCAAATTTATATGAGAAATATTATGTTTATAACGATACTTCGTCCATTTGCGTTAAAGTATTGCCCCCTTATTCATAAACGTACTCTAAAGTTATCAAGCCGATAAAGTTCGTTTGTCCTTTTCTATCACACCATAAATTAAATATAACAAGATCATACCATCCCATACATTAAAATGCGACCGCCTAAGACCGCGCTTACACTCCACCACACATAGATGGCGCCACAAAAAAATGTCTTGTAGCTTTCGATTATACTTGTAGATGGCGTTAAGTGTCACTTTTGACATAGATTTACGGCTCGGAATTGACACTTAATGCCAATCTACAAATAATCGGTGGCAACAAGGCATTTTTTGTGGCGCCATCTATGTGTGGTGGAGTGTAAGCGCGTTCGTAGGCGGTCGCATTTTAATGTATGGGATGGTATGATCTTGTTATATTTAATTTATGATCACACCAATACGTCAGAAAGGGACAAACGAACTTTATCCGCTTCATAACTTTAGAGTACGTTTATGAATAAGGGGTTTAGTCTGCCCATGTTTCAACGAGATCTCTTAAATCAAATCACAATAACATAACAAGATATTCAAGATATTTTGCAGATCCAAGGTAAACTCCACAATGCACACCACAACTAAAGCCTAAAAAATGAATTCTATATCTTCCCCATAAGGCTCATATGTTACAAAATGTAAACGTATAGCTGCAGTGTAGTTCAACTAGAAAGGACAGAGTTATTACTCATTTTGTTGACACTTATGTTGTTTTGGATCTGATGAGTAGAAATATACCGGTTGGCGGTTTTTCCTTGTTTTGTAAGCGGGGATCTCCAAAGGTCTTGCGAGCTTGCTGGCTTACTAATAATGTTGGAAAACAAAGTACTTAAATGAATTAAAGTAAGGGGGTTCGTGTTCTTAGCTTTAAAAAACCGGCCAAGAGCATGTCGGGCCACGCTCAGTGTAGGGTTCCGTAGTTTTACGTATTTTAACTTCTGATTAGCAGAAACGTCTGCAATCGATGCCGTTAGGCTTAGAATAAATTTAAAAGTGGAAAATGTCTGCCCTGGGTGAGACTTGAACTCACGGCCTCTGGATCGATACTCCAGCGCTCTGCCAACTGAGCCACCAAGACTTCAACCAAGCCAGCGAAATTTTCCACTACTAAGGTCAATGGGACCCGTAGCGACATCTACCGTAAGAGTGTAAACTTCTTAAACGGCAACCGGAGTTCCAAGTCATATTGGAAATTCACCAGTTACGATGCGCTAACCATGCTAAATTTTACGTATTTTTCTCAAAAACTACTGAACCTATCAAGTTCAAAATAATTTTCCTAGAATGTTTTTATAAAGTTCTACTTTTGTGATTTTTTTCATATTTTTAAACATATGTTTCAAAAGTTAGAGGGGGGGGGACACACTTTTTTTTTACTTTAGGAGCAATTATTTATATTATCAAAAAACGTTTTTAGTAGACGCTTATTTATTGTTAAATACCTATCCAACAATATATATCACGTTGGGGTTGGAATGAAAAAAAAAATCAGTCCCCACTTTACATGTCCCCTACATGTAAAGTGGGGACTGATTTTTTTTACCTATAAAAACATTTTTTTCCACTTTTTATTTTACCACTTTGTCGGCGTGATTGGTACCAAATTTCAGCTTTCTAATGCTAACGGTCACTGAGATTATCCGCGGACGGACGGACGGACAGCCAGACATGGCGAAACTATAAAGCTAGGAACATACTACGCGGACGTCCGTCGTAAATCGACCGCGACCGCGACCGATCAGTGTGCACGGAACAAAACATCCAGCGAGCCAGATTTCGATCGGACGTCCATGCGCTCAAGGCCACGTCCGCGTCCGTCGACCGATAGTTTGCACGGTTATGTGTAATTTCATTGTCCAGATTCCCGTCCGCGGTCGATTTACGACGGACGTCCGCGTAGTATGTTCCTAGTTGACTACGGAACCCTAAAAAGAGTTAATGTTTTACTCTTGACGACCGGTCTGGCCTAAGTGATGGGGCCTTCTAGCATTGATGGGTTCAAATCTTGATAAGAGCATTTATTTGTGTATGTGTGATGAATTGATGATGAGTAATTACAGATGTCTTGATGCCAAAAATGAAAAGAACAAAAAAATTAACTACTTTCAAAAAATGACGATGGGGTCGAATAATCTTGCGCATAGGTAGTTTGATTTTTTGTTTGAAATAAGTAGACCTATCCGCAGCCAAGTGACTTTTTTGACATGTCCTTTTTCTTTATGCTTTATAAATGAAATAAATAAATAGATAAATATTATATAGGACATTCTTACACAGATTGACTGAGCCCCACGGTAAGCTCAAGAAGGCTTGTATTGTGGGCACTCGGACAACGATATATATAGTATACAAATACTTATATACATAAAAAAAAAGGGTCGTCGGTAAATATTATAGTTGATTTCTTACCAATTTTTTTTCTTGTGTGCATGTTTGAGATAAATAGTTATTTGTTATACAAGGGGGCAAAGTTGTATTTTAACGCCGAGTGTGGAATTGAAAAACGAGCAAGTGAAAGGATTCTATAGTTGAACCACGAGCGAAGCGAGTGGTTCGAGAATAGAATCCTGAACTTGCGAGTGTTGAAAACACGAGAAGTAAAATACATTTGCACCCGAGTGTAACACAAAACTTTTCGCCTCACTATAGCGAGGAAACTACAACGCAAAAAAATGCGTTTATCACTGCTTCCAGTAGTTCCACAGGTGGTAAATCATCTTTTTTAGTAGATTCACCTACTTTTATCAATTTTAAAGCAGTTAATTTGATTATATTCAAGGTCAAATTACTTTACCCACTAGTGGATAAAATGCGTTTTTACCCGCTGGTATTAAAGGACAAAACACGTGTCTCCGAGCTAGTGAGGGGAAAATGTATTTATAGACTTTGACGATGCAAAAGTGGTATATTTGATCCTACTTAACAATAGATATTTGTTTTATTATACAAGCGGGCAAAGTTGTTAAGTTGTAGATCGCTCTTTAGCGATAAGACCGCCTCTTGTTTTACCTCTTAAGTTGTTGTTTATACTTGCTATGTTGTTTCGTGTATTGAGGTGTGCAATAAAGAGTATTTGTATTGTATTGTATTGTTGTTATTTAACCGCACGCGCCAATATTGATACCCGAGTAAGCGAAAGATTCCAATGAGCGTAGCGAGTGGTTCAAAATGTGGAATCTTGAGCGTTGCGAGGGTTTCAATACACGATGGTTAAACAAAGTTTGCCACCGAGTGGAACACAAAACTTTTCACCATACCAACACGAACAAAATACTGACTATAAAACATGAAACTAAATCTAATCCATTAATTTATTCAATGTTTATTATTTAAAATATAATAATTTTACCTTCCAATAAAATTGTTATTATTTTGCCTGGTATATCCGAGGTCTTTATAGAGAGAGTACGTCGTAGACGTCGCATCGGACCGGTAGATGGCGCCATCGTTCGTTGTAAGTCGCTCCGGCGTCACACCGCCGCGATGTTGGTAGTCCCGTTTTTCCCCACCTGCAACACAAGGCCCCCCGCGCCCCGACCCGCCACCAGCCACCCTCATTGTTGAGGAGAAGTGCCGACGGTATATTAAGCCTACCAGGAAGGCATCACTCAGACCTCGGATATACCAGGCAAAATAATAACAATTTTATTGGAAGGTAAAATTATTATATTATTTGTGCCGTTTGTATATCCGAGGTCTTTATAGAGACCTGTTTATTATCTCCTGGTGGCGAGTCAGCTGGCGCGCAAGCCTTTGGTAGCCCTATTGGCATAGCATAGAAGAATAAGTGAATCAGTTGTTGAACCGATTTGACAGATGTATCAGTCGAAATAGCCTTCGATCCGCGAATATCTCGGTGCCAGAAACGCCTAAAGAGATTTTCGTGATGACGTTTAGCTTTAGTCAGCGAATAGTTAGAGAAATGACATTATTATACATCGCAGATCAAAACCAAAAAAGATGTAGGCGAGGCTGACTTGAGCAAGATACAAAAACCTTAGATACACTATTATTATTAACAGACACGTTATTTTATCAGGTTATAAACCCAATTTCAGACACAGAGTGTGGAAATTAACTGTAAAAGTAGTGTAACTATCTGTACTGTAGCAGGGTAACGTAATTGATACTGCTTTGTCAACCCTTCGTAAAAATTATCTAAATCAATATTAGCTTTGATATGACTATTTAAAGTCAACGTCTTACGTCCATATCAAACACAGAAAAAGGTCATCACTCACGCGCCCAAGGGCTATTTGTTACAATACTGGTATTTTCGATCAGACTATTTCGCGTCAAGCGAGCGCGGTTGCAAGCGAGACTCCTGAACTCTGAACTCTTTTTAGTGAGGGCATTTGAGGATACCGATCGCTCGGTAAAACTAGCCTAGAAGATGAAAAGTACGAGCGCTGTCGATTGCTACTACACTGGACGGAGGTATCAGTCGATTTCTTCAAGTCAGTCATTGACTCTTAGGGTAATGAAAAAATGAAAATGAAAATGAAAATGAAATATTTATTTTTCAAGTAGGCATAATAATCCATTACCTAATCCAAAACCCGATGCGACGGATTTCTACTTCGTGCAATGAAGGTCGACAGAGTAGACTGAGAGGTGGAGACGTCCGTGTCGCATCGCTGGTGGTTGCTGAACACGTCGTGGTAGCAGGTCAAGGGGTGAATTAAAACACCGCCACACATGCGCGCTTTAAGAGCGTAGGCGGAGCGCAATAATGGCGGTGCACCGCACAAACGCTGGCGTTGCGCCCAGTGGGCGCTAGCGGGAACTAACGAGCGCTGATTGCGAGCGCAACGCGCGCGGGACGCGAGCGGAATGCACGCGCATTCAGCGCGCTGATAGCGTAGCGTTAGCGCTATGTATGGCGGAGGCTTAATACGTACCGTTGTACGACGTAATGCAGGGCTCTCGCAGACGAAGAGGTACGATGACGGGCGAAGCAGAAGAAGGCGAGGTCACCGAAGGTCACTTACTTGGCTCCCAGGGGGTGCATACTGACCTCGTACGACAGTCTGTTGGAGTCAGCAGTTACTGTCGTAGTTACTCGTAACAGAAGAGATGTAATCCTGCCATCGTACAGCATAACATAACATACAACCGAACTGTGCATAGCATATAGTGCTATGCGAACCTTAATCCGGCTGCATGTCACTTCAGTCGCTAGCGCCACCGCCTGTTGAAGATTATTTTCCATCGGAAGAGCTTTACTTCGTACAATGTTCCGATTATTGAAGGTCTTATCGGGCTGCAGATGCAAGCAAAACAGGGGCGATTGGCCTACAGCTATCGGCAGCTGTACGAGGTAATGCTGGAAACTGCAGCGGTGCAACCTTCCTCTGTAGACTACGAAAGTTGTGAAATTGATGAAATCAGGTTCAACGATCGAATCAAGCACTATATTAATTCAGTATAGTCGAGCCAGATGATAACTACTGAAGTCCTCCTGAGTTCCTGGCCCCTTTCGCTTTGAGCTGGAATCTCAAGTTCACTAAGGCGAAGCGGGTTTATTTTTCCCAATTTGTTTATTAGAGGCTCGGCGAATAAGTTAATCTCTCGAATGGACAGTGGGCGCCACAAGCCTCCGGGAAATCGTCGTGTACTTGGAACCCCCGCGGCCAGATTACCGATCGGTTTTGGTGTCCACCCGGTAAACAGACGCACGCTCAGGATGCAGGACGCTGGCTCGAATTCAGATCTGGACATTCTGAAAGAGATTTTTTTTTAATTCCGCAAACCTTTACGATGTCTTTGACCTACACAATGAGCGATGTACAGGAATCACAGGGTCGTCTCGCGAGGCGCCTCTCCGATTAGATAGCTCGCGAACATCGTCAGGACACCCTCGCAGCAGTGCGGCTCCTCGTCCGGTTATTGACGTCTTACCTCGTTCCACTATGGGTGTCCAAACCACGTTAGGACGTAGCATCTTTAGAATTTATCTGTTCTCACTTCGGCGACGGAGGAGTCCTTGGTCAAAATAGAGTGTAAATACTGTCGTACTTCACGGGAACTGGAAAGAGAAGAGTGGATACCATAGTGTACGGGATGTCAGCTGATAGCGGCGCCCGGCGTCACATTGGAGGGTAGTATCAGCCTGGTCAGCAGCGATACCGTAGCAGACGGAGCCTGGATAGTCGTGGTCGTAGCACCATTGTAGGGGAAGACAGTGTTCGCGGTGAGCGTGACATCTTAGGCGCGACGGGCGTTATCAGCGTGGCGGCTAGCAGCACCAAGGGCCCACATCAGCAATCTTACCAGCTTGTCACTGCAGCAGACGCTGTTATGTTCGGCGGTGAGATTGAGACGGCCGTCGTCAGCTCGAAAGGCGTCTCGATGCCCTGTCGCGTCACGCAGTATCGTGCTCGGTGGCCCTCTCGAGGTCGCCGCCGTCAGCGCGGGAGGCACCGGCGCCAGCGTGGCAGTCAGCTACATCGGTGAACAGCATCAACAGAGTTCGCGGCGTCGTCACGGCAAACGCGGCAGGAAAATTAGCGACGCCTTCGCGGCAGCCGCAGTATTGCGCTCGGTGGCGCGATGAAGGTCGCCGCGTCTGCAATCTTACCTCGTGCGATCGAGGCGACATCAAGGCGCCAGCATCAGCGTGTCGGCCGTCGACACCGGTGGAAAACTTCAAGTAGCTTGCGGCGTTGTCACGGCAGACGCAGCAGAAGGATTGCGACGCCTGTGCAGCGGTTAACAGTATTACGCTCCGCATCACCACTGAAGCGCCAGCATAAGCGTGGCGCCCAGCAATACTGGTGGACAGCTTCAGCAGGATCGCGGCGTTGTCATGGCAGATGAGCTCGCTGCATCACCATCGAGGCGCCAGCATAAGCGTGGCGGCCAGCGATACTGGTGGACAGCTACAGCAGGTGGACAGTCAGCAGGATCGCGGCGTTGTCACGGCAGACGAACGCTCTGCATCACCATCGAGGCGCCAGCATAAGCGTGGCGGCCAGCGATATTGGTGGACAGCTTCAGCAGGCTCGCGGCGTTGTCAAGGCAGACGCACGCTCTGCATCACCATCGAGGCGCCAGCATAAGCGTGGCGGCCAGCGATACTGGTGGACAGCTTCAGCAGGATCGCGGCGTTGTCACGGCAGACGAACTGTCTGCATCACCATCGAGGCGCCAGCATAAGCGTGGCGGCCAGCGATACTGGTGGACAGCTTCAGCAGGATCGCGGCGTTGTCACGGCAGATGAGCGCGCTGCATCACCATCGAGGCGCCAGCATAAGCGTGGCGGCCAGCGATATTGGTGGACAGCTTCAGCAGGCTCGCGGCGTTGTCAAGGCAGACGCACGCTCTGCATCACCATCGAGGCGCCAGCATAAGCGTGGCGGCCAGCGATACTGGTGGACAGCTTCAGCAGGATCGCGGCGTTGTCACGGCAGACGAACGCTCTGCATCACCATCGAGGCGCCAGCATAAGCGTGGCGGCCAGCGATACTGGTGGACAGCTTCAGCAGGATCGCGGCGTTGTCACGGCAGATGAGCGCGCTGCATCACCATCGAGGCGCCAGCATAAGCGTGGCGGCCAGCGATATTGGTGGACAGCTTCAGCAGGCTCGCGGCGTTGTGGCGGGGGCAGAAGGTGGCCGCGCTGGTAGCCTGCGTATTGACGACTGATCACTAACGGCACGGCGCTCGCGTCGGGGCAGCAGCAGACATACTTACAGCGTCGCACGCGGCGCCTATGCGGCGGCCACAACGTTGTTCGGCGGCACCGCAGAGATGGCCATCGTTAACGAGGCGGCAACTTCTACGCAACCTCGGCGGCGCCGACGCGGCGGACAACACTGCCGCGGTCAGCGGCGCTATCGCAGCGCTACAGTAAGTTTCGGCGCCGACACGTGGCTTGGGGCCTCCGCACCGAATCGGAAACCGAACATGTTCTTTCTAAAATAATATGAATCTGCTCACCCATTCGTCGGAGAAATTCAAACCTCCTTGGAGCGCGGTATTCCTCCACCGCGCCCGCCGCCGCCGCCGCCGCCGCAGCCCGCAGGTCGCGCAGCACGCGGTCGCGAAGCACGTGGTCCCCGGAGCACGTGGTCCCCGGCGGAGCAACTTACCTACGTTACCGCTTATATTCTAGCGCGAAACTTTTAATACGCGGATAACACTTCCTACTTTAGTCTCGGAAATGCGAATAGTTTAAAAAGAAAACTGATTAACGGTAACGATTTTTGCAGCATGGAACTTTCTTACAAAAAAGTGGGTAGAATCATAAAGCACCGCTCGTTCATTTCTATAGTGAGAACCTCGAAAGACGAATAATGATCGCTAGCGAGGCATAATATATCTCATTATTCAAGACGAACGAGCGTAAATTAAAAGGGAAGAAAGAATTGACGGATGAAATTGAAAAATTTCATAATTCCGAAACGTTATAAGCCACTTTTTTTAAATAAAAACACGAATAACTCTGGTTTGACCAGAAATAACAAGGAAATAGAAACTAAAAGATTAATTTCGAGACACCATGCTGTAAAAATGTTCGAACGGAATACGCGACAACCGGTCACTTCGGCGTTCGACGAAACAATGATGGTGGCTGGTGGCGGGTCGGGGCGCGGGGGGCCTTGTGTTGCAGGTGGGGAAAAACTGGACTACCAACATCGCGGCGGTGTGACGCCGGAGCGCCTTACAACGAACGATGGCGCCATCTACCGGTCCGATGCGACGTCTACGACGTACTCTCTCTATAAAGACCTCGGATATACAAACGGCACAAATAATCATCATTTATAGGTAAAATCTACCTGCCCGCTTAAGACATCAAGTTAAGAAATTACTTTGCACTCTTGTGGATAAAATGCAATTATGCTATCCGTTTTCGAACTTCTTTAGCAAAGAATGCCTTTCTTATTTGGTGTGGTGAAAAAATAAAAAATTGATTTTTATCATATCTTTATCTAGAAAATTGTGACGTAATCAATGTATGACCCCACAGCTTTCCTTCCAGAGCTCGCCATGCTAACTCATTCCAGCAGGCCTGGTCGGTTCTACCACGACTACCACAGCAGCCCTGATAAAAACCCCTGGTCTGGGGACTGGCAGCAAGACTGGTTCCAAACAACCCCTAGGCCTACCAGGAGAAAAACTACCAGTACTACAACTGCAAGAATTGTAACTCAGAGGTAAGTCAATCTTTATACGCGACGCGACACTGTTGCCACCTAGTGTCGAGTAGTGGTACTGATAATTTACGCTATTTCACGCGTGATTGACGCTAGATGTCACTACGAATAACTCGCATTTACCGATGTATGAAGTTACTCTTTCCTTACTTATTTATCTATGATAGTAGGTACCTACTTCGAATGTAATTTATAGGCATATGTGAGTGTGTTTAGTAAAACGTCCCATTTTTTTTGTCGGTTACCATTAAAGCGAGATTTACTTGTATCTTTATATGAATAAACAGACAACGCGGCTTTATAGCAATCCACAAAGTGGGACGTTTTCCCGTGCACACTCACATGTCATCAACAAATCATGAAATTTATAGGAATATCGTCAAACGTGAAAATCAGTGCTTCGTTTTTTGATGATTCGACGAAGCCCCGCTACGCGGGGATATTTCTTAAAAATAAGCCCCGTGTGGTGACGGGTTAAGAATTTCACCACCCCCTTTCTTCCCGTGGGTGTCGTAGAAGGCGACTATGGGATATGGGTTAAATTGTGTCGTAGGCGAGAGGCTGGCAACCTGTCACTGCAATGTCACAGTTTGGATTTCTTTCAGCCCCTTTTTGCCAAGAGTGGCACTGAAACTTAGTAGTTCATGTGCTCTGCCTACCCCTTTGTGGGATACAGGCGTGATGTGTATGTATGGTTAAAAATAAGCTTACGGACCTATTTATTGGTTTAATTAAGACTAATGAAATAACGTGGGAAATTAATGATTGGGCGGATTTTATGATCGGCCGCCGACAAATCGCTGGAACAGCCTGGGGCCTAGATCGTACATCAACAAAGCCAAACGAAAATTATGGCATGTCGTTTTGAACCCCCGACGCAAAAACGACGGGGTGTTATAAGTTTGACGTGTCTGTCTGTCTGTCTTTCGGTCTGTGTGTGTGTCTGTCTGTGGCATCGTAGCTCCCGAACGGATGAACCGATTGAAGTTGAGTTAATCGGGAGTGTTCTTAGCCATGTTTCTTGAAAATCGGTCCACTATTAGCCGCCTTTACACAGACGCTCTATCGCGCGTGATTGCGCAATCGCGTATGAAAGAATGCGCGTGTAAAGACGACGGGCGGGGAAGGGAAAGAACGCGCGATTGCGTGCGCTGGAGCGGGCGCGCAATCGCGTGGTTGAGGTTGTCTTTACACGTACGTTCATTCGCGCGCGCAAGATGGCGGACGTACGCTCGTGGACTAAATATTTAGTGGTTGAATTACTTGCTCTTTATAAATCGATACTATTAATAACAATACACAATAATAATCAGTATATCGCGCACGATCAGCCTTTACACGCACGCTGTTTTCGTTCTCAAAAACTTCGACGCGCAATCACTCGCGAAAGAACGTGAACCTTAAAAACCAACAACACGCAATCGCGCGCGGTTGAGCGCACAGGCTTAACCGCGCGCTATCCTGTACCATTGAGTAATTATTACTTCGTATAGAGGAGCTATAGCAAACAACGAACGTGTCACAGCCTGTAAGCTGAAGGCGGGGCGAGGGGGCGGGGTGTGAACCAATGGCCTGCTTCCGTAACGTCGCAAGCGCTACGATTTTACTCGGCGCTTACGACCTTTCGGTCGCGATGATGAGCCCTGCATAGAGTGCATAGATTAGAAGTCGTAGTATAGAAGTGACATGGGTTTACATGGGCATTTTTTAATTTATGACTTTCAATTAGCGTGAGTTGTTAACAAAAAACATAAATCGCTGTTAGTTTTGTAATGATAATCAAGCTTGAAATCTGTATTTAAAACTAAACTTTTTTCACGTTCTGAATTTAGATTATAGCTTAGTATAATTCACGATGTTTTTATTGAAATTCCATGCTTAATTATCGTTGCAAAACCGACAGCGATTTAACTTTTTTTAACAACTCTGTGAGTTCCAATTTTTTCAAATGCCCACATTTTTTAAAGCTGTATACGGACTGAGCGTACATGTGTACACGTAGCCGCAACTGGATATTAGTTATTTATGTGACATTTGCATAATGGTAGGCATTAAAAGATGAGTGTTGTTTTTGTTGTGTTAATAAGATAACATGAGTGTTTTAATGCCTAATTATCCACATATAACTTTATCTACATCCATGTATGTATGGGCGCGGGTTTATCGTCCCATAGAAAATTTGAATTTCGCGCGTTTTTATACTCTCATAATTTGCTTGACCGTCTACCTACCCAAATTCATTCAGGCAGGTTAGGTACTGCACTTACATTTACATACTCACATGAAATTCGACACGCGTACTTATTGAGAATCTGTTATAGACCGACATGTCGGAAAACTGTGCAATTCTGACAATAATAATTAAATAACCTCTTTTGCGTCGATAAATATATATAATTTAATGTATGATAGGAAACTTGAACTAACTTGCGATATTGTCACGTCTGCTTTTGTTGCATTTTTTACTCTTTGGTTTCAACGAAACATGGCCGCCGCAACATGGCGCTTCGGCATGAGTTTATATTGATACATTTTTTTAAAAGTAAGCGTGTTTAAACAAAAATGCAGTAAACCTACGTATGAAAAGTCACTCCTTAGCTTTTGTTAGATTTTCCTGAGCAGTCTGTGCAGTACCTCACTACACATGACGGCATTATTTAGACGAAATATTTTTCATTGCGATACGTCAATCTACCACAGCCGTTCGGCACAGACTAAGCGCGTGTGTGCTGATCAGCTCTAAGTGTTGTTACACAAAATCAAGTTGAGGTGCCCTCTCTAGTTAACATAATTACTCAAAGTCCTGTACCCGGGAACGCGCGATAGAGCGACTGTGTAAAGGCGGCTATTGTCGCGGTCGGGGGTTTTTTCAAAATTTTAATTTTGTTTTTAGGTTATCTATCAATGTATTGATATCTGAGAAAAATCATAAAACAATTTCAGTTTCGAGCGTTTTCTATCAGCTATTCTTCGTTCTTCAACTTCTGGTCAGTTCTACCATGATTACCACAGCAGCCATGACAAAAACCCCTGGTCTGGGGGCTGGGGCCAGGGTTGGCAGAACTACTGGCTCCAGACAAGCCCTAAGCCTACCAGGCGGAAGACTACCACCGTTAGACTTGTTACTCAGAGGTATTAGAGCCTTTTCTTCCGCTTCCTACCTCTTAATCTGACCTTAGACTATATTAGAGTATGCATTATAGATGTCTAAAGTGGGTGATGAACGTACGAGCAAGTTCGCGTACTTAAAGATTTCAAACCGGTTAGATCGTCGACGACTATTACGCGCGGCGGTTTTAAAGTACGCGTACTTATGGTGACACACAATCGAATAAGTTTTTTTGCAAAAAAAAAAACATTTTTGGCACAAGCTTTTATTGCCGACTGTACCTTTCTTTCAACAGTTATCTACTGCTCTTCGAGACGTTTCTAAAAACCCCTTGCTCGATGGGGATACGACGTTTCATAACAGAGTTCCTAAGGCCACCTTTCTGCTCCATCATCAGATCGGCTCCATGATACCATAATATTGCATTGTCACGTGATTTACATACTTATGTGTACGAAATTTCAGCTCAATCAGAAACCGGGAAGTGGGTCAAATTTAGCTTCTACGTTTTGACCCAAACTAACATACTAACAAGGCAAGTTGAATAAAAGCTTGTAAAAAGGTCGCCGAGCCATAAGTACGCGTACTAGTTTGCTCATATGTCTATCAGTAACGCCCGCTTAATCTCTTACACATACTTAAGTAACTGTAGCAAAAGAAAAGCATTTCGTGACATTTTGTCCGTCTTAAAAAAATGTTTATTGTTTGTGTGCGCACGAACAAATCATTGTTCTATTCTATTCTATTCAAAATAAGTCCATAGGTAACATGTGGGTCATTTTCGTAGTCGACATCTAGCGGTAAGTAGCAGAATTATCGTTACCGTTATTTGATACTAGATGGCGCTACGAAGTTAAAGTTTGCAGTTAGACAATTTGTGCGACTGATATTTTTGTTGACGCTAGACGTCGGCTGCAAAAATATTAAGCGTCCTGGTGAAAAACATCGTGTTAGTTAAAATAAATATATTTTTCAGTACAGATGGTGTTTTTTTTACGCACTAGTGCGAGAAGTGGTTCATTATATGTCAGGTCGAAACTTCGGAGGGCCATCTGTACTGAAAAACTCGTGTCGATTTAAAACACTTCCTTCGGTGGTGTTTAAATTTATCGCCACTCGTTTCGAACTATATGTCATGTTCTGCATTACATTCTAAAATTTTTAAGCTAAAAATATTGTTATACATCAGCATCACATTATACATTGCCTAAATACCCACGATTTTTCATTTCATTTCAGTACTACCACAACACCCCCCCAACCTATCATCAGAGATGTCGAAATAAGACTTGGAGAAATGACCACCCAGGCAACTAACTCCCCCACTTCGAGCCCCAGACCCATAACATTCATACAAGATGAACAGACGCCCGTCAAAGATTATAAGCCTCAAATTATATCTGACTCAAATCGTAACAATTTCCAAAGTGTAGCTGAGGATTCTGCAATAAAACCCGTGCAAACAGGAACAGATATTACAAATAAAGATGGAAAACCTGTTTTTACTGCAAATAATCCTAATAGTTTTGGAATAGCAGTAATTAACGAACAAGACACGAAAAACGACGCCAAACCTCAAGATAATATTGGAACAGATGATTTTGCACCTATAAGTACTATAGAATCTGATAGTAAACCTGTTCAAGCAGATGGAAGCCAAAAACCAGCTGATTATAGTTTCGGACTAGCAGAAGTAAACGATGGTGTGTCCGATGATTATGAAACATATTTGGCGTCTATAGACGCAGCTGATGGTACAGGGATTTTTTTTAAATATGTAAAGCACGGTCCAGACTATGCGCGCGAATCACGACACGACGCCGCGAACGCGAGTGTGGATTCGATACGCAGAAGTTACACACTTGCGTTTGCGGCGTCGCGGAGTGATTCGCGCAGGAGTTAAGCCCTCTCCAGACTATGGTATGGTATGGTGTGGACTATGGTCTGGAGCGGGCTTAACTCCTGTATGCAGTCCCCACACGAATGATATGGGCGGCTGAATTCAATTTGTCTGTTTTTTTAATTATGTTTTTGTTATGTAAGTAAGTATACTAAATCTGCGTGTAGACAATAGACATGCGATGTGATGACAATTGTGAAAGAAATGAATGACTGAATTATAATGAGTTGTGTATCGTTAAATTTTTGGGTCAATCCGCGGCAAGATTAACATGTGTAACGATTTCATGGCATGTTCCATTTATTCACGATGCAAGTTCAGTGATAATCTATCTCTAAATAAGGGTTACTTTCCCTATATAAGTAAGTATAAATATGTATATATCCTTTCATTTGCAGCTGTAGTTCAAATAAATATTCAATGAAGTCGTGACCGACATTACTCGTACTTTTATGTGGATTCACCCCGTTTGAGTTTGTTGACTGTAAATACAAGTGGTGATATTACAGAATGATTTTAAAGTCGACTTTTTGGCACAGGGACTAGTAATGAGAAGAATAACAACCCATACGTCGATGAATCCTCGAGTATGTGGCACGTGGGAATTTATAAACAGAAAGAGGAACCGTCTGAAGACTATAATTATATATGCGGAGGAACTTTGATAAGGGCTGATATTGTTATTTCAGGTAAGTTCCGGGTGTAAAAATTAAGATTTTTTTTTAATACCGCGTCGGTGGCAAACAGGTATACGGCCCGTCTGATGGAAAGCGGTCACCGTAACCTATGGATGCCTGCAAATCAAGGGGTATCACATGCGCGTTGCCGGCCCATTAAAAACTTGTACACTCCTTTTTTGAAGAACCCCATATTGTAGTTCATCGGCAATACCTCGACAGGGAGCTCATTCCACAGCCGGAGCGTTCGCGGGAGGAAATTCCTCTGAAACCGCACGGTGCGCGACCATTTAGGTTGCAAGGTGTGTGGATGAGCGCCCTGTCGATGGCGAGCGGTGCGATGATGAAACAACACACATGTGTTACTTCCATAGAGGAATAAGTAAATAAAGAGTTGTAACTCCATACATCAGTAAATGCAAGTTATTTGTAGTGACATCTAGCGTCATCCACGCGTCACTTTAAATAACTTGCATTTACTGATGTATGGAGTTACAACTCTTTCCATACTTATTGCTCTGTGGTTACTTCCGTGGGACGTAGAGTTTTCATATTGGCTGATCCAATAGAGTCTGGCTAGTGAAAGTTGAATCCAGTATTTTTTTAAACGGCAACATATTCCTGAGCATTTCTTTTTTTTTGCCACTTTTATGAAGTGTGATATTTTTGAAAAAAAAATATGTTATTTCTACTCAGAATTACTAACTTTTTCAATCCTAGTAGTTAAAAAAATTGTTTCATACGATTTTTTCTTATTTTGTTACCATTTTCCATACATGTTGTATGGGGTAACAAAAGAGGAAACAAACAAAAATGTATGGAAATTCTGGGACACTTTTTGTCTCCCAGTGAGATTGAAAGTACTCGTGATTCTGAGTACAATTGACCTAAAATTCCCTAAAACAATCAAAATTTTTTTATTGGCAAAAAAAAAAGAAATGCTCTTCTGGTATTCTGGGGATCGTTTACGATATCTGTCCGATCGATCGAAGCGATGAATCGTACCGTGAAGGGCTTAACATGGAGCTCACCAGTTCACCGGTTCGGTTTACCGGTTAAGCTTGTTCTATTAGAATATGCGCGCGAATCACGGCGCGACGCCGCGAACGCGAGTGTGGATTCGGTACGCAGAGAGATCCACGCGGCGTTGCGCCGCACAGTCTGGAGCGGACTTTGTCATTTGACATTTGCCAGTCGCTTTTCGGTGAAGGAAAACATCGTGAGGAAACCGGACTAATTCCAATAAGGTCTAGTTTACCCTTCGGGTTGGAAGGTCAGGTGGCAATCGCTTTCGTAAAAACTGGTAAAGATTTGTTGTCAAAGCGGACCCTAGGCTCCCATGAGCCGTGGCAAATGCCGGGATAACGCAAGGAGGATGAGTCTGGAGCGGACTTTAAATGCGTTTTCACATTATCCGATAGGCTTTAAGTTAGTGTATTGAATCATTTCAGCGGCGCACTGTTTCTTGTCTGCGGGGCAGCCACTACCGACCGCGCTGTTCAGTGTGGCGACGGACAAAACGTATCCTGCCTATGAGTACGCGTTAGACCCACTGGCACAGTACGCTAAGGTAAGGGCACACCTCGGACACTGGCGATCAAATATATGAAAGAGGCGCGTTCCTAGCACACAGTCTAAGCTCGTGTAGGTGAACGCGTACCATGCTTGTATGAGTGAAATATGACAGGTCGACTGCTAGCGGGTTTGACAGGCGGTAACTGTCAGGTAACCGAGAGGGGGTGGGCGGCACTTTCAGCGAGGAGTGGGAGTGGCCATACTGTACGATAGTACTCTTTATTATACTGTGGTAAGGGGATCAAACAATTAAAATATATGGTAGGCGTATCCGAACTAATATTATAAATGGGAAATTGTGTTTGTTTGTTTGTCCGCCAATGTGATTTTTTAAGTGGAGATAGTTGATGGCATAGAGTATATTGAATAGTATGGTATAGAGTTATCAGTCAAGATTTTCGAATGCAGCGCCATCTATTATTAAGTTACGACAACTTTTCATGTGAATTTCCACGCCTAAACATTCCTTGTAGCACATGAAGCATGTGGACCTTTTGAACATGGAACGCCACATATATATGGCGGGATTAAGAATAAGAATAAGAAGTGTTTATTGCCTTATACATACAATTATTAAAAAACTATTACAGTTACAACAAGATGAGTTATATCTATTAATATAGTGAGTAAAAATACATGCAGAGATAATTTTTCGTATTGGGCAAAGGGTTTCGGTCTCAGCGTGTGCCGGGACAAGATGCCCGGCGCTGGTTTTCAGACCGATCCCAGACTAAGGACGGTCGGAGAAAATTACAAAGAAAGTAGGTACAATTGCGCTCATAATTGGGTATACATAACAATTCATTAGTGCTACTACTATTATCCTATGTGACATCAGCGATTTTGCCATACAAATTTAAAAAAGAAAATAACAATCAAAATAAAAATTAAAGAGAAAATTATAAATTAAATCACATTTACATCAACGAAATTTCCAAAGAGTAGGCATCTATTATTAAATAGGTTTGATGTAACCGTTCACCATTCACATAAATAACTATTTCAACACGAAATTATTTGCCTAAAAAGATGACAGAAATAAAATTTACAAATTAACCGTAGAATGTCGTTCGCTAGTTTACAGGTTGTACAGCGACATCTAACGACATAAAACTGACCAGAGTATTACTTATACATTTTACGACAACAAGTCGTTAGCCAGTTTGCGGGGGTAACAGTGACATCTAGCGAACAACTTGCACTACGGCATATAATTGTTTTTCACGCCCTCTATCGTTGGTTTTCCTAAACATATCCTAATTACATCGGATTTACTATTTCCTTTCACTGAAAACACCGTGATTGATGGGATGAAGAGTGAAAAATAAAACAAGAAAGCATAGATGAATAAGTAAGGAACGAATTGTAACTCCATACATCAGTAAATGCGAGTGATTTGTAGTGACATCTAGCGTCAATCACGCGTCAAATAGCGTAAATTATAAGTACCCCTATTCGACACTAGGTGCCAACAGTGTTGCGTCTACCAAAAATGAAATATTAAAACAGTTTAGTTTAGTTTACAACTTACATTACAAGCAGAAGGAATTGAAAACAGAATACTGATTAATACTATTGTAATATTAGCTAAAAATTGTTAAGCATTAGACTTTTTGTTCGTCGCGACATCTATTGACAAGTAGCAGTACTGATAATTTACGCTAGTTGACGCGTGATTGACGCTAGATGTCACTACAAATAACTCGCATTTACTGATATATGGAGTTATATATTCCCTTACTTATTCATCTATGTCATAAAGTAGTCATAAATTAAACAAAGAGTAGGTATTATATAATTAGGTTATCCATACTAATATTATAAATGGGAAAGTGTGTGTGTCTGTTTGTTTGTCCGTCTTTCACGGCAAAACGGAGCGACGAATTGACGTGATTTTTTAAATGGAGATAGTTGATGGGATGGGGAGTGACATAGGCTACTTTTTGTCTCTTTCTAACGCGAGCGAAGCCGCGGGCAAAAGCTAGTAAGAAATAATTGTAATTAAAATAAGTACATAATTATACTATGTAAGTTGCTATGCCGTTACAGGATCTGTACCTGTTACATTTATATGTAATGTGTATAGTATGAATTTTCTGAGATGAACTTTTCGCTTTAGCCGTAATCTGTTAAACAAAGGCCTTTGTGTCTATTGTTCACGGCGGCTAGCTCCCGTTTAAACGGCACGTGCTATAATCTTAATGTAGTTAAAAAGCAACTATCATGATAGTAATAAGGTTCAAATCCATAATAAGCCCTTTCGGAGATAACACGTTTTGTCATCTTCAAAAAAAGTTACCTGCATACTGCAAACTGTTTAATAAATTTGAACCTTATTGCTATCATGATAGTTGCTTTTTAACTACACTGAGACTTTAGCACGTGCTGTGGAAACGGGAGCTAGCCGCCGTAAATAATAGACTACTTAAACTCCATTTTTTATCTCTTCCGTAATATTTTTGTCTGACTACTCCTTCTAAATAACCTGGTACTGTTATATGTGTATTTATTTATATATTTATGCATTTAGTTATTTATCTTTATATATGTATGTTTATGTATAATTTTTTTTTTTTTTTGCCTATATTGTGCGATAAGTTTATTTCTTCGAATTTGCTGACACCTACTGACATTATGTAAATTTATCAATTTCCGCTACCTTAAGGTTGTATGGAAGAAATCGCTCTTTAGCGGTAAGACCGCCTGTTGTTTACCTTTGTTCGTGTTTCTTCCTTGTTTTGTATTGTTGTATTTTATCAAGGTGTGCAATAAAGAGTATTGTATTGTATTGTATTGTATAATAGAAACAAATGCCTTTGTTTAACAGATTACGGCTAAAGCGAAACGTTCATCTCAGAAAATTCATACTATAATATTATTGCAATAAAGATTGATTTGATTTGCTTAGGTATCGTTCGATCTACAGTTCTACACCAATGTATGAGCAATAAGGTTTATATCTTCTGGTATATTATACCTTGTCCTATATTTACAGATACAAAACATAACGATGACAGGCTTGGTCGAGCCTCACAAGCATCTGGACCTAGCCATCGTGTATCTGATGAGGCCGTTCATATTGGGAAGCCTCAACAGGCCAGTATGCCTCAGACTCGACAGAAAATTAGAAGCCCAACAACTTGTAGAAGGAAGTGTAGGGACGGTTGGTATCATAGGTCTAAAATTAATTTGGACTAAAATTAATTAAATTGGACTAAAATTACTCTTATGTAGCTAGGTACAAGGGGACGTGTTAGTTTGCACAATACAATACAGTGCGTTAATTATCTAGATCACGGCAGTGGACGGCTTCCGCTGGACGCGTCCCCTTGTTCCTAGCTTTAAATCAATGTTGCAGATAGCAAGCTGGTCCGCAGTTGTGAGAGGTAAATGTATACTGCGACGGCACCGCTGGTTGCACCTGCCGTTCGTTAGTAATAACGTGTGTCAGCCGGAGGTGCATCGCAAAGCTATAGAGTCACAAGGGTCACAACCCTATCCACCTGGAAGCGATAGGTTCTGCGCTGGCACTGTCAACAGTGAGTAACTTTATAACCAAGGTTTATTCATAGATTGGTCCATCGGTATAAAAAAAAAAACATAAAAAGAACTTAAACTACTAAACTTAATCTAACACAATAAATATAAGAACAAAAAAAAATACAAATAAAAAACAGCGGCGCCGGACGGTAGGGTACCCAGAAAGCTGGTAGCATTGCCGCGCTGGATCGTGATGCTTATTCGCTGCGCAAGAAATGAACCAGCCCTCTGGTCACCCGTAACATCAATGAGACGCCTCGCCAGCTCCCTGAAAACAGAGTGTGCTCCGGGCCCCCAGGGTCCATGGGTCTCCAGTCTCCACTCCAAACGGCTCAAACATGCAACCAGATTCTATGATTGCACATTAACAATTTGCTTTTTATGTTTTTTTATACTTTATAATCATATTTTTCTCATTTTTTTTACTAGCCTAGTGTAGTGTTCCACTGCTGGGCAAAGGCCTCCCCTCGCTTCTTCCACTCAACCCTGTCCCTGCGTAATCCTGCCAGCGTGGATAGAATGCGTCCAAGTCATCCCGCCATCTCTTCTTCGGTCTGCCTGAACCCCGGCCTGCACCCTCTACGGTGTTCCGTGGGTCCCACTCGGTAACCATTTTGGCCCCCCGTTCAGGGAACATGCGGCAGACATGTCCAGCCCAGTTACACTTAAGCGTAGCGGTCTTGGCACCTACATATGCAACTCCATATATCATCTCTCATCTAAATATATAAAAGAAGAACTGATTGACTGACTGACATATCAACGCACAGCCGAAACCGTTGGTCCTAGAGATTTCAAATTTAGCAAGTATCATCATCCTCCTTGCGTTATCCCGGCATTTGCCACGGCTCATGGGAGCCTGGGGTCCGCTTTGACAACTAATCCCAAGATTTGGCGTAGGCACTAGTTTTTACGAAAGCGACTGCCATTAACCTTCCAACCCGAAGGGTAAACTAGACCTTATTGGAATTAGTCCGGTTTCTTCACGATGTTTCCTTCACCGAAAAGCGACTGGGAAATATCAAATGACATTTCGCTCATAAATTCCGAAAAACTCATTGGTGCGAGCCGGGGTTCGAACCCGCGACCTCCGGCACGAAAGTCGCACGTACTTACCGCTAGGCTACCAGCGCTTCAAATTTAGCAAGTAGGTTCCTTATAAGGTGTAGAGGAGCACTAAGTAAGGATTTTTCAAAATTCACATCCTAAGGGGATGAAATGGGGGTCCAAAGACAACGTTTGAATAAGATTACTTTTAGGACGCGGGCAAAGCCGCGGGAAAAAGCTGATTTAAAATATTGACATAACCCTTAAATGCATGAATTTTTATTTTAACGAGATATTAATATATGTAATAGACAATGGTTTTCTGACTCTGGGAAAAATAATAAAAAAAATATTTAAGATCGATTTTTATACTAAATCAGTGTTAGAAGTTAAATAGGCCAAATCTTATTTATATAAATATATCGTAATTGGTAAGTTTTATTTAAAAAAAAATACTACTATTAAAAAGGTACACTGTTTGTGAAACCTTTATGATAAAAGGTTTAAATATAAACTAATTACTAACTCCGAAAAAATCAGCCTATATCACATACTTACTAAAAATCGCCATCGTCCTGTTTTTTCACACTTTTCCACCATTTCATCTTAATCCTTAAATAATAAAGAGTAAATCATTCATTCATTAATCATTAAGTATATTATTTTTTCATTATTTTATGTCACAGTTTAGTTTTCTTTCAACCCCTTATTTGCCAAGAGTGGCACTGTAACTTTAGCAGTTTCATGTGCTCTGCCTACCCCTTTATGGGAAACAGGCGTGATTGTATGTTGTTATGTATGTTTTATATTATTTAATTTATTTAATTGTATATTAAATAATAATAAATAATGAATAATAATTAAGCAATAAATGTGATTTTGGATAGCTACATATCGAGCCACAGGCCATCAAATATATGATGCATATATACATCACCATGCATTTAAGGGTTTAAAAACACGTTCTTTTCTTTTTAGGCACAAATGTATGCGGTACTGACAGCGGTAATGGTATAATTTTTTTCGAAGACTCCATACCATACCTCCGCGGAGTGGCCACAAACCTGCCAGTCCCATTCTCCACTCGCGTCTTTACCAACATAGTAGACCATACGGGAGCATTGAAAGACTTCTGGAAAAACCTTACATCAGTCTACGATGTGGAAGAGTGTGAGAATATGTACAGAAGGGACCACGACGACCAAATTGGGGATGTGGAGGTACGGAACCATTCTTTGGCTGTTTGAGCCTCGTTTACATTAGGTTACACTTTGTAAAATAAAATGAGAGTCTCATCTGCGTCGATTTTATATTTTTCTCTTTGATATTGGAAAATTAAATGTCAAAGTGGAAAAAATAAAATATGTACTGTCTTGGTAAGATTTGGACTCGCACAGATCGCTAGCTCATCGGTCCTGAGCAATAAATACTAATTCTTACTTTTTAAAAAGGCTCTAGCGACATCTATCGTAAAGTTACAACACACATAGGTACTATCATAGGTACATAACACAATACTAGCCTTAGCCACAGTTGTGCAATAAAGTGGATTTGTATTGTATTGTATTGTTTATATATATTTTTTAATTTGTCCTTGTTTAAGCCTGACCCACCCAAGGAAGACAAACAAGTGTACACCGCGCAAGGTATAGGCTCCAGACCAGTGCTAGAACTGGCAGGCACCAGTGCACCCTCTTTACAATGGCACGTCGGAGTATATAGCAAGCGATGGGACCCTTACATGCAGATATGCGGCGGGTCACTTGTCACACGAGACTGTGTTATATCAGGTAATCCCTCTTACTCAGAACCAAAAAAGAACTAAATAAGGTATTGGCTTGTCACTAACTAGTGCCAGAGTGGCTCGTTACAGTAGCCCCTTCATTGCAGTGACACGTCGGAGTATATAGCAAGCGCTGGGAACCGTAAATGCAGATATTCGGCGGGTCGCTTGTCACACGAGACTGTATTATATCAGGCAATCCCTTTTACTCAGAACCAAAAAAAGAACTAAATAAGGTATTGGCTTGTCACTAGTGCCAGAGTGACTCGTTACAGTAGCCCCTTCATTGCAGTGACACGTCGGAGTATATAGCAAGCGCTGGGTACCTTACATGCAGATATGCGGCGGGTCACTTGTCACACGAGACTGTGTTATATCAGGTAATCCCTTTTACTCAGAACCAAAAAAGAACTAAATAAGGTATTGGCTTGTCACTAACTAGTGCCAGAGTGGCTCGTTACAGTAGCCCCTTCATTGCAGTGACACGTCGGAGTATACAGCAAGCGCTGGGAAACTTACATGCAGATATGCGGCGGGTCTTGTCACACGAGACTGTGTTATATCAGGTAATCCCTCTTACTCAGAACTAAATAAGGTATTGGCTGGTCACTAGTGCCAGAGTGGCTCGTTACAGTAGCCCCTTCATTGCAGTGGCACGTCGGAGTATATAGCAAGCGCTGGGAAACTTACATGCAGATATGCGGCGGGTCGCTTGTCACACGAGACTGTGTTATTTTAGGTAGACAGATAGATGATGATGGTTAGGTATTATTATTAGATCCTGTTGTCCCTCATCAGGGGCATAGGCTCTTATTAGGAAGGATTTCCACTGTTCCTGGTCCGTCGCGGCCTCCTCCAGGAGCTCCCAGCCGAGGCCCACCGAAGCGGCCTCTTTTTGCACCACTATCGGAGGTTTTCATGATCTACGCGGCCAAAACTATTTTATAGCTTAAAATGGTTACAAATAGGGTAAATGATACAAAAAATACTGTTTTTTAAATATTTGCATGGTATTTTTATTAAATTAATTGTTTACATTATTTTTCACTTATGGTACTAAGCATGTTCTTCATCTTCACTTTCTGAATAATCATTTTTCTCATTTGGCTGAGGTAATTGCAGCAGGGCGATAGTTCCTGGAAGAAACAAACGAATGATCCTTTTCTTTAAGATCCTCATGCTGCTTAGCAGGGGGTCTGAGCTTAGAAGTAGCCTATTGAATATGTCTTGATTGCAAGCTGTTCTTGAGCATTTTTTCGAGTAGTTCTGCCGATATATTCGAAAATGTTTATTTCTCGCCTCTGCTGCCTCTGCCGAAAGCTGTCCTATCAGTACTGATATGCGTGTTTTATTATAATACCTCCATGTATTACCACTTTATGAAGTGTCGGCGTCATTGGGTGCCACAGGTACAAATTACAATTCAACGTAAAGATTCAACGATTCCCGCGCATGCAGATATGCGGTGGCTCGCTTGTCAAACGTGACTTCGTTATATCAGGTAAGTGCCTTATTATCCCTTTCCCTTTTCTACCTTTCCTACTGCACATATTTTATCCGACTGTTGGCATAGACTCTACAGAAGATTAACCAAATCATGGCACTTTTAGTGCTTAAGATTTTATAGAGGCAGCAAATTTGAAAAGCGTAGGACTCACCGGCCAATTTTCTTCACGCATGTTTTCCTAAACCTTGACGTTGGCTGAATCATCAAAAAGACATAACTTTTTAACATTTACTGAAAATGTAGGGGCCAAGTTTTTTTATGTAGATAATTATTGAATCTATTATTGAATCTGAATCTTAATCTAACTCCCATCGAAAATTTGAATTTCGCGCCTTTTTATAATGCCAAGATTTGGTTAACCGTTCTTTAAACCCATTGGCAAGTGTATATTTGCATAACCAGAACGCATGTTATTTCCATAGTGGAAACTATCCCCATCTAGCGTCAATGCTGAAAATCATTCAGCATTGAACTTTTCTTTAGTCACAACATCTACTGTCAAGTATCAGTACTGATATAAATACGCTACTTGGCGCTAGATGGCGACTGCGTATATAATAAGCGTGTTAGTAAGGACACTTAAGTATGGAGTGACCAATTCTCTCTGCGTGGTCAAAAAGCGGTTCTTCTCCGAGATTACAGGGACAAAATTGTCCTCAAAACTTTGGCGGGTTGGAGGTTAGTTTAAAAATGTACCTTTAAGAAATTAAGTCTCTGTAAGTCTGTGTAAACTGCCAAAGATAGGGACATATGGAAATCGATGGAGGAGGCCTTCACCCAAAAAGGGTCTATTGCACCAGCATAATTAAATAAAAAATAATGTAGAAAAAAATGTAATAGTGCAATTAGAATAAAAGGCTTTTTTATTTTATTTTTATTCATTAAGTCTGTGTAAAAATCGTGAAAGTAAACGAATAATTCATTATACTTTCGATGTAGGCGGTCGGGGTGGTGTAGCGGTCGAACACGTCAGCCGCGTTAGCTGGAGACCCGGGTTCGATTCCCGGCTTCGCCACCAGTGGGCTTGATCGCTTTTTCTTTAGTGTATGGTATCTATTTCAGTTTATAATCATTATACTTTATAATATTATAAATGGGAAAGTGCGTGTGTCTGTTTGTTTGTCCGTCTTTCACGGCAAAACGGACGAATTGACATGATTTTTAAGTGGAGATAGTTGAAGGGATGGAGAGTGACATAGGCTACTTTTTGTCTCTTTCTAACGCGTGCGAAGCCGCGGGAAAAAGCTAGTATACTATACAAAAATGTCTCAAGAAAACCGTTGGTAAAGATTGTTGTTTGTTCCAGCGGCCCATTGCTTCTGGGACGACGTGAACGGACAGCAGGGGGCGAGCCAGTTCGCGGTGGCTGGCGGCAAGCTGTTCCGGCCGTGGAACGACACGCAGGACACATATGCGCAACACTCGGATGTGAGCAACTAGACTTAGGCTCCCCACAGACAGTCTTAAAAATTCATAATCTTAAAAAAAACTTGTATGCAATCTGACAGTTCAGATCTGTCAGTGTCTTGTCAGTGTCAGTTTGAACTGTCAGATTGCATACAAGTTTTTTTTAAGATTATGAATTTTTAAGACTGTCTGTGGGGAGCCTTAGAGTTTAGACAAATATAAAGGGCCAATACCGTTAATGTTAATTCAGCATTTCTTTTTTTTTGCCAATAATTTTTTTTTATTGTTTTAGGGAATTTTAGGTCACTTGTACTCAGAATCACGAGTACTTTCAATCTCACTGGGAGACAAAAAGTGTCCAGAATTTCCATACATTTTTGTTACTTTCCTCTTTTGTTACCCCATACAACATGTACGGATAATAGTAACAAAATAAGAAAAAATCGTATGAGACAATTTTTTTTACTACTAGTATTGAAAAGTCTAGTAATTCTGAGTAGAAATAGCATATTTTTTTTCAAAAATATCACACTTCATAAAAGTGGCAAAAAAAAGAAATGCTCAATTGACAGTTTGGCGCAAAGAAAGTAGCATAGAGTACTAGTATATTGAATAGTATGGTATAGAGTTATCAGTCAAGGTTTACGAATGCAGCGCCATCTATTATTAAGTTACGACAACTTCTCATATGACTTTCCATGCCTAAAGGTTCCTTATAGCACATAGAAATGTGGTCCCTTTAAATATGGAACGCCACATATTTATGGTGGGATTTCTAAATAGGTCATTCACCAACCAGTCACATTAATAACTATTTCAACGCTAACTTATTTGATAAAAAAGATAACAATTTAATTACTTATAATTAACCATAGAAAGTCGTTCGCTAGTTTGCAGGTGGTACAGCGACATCTAGCGCACAATTCGGACATAAAAAAATACTTATACATTTTACGACAACAAGTCGTTAGCCAGTTTGCGAGGGTAACGGTGACATCTAGCGAACAACTTGCACTACGGCATACCATTGTTTTTCACGCCCTCTATCGTTGATTTTCCTAAACATATCCTAAGTACATCGGATTTACTATTTCCTTTGACTGAAAATACCGTGATTGACGCATGTCGCTATAGATGTCCGGTAAGGGCATTAATTTGTGTGATGAGCACAGATATTTGTTCCTGAGTCATGGATGTTTTCTATGTATATAAGTATGTATTTATCTATTTAAGTATGTATATCGTCGCTTAGCACCCATAGTACAAGCTTTGCTTAGTTTGGGGCTAAGTTGATCTGTGTAAGGTGTCCTCAATATTTATTTATTATTTTATTTATTTACTTATATATTATATTGTATGGATTTCCAACTCTTCCTTTACTTATTCCTCTATGCTAATGGGACTAACTTGAATGCATCGTCACCTTGAGAGTATTTGCTCATTATGTGAGCATTTCTTTTTTTTGCCACTTTTATGAAGTGTGATATTTTTGAAAAAAAATGTGCTTTTACTACTCAGAATTACTAGTCTTTTCAATCCTAGTAATTAAAAAAATTGTCCCATACGATTTTTCTTATTTTGTTACCATTTTCCGTACATGTTGTATGGGGTAACAAAAGAGGAAAGTAACAAAAATGTATAGAAATTCTGGGACACTTTTTGTCTCCCAGTGAGATTGAAAGTACTCGTGATTCTGAGTACAATTGACCTAAAATCCCCTAAAACAATCAAATATTTTTATTGACAAAAAAAAAGAAATGCCCATGAATCCTTTTTCCGTTCGTACGCAGGTATCGGAGATAATCTTGCCAGTGCGCTTCCGCGGCGGTACCACCAGTTTCCAAGACGACATCGCCATCCTACGACTCTCAACTCCCTTCACATACGCTCCTGGCGTGCAGTCGGTGTGTGTCGACTTCAACCGGGAATTTGAAATGGAGCAGTTACAACCGGGGAATATTGGGACAGTAAGAACATCACTTAAACCACCTCTTTCAACTGATATGCTGTCTCTGTGACATTTTACCTGGTGCTTGGAGATGAAGTAGCTTCAACTGGGGAACACGAGGACGGTAAGAACACTGTTGCATACTGTTTTTCAGGATTCTATCATCATCATCCTGTCCCTGCCGGTTTCGGCCTCGGCGACTGGGTTTGTACCGGTTAGTGAGAGCGACGGTCGTGAGCTCTCAGGTGACTAACGTAGCCTATTTTTGCCATGAATGTGCGACCACACTCACTGCAGGTCAGCACCCCTCCAACGAAATTGTAATTTATGACCACTGGTGGCCTTTAACTCGTTGCGTTTCGCATCGAGATCCACTCGCCTTTGCTCTTCGAAGGCTTGCACTTTGTCTCTCCCTATATGCCTCCACTTCGGCCGATCTTGCGCCGAAGTCTCCCGTGCGACGGTTCAATGTCACATCTCCGCATGTGACGCTTCAGCACATCTTTGTAGCGCAGAAGTGAGAGTGAGTGTAGTAAGAAGGATTATATAGCCATCTTACGACTTTCAACTCCCTTCAGTCTGTGTGTGTCGACTTCAACAGGGAATTTGAGATGGAGCAACTATAACCGGGAATGTTGGAACGGTAAGAATATTCCTTTAGCTTTCAAGACGACATATCTATTCCACAACCTTCCACGGACGGATTTTACTTATTTAAACTTTATACCAAAAAAAAAATGTGCTATAGGTGAAAAACTTAAGAAAGTCACCTCTTGTATGCACGTTGTATGTGTGAGTGACGTGTTCGAATAGAGAACACATATTTAAAATTAGTAACACAAACAAAACAAACGCCTATTCGAACACGTCACTCACACATACAACAGGTGACTTTTTTAAGTTTTTCACCTATACACCTATACAACCTAGTCAACATACGACCGGACCTTACCGAGAAAAAAAAACTCTTTCTCGTGAACTGGCGTGAAAAAATTCCAAGGTCACGGTGTGGTGCAGTAGTTTGTTAACTTTGTTACCTACTTTCTAATCAATGTCATATCGCCAAACAGAAATACATACATTGTAAATACCTATGCCTTCTGCCAGATCCTCGGCTGGGGCCTGACGGAGGCGAACGGGACTCCATCGCAGCGCCTCACGTACCTGGAGCTCCCCTACGTGGCCGTGGACGAATGCTTCGCGGAGTCCGAGCCCTCCTTCCAAAAGTTCATCACTAGCGATAAGATCTGCGCCGGAGACACTGTTACTGGTAATTAATTTTGACATTTTAACACATATGTCAAAACTGAGGTTCAAAAGTGTTAAGCTTGTGTCAATTAAGAGATGGCTTCGCACTGTGATTACATGTTTTACTTTGACATTGACAGTAACTCTCTTTAATACTCGATCTACATACATACAATCACGCCTGTATCCCATATAGGGGTAGGCAGAACACATGAAACTACTAAAGCTTCAGTGCCACTCTTGGCAAATAAGGGGTTGAAAGAAAACGAAACTGTGACATTGCAGTGACAGGTTGCCAGCCTCTCGCCTACGCCACAATTTAACCCATATCCCATAGTCGCCTTCTACGACACCCACGGGGAGAAAGGGGGTGGTGAAATTCTTAACCCGTCACCACACAGGCTAATACTTGATCCTCTTTGGTATAAGCCAGCTTTAACATAATATTTTCTTCCAGGTAAAGCTCTCTGCCGCGGAGACAGCGGCGGCGGCTTCATTCTCTACTCCTTAGGCATCCCCCACCTCCACGGAGTCGCCTCCACCGCCGCTGGCAACGAGAACCTTTGCAACGCCTTCGCTCTCGCTGCCTTCACTAGTCTTTACTCTCACCGCGCGTTCCTGAGGGACAACGTGCCGGGCATAGAGAAAGAGTGTGTCAAACCAGAGACAACGACGGAGGCACAGAGAGTGAATATAGATAGGGGTGTGACGGGAGATGTGGGTAGTGTTGATACAGATAGGGTGGGTACAGTTGGTACGACGGGCACTCCGCCTGTGTATACGAATGTGCCGTATTTCCCGTATCCTAATCATTTTGTGTGCAATTGCAATTGTAAGCCTTAATTTTAGTATAATAAAATGATAAGAAAGACTGTTTTTAGTTATAATTGATGAAAAATAATAAACGTATACCTAATACCCGTTAATAATAATAATAGAGATAAGCAGCATTTGCTTGGTGGACTCTACGTGTTGGCTTCGGCTCCACGCACGCCACCCAAAGGTCCGGAATTGGTTTCCGTGATGGGAAAGACATACCTACAGAGAAACATTAATAACCTCATGATATCTTTATTAATATCAAGATTAAATTTGATTAAAGCGCAAATCTAATTAAGAAAATATGAAGAAACGCAAAAATCAAGGATATTCACATAGGATTAAATTAAATCAAATCAAAATCAAAATAATTTATTCAGCAAATAGGCCACAGGAGCACTTTTACACGTCACATGTACATATTTAGAAAATATCTAAAATTGAGTTGAAATTACAACTGATACTATTATATACTAATATAAATCTTCAAAATACTGCGAAATGTAAGTAAAACATCAGTTTTCTTACCAAAATTAGTTATTTCCGCAGTCGACATCTAGCGGCAAGTAGCACTACTAATAAATCCATAACTTGACGCTAGATGTTGTCAAATGATATGGCAAAACTTTACAACCAAGGCACGCACTTTTATTAATAGATGGCGCTATTGTTAATCTAAATTAAGTTTCGCTACTCGGCTATAGAGGGCAGTGTACTGAAAATTGTCGGGAGTGTAAACTACAGTTTGTTTTTTTCGGGTACCAACTAAAATAAGAAGTAATTTTGAAAATAACTAAGATAAATTTTATAATAGATTTCGTTATTCATTTTCAAGATCCATGTAATATTTGACTTTCGGTAATAATCGATTCATTCAAGCACTACATCTGTCATGTGTCAATGTCACTCAGCTGTCACTGTCATTGAAGTTCGCCGGTACCCTTCATACTGGTCCATACTTGTTTGTTATGTTATGATTTTCCTTAAATACAGAAAGTTATTTACTGTTTAAAACTGAGCAATGGAGCAATGGGAAGCTATAATAGAGAATTTGGAGCGTCCTCCGGATCAGTGTCACCGTACGTTCGAAAAAATATTGGAAACAGCGACCGCAATATTGAATACTGCGTCGAAACAGCTCGCCTCTTTTGAAACAGGTAAGTGAGCAGATTTTATAACGTTTTGAGGCTTAAAGAGAGTAAAAAGTGTCTTTAAACTCTTTAAAAGTCTCTGGAAAGCTCTGTTGAATTTCATCAAGCTATAAAAACGGAGTTTTCTCCTTGTAGACGTAGCCCTGAGCCTTTAAGTTTAAATAGGATTGGACCGGACACATCGGCCGTATGCCAAGCAACCTGTAGGCCATGATAAGTACTGAAAAGATACAAAAACGTAGCGCGGTATTACGGTAAACCTTTTGATCTTGAAGTCTTTTGAAAAAACAGATTATACTTTTTTGTAAAACTTTAAGCTTAGAAAATAACAATGACTATACAAGTATGTCAAAGATCCATAGAGAGAAGTGTCCTAAACATAAAATTAGTTGACAGAGTCAAAAACACAGAGATTAGAAAAAGAACAAACTTTATAGACGCGGCAAGACATATATTAAAACAAAAATACAACTGGGCAGGGCACATAGCCAGAATGAGGAACAACAGATGGACAAAAGTTGCAACATACTGGAACCCAAAAATTGGCAAGAGAAAGAAGGGGAAACCCAAAACGAGATGGGAAAAAGACATCATAGAAAAAATAGGAAAAACCTGGACAGAAATAGCTACAGACAGGCAAAAATGGAAAGAAATGCTAGATAACTACCTATCCATATTAGATTCGGAAGAGGCCTAGGTCAAAAGACCATTACGAACATAAACAGAAGAATATACATAAAAAATAAGAAAAAAAACAAATGAAACTAGTTCGTGAAAAGAAAGGCTTTAATAATAATAAATAATAATACATATATGCAGGCAACTAGCGGTCAGTGGAAAGATTGGCCTAATATTGCCAGGGATAACAGCAAGAGGGGGAGGCTTTTGCTCACAAGTTACAAAAAAACTCAATGGTTCGAGCCGCGGTTCCAACTTGTGACCTCTGCATAAAAGTTGCACACTTACCGCTAGGCCACTAGCGCTTTTCTTCCACCAGCACATTTTTTTCAAGCAGCTTTATTATTTTATTAATGAGCCTCAATTATTTGTTTATATGTGACATTATCTGGGTTAAGGGAAGGTCCCTCCCCATTGTCGGTGGCTCTTACATCCTGTGGCGTTGTATTTGTATATGAACATCACTCATAACGGCGTAAGCACCATCAACACTAAGGTCTCTTTACCCAGATAACGTCACATATTAAGAAATAAAAGTCTTGGCAAAGAATACCTTTTGGCGTAGAAACTCTAGGTCCATGGGGTCCCAGCGCGAACAAGTTGTTCACAGAAATCGCGAAGCGTCTGGTTGATGTAACTGGTCACCGAAGAGCTGGCGACTTTCTCACGTATCAGCATTGCGATACAGTGAGGAAATGTCGCCAGTATCCTTGGTACAATGCCTCAACGGCCTATTTTAGACATTAGCTAGCTTTTAAACTTAGTCTTAGTTTCTTATATATTTATGTAAATATGTTCATGTAAATGAAGATATTTTGATAGAAATAAATAACATAATAATTATTACTTATTTATTTTAGAATGGCTAGTCGAGACTCTTCTCCACTCTCCAGTAGAACTACTAGCCACCGTGTCAAAGCAGCGTAGTGATGAGGCGTGGCGCAAAGCTGTTGCCGATGCTCTGAAACTCTTGGCGACTGTGGCTGGACTGTCTCATAAATATTATGAGCAGATTGTTGATGTGAGAACTGTTCTATTGATACTTATTATGAAATAGGGGACCGATTTTTAACCCCCGACGCAAAAACGACAGGGTGTTATAAGTTTGACGTGTCTGTCTGTTTATCTGTCTGTCTGTGTGTGTGTCTGTCTGTGGCATCGTAGCTCCTACACGGATGAACTGATTTTATTTCTTTTGTCTGAAAGCTGAGTTAGTCGGGAGTGTTGTTAGCCATGTTTCATGAAAATCGGTCTACTATGTCACGGTCGGGGTTTTTTTCAAAATTTTAATTTTGTGGTTAGGTTATTACGCTAAGAACCAAAACTTCAGTTGAATATTGCCGAAATTATGCATGCCATAATAAATACGAATAATATTATTTCTATGTATCTGTAGCAAAATTTATTTCAGATCTGTCTTCTAAACTACGACCCTGAGCTTCGTAAACACGCGCTGTTGTGCCTCGCTGAGGTCGCTAAGCATTCAGACGCCGCTACCAGAGACTTCGCTAGACACGTTCAAGCATTGGAAGAAGCTACACAGTGCAGAGCACCTATTGCTCTTTTAGTCGGTAAGTAAGCATTTTTTTTTTGCCAATAAAAAAAAATGTTTTAGGGAATTTTAGGTTAATAGTACTCAGAATCATGAGTACTTTCAATCTCACTGGGAGACAAAAAGTGTCCCAGAATTTCCATAGAATTTTGTTACTTTCCTCTTTTGTTACCCTATACAACATGTACGGAAAATGGTAACAAAATAATAACTACTAGGATTGAAAAAGCTAGTAATTCTGAGTAGAAATAGCATTTTTTTTTTTCAAAAATATCACACTTCATAAAAGTAGCAAAAAAAAGAAATGCTTAAGTAACACTTTATCGCAACTGTCAAAATATTATGTATTAAATTAAAGGAAAAATGGAAAAATTCACACCTCCGGCAGGACTCGAACCTGCAACCTCTGGCTTTGCGCTTGCGGGAGCCATCACGCTCCTAACTGCTTCACGGAGGCCTGCTGGCTGTGTGCGAATTTATCCATGCCTTCCCTCAATTCTAAACGCCTTACGGCTCAGCCACGACATTGGTCTAAGCGCGACAGCGGTGAGCGGCAGCCATACGTGCGAATGAAAAGTCCTATCGCTGTGTCTCACTCCAATGTATGGCCGCCGCTCACCGCTGTCGCGCTTTTTTTTTTTAATACTACGTCGGTGGCAAACAAGCATACGGCCCGCCTGATGGAAAGCGGTCACCGTAACCTATAGACGCCTGCAACTCAAACATGCACACCACCCCATTAGAAACTTGTAGGTACATTCCTTTTTGCTGTGTTAAATACACAGTAAAAAGGAGTGTACAAGTTCCAAGGAGTTACACTCGTTATATTACATTTTCTCAAACATGCAATGAAATATTGTCTTTACGTTCCTTAAAATGGGCTGGGAAGTATCGCTTTTTGGGCGCAACAACTCGAGAGGACTGTAAAGGGATTTCATATTATTTTTTAGGCCTAGGCCTGCAAAGTAACTTTTTTTTATAAAATATTTTCCTTTAGAGCATTTTTTATTTATTTCATTGTATGTTTGAGAAAAGCACTATACATGCCTCGGCGTGAAAACGGATTCCCGGCCTCGTATCCCTATCCGGTATATACCCACTGGGCCGGAAATCCTCATTTTCCCGGCCTCTGATGTAATGTACTATTTAGTCAATACTGTCAATAGTCGTTTGTATGAAAATGCTTTATTTGTCTTTACGCAGGCGCCCTGTGCGAGCATCACCCGGCGGTCGTTTGCGACGAGCTCACTCGCATCTGGCGCGGGTATCTCAACATGCTCGATAACAACAAGAACACGGTAATACCTCATACTATTTAAAACATGTGAAACTGTGAAGACCGGTCTGTTTAAGCCAAGGACCATTTAATACTAGACTGATATAGCCCATACAAAAAACCGTACCCCTGAAAAAAGCTTAGTTTTTGCTTTAAAACTAGATGGCGTTGTTTCGTAACCCGGGAGTGGAAAAAAACATATTTTCACACATATTTTTACTTGTTTTGATATTATACTATGAATAACTATCAAAAAACTTTATTTTAATATCAAAATATTGGCTCAAAACACAATTTTTACAAATTATATTTTTTGGTCGGTCTCGAGTCGTCTCGACGTAGTTGTGATCGCTTCGCTGGCTAAGTTTGTTTGCATGTTGTCTAATTATTACCAAATAAAATGACTAGATGACGTTGGTGGACTAGGAAAATGTCACATCCGTTTCGTTGTTCGTTAATATAATATACTTAGGGCCGGTTTTTCAATCGCCAGATAAATATATCTATCAGATAAAGTTATCACTATCCTTTTCATCACACGTATAAATGACAATGACAGCTAACATTTATCTGACAGATATTATTTATCTGGCGATTGAAAAACCAGCCCTTAGTGATAATAAACCTATATGTTGAGCTCAAATACGTTCAACAAAACGCAATCATTGTGCCAACAGATGTGACATCTGACATCCATGTCACATCACAAATGTCATTGTATGATTTATTGAATATTCATAATATATGGATATTAAATATTTTAGAATCGCAGCAGCAATGCGAGTAGAGATACAGAATTAATAACTGTATAAATTAATAATTGTATGACCAATGATCTCATACATAAATTTACCAGTTTAGGTGACAGAAGGCGAATCCAATTTGTAAACATTAAATGTGCTAAGGAAAAGAATCTTTCCGATTTTCAACGGGACACGGCTGAAGCGGCGAGCTGGTTTCGACTGCGCCCATGCATCTCAATTGTCCAGAAAGTTCATTCGAAGATCATTTTGCTTATAATAATCTGAGTGATCACAGTGAACGGTTTGACAGTATTTCAGCTAACATGTAGAGAGACTTGCTAGCTTCGTCGGTCAGGCTTCGTCTTGGACAGAACGCGGATAGTTCAGCGTTTCTTGTATGTCACTCCGAGCACCCTAACCATCGGCAGCGTAGGCCATGCACTGGCCGACTAGGTGTGGCACTTTGGATTACGTTTTTATAATAAATTAATGATAGTTTGTATTGTTTTGGTAATATATTTTCTACTCGTATACTACTCGTTTGGTACTCGTGTAAACCTAAACTGAGATAATAAATAAATAAAAAGAAATAATTAGTGAAACTCTGACATAAGTAATAATTAATGAGACTAAATGCGTTTCCACATTATCCGATCCGATATCGGATGTAGGACTGATACCCCATACATTACAGGCGCTATCTTGGATTTTTTCCATTTAAATCCTTCCGACATCCGATATCGGATCGGATAATGTAAAAACGGACTAAGACAATAGATACCTTGTTAGTGTTATATACCTATGCCTATTTATATTGTATATATCCCACCAAAAACATTCTGTAAAAAATAGCTAGCCATCTCGATGGAGCTGCTTGTTTATCTCTAAAAAGTAATGAAATCTACATAAAGTTCCTTACTGCGATTTCTTTATTATTATAGTTAACTAGCCTTTGCCCGCGGCTTCGCTCGCGTTAAATTCGAAAATCTCTCCACAAACTTCCATCCTCCATTCTAAGGAAGTGGGGGGATATAAAAAGAGACAAAAAGTAGCCTATGTCACTTTCCATCCCTTCAACTATCTCCACTTAAAAAATCACGTCAATACGTCGCTCCGTTTTGCCGTGAAAGATGGACAAACAAACAGACACACACTTTCCCATTTATAATATTAGTATGGATGTTGTGTGACTTGGCCGTTGAAGTGTAGCGGTGCTGGCGACAGATTGGTGCAATGGTGTCATGGAGCACCTGCTTATAAACTTCTTTATACCCTTGTGTATAAAGAAGTTTATAAGTTTCATATTCGATGGTCCGAGCTAAGGTTCGTAAAGCCATGAAGCCGAGCTGATAATCATTGACGCTAAACGCCGATCGAAACGCAGTCTGAAGTGGGTGATAGACGTACGATACGAGCAAGTATGCGTACTTATGGCTCGACAACCTTTTTCGATTGTGTGTCACCGTAAGTACGCGTAAAAACCGCCGCGCATAGTAGTCGATCACCCAACGCGTACTTGCTCGTACGCCTATCATTCACTTGACGTCGCGCAAACACTTTATGGAAAAAGCGGGTTTTCGACAACTACCAATAAGATTTTATACATTCAAAAATCTTCAATAATACTCAACTGTTTCGGTCGCACTCGTTCAAATATACGATAGGATTGGTGTGAGCGAGACGGTCAGGAGATTGATTGTCAACATGATATCTATCATAAACACCGTTCGAAATGGCCTCATCAAAATCTAAATTTTAAATATATTGAAAGTAATATTACTAATCATTGACGTCACGCTCAAAATGAAAGAGATAGAAAATTTGACAGTATGGTACTCTTTTGCATGATTGTCATAATTCAAAATAAGAACGATGGCTTGCGTTGTAAACAGGGACTGAAACATGACACGGGCCCCTAGCGTCATCTATATACTTTTCACTGTATCACTTGTAATGCCGTTGAACTACCGCGTGCGTATTTAAAAAAAAAACGACATTTTTATTCATATGATACTCTTAGTGACATCTAGTGACATAGATTTACGGCTGCCAACGGGGTACGGTATTTAGTATGGACTCTGCTGGTCCTTTATAATCGTCCTTGGTTTAAGCTTACTGGGGCTGTTATAACTTAGTAACTTTAATTCTAATTTTTATTAAATTAGGACACTTTGTTCGGTTGTCGTTTGTTTCCTTTCTTTTAGTGAATATTTTAAATATATGATTTTGACTCATGGAGACCATATACATCTCTAAGGAGAATTAGATTAAGTAGATATACATTTTATCTTTAGTTGTGACATTTAGAGTCATTTGCACCTCTAAAGTAATTTTAGACTTTTTCTTTTGTATTTGTACTTTTTATATTTAGTGTAGTTCTTGGTTGTAATTCGACATTTAGAGACCTTCTACATCTCTAATTGTATAGAGTTAACTTTAGTTAGAACTTAGAATTAGTATATAATAGTATCAATTGTAATTTCAATTTTAAATATTTTCTAAATATGTACATGTGACGTGTAAAAGTGCCCCTGTGGTCTATTTGCTGAATAAATTATTTTGATTTGATTTGATTTAACAATTGCAAGCGGGACAGCCTGGCAAAAAAGTGTAGAATTACTAGAAATGGAACTATTTTTTTTTATCATAGCAACACTTACTGTCCTCATACAAAAGTGACTTACTAACTCTGTTATTTATTAAAAAATATTTTTTTTCTTTCAATATGACATTTATTTCAGTTTTTAGTCGTGTCTTAGAATGCAAGTAGCACGATTTATACGATAATAGGTTTTTTTCTTAATAGGCTACTTGCCTCCTAGTCAAATCAATTTCTTTTTAAGAACTGTCAAAACGAATTTCAACGACTCGCTACTATGGAATTAATATGAAATCGAATTGAGTGACGTCACGGCTAGGGAATGCAATCTCGCCGAGATTGGGGCCCAGGCGAGATCTCGGGAATTCATGAAGCCAATCTCGCGAGATCTCGGCAATTTCGAGATCTCGCGAGATTGGCAAGTTTGTGGGTTTATTCTTGTAAATAATCACAATAAAGCAATGTATACATATAGTATAAAAATAATAAGAATGAATGATATTATAAAACAAATATTTATTTTGACTATTTTTCATTTATGTTTTTTACATTACATATTTAACATAACACTTTTAAGTATGGATTATCATGTAAGAAAATGAAATGAAATTATTTATTCACGAGTGAGTAAAAAGACGAAGCGTGCCAAAATCGCCAATGTCGAATTCGTTGACTTGCCTACAGTACTCAGTAGAGGCTAGTTAACTTCTTCATTGTATGCCGGAATGCGGATCCGCATTACAGGAAACCATATGAAAAAAATAATCACGACATGCAAGAGGTTAAAGATTCCGCAACGTATCGATTTATGGATGAAAGGATAAAAATGTATTTAACATTATAAAAGTCAAGGTTATCCCTAACGTTATTAAATTTACCCACATAAAAACATTAGATAGGTATACTCAATTATGTTATGTGTGTTAGTTGACTACTAATAAATTACATAAAAATATTAGACTACCAATACAATATGCTTCTTAAGCCCGACAGTTAAATATGAAACTAAAATAGAAATTAAAAACAGAAATAGATATATAATAACCTATCTATCTCAATATCTAACAAAAGTCTTTCCCCAAAAATTCGTAAAATAGATGGTTTATATATATAAACCATCTAATTTACGAATTTTTGGACGAACGCAGAGCCATAAGTGTAATACTACAATGGTGTATCAAGCAAATTGCCCTGACGCCTTCCGAATTCTTCCGAAACGGTCCAAATCTGTCATTCGTCCTTCCGAACATTTGACTGAGATAGGTGAGTTGAGCGAAATAAACGAGTTGAATCTTTAGATCTCTTCTAAGTTGACTAGTTGTCGAGTTCAGTAAAATGATATACTTCATATAAATCACTTATTTGCGAACGAAACATGTCTAGTCAGTTGGCGAGCTTCGAATGAGACGTTTTTTTATGCTCGAGTTCAATCTCGTTAATCTCGCGAGATCTCGTTCATTTTTCGGCCGAGATCAATCTCGCTAAAAATGACCGAGATCTCGTACAAAAGAGATCTCGCGAGAACGAGATTGCATTCCCTAGTCACGGCCAACTCAGTTACTTTATATATTTTTACCTGACTTATAAAATAAAAATTGGATGCAAAATTAACTTCTATCCATGTTTTTCTTATATTCATCTGATGCTTTATTTCGTACACGGTATAACGCCCCGTGCCCGCGTGCGTTGTCCGTGTGGTGACGGGTTAAGAATTTCACCACCCCCTTTCTTCCCGTGGGTGTCGTAGAAGGCGACTATGGGATATGGGTTAAATTGTGGCGTAGGCGAGAGGCTGGCAACCTGTCACTGCAATGTCACAGTTTCGTTTTCTTTCAACCCCTTATTTGCCAAGAGTGGCACTGAAACCTGAGTAGTTTCATGTGCTCTGCCTACCCCTTCATGGGACACAGGCGTGATTGTATGTATGTACGGTATAAAATATTCCATTTTAAGTACAATCAAGTTCCCTGTTTACGTAATAATTTTAGGACACAGTGACTAAAGCAGCACTAGAAGGCGTGTGCAGTTTGTTGAAGCATTTCGGCGATGAGCTGCCCTGTGCGGAGCTAAACCAGTTCTACGACAACCTCGCCAGAGTATACCTCGAGAAGAATGGCTGTCAGAACGGTACGAAACAAGATTGATGGGCATTTTCATAAGTTAACTCGCTGTCAGTTTTGTAAAAACAATTAAGCATAAAATCTGTCTAATAACCTAACCATAAAAAAAACCCCGACATAGTGAAACGATTTTCATGGATGGGCGAAACTGCATGGACAAATCATGAATGAATTCATTACATTAACACATTCACGACTAGGCAAAAAATGGCGCACTACTTCAGAAACCGGTCATAATTTGTAACCGCCCGCTTGTATGGCAACAACCCGCCCAGCGGGTTAAATTCTCTGAGCAAAGCTTACGAGTGCCCGTCAGGCGGGTTCTTGTAAAGCCAGTTTTAATAAATTCTTCGTACACTTTTGCAGCTGCAGCTTTTGCAACTCTGTACACACATGTTCTGATATTATATTTGTTTTCAGTATGCTACACAATCCTGGCCGAACACGCATCGTTGTTCCGCGAGCGAGTTTCACGAGACCGTGCGCTTCGCTCGAAATTGTGGGGCGCCGCCCCCGCGGAGACTTTACTTAGTATCTACTCAGTGGTAAAGTCTGTGGACAAATCAGGATTAGTGGTAAGTTATTAAGTGTATAATCATGTTACTATCATAGTATTAGCACATTCTGCGAGCGAGTTTCAAGAGACCGTGCACTTCGCCCGAAATTGTGGGGCGCTGCCCCCGCGGTGACTTTACTCAGCATCTACTCAGTGGTAAAGTCTGTGGACAAATCAGGATTAGCGGTAAGTTATTAATTGTATCATCATGTTACTATCATAGTATTAGCACATTCTGCGAGCGAGTTTCAAGAGACCGTGCGCTTCGCTCGAAATTGTGGGGCGCTGCCCCCGCGGAGACTTTACTTAGTATCTACTCAGTGGTGAAGTCTGTGGACAAATCAGGATTAGTGGTAAGTTATTATCTGTATTATCATGTATGTATGTATGTATCATGTTACTATCTTAGTATTAACACATTCTGGAAGCGAGTTTCAAGAGACCGCGCATTTCGCTCAAAATTTTGGGGCGCTGCCCCCGCGGTGACTTTGCTTAGTATCTACTCAGTGGTGAAGTCTGTGGACAAAACAGGATTAGTGGTAAGTTATTAAATGTATCATCATGTTACTATCATAGTATTAGCACATTCTGCGAGCGAGTTTCAAGAGACCGCGCACTTCGCTCGAAAGTATGGGGCGCTGCCCCCGCGGTGACTTTACTTAGTATCTACTCAGTGATCAAGTCTGTGGACAAATCAGGATTAGCGGTTATTTATTAACTGTATAATCATGTTACTATCATAGTATTAGCACATTCTGCGAGCGAGTTTCAAGAGACCGAGCACTTTGCTCGAAATTGTGGGGCGCTGCCCCCACGGAGACTACTCAGCATCTACTCAGTGATGAAGTCTGTGGACAAATCAGGATTAGTGGTAAGTTTTTATCAGTCGAAAATAGTACATTACGATACAAGTGCGGAAAACTGAAATATGTTTTTCAGTACTCGCTACGCTCGCGGTTCAATATTGGAATCTTTCGCTTGCTCGGGTATCAATATTGGCACGTGCGGTTAAACAACAACTTTTCTCCCTTGTAAAACAATAGTACATTACATCAGAGGCCGGGAAAATGAGGATTTCCGGCCAAGTGGGTATATACGGCCGAGCGAGCGTGCGAGCGAGGCCGGATAGGTATACGAGGCCGGGAATCCGTTTTCACGCCGAGGCATGTATAGTGCTTTTCTCAAACATACAATGAAATAAAAAAAAATGCTCTGAAGGACAATATTTTATAAAAAAAAATTACTTTGCAGGCCTAGGCCTAAAAAATAATATGAAATCCCTTTACAGTCCTCTCGAGTTGTTGCGCCCAAAAAGCGATACTTCCCAGCCCATTTTAAGGAACGTAAAGACAATATTTCATTGCATGTTTGAGAAAATAACTTTTAAATACTGCATTTAGGTCTTTATAATGTTTTTTTTTAACATTACAGAACATATTAACAACCGAAGTCCTCCCACACACGGCGTCACCGTCCTACCAAGTCAAAACGACAGCGCTACGGGTACTGGGCAGCTCCGAAAGTTTCGGAGATCTGTCCCAGTTTGTAGATATACATACACTGGAGTATGAGATGAGGACGAAAATGTCGTACGCTGATGCTGAGCTTGTGAGTACTAAGTATAACCACTATCATATATCATATGTTATTCAAGGCTTGGAACCGGTTTATTTTTACCGGTTAAAACCGGTTTATTTCGATTTTACTCCGAACTTTTTAAAGAACGCGAACGTTATGAGAACTTTATTTTAACCGAAATAAACCGGTTTATTCGACTAGCGGCTAGACGCACCTAAATACCTACGTTCACTTAGCGAGTTTTTTGTTTGGTTAGAACAGTATTACCTATCATTCTGCGGAATAAACCGGTTTATTTTGTTCTAAACCGGTTAATCGAACGAAACCTTTATGAAAGAGTTCTCCTAAAAACCGGTTTAAAAATAACGGTTTTTCGAACGAAAACGAAATTTAAAGGTTTGTCCGCAAGTACATGATGACGGTTTGAAAAAACCGGTATCCAAGCCCTGATGTCATTTGCTGTCATGTGGTATAAATAAAAAAAAATTATTAATTTTCTCTCGCAGGTACTATGGTGCGTAGAATACAGCCTGCCAAACAGCGAGCGACTGATACAGGCGGCCATTTTGTTTTACGAGAACCTGCCGCAAACTGTGCGTAAGAAGATCGTTGTTATTGGCATCAAAAACACATAAACAGGGTGTCCACTTTCTGGAAAGTCAGGGAAAGTCAGGGAAAAGTCAGGGAAGCTCATAGTGGTCATGGAAAGTCAGGGAAAGTCAGGGAAATGATTTGGAGGTCAGGGAAAAACTTGGCACCAAGAAAAAAATCAAAAAGTATTGAAAAAATAATATGATTTCTTGGGTTGGCCACATCCATGACAGCAAAGATGGATTCCCGGTAGTGATTTTAAGGCCACTTAAAATTGTCTCTTTAGACTTTTCATGACAAGTATAGTACCTGGCCTCCATCCCAGTGATTGCTAACGAGATATATCTTCATGCTCTAGCTGACCTTAATTTATCCGGCCCAAAATCGTAGATGTGTAAAAATCCACATTTTTTTTTACATTGCGTGCCCTACCCACATATTCCAAAATGGCGAAGGGGTCGGGAATAAATTCAGTTATTGTGATTCAGATTAACTAGAAAGTTGCACCACAATGTCACCGTGTACAACATTCATAAGTCAGGTGCTTCTGTTAGGGCGATGTGAAAACGACAAAGATAAAGTTACGTCGCTGTCCAAGTATCTATCCGACAATTCAAAGCGGAGTTCCTCATAAAGCTAATGGCGCAAAACGTCACATAGAGGCGCAATTTGTATGAGTCAAAGGAGCATAGGAGGATAATAAGCGTGACGATGAGAGAACTTCAAACACTTGGAAACCTAAAGGCATCATGTAGTGGCAAAACACCTAAATGGGCATCCCGACGCTGACAACAAAGAAAAAATTTCGCGCTCGCTTCGCTCGCGTTTACTATTATTCATTTCATAAATTTAAATTCCCTTTATTTTTCGTGAAAGTTTCGTGAATTTTTCATGAAATTTAAAATTTTTTTGGAATCATTCCGCAACTTGCACATAACTACTCTGCTCTGATAGACTAGGTACTCCATTTTGTTTCCTATGTTATGTACATAATAATTACTACCAGTCCCAGGGACGTAAAAAAAGGGGAAAAAAATTCGCGCTCGCTGCGCTCGCGAGATGTTTTTTTCTAGTGTAGAATATCTAAGGGCGCCGAAACCCAAACTCGTTCTACCATGATGCACGGGCCGGCACTGGTATAGCCAAAAGTAAATGGCGATAACTACCAACTACAGATTTCGTTTACGTTAGTTTTATAAAACCAGAAATTAAAGTTTAATAGTTAACCTTAGGTACAAAAGTATGAACTGCCTTGCAAATTTTAATATTTCGTACTTTAGAAAACAAACATATTCTGGAAAAAAAATTGGATTGACAGACGAACAGACAGACGCACGAGTGATTCTTAAAAACTTTTAGGTTTTTTTTTCAAGACAGAAAAAAAACGTTTTTTTGCAACCCTAAGCAAAAGCGGTAAAAATTTAAAATTTGGTCAGGGAAATTTTCTTAAATGGTCATGGAAAGTCAGGGAAAAGTCAGGGAATTTTTTTTGGGTTTAGTAGTGGACACCCTGATAAACTCAAGCCAATTCCAAGGGGGGTAGGCAGAGCACAATAGTGAGAGATAGATACAGGCGGCCATTTTGTTTTATGTGAACCTGCCGCAAACTGTGCGTAAGAAGATCGTTGTTATTGGCATTAAAAACTCCGCAACTGAGTTAAAAAAAGTAAGTATACACATACATAAACTCAAGCCATTTCCAAGGGGGGTATGCAGAGCACAATAGTGAGCGATTGATACAGGCGGCCATTTTGTTTTACGAGAACCTGCCGCAAACTGTGAAGATCGTTGTTATTGGCATCAAAAACTCCTCACCTGAGTTAAAAAGAGTAAGTATATACATACATAAACTCAAGCCATTTCCAAGGGGGGTAGGCAGAGCACAGTAGTGAGAGATGGATACAGACGGCCATTTTGTTTTACGTGAACATGCCGCAAACTGTGCGTAAGAAGATCGCTGTTTTTGGCATCAAAAACTCCGCATCTGAGTTAAAACGAGTAAGTATTTAGCGATAAGAGACCTCTTAAGTTGTTGTGTATACTTACTATAGAGACCCAGAGCCCCCGCCAGACCTTCCTCAAATTCTCAAGGATGAAACTTTGGGACAATGTAGAGTTCATATCGGCGGTTAATGTGTGCATATTTTCTAGTTCGGCCCATCGGCCAATTTTTTGCTATCAAGTGATGAAGGTGAAAAAAAAAAAGTGCTTACTTTCCTTAAATTCTCAAGGCTGATTTTTATATATGTGTTAGAGCACGTTGTTAGAAATTGGTTATCATCAATGCCAGACCGTTTCCGCCGGCCATAACTTTTACCAGACGCGACAAAGTTGGCAAAAAACGACTCTAACTTACCTCATTTTCTCAAGCCTGATTTTGATATATGATACCCAGGGACCTGTAACTAGACCGTTTGTAAGCAGCCAGACCAATCGGATGGACCCAACCATCCGCCAGACCGACTTAAAGTTTCGATATGAGCATTAGTAGAATTGAAATATTCCGGGTCTATAAAAGCTAAAAACTTGAATTTTCTACATTAAGCTACGTGTATATTGTATACTTGACGTAATAAGCGACTTTCAAAAATTTTACTTCTAAGGAAATAAAAAAATGAAAGTTTATATGTGGTGCAAGATTAATTTTAAGCTATGAATTTTATTTACACTGCGTAAGTACATGTGTATTTTATTATAAATATAACTTTTACCAGACGCGACAAAGTTGGCAAAAAACGACTCTAACTTACCTCATTTTCTCAAGCCTGATTTTGGTATATGATACGCAGGGACCTGTAACCAGACCGTTTGTAAGCAGCCAGACCAATCGGATGGACCCAACCATCCGCCAGACCGACTTAAAGTTTCGATATGAGCATTAGTAGAATTGAAATATTCTGGGTCTATAAAGCTAAAAACTTGAATTTTCTACATTAAGCTACGTGTATATTGTATACTTGACGTAATAAGCGACTTTCAAAAATTTTACTTCTAAGGAAATAAAAAAATGAAAGTTTATATGTGGTGCAAGATTAATTTTAAGCTATGAATTTTATTTACACTGCGTAAGTACATGTGTATTTTATTATAAATATAACTTTTACCAGACGCGACAAAGTTGGCAAAAAACGACTATAACTTACCTCATTTTCTCAAGCCTGATTTTGATATATGATACGCAGGGACCTGTAACTAGACCATTTGTAAGCAGCCAGACCAATCGGATGGACCCAACCATGCGCCAGACCGACTTAAAGTTTCGATATGAGCATTAGTAGAATTGAAATATTCCGGGTCTATAAAAGCTAAAAACTTGAATTTCATACATTAAGCTACGTGTATATTGTATACTTGACGACTTTCAAAAATTTTACTTCTAAGGAAATAAAAAAATGAAAGTTTATATGTGGTGCAAGATTAATTTTAAGCTATGAATTTTATTTACACTGCGTAAGTACATGTGTATTTTATTATAAATTTAAAGAAGAAAAGTAAATTAAACTTTTTTTCGGTCGTCGAACAAGGTGGTTTAAAATTAGTTTTAAGATCGATCCTTTTTAATTTGTGGGCGAGGGACCTCACACTATGTATAAAGGCACTATGTGTATGTTGCATATAATATCAAATCCCTCGCATACTACAAAAGTTATTTAAGCATTTATATAAGTTCAGTTAAAATGAGGTGGAAAGTATAAGTGTATATGTTGTGTACACACGTAAAGTATTCTAAACTTTTTATAACGGCATACATGTATTTGAAGAATGCCAAAAATGTATTCGTGTCTGAAAATTCAGCATCTCCGACATGGGTTATAACGGGGTTGATGATGTTCGTATTGAGTACAAATGTTTAAACTTCCTAAACTTGTAATTCTAAAGTTCGTCACTTAGGTATGTTACCATGTTTTGTAGAAGAAAGGAAATTCGTTTAGTTATATACCGTTGTAACATTGATTGTTTACTTCTTTGAATTGAATATTTAATTTATAATGCACTGTACCAATTTGTTTTTTCCTTGTTTACGTTATTTATAATATAACATTCAATTCGTTATTCAAGTTTTTAGCTTTTATAGACCCGGAATATTTCAATTCTACTAATGCTCATATCGAAACTTTAAGTCGGTCTGGCGGATGGTTGGGTCCATCCGATTGGTCTGGCTGCTTACAAACGGTCTAGTTACAGGTCCCTGCGTATCATATACCAAAATCAGGCTTGAGAAAATGAGGTAAGTTAGAGTCGTTTTTTGCCAACTTTGTCGCGTCTGGTAAAAGTTATATTTATAATAAAATACACATGTACTTACGCAGTGTAAATAAAATTCATAGCTTAAAATTAATCTTGCACCACATATAAACTTTCATTTTTTTATTTCCTTAGAAGTAAAATTTTTGAAAGTCGCTTATTACGTCAAGTATACAATATACACGTAGCTTAATGTAGAAAATTCAAGTTTTTAGCTTTTATAGACCCGGAATATTTCAATTCTACTAATGCTCATATCGAAACTTTAAGTCGGTCTGGCGGATGGTTGGGTCCATCCGATTGGTCTGGCTGCTTACAAACGGTCTAGTTATAGGTCCCTGCGTATCATATATCAAAATCAGGCTTGAGAAAATGAGGTAAGTTAGAGTCGTTTTTTTTTTGCCAACTTTGTCGCGTCTGGTGAAAAGTTATGGCCGGCGGAAACAGTCTGGCATTGATGATAACCAATTTCTAACAACGTGAACTAGAAAATATCTAACATGTGAATATATAAAAATCAGCCTTGAGAATTTAAGTGAAAGTAAGCATTGTATTTTTTTTTCACCTTCATCACTTGATAGCAAAAAAATTGGCCGATAACATTTATTTATTTTATTTATTTTCTTCTAATCGAACTAGTATGTAAAATATACAAAACACAAAACACATTAAACGCCGATGTGAACTCTACATTGTCCCAAAGTTTCATCCTTGAAATTTGAGGAAGGTCTGGAAGGCCTGGGCACGCTTGATCTCTTCTTAACGAAAAATGACGACGGTACAGTGCGTTGAAGTTTCGCGTGACGTCACGCCTAGGTACAATTTTAACTTAGAAGTGACGTCACAAGCCCCCACTCCGGGACTTTGATGCTCTATATCTTTGTATTTTTTCATTAATTAGAAAAAGCGAAAAATATCTGTTCAGTATTTTTGGACGATCTAACTGACGGACTAAACAGAATGCATTTTTTTATGTAGTCGTCATCCCTATTACTAGACGTAGCAATCAAGCCAACTTAATATAACCACACATAAGATTTCCCATATTAATTTATTTATTATGGGAACGCAATCGCTTGATCCAGATCATACATCAGTAAACTAGTTTTTTAAAGGTGCGCGGGGCCCGAGGGCCCCGCGGTGTTCTTTTTTTGTTTTGCTTTATTGTTTTTTTGCTTTTGCTTTTTGTTTTTGTGTTTTGCTTTTGCTTTTTGTTTTTGAGCTATGCTTTTTTGATTTATTGCTTTGCTTGTTTGCCTTTGCGTGCTTGGGAGCACTCTCTGCCCGCAGCTCGGCCTGCGGCCTCGCGTGCTTGGGAGCCTGTCAGACACGCTCCGGGCCTTCGGCCCTCCGCGTAGTTACTGATGGGGTTGTAGGGAAGTTGGAGCTTAAACACGACCCAATAGTAAAAGTGTCTTGAGAAGCTCACGACGGGCCTGCGGCCTGCGGCCTCCGGCCCGTCGTTTCGCTTCTCTAAGGCACTTTTACTATTGGGTCGTGTTTAAGCTCCAACTTCCCGGTCCGCCAGAGAGCCGATCAGGGACGCTCCGGGCCTTCGGCCCTACGCGGAGCTCGGCCTTCGGCCTTCGCTGGGTTTCGTTTCGAAGCTCCGCGTCGGGCCTTCGGCCCGCCGCGTCGCTTTTTAGACACTTTGATTATCGTTCTGCTTGGGAGCACAGTCGGTACGCAGCTCGGCCTGCGGCCTTCGCGTGCTTGGGAGCACTCTGCCCGCAGCTCGGCCTGCGGCCTTCGCGTGCTTGGGAGTCTCTCAGACACGCTCCGGGCCTTCGGCCCTCCGCGTAGTTACTGTGGGGGTTGTGGGGAAGTTGGAGCTTAAACACGCCCCAATAGTAAAAGTGTCTTGAGAAGCTCACGACGGGCCTGCGGCCTGCGGCCTCCGGCCCGTCGTTTCGCTTCTCTAAGACACTTTTCCTATTGGGTCGTGTTTAAGCTCCAACTTCCCGGTCCGCCGGCGAGCCGATCAGGGACGCTCCGGGCCTTCGGCCCTACGCGGAGCTCGGCCTTCGGCCTTCGCTGGGTTTCGAAGCTCCGCGTCGGGCCTTCGGCCCGCCGCTTCGCTTGTTAAGATACTTTTTGTTATTGTTTTCTTGGGAGCACAGTCTGCACGCAGCTCGGCCTGCGGCCTTCGCGTGCTTGGGAGCACTCTGCCCGCAGCTCGGCCTGCGGCCTTCGCGTACTTGGGAGCCTGTCAGACACGCTCCGGGCCTTCGGCCCTCCGCGTAGTTACTGTGGGGATTGTAAGATTTGTAGGGAAGTTGGACCTCCGGCCTGCGGCCTCCGGCCCGCCGCGTCGCTTTTTAGACACTTTTACTTATATTTTCTTGCTTGGGAGCACTGTCTGTACGCAGCTCGGAACTTGGACCGGAGCAATGACCGTCGGGCTGTAGAACGCTCCCTCAGGCTGGTAGGGAAATTTGACTTTGTCCCCTCTCGCCGCCGTTTTTGACTTTTCCAAAAATTTTTTTTTCTCATTTCTATTTTTGGCCCCCGCTCTTACCACGTGCCAAATTTGAACGCGCTCGGACCGAAAATTAAAAAAAAAAAATTTCAAAGTCGGCCATTTTGAAATTTTGTAAATGCCATTCGATGGACCTCAGATAACTATACAACATTAGTTTAAGCACTATTAACCTTTTTCCTACCGTTACGGAGCTATGGGGATTTAAAAATAAAAACCTCCATACAAACTGGTCGGGAAATTTGACTTTGTCCCCTCTCGCCACCATTTTTGACTTTTCCAAATTTTTTTTTTCTCATTTCTATTTTTGGCCCCCGTTCTTACCACGTGCCAAATTTGAAAACGCTCGGACCGAAAATAAAAAAAAAAAATTTCAAAGTCGGCCATTTTGAAATTTTGTAAATGCCATTCGATGGACCTCAGATAACTGTACAACATTAGTTCAAGCACTATTAACCTTTTCCCTACCGTTACGGAGCTATGGGGATTTAAAAAAAGGACCTCCATACAAATTTCAATTGGCCTTCAAAGGGCGCCATTTTGAATTTTTCAAAATTTTCTTTTTGTATACTAATCTTGGGGTGGCTGTCTACCCGTGTGCAAAATTTCAGCGCGCTCGGACCATTTTGAAATTTTTCAAAAAAAAAAGTCGGCCATTTTGATTTTTTTTTAATGCCATTCGATGGACCTCGGGTGACTGTATAACATTTGTTTGAGCACTTTTCACTTCTTTGTACCGTTACGGAGCTATGGTAATTAAAAGAAAAACCTCCATTCAAATTTCAATCGGCCCTCAAAGGCCGCCATTTTGAATTTTTCAAAATTTTCTTTTTGAATACAAATCTTGGGGCGACCTTCCACCCGTGTGCCAAATCTCAGCGCGCTAGGACCATTTTGAAATTTTTCAAAAAAAAAAGTCGGCCATTTTGAATTTTTTTTAATGCAACTTTTTTCTACTCGGATACCTGTATGACATTTGGTCGAGCACCCCCCGGCTATCTCTTACGGTTTAAAAGTTGCCATACAAAATAAAAGTGGCCAGTTTTCCCACATTTGTAGCATTTTTCATTTTTTTTTTATTTCATTCGAATCAAGGCCACTTGGAGATTCTATGACCAAAATTTGAGCTCTCTACGACAAACTTGAAAAATCGTCAAAAAAAAAAGTCGGCCATTTTGAAAAAAATATGGCGGCGTCAAAAACTGCCCAGGGTCCTCTATGACATTTGGTCGAACACTCCCCGGCTAACTCCAGCCGTTTGGCCAGGCCGTCCGACATTTTTTTACCCGGAACCGGTAGACCGACGGTCTGATCTATCCGGGGTCGCAGGACCAACTTCTATACGGCAACACCAAACACTGCCACCTTCAAATCCCCCTTCTGGCTATTTTTTGAAAAATGTCAGTCGGGTTGTAGCTTTATATTATATAGACTAGTTTTTTAAAGGTGCGCGGGGCCCGAGGGCCCCGCGGTGTTCTTTTTGGGCTTTTGTGCTTTGCTTATTTGTTTTTTGCTTTTGCTTTTTGTTTTTGAGCTATGCTTATGCTTTTTGTTTTTGAGCTATGCTTTTTTGCTTTAGCCTTTGCGTGCTTGGGAGCACTCTCTGCCCGCAGCTCGGCCTGCGGCCTCGCGTGCTTGGGAGCCTGTAAGACACGCTCCGGGCCTTCGGCCCTCCGCGTAGTTACTGTGGGGGTTGTAGGGAAGTTGGAGCTTAAACACGACCCAATAGTAAAAGGGTCTTAGAGAAGCGAAACGACGGGCCGGAGGGCCGATCAGGGACGCTCCAGGCCTTCGGCCCTACGCGGAGCTCGGCCTTTGGCCTTCGCTGGGTATCGAAGCTCCGCGTCGGGCCTTCGGCCCGCCGCTTCGCTTGTTAAGATACTTTTTGTTATTGTTTTGCTTGGGAGCACAGTCTGTACGCAGCTCGGCCTGCGGCCTTCGCGTGCTTGGGAGCACTCTGCCCGCAGCTCGGCCTGCGGCCTTCGCGTGCTTGGGAGCCTCTCAGACACGCTCCGGGCCTTCGGCCCTCCGCGTAGTTACTGTGGGGTTTGTAGGGAAGTTGGAGCTTAAACACGACCCAATAGTAAAAGTGTCTTGAGAAGCTCACGACGGGCCTACGGCCTGCGGCCTCCGGCCCGTCGTTTCGCTTCTCTAAGACACTTTTACTATTGGGTCGTGTTTAAGCTCCAACTTCCCGGTCCGCCGGCGAGCCGGTCAGGGACGCTCCGGGCCTTCGGCCCTACGCGGAGCTCGGCCTTCGGCCTTCGCTGGGTTTCGAAGCTCCGCGTCGGGCCTTTGGCCCGCCGCTTCGCTTATTTAGATACTTTTTGTTATTGTTTTCTTGGGAGCACAGTCTGCACGCAGCTCGGCCTGCGGCCTTCGCGTGCTTGGGAGCACTCTGCCCGCAGCTCGGCCTGCGGCCTTCGCGTACTTGGGAGCCTGTCAGACACGCTCCGGGCTTTCGGCCCTCCGCGTAGTTACTGTGGGGATTGTAAGATTTGTAGGGAAGTTGCGTCGCTTTTTAGACACCTTTACTTATATTTTCTTGCTTGGGAGCACTGTCTGTACGCAGCTCGGAACTTGGACCGGAGCAATGACCGTCGGGCTGTAGAACGCTCCCTCAGGCTGGTAGGGAAATTTGACTTTGTCCCCTCTCGCCGCCGTTTTTGACTTTTCCAAAAATTTTTTTTTCTCATTTCTATTTTTGGCCCCCGCTCTTACCACGTGCCAAATTTGAACGCGCTCGGACCGAAAATAAAAAAAAAAAAATTTCAAAGTCGGCCATTTTGAAATTTTGTGAATGCCATTCGATGGACCTCAGATAATTGTACAACATTAGTTTAAGCACTATTAACCTCTTTCCTACCGTTACGGAGCTATGGGAATTTAAAAAAAAACCTCCATACAAACTGGTAGGGAAATTTGACTTTGTCCCCTCTCGCCACCGTTTTTGACTTTTCCAAATTTTTTTTTTCTCATTTCTATTTTTGGCCCCCGTTCTTACCACGTGCCAAATTTGAACGCGCTCGAACCGAAAATAAAAAAAAAAATTTCAAAGTCGGCCATTTTGAAATTTGGTAAATGCCATTCGATGGACCTCAAATAACTGTACAACATTAGTTCAAGCACTATTAACCTTTTCCCTACCGTTACGGAGCTATGGGGATTTAAAAAAAGGACCTCCATACAAATTTCAATTGGCCTTCAAAGGGCGCCATTTTGAATTTTTCAAAATTTTCTTTTTGTACACTAATCTTGGGGTGGCTGTCTATCCGTGTGCAAAATTTCAGCGCGCTCGGACCATTTTGAAATTTTTCAAAAAAAAAAGTCGGCCATTTTGATTTTTTTTTAATGCCATTCGATGGACCTCGGGTGACTGTATAACATTTGTTTGAGCACTTTTCACTTCTTTGTACCGTTACGGAGCTATGGTAATTAAAAGAAAAACCTCCATTCAAATTTCAATTGGCCCTCAAAGGCCGCCATTTTGAATTTTTCAAAATTTTCTTTTTGAATACAAATCTTGGCGCGACCTTCCACCCATGTGCCAAATTTCAGCGCACTAAGACCATTTTGAAATTTTTCAAAAAAAAAAGTCGGCCATTTTGAATTTTTTTTAATGCAACTTTTTTCTACTCGGATACCTGTATGACATTTGGTCGAGCACCCCCCGGCTATCTCTTACGGTTTAAAAGTTGCCATACAAAATAAAAGTGGCCAGTTTTCCCACATTTGTAGCACTTTTCAATTTTTTTTTATTTCATTAGAATCGAGGCCACTTGGAGATTCTATGACCAAAATTTGAGCTCTCCACGACAAACTTGAAAAATCGTCAAAAAAAAAAGTCGGCCATTTTGAAAAAAAAATGGCGGCGTCAAAAACTGCCCAGGGTCCTCTATGACATTTGGTCGAACACTCCTCGGCTAACTCCAGCCGTTTGGCCAGGCCGTCCAACATTTTTTTACCCGGAACCGGTAGACCGACGGTCTGATCTATCCGGGGTCGCAGGACCAAACTCTATACGACCACACCAAACACTGCCACCTTCAAATCCCCCTTCTGCCTATTTTTGGAAAAATGTCAGTCGGGTTGTAGCTTTATATTATATAGAACTAGTTTTTTAAAGGTGCGCGGGGCCCGAGGGCCCCGCGGTGTTCTTTTGTGCTTTGCTTTATTGTTTTTTGCTTTGCTTTATGTTTTTTTGCTTTGCTTGTTTGATTTATTGCTTTGCTTGTTTGCTTTTTTGCTTTAGCCTTTGCGTGCTTGGGAGCACTCTCTGCCCGCAGCTCGGCCTGCGGCCTCGCGTGCTTGGGAGCCTGTCAGACACGCTCCGGGCCTTCGGCCCTCCGCGTAGTTACTGTGGGCGTTGTAGGGAAGTTGGAGCTTAAACACGACCCAATAGTAAAAATGTCTTGAGAAGCTCACGACGGGCCTGCGGCCTGCGGCCTCCGGCCCGTCGTTTCGCTTCTCTAAGACACTTTTACTATTGGGTCGTGTTTAAGCTCCAACTTCCCGGTCCGCCAGAGAGCCGATCAGGGACGCTCCGGGCCTTCGGCCCTACGCGGAGCTCGGCCTTCGGCCTTCGCTGGGTTTCGTTTCGAAGCTCCGCGTCGGGCCTGCGGCCCGCCGCGTCGCTTTTTAGACACCTTGATTATCGTTCTGCTTGGGAGCACAGTCTGTACGCAGCTCGGCCTGCGGCCTTCGCGTGCTTGGGAGCACTCTGCCCGCAGCTCGGCCTGCGGCCTTCGCGTGCTTGGGAGCCTGTCAGACACGCCCGGGCCTTCGGCCCTCCGCGTAGTTTCTGTGGGGTTTGTAGGGAAGTTGGAGCTTAAACACGACCCAATAGTAAAAGTGTCTTGAGAAGCTCACGACGGGCCTGCGGCCTGCGGCCTCCGGCCCGTCGTTTCGCTTCTCTAAGACACTTTTACTATTGGGTCGTGTTTAAACTCCAACTTCCTGGTCCGCCGGCGAGCCGATCAGCGCTTCGCTTATTTAGATACTTTTTGTTATTGTTTTCTTGGGAGCACAGTCTGCACGCAGCTCGGCCTGCGGCCTTCGCGTGCTTGGGAGCACTCTGCCCGCAGCTCGGCCTGCGGCCTTCGCATACTTGGGAGCCTGTCAGACACGCCCGGGCCTTCGGCCCTCCGCGTAGTTACTGTGGGGATTGTAGGATTGGTAGGGAAGTTGGACCTCCGGCCTGCGGCCTCCGGCCCGCCGCGTCGCTTTTTAGACACTTTTACTTATATTTTCTTGCTTGGGAGCACTGTCTGTACGCAGCTCGGAACTTGGACCGGAGCAATGACCGTCGGGCTGTAGAACGCTCCCTCAGGCTGGTAGGGAAATTTGACTTTGTCCCCTCTCGCCGCCGTTTTTGACTTTTCCAAAAATTTTTTTTCTCATTTCTATTTTTGGCCCCCGCTCTTACCACGTGCCAAATTTGAACGCGCTCGGACCGAAAATAAAAAAAAAAAATTTCAAAGTCGGCCATTTTGAAATTTGGTAAATGCCATTCGATGGACCTCAGATAACTGTACAACATTAGTTTAAGCACTATTAACCTTTTTTCTACCGTTACGGAGCTATGGGGATTTAAAAAAAAACCTCCATACAAACTGGTAGGGAAATTTGACTTTGTCCCCTCTCGCCACCGTTTTTGACTTTTCCAAATTTTTTTTTTCTCATTTCTATTTTTGGCCCCCGTTCTTACCACGTGCCAAATTTGAACGCGCTCGGACCGAAATAAAAAAAAAAATTTTCAAAGTCGGCCATTTTGAAATTTTGTAAATGCCATTCGATGGACCTCAGATAACTGTACAACATTAGTTCAAGCACTATTAACCTTTTCCCTACCGTTACGGAGCTATGGGGATTTAAAAAAAGGACCTCCATACAAATTTCAATTGGCCTTCAAAGGGCGCCATTTTGAATTTTTCAAAATTTTCTTTTTGTATACTAATCTTGGGGTGGCTGTCTACCTGTGTGCAAAATTTCAGCGCGCTCGGACCATTTTGAAATTTTTCAAAAAAAAAAGTCGGCCATTTTGATTTTTTTTTAATGCCATTCGATGGACCTCGGGTGACTGTATAACATTTGTTTGAGCACTTTTCACTTCTTTGTACCGTTACGGAGCTATGGTAATTAAAAGAAAAACCTCCATTCAAATTTCAATTGGCCCTCAAAGGCCGCCATTTTGAATTTTTCAAAATTTTCTTTTTGAATACTAATCTTAGCGCGACCGTCCACCCGTGTGCCTAATCTCAGCGCGCTAGGACCATTTTGAAAATTTTCAAAAAAAAAGTCGGCCATTTTGATTTTTTTTTAATGCAACTTTTTTCTACTCGGATACCTGTATGACATTTGGTCGAGCACCCCCCGGCTATCTCTTACGGTTTAAAAGTTGCCATACAAAATAAAAGTGGCCAGTTTTCCCACATTTGTAGCACTTTGCAATTTTTTTTTATTTCATTCGAATCGAGGCCGCTTGGAGATTCTACGACCAAAATTTGAGCACTCCACGATAAATTTGAAAAATCGTCAAAAAAAAAAGTCGGCCATTTTGAAAAAAAAATGGCGATGTCAAAAACTGCCCAGGGTCCTCTATGACATTTGGTCGAACACTCCCCGGCTAACTCCAGCCGTTTGGCCAGGCCGTCCAACATTTTTTTACCCGGAACCGGTAGACCGACGGTCTGATCTATCCGGGGTCGCAGGACCAAACTCTATACGACCACACCAAACACTGCCACCTTCAAATCCCCCTTCTGCCCATTTTTTGAAAAATGTCAGTCGGGTTGTAGCTTTATATTATATAGATATAGATGCGAGTTATTTGTATAGGCATAGTTAAGTGACATCTAGCGCCAATCACGCGTCAAATAGCGTGAATTATCAGTACCACTACTCGATACTAGGTGTTAACAGTGTCTCGTCTGCCTAAAATTTAATATTAGAACAGTTTACAACTTATATTACAAGCAGAAGGAATTGAAAACAGAATACTGATTAAATATTATATTTTTATATATTATTTTTATTGTAAGTACTTATCCTTTCATTATACTGTTGTATTTTATATTATTATACATAAGTGTAAATGTGATTTGACGTGTAATATGACTTTACCAATAAATATGATTTATGATTTATTTATGATTTTATTACTATTGTAATATTAGCTAAAAATTGGTGAGCATTAGCATGGGGTCTCATCCGGAACATCGTATAATTAATGTCAAACCAAAATCATAGATGGCACTACGTGCCACGATTAGCCATTATGACCTATTTATTCAATAAATTTAAAGGTCTCAAAGGTATTATTTAAGTCTCATGCATTAAGAATATCATTAATTTAATACACAAATCCACAAAAACACGAATTCAATGCAATATTTTTAAAATTCGAATCTAAAATTTATTACACGACTGAATACAACATCAGCAAACTCGCATTGAACGTTATTGAGTCGTCTAAGTATTATTACCTCTCGTCACTAGATGGAGTGACTGTGCATAACGTACGTGATATAATTAGAATAGCCACTTGAGTGCGGGCTAGTCATACGCTCAAAAAACCAGTGTAAGGGCGCTCTCCGGAACCATGATCTTCTTACGCGTCTGGACGGCACATTTTAGACTGGTTACGTAGCCGTATTCAACTCGTGTGCACTCCGTAACCACATGGTATCGTTAATGAAACTTATGAATGAATGGCGTTGTTGGTAAAACGAAAAGCAATATGTGAAGCCTGGCGTCCACTAAGCGATTCGTCACTAATGCACGCACTTTCATAACAAATTCAGAAGGCAAATTAACCCTTAAGAGGATACGATACCGAAGCACGAATTCAAATTTGAGATTTTTAGGTCTTTATCGCCGTCGCGCTGACGGGGGTGGAACCCACAGAGAGGACCTAACCGCGTCCGCCGCCGGCGCAAGTAGCTACTCGCGATCGAGCGCTCTCTATATTTCTCTAGTTTCGGACTTCTGATGCGAAAGTGGCTTTCTGCGGGCAGCCGAGCGGCACCGCCCCCGACTGCGCGATGGCAATAAACACAAAAATCACAAATTTGAATTCGTGCTTGCCTACCTTATCGTGTTAGTTCTTCATTATTAATAAATCATTTTAATTGTTGAATGTTGATTAAGTAGAACTGTTATCTGGGACATTTTTATTTTTGTCATAGTTGTACGTCCACCCGACTTTTTTTGAATTTGGAAATTTTTATGTGGTTTCCACTCAGAATCGTGAGCTCTTTCACTCCTAATAGGAAAAAAAAGTCTCCCAAGTTTTTTCCCATTCCGTTACCATTTTTTTCATACATTTTATATGGCAGTAACGGAATGGAAGGTTTGAAAAATGTATGGATATCTTAAGACATTTTTTTTACTTCCTATCAGGCAGGATCGAAAGACCTTGAGATTCTAGTATGAATCGCGTAAAAAACACCCATGTTACAAAAAAACAGGGGTGAACAACTTAAAAAAAATGGCTCATCTGGCCGGCAGCCATAAGGCCATAACAGATAATAGTAATTATGTGTTGAAATGAAATGAAAATGTAATATTTATTTTTCAAGTAGGCATATTACAATGAACATGTGAACGTCAAGTTTCAGTAAATAACTAATTTCGGTGTTTTTCTCAATTTCATGAGTAAAAATTACTCTAGACAATGAAATAAAACTATGGAAACGTTAATTAATCCGTTTCCATAATTTTATTTCATGAGTAACCTTCGCGGTAACCGAAGACAATATTACTCTAGAAAATGTTTTGTCAAATACCTAGCTACATTACCTTTTATTTTTTATATTAAGTACATGTATTTGTTTACTTAATAATATACATTTCCATATTTATACATTGAAATAGATATCATACACGAAAGGAAAAACGACACCGACGACGGTTTTTTTCCCAAATTTCTAATTAACTACGCGCCTGCTTTCGAGTGCTTTAAATTTTAATAAACCAACGCATTCTTTGGTCACACACGTGTTCAGTAATTATCTTTGGTAAAGGCAGTCACACACATGTTCAGTAATTATCTTTATTTTTTTAATAACTCGATAACCGTAAGAGTTAAGTTTCTTAGAGACATTAAATTCATTTGATCTTCCCTTAAAGTTAACGGAATTCAATAAAAACAGTGTGTATAACAAATAACAATTTTATTTACATGATTTATTTTAACTTGCATTAATATGCTGTTCTCGAACATATTGTATCGATAAACTACCTCTCTAGTCGATCTGTGTCGATACTAACCCAACGAAGTAACTTTTCTAAGACGTCACCAGGTCACCAAGCGTCCTTTTCTTTAGGGTGCTATAGAAAAGGATACCTATAGTTTTCTTTGTTCTTATTTACTGATTGTTTGGCAGATTATATCAATTTATAGAGCAATCAATTTGATTAGTGAAACTAAATAATTTGTTATTCATGTTACCTACTTAAAACTGGAGTTTTAACATTTGGTTTAACAAGACGTCCTTACGAGGTTATATTATATAAACAACAATGTGCCACAGGACTCATAATAAAACGGCTCAACATAATTTTTAAGAAAAAAAAAACCGTCGCCTTTCGGGTTCTGGTGAAAGCTACTTGCGAATGTTGGATTATGTAGAAATGTGTAAGTATTTTTTAAAACTGCTTTTAATGCTTTAATTATTAGATGGTAACACAAATGAATATACGTATAACGTTAAGGTTTAAGGAGTTTCCTCAATTCCTCATGAATCCGATTACATTATAAGAAATCGAAGCTTGACAAACTTTGACTTTAAAACTCAATATGCTTAACAAACATAACTAAATAAATGTCACTGTTTTGGACTTAAATGCAAGATTTTCTTCCAAAAATACCAAAGTCACTATGAGTGTGCCGTTTAGATTTGAGGAGTTCGGTTCTGACTATCATCAGCAGTTCCACTGCACCAAATGTTACTGTTCTGGACGTAAGTGCATGCTGTTCTTATAAAAATACCATAGTCACTATAATAAGCGTGCCGTTCAGATTTGAGGAGTTCGGTTCTAACCATCATCAGCAGTTCCACTATACCAAATGTCACTGTTCTAGACGTAAGCGCTTGCTGTTCTTATAAAAAACCGGCCAAGAGCGTGTCGGGCCACGCTCAGTGTAGGGTTCCGTAGTTTTCCGTATTTTTCTCAAAAACTACTGAACCTATCAAAATCAAAATAATTTTCCTAGAATGTCTTTATAAAGTTCTACTTTTGTGATTTTTTTCATATTTTTTAAACATATGGTTCAAAAGTTAGAGGGGGGGGGGGACGCACTTGTTTTTCCTTTAGGAGCGATTATTTCCGAAAATATTAATATTATCAAAAAACGATCTTAGTGAACCCTTATTCATTTTTAAATACCTATCCAACAATATATCACACGTTGGGGTTGGAATAAAAAAATATCAGCCCCCACTTTACATGTAGGGGGGGGGGGGGGGGGGGGTACCCTAATAAAACATTTTTTTCCATTTTTCATTTTTGCACTTTGTTGGCGTGATTGATATACATATTGGTACCAAATTTCAGCTTTCTAGTGCTAACGGTTACTGAGATTATCCGCACCGATTATATGCACCAAATGTCACTGTTCTGGACGAAAGTGCATGCTGTTCTTATAAAAATACCAAAGTCACTATAAGCGTGCCGTTCAGATTTGAAGAGTTCCGTTCTGGCCATCATCAGCATTTCCACTGCACCAAATATGTCACTTTTCCGTACCTAAATGCATGCTGTTCCTTTAAAAACACAAAAATCAGCATATGTATGCCTTTCAGATTCGAGGAGTTCCCTCGATTTCTCCAGGATCCCATCTTCAGAACTGGGTTCTGAGAAAAATGGGACCAATCTGTATGCATATACATTCAATCAAAAAAAAAATTTTTCAAAATCGGTCCAGAAGCGACGGAGATATCGAGGAACAAACATTAAAAAAAATAAAAAAAAAACATACAGACGACTTGATAACCGTCCTTCTTGAGAGATGAGGCGACGGTTAAAAATAATACCAATAATAATAGGTGCGTGCTATATTTTACTCAGCAGCCGGCGTAGCCGAATGGCAATTGTCGACACCATATGCCGACAGAAATGTAGTCTAGCTGTGTCGCGCAAGTACGCAAGAGCTATAATTAGAGGTAGATAGATACAACGAAACAAATATTATCGTGAGCACGTGTGCATTCGACTACGCACACTGATGAGCGGACCCAGCGCGTACGTACATTGCGCACCACCTGCACGCACACATACAAACCGCGCGGCATACAATCCACTGGTAGGCTATGTCTACAACGCCATCTAGTAATGTCTGACTTTAAACGTGCACATGACGTTGTATGTTTAGTGCGTGAAAGCTAAAACAGATGTCGCAAGATGTTGCAGTTTGATGACTATTTCGACGTAGGATACTGATAAGAGTTTTGTTGGCCACGCGTGGCTACTGGCGCCATCTAGCTCTTTGAGTGTGGATTAAATTTAGTACACAAGTCTAGAATACTTAGGACGGCGCCCATTTTTAGTATGGGGTTAGGTATCTGTACTAGTATTATTTGATCTGTGGCATTAGAGTCTTCGTTCGTCGCAACATCTATTGACAAGTAGCAGTACTGATAATTTACGCTAGTTGACGCGTGATTGTCGCTAGATGTCACTTAACTGTGGCTATACAAAAACCTCGCATTTACTGATGTTTGGAGTTACAACTGTTCCCTTACTTATTCCTCTATAAAAATAATAAAATAACTTTATTTAGCATTGTGTAGTACATATATGCTTACAGTTAATGGTAAACTTATAAATATCGGTTACATAAGTTATAATTATAATTTTATGGTAACTGGAATGAAACTTTGAGTAAGCGGCATCTGATCCCCGTACTAGTAAAAACTGTATCACGGTGGAACAGGATTCCCCTTGTCATTGTTTACATTATTCTTTAACTAATGTTAATTAATGTTATAGAAATACAAAGTACACTGACTTTACTGTTAAATTTGTGGGTAAATTAAAGTTAAATACAAAATAATAACAACTTAAAAGTAACGAAAGGCTCACGACGAGGCAGAAGGACGCATGAGGGCAACAGTCATCCTAAAAGCTACTGTTTTGAGTTTTGGGATCTTTTACGAAAGTTCAAAGCTGAATTTACACCTGCAAGTTATTGCTGCAACTTTTGAGACGCAACTATGGGTAAGAATGAGTGGCAAATATCTGCATCTCTTTCTTGCATATCCCTTTTTTTTCAAAACTTGTTGGTGTAAATTCAGCTTTAGGATTAATTTCTGACATATTTGTACCCTTTAACTCTGATTTTTTGACATATCTATTTTATTTTTAGGAGCTGCCCCCAAAGCTATTCTCCCTGCTACGCCTAGCATCTCTAGTGCCACCTTTACACGCCATACCGTTGCTTGCATGCGGCCCGCATTTGCGGGGGTTCGTCCATCATGCATCTACTCTAAATGCTGCCAAAGTTATACCTGTTGGGGCTAGTGACTTTTATAAGGTGAGTTTAGAGCTTTACTATTATCTCTGGTTCCACTCATACATGATGTAACGTTGTGTGTACGCGGCCCGCATTTGCGGGGGTTCATCCAACATGTATCTACTCTTAATGCTGTTAAAGTTATACTTGTGGGGGGCTAGTGACTTTTATAAAGTAAGTGTAGAGTAATATATAGTCTTACTAGTATAGTGTCCCCCATACAAGCTATATCTTTGCGTGCATGCGGCCCGCATTTTCGGGGGTTCGTCCATCACGAATCTATTCTAAATGCTGCCAAAGTTATACTTGGGGGGCTAGTGACTTTTATAAAGTGAGTTTATAGTTTTACTAGTATCTCTAGTGCCATTCGTACACGCTATACCGTTGCGTGCACGCGGCCCGCAGTTGCGGGGGTTCGTCCACCATGAATCTACTCTAAATTCTGCCATTGCTGCCAAAGTTATACTTGTGGGGGGAAGTCATATATAGAATCCTTTATTGCTTTTTTTTTTAAATTATAAATGGGCTTACTCTTGGCCACAGACTAGCCAAAGGCAAAGACGTGGCCTACGATGGAGTGAGCTCGCCCAGAAGATGCCTGTTCACTCTTGATTTGTAGGTCGCCGGGTTATATGAGCTCGGAAATATAGCCGCCGGCAAGGAATTCCACTCCTTGGCACGTATTATACAATTTAAAAAAGTACCTTAGTGATTTAGTAGTAAAATTTTATGTCTAATTAAGAAAATCGCCAACACTCTATGGACTTATACGGTTCGTAATAAAAATTTACATACTACAAGCTTCTGCCCGCGGCTTCGCTCACGTTAAATTCGAAAATTGCGGAATTGTACAAACTTCCACCCTCCCCCTCCCCCATTATAGGGAAGTAGGGGGTTGGAAAGAGACAAAAAGTAGCCTATGTCACTATCCATCCCTTCAACTATCTCCACTTAAAAAAATCACGTCAATGCGTCGCTCCGTTTTGCCGTAAAAGACGGACAAATAAACAGACACACATACTTTCCCGTTTATAATATTAGTATGGATTTTTAAAGCGTTTTCTATCGTGATAACTTAGTTTTTAACTCAATTTTCTTTAATATTGTCTTCGGTTACCGCGATAGTTCCTCATGAAATAAAACTAAACTACAAACTTTAATAGAGAGGATGGCTTTACTTTACCACCGGCTTGGGATCCAGTAGTACATCTGATAATGGAACAAGCACGACGAAGGCTGTGAGGTATTTGTGTTGTATGGTGTTGGACATTTGCAGTTTGTTTCTTTGTCAATTTTGTGTAGATTAATTGGTTAATTAATTTTTAACATAGTAATGGTACATTTTTTGAATATTGTATAACTAGCTTTATTAATAGTGTGTGAACCTGCCTTAGAAATCTATATTATTTGTGGTCATGGTTCGTTAATATTTCTTGTAAGTGGGTAGCTTTTGCACATTTTAATTTTTCCTCAGTCACCCGTTGACCACGAACGCTGTAAAGAGTTCGAAACGTCGGGATGTATTTTAAATTCATTATATGCGATTTAATCCGTTTCCATAGTTTTATTTCAATTTTCTTTTCCAGTCGATACGATTACACAGATGTCGCGACGAAGCCACCTTACACGCGGCCTGTCTCGCGCTGGTACAATGTTCGGACGATGTCGAGATAGAACCGAGTGAAATGCTGACGGCGTTGCAAGTAAGTATGCAGATAAAGAATAATAATAAGAATCGTTTTGAAATATAACCTAAGCACAAAATTAAAATTTTGAAAAAACCCCCTACTGCGACATAGTAGACCGATTTTCATGAAACATGGCTAAGAACATGACTAACTGAGCTTTCAGACAAAAAAAACTAAATCTAAATCGGTTCATCCCTTCAAAAGCTACGATGCCACAGACAGACACACACACAGACAGACAGACGAACAGAAAGACAGACAGACAGACAGACACGTCAAACTTATAACACCCGGTCCCGGTCCGGTCCCGGGTTCGAATCCCGGTAAGGGCATTTATTTGTGTGATGAGCACAGATATTTGTTCCTGAGTCATGGATGTTTTCTATGTACATAAGTATTTATATATTATATATATCGTTGTCTGAGTACCCACAACACAAGCCTTCTTGAGCTTACCGTGGGCCTCAGTTAATCTGTGTAAGAGAATGTCCTATAATATTTATTTATTTATTTAACACCCCTTCGTTTTTGCGTCGGGGGTTAAAACTTTGTGGAGATGGCTTTACTTTACCACCGGCTTGGGATCCAGTAGTACATCTGATAATGGAACAAGCACGACGAAGGCTGTGAGGCATTTGTGTTGTATGGTGTTTGACATTTGCAGTTTGTTCTTTGTGAATTTTGTGTAGATTAATTAATTAATTGTTTTTTAACATAGTAATTGTAATTTTTAGGGTTCCGTAGTCAACTAGGAACCCTTATAGTTTCGCCATGTCTGTCTGTCCGTCCGTCCGTCCGTCCGCGGATAATCTCAGTAACCGTAAGCACTAGAAAGCTGAAATTTGGTACCAATATGTATATCAATCACGCCAACAAAGTGCAAAAATAAAAAATGGAAAAAAATGTTTTATTAGGGTACCTCCCCTACATGTAAAGTGGGGGCGGATATTTTTTTTCATTCCAACCCCAACGTGTGATATATTGTTCGATAGGTATTTAAAAATGAAGAAGGGTTTACTAAGATCGTTTTTTGATAATATTAATATTTTCGGAAATATTCGCTTCTAAAGGAAAAAAAAGTGCGTCCCCCCCCCTCTAACTTTTGAACCCTATGTTCAAAAAATATGAAAAAAATCACAATAGTAGATCTTTATAAAAACTTTCTAGGAAAATTGTTTTGAACTTGATAGGTTTAGTAGTTTTTGTGAAAAATACGGAAAATTACGGAACCCTACACTGAGCGTGGCCCGACACGCTCTTGGCCGGTTTTTAAATATTGTATAACTAGCTTTATTAACAGTGTGTGAACCTGCCTTAAAAATCTATATTATTTATGGTTCGCTAATATTTCTTGTATGTGGGTAGCTTTTGCACATTGTAATTTTTCCTCAGTCACCCGTTGACCACGAACGATGTAAAGTGTTCGAAACGTCGGGATGAATTTTAAATTCATTATACGCGATTTAATCCGTTTCCATAGTTTTATTTCATACGCAGATAGAGTTAATCGATTTTTTTTTCACCACCAACTGGTAAAGGCTTACTTTGTTCTTCAAAAACAGATAGCAAAATTTAATTTTATCCACTAAAGTGCAAAGTAATTTCATACAAATTAATAGCTAGTAGAATTTACCTATAAATTATGATTTTAAATGATGATTATTGAATAGATTGATAGATTTGATTTAGTTTGATGTTTTACATTTCTGTTTACAGATAATATTTTATAGCGACGTGGATCCGAATATACACATAGAAGCTTTAAGAAAATTCGATTATTTACTAAGTAAGGATGAAAATTTGGACGCCATTCGTGATGTAAGTATTTAAACACGCCTTTTAATTATAGTCATGTATATTGCATGCTGTATATTTTTTTTTCCCGTGTGGTGACGGGTTAAGAATTTCACCACCCCCTTTCTTCCCGTGGGTGTCGTAGAAGGCGACTGTGGGATATGGGTTAAATTGTGGCGTAGGCGAGAGGCTGGCAACCTGTCACTGCAATGTCACAGTTTCGTTTTCTTTCAACCCCTTATTTGCCAAGAGTGGCACTGAAACTTGAGTAGTTTCATGTGCTCTGCCTACCCCTTCATGGGATACAGGCGTGATTGTATGTTGTATGTTGTTGTATATTTTTTTACTTATACATATATGTGTTTTAAAATCTTAGGCAATACGTTCGGTAGAAAAATTGAGAACGCGCGGCGACCGAACGGATCGAGATTTCAGGATACTTCACAGAGAAATCACCATGTTCTTAGGTAAGCTAATATTCTCAATTATGAAACTTTGGAATAATACTTTGGGATAATAAAGGCTGGCCGGGGTGAAGCCAGAAATCTTAACTTTCAATGATGAAGTTCTGCATAAATCTAAGAAACTGTTTAAATATTTCGTACTAAATTTGTAGTGCGTTTTATTTATTGCTTAAAAAATACTGTCCTGTGTGGTGACGGGTTAAGAACTTCACCACCCCCTTTCTTCCCGCGGGTGTCGTAGAAGGCGACTGTGGGATATGGGTTAAATTGTGGCGTAGGCGAGAGGCTGGCAACCTGTCACTGCAATGTCACAATTTTGTTTTCATTCAACCCCTTATTTGCCAAGAGTGGCACTGAAACTTGAATAGTTTCATGTGCTCTGCCTACCCCTTTATGGGATACAGGCGTGATTGTGTGTGTGTTAAAAAATATTTTTTAGATATTTCTTAAGAATCTTGCAACATGCAGTCAGCTTTCTGACTCGTAAGCGTCGTCGTACTGACGAGCGATTTTTGGTCACCGAAATCTGATTCCGCGTCGGTAGGTTTGGGGAACTCTAAGTCTGATTTCTTGTAAGATTCCTAAGAAATATCTGTAGTTCTAGCCCTGACTAGGGTTGCAAAAAACGGTTTTTTTTCTGGCTTGAAAAAAAAAACATGAAAAAAACCGTGAAAAAAACAGTTTTTTTCCTGGAGTATGTTTTTTTTCTAAAGTACGAAATCTCAAAATTTGCAAAGTAGTTAATACATTTATACGGTTTTTTTAGACTTAATGTTAACTATTAAACGAATTTAATCAAATAACTTTAATTTCTGGTCTTATAAAAGTAACATTTACGAAATCTGTAGTTGGTAGTTATCACTATTTACTGTTGGCCACACCACCGCCTCTCCACGCTACACGCAGCATCGGGGATTCCCCAATAAACGTTTGCATACTGAATGTTAATTGAATTAAAATGTACGTTATTGTTATTAAAACACGTTACAACTTACGAAAAACCGTTATTGTATTATTTGTTTATCTGAAAAAAATTCATATTTAGAAACAAAACCATGGTGCTCGGTTTTTTTTCATGTTTTGTTGAACCCTAACCATTGAACCCTAGCCCTGACCATTAATCATATTTCAGGCAAGCACGGGAACGTGGATATGAATAATAACAGAGATACTTGGGACGACTCTGTCGTGGTCGATCTGAAGAAATCCCTCGCCCTGACTTTGCCGCACCAGGGGACTTCTTATAAGGTAACATTTAAACAAACTATTCCAAAAAAGTTATATTATGATATAAGTTGGTTGAAAAAAATCGGGCTACAAGAATTCTTAAAATTTACCATTAATTCTAATGTTACGTTCTCAATCGTGAGTACGTATTTAAGCTAGAGCAGAGACCAACTGGGGTAGTACCTCCGCCTTACAGAAGACCGCAGCCAAATAGCACTAGACCCTACTCTACTCATAGTGTTGTGTTCCTGCCGGTGAGTAAGGCTGCCAGAGCTCAACGAGGGTGCGGTGTGCTGATGACGGGAGGACTTACGGAACTGACTTATTCCGTCTATTGTCCTTTGAGTCGTCGGCAACCCGAACCCTCCTTGGAACTTGTGCACTCCTTTTTACTGTGTATTTAACACAGCAAAAGGGAATTGTACAAGTTTCTAATGGGGTGGCAACGCGCATGTGACACTTTTTTTTTGAGTTGCAGGCGTCCGTAGGTTACGGTGACCGCTTTCCATCAGACGGGCCGTACGCTTGTTTGCCACCGACGTAGTATTTAAAAAAAAGTTATTTTTTACAACTGGCTTGCATATTTTTCGTTTGTTCATTGTAGTAGAAAAATACACGCGAGGTCTCCTTATACCCCCCTCCCCCAAAGTGATTTTTTTGTGGACCCCCCCAAATAGGACCACGCGTGATTTATGCACAAGCCCGTTTTAGGTGTGTATTTAACATTTAAATGCATGACCTTGACAAAGATTTCTTCAAATTTGAATTTTGACATGCTGTCAATAGAGTCAATAACCACAAAATTAAAATTTTGAAAAAACCCCCGACCGCGTTAGTGGACCGATTTTCATGAAACATGTCTAAGAACACTCCCGACTAACTCAGCTTTCAAACAAAAAAAAACTAAATCGAAATTGGTTCATCCGTTCGGGAGCTACGATGCCACAGACAGACACACACACAGACAGACAGAAACAGACACCGTCGTTTTTGCGTCGGGGGTTAATAATATATGATGCATATATACATCACTATGCATTTAAGGGTTAACTATAGATACACCTTTGATTACGGAGTATAGGATACTCTAAATTGTACAAGATGATTTTTTTAAATAAATACTACGTCGGTGGCAAACAAGTATACGGTCCGCCTGTTGTAAAGCGGTCACCGTAACCTATGGACGCTTGCAACTCAAACAGTGTCACATGCGCGTTGCCACCCCATTAGAAACTTGTACACTCCCTTTTGCTGTGTTAAGTACATAGCAAAAAGGAGTGTTAATACAGCAAAAAGGAGCGTACAAATTCTAAGGAGGGTTCGGGTTGCCGACGACTCAAAGGACAATAGACGGAACAAGTTAGTTCCGTAAGTCCTCCCGTCATCAGCACACCGCACCCTCGTTGAGCTCTGGCAGCCTTACTCACCGGCAGGAACACAACACTATGAGTAGGGTCTAGTGCTATTTGGCTGGATGATTTCTAGGATTGTAATATTTGCAGGTGGATCTAAAGGCGACGCTACTTCTAGCCTTGCAGCATGAAGATCCAAACGCTCTGCGGACGTTGCTGGCGATGCTGTGTTCTAACTGTATGTTAATATTAAAGAAATATGAACCGATGAACTACAGTATGGGGTTCTTCAAAAAAGGAGTGTATAAGTTTCTAATGGGTCGGCAACGCGCATGTGACACCCCTTGAGTTGCGGGCGTCCATAGGTTACGGTGACCGCTTTCCATCAGGCGGGCCGTATACCTGTTTGCCACCGACGTGGTATAAAAAAAAATACCAAGAGTCTGGCTAATGAAAGTATAAAATGGTTACTTTTGGTTAATTTTTAAACTGCTTTTTAGTTACATTCGTGATATTTTTTTATGAAACTATAAACTCAGGACAGGACTCCAGTAGATACAAAGCCTCAAAAAAGGCCAATTTTTTTTGAAACTGCGTTTTTAAACCTACGGAACTTACTGCTTCTTAGCTCTTATCCTAGGCGTTTGTTACTAATATCGTCACTACTTTTAAAAAATCTCGTATCTCATGCTTCTCCTCAAAGTTAAAACGCAATAAGTCTATATGCATTCCATACACACTTACTACAATTTTCTTTTCCCCTCACTAGCTCGGAAACACGTGTTTTGTCCTTTAATACCAGCGGGTAAAAACGCATTTTATCCACTAGTGGGTAAAGTAATTTGACCTTGAATAAAGTCAAATTAAATTGATAAAAGTAGGTGAATCTAGTAATAAAGATGATTTACCACCTGTGGAACTACTGGAAGCAGTGATAAACGCATTTTTTGCGTTGTAGTTTCCTCGCTATAGTGAGGGGAAAAGTTTTGTATTACACTCGGGTGCAAATGTATTTTACTTCTCGTGTGTTAAAAAACTCGCAAGTTCAGGATTCTATTCTCGAACCACTCGCTTCGCTCGTGGTTCAACTATAGAATCCTTTCACTTGCTCGTTTTTCAATTCCACACTCGGCGTTAAAATACAACTTTGCCCCCTTGTATAACAAATAACTATTTCATTGACAGACGAAGATACAAGTTTTTTTAAAAGTAGTGACGATATCTACAATAAGTGATTTTTTTCAGTGTCTTCCAACAAAGAAGTAACAACACAACGGGCTATAATACGCGTAGTTTTATCTCTAGCGAACGCTCACGCTATGGGCGGCTTAGAATACGCAGGACAAATACAACAAGCCGTGCGTTTGTGTGACGACGCCAGTCTGGATCTATTACAGGTGAGTGTATGGACCTGGTCACATTGTACGCGTGGTCTAGCATCACGCGTACAATGTGACCAGATAATATGCGTCGTTGGTAATATGCGCTATGGGTGGGTATGAATATGCAGGACAAATACAACAAGCTGTGCGTTTATGTGATGACGGCCTGGATCTATTACAAGTGAGTGTATGGACCTGGACACATTGTACGCGTGGTGCTAGCGTTGGTAATATGCGCTATGGGTGGGTATGAATATGCAGGACAAATACAACAAGCTGTGCGTATGTGTGATGACGGTCTGGATCTATTACAGGTGAGTGTATGGACCTGGTCACATTGTACGCGTGGTGCTAGCATTGGTAATATGCGCTATGGGTGGGTATGAATATGTAGGACAAATACAACAAGCCTTGCCTTTGTGTGACGATGGTCTGGATCTATTACAGGTAAGTGTATGGAGATGGACCTGGTCACATTGTACGCGTGGTATATCTTCATATTTAGACGAAAAAAAGTAACCAGGTTGCACGACAATAAAAATTATTTTATGATTCTAATTTTATTTTATGTTTTCATTAATTTTAATTTTTATTATCATTTCAAGTTACAGATTTGCTAATCAAACGTATTTGCTAATCAAACGTATAACACCCCGTCGTTTTTTGCGTCGGGGGTTAAGAATAGTTGTGTGTGTGTGGATTGAGTGAGCACCTTCCGAAAAAAAAAAAAAATATGCTGATCATTTAGTAAAAGTTCTAAAACAATTGTAAAACGAATCTCTGAATTTGTAAAAAGATAAATCAAAAGATACAGCCATTAACATGTGCTCACTCAGTTCTCACAAACTACCAACGAAAACAGTGAATATATTCATTTAACATATAATATTTATATACTAACATTTAGTAAAAAATAGGCCAACCTACCTCTATAAATATTAGATCACCTAGTGACGTATTAAATTTTTTACAAATAGTTTCTTATGCTCACTCAATCCACACACTTTTGAAAAGCCGAATTTTGATGAAAAACATAAGATTTAGACCGCTATTATATGTGTATAGTTTAGTAAAAGTGAAATGGGAATTTGTAAAATACAAAACGAACCACTAACGTGTCAGGTTTTTTTATAATAAATTTTTGTAAGTGCTCACTCAGTCCACACGTTTTGAGAAAGTTAAAAATGTAAATATCTTACGATTTGTAGCACCTAAGACACTCGAAAGTACTTCAACATTTAGTAAAAATTTTTACTAAATATCCACCATCTAATATTTTATATTCGTTGTCTGGTTTTAAAGATATTCAGACATAACTTTTCTCATACAAATGTATCAAGTAGGGTAACCACACTATGTCGGCTCCTGATTTTCCCCACCTTCCCATTGTCATATTGAGATTGGGGAGTTTCCTTCGTTCAATTTTACTAAACTATACACATATAATAGCGGTCTAAATCTTATGTTTTTCATCAAAATTCGGCTTTTCAAAAGTGTGTGGATTGAGTGAGCATAAGAAACTATTTGTAAAAAATTTAATACGTCACTAGGTGATCTAATATTTATAGAGGTAGGTTGGCCTATTTTTTACTAAATGTTAGTATATAAATATTATATGTTAAATGAATATATTCACTGTTTTCATTGGTGGTTTGTGAGAACTGAGTGAGCACATGTTAATGGCTGTATCTTTTGATTTATCTTTTTACAAATTCAGAGATTCGTTTTACAATTGTTTTAGAACTTTTACTAAATGATCAGCATATTTTTTTTTATTTTCGGAAGGTGCTCACTCAATCCACACACACACAGAATAGTTCCCATGAAATTCCGCAACTTGCGTTGTTATATATTTCTGGTTATACTTTAACATCTTTAGGGTTCTTCGAGTTAACCGTGTATCAGCAATTCCCGTTAAGTTTGTACATTTGGATCACGTCTCCGATTTGGATAAAAATTGGTAGGCTGACAGAGTCCATGATGCTGAGCAAGATCCGCTAGGTTTCCCAAAATGTCCTAGGTTGATTGTATGAAACTTTCCTTTTTTGTTACCGAAAATGTATAGAAACCTGGTAACAAAAAAGGAAGGTTTCATACAAACTACATAGGACATTTTGGGAAACCTAGCGGATCTTGCTCAGCATCATGGACTCTGTCAGCCTACCAATTTTTATCCAAATCGGAGACGTGATCCAAATGTACAAACTTAACGGGAATTGCTGGTATACAAAGTGACAACTTTTGTTTATTTTCTATAATTTCCAGTACATAAGCAGCAGCAAATCGTGCGGGGCGCGCAAGCTGCTAGCCACGGCGTTGTCTGAGCTATGTGAGGAGCCTGACGTTTTGCAAAAAGTCGCTGAACGTACGTTCGTCATGTTGGCTAGCACTGAATGTAAGTTTATTATAAAAATATGTTTACAGAATTTTATAATCAAACAGAACGAACAGGCTCGCGAAGAAGGGCCATCTTTTTCAAAGTTGTCCACCCCACATTTTTCAATCAATCAATCAATCAATCAATTATTTATTCGTGATAACTACAAAATACACAAGTAAGAAAACATAAACAGGATAGGATTTGGAAATTTTTATGTGGTTTCCACTCAGAATCGCGAGCTCTTTCAATCCTAATAGGAGAAAAAAGTGTCTCAAGGTTTTTTCCCATTCCGTTACCATTTTTTCATACATTTGTATGGCGGTAACGGAATGGAAGGTTTGAAAATTGTATGGAAACCTTGGGACATTTTTTTTCTCCTATCATAATCGAAAGACCTCGCGATTCGTGTTCGATTTGAGTATGAATCGCGTAAAAATACCCATGTTACAAAAAAGTGGGGTGGACAACTTTGAAAAAAAAAATGGCCCGGGAATATCATTTTTAGAGTTCCGTATTTCAAAATGGAAAAACGGAGTAGGATCACTCGTGCGTCTATCTGTACGTCTGTCACCGTCAATTTTCTCCGAAACTACTGAACCGATTAACTTTAAATTTGGTACACACATAAACCTGTGATTCAAAAACGAACATGTAACTTAAATTATTATTTTTTTATCATAGGGGTCACTTTCGGGGGGTAATCGTGAACGCCTGTCTTTTCGTTGGCAGAGCACATGACATGAGGCCCTTAGCAATTAATCTCTTTTTTTTCGCCCTGTAATATAATGATTCTTGAAGTAATGATTCCATAAATCCATACATACTAAAAATTATGAAACTTTTTTGTTTCAGCCACAACGAAACGCGCAGGCCTTGACATCGCAGAGACTATACTAACATCGCTAGAAAACAACCACGCATTAAGCAGAACCATTCTGCCCGAACTTCTCACATTGATAGCAAAAACTAACGAAAGTGAAACTAAAACTGTATTCAAAATAGCTATTAAAGCTTTTGTAGACAAAAAACAACTTTTCGACAGAGATACAGTCAGAAAAACTGTAGTTAACCTTTTGGTTAACGTATTAAAAAACAATTTATCAGATGTCAAAGTATATAAAGATACTGTAAAAATGACAATAGAATTTATAAAGAATTTACGTGATGTCAAATTGGAAGAATTGTTAGATGTTGTGTTTGACAGTAATTATGTCAGTGTCAAATCGCTATACGTGGTGGCAGTTATGAAACGTCAGTTTGATTTTGACAGTGACACGTCAAGGAAGGTTTCAGGAAGGGACAATAGTGTATTAATAAATTGTTTGATGGGAGTGATTATTGATCAAAATGATGTCTTTAAAATGGAAGTAGTTTTGAAGTTTTTAGAAGAATTTTCTGAAGAAATTTTGGAGATGAAATATATGGTGAGTTTGAAACATTCTTTTCAATTAAATCATTGGTATTGAACTATTGACGGTGACGGGTTAAGAATTTCACCACCCCCTTTCTTCCCGTGGGTGTCGTAGAAGGCGACTGTGGGATATGGGTTAAATTGTGGCGTAGGCGAGAGGCTGGCAACCTGTCACTGCATTGGCACAATTTCGTTTTCTATCAACCCTTTATTTGCAAAGAGTGGCACTGAAACTTGAGTAGTTTCATGTGCTCTGCCTACCCCTTCATGGGATACAGGCGTGATTGTATGTATGTATGAACTATTGACTGTACTCGATAGCCGGGATTTGAACCCCGCTCAAGTTTAGAAGTCGTGCTCTTTACCACTTGGTCCAAGTTTGCAGCATAGAGGAATAAGTAAGGGGAGAGTTGCAACTCCATACATCAGTAAATGCAAGTTATTTGTAGTGACATCTAGCGTCATCCACGCGTCAACTAGCGCAAATTATCAGTACTGCTACACTACCGTCAAAAAGTTTAAGACCAAACACAATGTTCAGTGTCATTGTTATAAACCCTTCTAAAAATCATCAAACTAAATTTGTAATCAATAGAAAACAACGTAATCTTATTATATTGATCGGCAACCCATTTGTTCTGCAAGAAGACAACGATCCCAAACACTCAGCAAAGATCTGTAGAAGCTACACAGTCAATAAAGAACGCAAAGGTGTGTTAAAAAAATATGATTTGGCCACCGCAATCCCCAGACCTTAACCCGATCGAACTTTTATGGGAGGAACTCGACCGTAGAGTCCGAAGACAATGTCCGACATCTGCAACAGCTCTATGGGAGATACTGCAATACGAGTGGAAATCCATTAGCCAAGAAACGCTACACAAACTTATAGCAAGAATGCCAAGAATCTGCTCGGAAGTGAAAAAGCGTCGAGGAGGATTTTTCGATGAGAAAAACGTTTAGCTTTTATTTCTTACTAGCTTTTACCCGCGGCTTCGCCCGCGTAATAAAAGTATTCTTATTGAAACGTTTACAAAAAATAAGATTTTCATTTGGATCCGTAGGTTTCTTTGTAGGTACATCTGTCCGCGATTATTTCGATTAAGGTAAAGCGGGGCAATTCTCGACTGGGGGGGCCATTGTAACTGATCTATTTGCTGTACGGTCAGCCATGAAAGTGGTTTCCCACTTTTCGACTCTATTGATCAAAAAGTGGTAAACCACTTTTTTGGCTGACTGTACCTTACACATATTACTATTGTTTTAAAAGAAATTCTTGCAATGATTGTAGAATTGTTACACAGCGACCATAGCGTAGGTAGTAGGTACGAATATGTATGTATTTTACCTATATAAATATTTATACTGGGGAAACTTCATACAACCCACATAGCCAGTATCTCGACGCTATGGTCGGTAGGGTAAAAAGTACTTCCTTGCATTATCGCTTACAATTTTTTCCATTTTGCTTATACTTATTGCAAACGTAAACATATAAAAGGCAAGCAAACAACGATCTTCTTACAGCACATTGAATGTAATAGTTATTACAGATGCAGGATACTCGCCGATGCATACTTACTAATCCCTTCCCACTGAGCCGCCTGCATTTTACACTGCCTAGATATCGATTGCCGACCGATTATTCCGACCCCAATCCCTATTCTTATCCCCGCCCCTATCTCTATCCTTGTCCCCGTCCCCGTCCCCGTCCCGTCCCTGCCCCTGTCCCTCCCCTATCCCTATCCCCGTCCCCTATCCCTATCCCTATCCCTATCCCTATCCGCATCCGCATCCCTATCCCTATCCCTATCCCTACCCCTACCCCTTCCCTACCCCTACCCCTACCCCTACCCCCTACCCCTACCCCTATCCCTTCCCTATCCCTAACCCTATCCCGTTCCTGTCCCTGACCCTGTCCCTGTCGCTGTCCCTGTCCCTGTCCTTGCCCCTGTCAAATTATCATGCTAGGAGGTGAACTTTGAAAAATCCTTTCTTAGTGCTCCTCTAAGGAACTTCCGTGTCAATTTGAAATCTCTTGAACCAGAAGTAAAGATAAAAACTAAACCTATACTTATGGCTATTTTGGATATTTTAACCCCATTGCACAACAACAGGGGAGAAAATTTCTTTTTCACCTCATTCGATTTTAAATATTTATCGTGATCAGCGACCCGATAAACCATAAAAACGATACCCATATTGTGTTTTTGACCTTACCCCCTTTGCACCCCTTTAGGGGTCAAATTTTCAAAAAACCTGAAACATGTCTATAGGAATCCTCCTGTGAAGTTTCGAATAAAATAGTCAAACTAAACTTGTTTCCCGATACAAACTTTGAACCCCCATTTCACCCTTTTAAGAGGAGAATTTTGAAAAATCCTTTCTTAGTGCTCCTCTACGCCATATAAGGAACCTATGTGCCAAATTTGAAATCTCTAGGACCAGCGGTTTCGGCTGTGTGTTGATATGTCAGTTAGTCAGTCAGTCAGTTTCTTCTTTTATATATTTTTTGATATTTAAACCCCATTGCACTACAACAGGGGAGAAGATATTTCACTTCCGCCTCGTTAGATTTTAAAAGCGTTGTATTTACCGTGATCAGCGACCCGATTAATCATAAAAACGATACCCATATTGTTTTTTTTACTTTATCACCCCCTTTTCACCCTTTTAGGGATTAAACTTTCAATAATCCTGAAACATGTATTTAGTCTATGTCTTTGGGAATCTTCCTGTGAAGTTTCGAATAAAATAATCAAACTAATCTTGTTTCCACATACAAAATTTGAACCCCCATTTCACCCCCTTAGGAGAGGAATTTTGAAAAATCCTTTCTTAATGCTCCTCTACACTATATGAGGAACATATGTGCCAAATTTGAAATCTCTAGGACCAGCAGTTTCGGCTGTGCGTTGATATGTCAGTCAGTCAGTCAGTCAGTTTCTTCTTTTATATATTTTTTTGATATTTAAACCCCATTGCACCACAACAGGGGAGAAGGTATTTCACTTCCGCCTCGTTAGATTTTAAAAACGTTGTATTTATCGTGATCAGCGACCCAATAAACCCTAAAAATGATACCCATATTAGTTTTTTGACTTTATCACCACCTTTTCACCCTTTTAGGGGTTAAATTTTCAAAAAACCTGAAACACGTCTTTAGTCATATGTTTTTAGGATCCCTCTTGTGAAGTTTCGAATAAACCAGTGAAACTAACATTGTTTCCCCATACAAACTTTGAACCCCCATTTAACCCCCTTAGGAGGCGAATTTTGAAAAATCCTTTCTTAGTGCTCCTCTACACTATATAAGGAACCTACGTGCCAAATTTGACATCTCTAGGACCAGCGGTTTCGGCTGTGCGTTGATATGTCAGTCAGTCAGTCAATATCTTCTTTTATATATTTTTTTGATATTTAAACCCCATTGCACCACAACAGGGGAGAAGGTATTTCACTTCCGCCTCGTTAGATTTTAAAAACGTTGTATTTATCGTGATCAGCGACCCGATAAACCATAAAAACGATACCCATATTGATTTTTTGACTTTATCACCCCCATTTTCACCCTTTTAGGGGTTAAATTTTCAAAAAACCTGAAACACGTATTCAGTCATATGTCTTAAGGAATCTTCCTGTGAAGTTTCGAATAAAATAGTCAAACTAATCTTGTTTCCCCATACAAACTTTGAACCCCCATTTGACCCCCTTAGGAGGTGAATTTTGGAAAATCCTTTCTTAGTGCTCCTCTACACTATATAAGGAACCTACGTGCCAAATTTGAGATCTCTAGGACCAGCGGTTTCGGCTGTGCGTTGATATGTCAGTCAGTCAGTCAGCTTCTTCTTTTATATATTTAGATTATGATCCCTTTTTAAAAATTTTTATACGCTTTATTTTGTCGGTTGTAGGTACTGAAAAGTAATATTCTCATAGGAACTTCATGAAATGTTGATTATTTGCATATATCGTGTTTGGTCTTAAACTTTTTGACGGTAGTGTACTTGTCAATAGATGTCGCGACATACAAAAAGTCTAATGCTCAACAATTTATAGCTAATATTACAATAGTATTAATCAGTACTGTTTTCAATTCCTTCTGCTTGTAATATAAGTTATAAACTGTTTTAATATTACATTTTTGGCAGGCGAGACACTGTTGCCACCTAGTGTCGAGTAGTGGTAGTGATATATTACGCTATTTGACCTATTTGATAGACCCGTGATTGACGCTAGATGTCACTACAAATAACTTGCATTTACTAATGTATGTATGTATGTATTAATGTGGTAGTGCTAATTTAAACTTACAATTTGACAATTATTGTGATATTTTTTACTCTGTCATTTTCTTTCATCCTTTCAATAATAAAGGTTTTTTTTTCAGGAAGCAATACACTTCATATCAGAAATAATCAAAAACCTGACACCAGCGCTACTGAAAGAATTGCGTAAAAGCATCAAACTATGTTTTACATCTGTAAAAAAACAATGGAAAAACACGCCAAAGACAATAATCACTAGCATCCAATCCTGGCTGAATATGATTCCAATTAAAAAAATTACCGAATCCATAGAGCAGGAACTCTTTACCAACGAACATCACTTACACATACAAGCTTTTATCACGATGTCAAACATATTTGACTTGTCAGAACTCATTTTATCAGATGTCAGAGTTCCGATGTCAAAATGGCCGAAAATATTACTGAAATTATACACATCGGGTAGATTAGAACAATATTTCTACGAAGAAATGTCATATTTTATTGACATGTTAATTGTCAGTTTAAAGTTTTTGACATTGGAGGATGTGATGAAGATTTTGAAAAGCGATTTGCCTAAAAATGGAATTTCGTTTGGGGCGTTTTTTGTTGAAGGATTTTTTGAGGTGTTAACTGAAAAGCCTTTTATATTATTGGAAGATGAAATGAATGAATGTAGTGTTATTTTAAATGATATAGTAAGGATGGCTGTGAAGAAAAGTTTTAAAAAACAATATGAAAATGTTCTGGAACTGGTGGATAAGGTAAGAAATTATTTAAAACTAGCTTTTGCCCGCGGCTTCGCTCGCGTTAGAAAGAGACAAAAAGTAGCCTATGTCACTCTCCATCCCTTCAACTATCTCCACTTAAAAAATCACGTCAATTCGTCGCTCCGTTTTGCCGTGAAGGACGGACAACAAATAGACACACACTTTCCCATTTATAATATTAGTATTGATTACTTTTTCAGTACAAATGGTGTTTTTTTCCGTATTATTGCGCAAACTGATTCATTTCTTCTCAAGTCGAAACTTCAGAGGTCCGTTACTACTGAAAAAATGTCGTACGATACACGTGCGAAAAGAAAATTCGTAACTCGTGTCGATTGAAAACACTCCTGTAGACTGTAGACGGTGAGTAGGGGTACAGGGTAGAACAGTAGCAGAATAAAAACACTAGTTTACGAAATGAAAGTAACAATAGGTAGCGGTCGCGAGGGACAGCGTGCATGTGTGACAGTGGTCAGTTAGCAACTGATTCGAGTTCGGTACAGGTACGTATGCATCTATGTATATATAGTAGGACATATCGCTCGCGCTCACTATACCATAAGTAATACATATTTATTTATATAAGGAGTACAACAAAAATACAGAATAGGTAAGTAAAAAAGGTATGTATAGATATAAGTATAGGTAAGTATTAGTTTTAAGTCTTTCTCCTAGGTTCTGTCATCTACAACCTCCCGCCCAGTACTGCTTCGGCAGTACTCACACTGGTAGGCGTACAATGCGAGCTGCGGGTCTCACTAACACTCGTGATTTTGTTTTCACGTGGACCGTTCTCACTCGCCCGTCCTTGCCGGGGCACACTTCTTGTACCAGTCCGCGCGCCCAGTGGTTTCGGGGGGCGTTGGGGTCAGCAATCAGTACTAGATCACCCACTTGTAATGGGCGGCAATCGTCATGCCATTTTTGACGAGGTAGCATCGTAGGCAACACTTCTTTTACCCATCGGCGCCAGTACATATCTGCCAGTCTTTGGGATATTCGCCATTGTCGTTTCAAGAAAAAATCTGAATCATCAAATGATCCCATCAGAGGTAAGTTTGATGAGGTTCCAAGTAGGAAATGGTGAGGGGTCAATCCTTCAGGGCAGTTTGGTTCCACGGAGACATGAGTGAGAGGCCTGCTGTTTGCCATGTTCTCCGCCTCTGCTAAAAGAGTAAGCAGTACCTCTTCGCGTGGGGCCCTCTCTTTTAAGGTCACCTTCAAGGTCGTTTTAATTGAGCGTATAATTCGTTCCCAAGCTCCTGCCATATGAGGACTTGCAGGAGGAACGAAGTTCCAGGTAACGCCACGGTTCGCTGCGTACGTCGTAAGTTGTGACTTATCCAATTCCGTAGCGGCTAACTTAATTTCTGTATTGGCGCCTCTCAAGTTGGTCCCATTATCCGAAAAAAGTTGTTTTGGCCAGCCTCGTCTTGCTGCCATCCTTCGTAAGGCCAAAATTAACGAATCCGTGCTGAGTGAGTGTACTAGTTCTATATGAACTGCTCTTATCGTCAAACACGTAAATAGTACTGCGTAGCGTTTCTCTCGGCGTCGGCCAACAGTAATATCCATAGGACCAAATAAATCCAAACCAGTGTTAGAGAACGGCCGTTGATGATGGGCCATTCTGGCCTCGGGTAGGTCGCCCATGCGAGGAACTTCCGGTTGCGCCTTTCGTATTCTACAGGTCATGCATCTGGCAGCTACGTATTTCACGGTCGGTCTAATACGAATAATCCAGTACTTTTGTTTAAGTTCGTTGACGACCATTTCTTGGTAGCCATGAGCAGCATTTTCATGATAAAACTTTACTATTAATCTGGTCACATAGTTTCTTCCATCTAAAATTACGGGTCTTTTCATTTCAGATGATATTTCAGGCGCGGCATCGATTCGGCCACCAACTCTCATCAGTCCATCTTCGTCCAGGTAAGGAGCCAAGGTAAGTAGTACAGGTAAGCTATTTTTATTTAAAGTCTTCTCTTTAGCTAGTAAGGCTATCTCCACACCGAACGACTGTATCTGTGAGTATCTCAATATTAGGCATTCTGCGCGTGCTAGTACGGTACTTTCGCAGGTATCTAAACCTTTCATCTTATTTATAAATTTCAGAACTGCAGCGGTAGCGCGCACGAGCCGTATCCACGAGAAAAACCTCTCAGGATCAGGAATGTCGAGGTTTATAGGCTCCGGCTGCACCATCAATGCGATCTCAAGGTCATCTTGATTTATACCTGGAGTCAAAATATCTTTCGGCCATTGATCTTCTTTGTTATATAAAAATGTAGGTCCTTTAAACCACTCGCAATCAGCGCGTAACATATACTGTGTTTTCTTTGTAGCTATGTCAGCAATATTCAGGTGTGTAGGTACGTAGCGCCATTCCAGGGAACTGGTAAGTTCGTCGATTTCTCCAAGTCTGTTAGCGATATATTCCTTATAATTGCGACTATGGTTTCTAATCCAGTGCAAAACACAAGAAGAATCAGTCCAGAAGTACGTCCGGTCGCTTTTTATACGATGTTGCTCCTTTATAGTTTTAGCTAAACGCGCCGCCATCAATGCGCTTTCTAATTCCGAGCGCGGTATAGATAATCGTTTCATTGATGATATTTTATTTTTGCAGGCGATAAGGGACACGCACACATCTCCGTTATCTTTCACAAGTCTCCAGTATGCGACGGCTGCGAAGGCGGTTGGCGCTGCGTCACAAAACAAGTGAAGTTCCAGAACGCTAGTTATCTCTTTCGCACTCTTTACGAAATTCACAGACGCAGAAAAATACCATCTAGGTATGTTGAGATGCACAACACTCTTAAGGTCGGTAATCCATTGTTTAAATTCAATAAATAGCTCCTCAGATATTTTTTCGTCCCAGGATAGGGCGGTCTTCCAGATGGACTTCAATAATATTTTTCCTTTTATTGTTACAGGTGCTAATATACCAAATATATCATAAATTGACATAGTAATGCGTAAAATTTCTCGCTTAGTCGGCGTTTTCTTGAATTCCAGAATATCTTCAGATATGTTTTTAAAAGACACATCAACTGCCAAGGTATCGTGCGATGGGTCCCATAACAAGCCCAAGGTTCGCTGAGTTTTATTTTCGCCATCTACCAGCAAACTTTCTCCGTTAGTACTTAATTGGTCTTTAGGTAAGTGTAACAAAACATTTTTATTGTTACTTGTCCAGCCACGTATATCAAATCCACCGAATTTATGCACCGTTGAAACATCGTCAATGATATTTATCGCTTCGCTTTCTGTGGACAGCGAGTCTATGAAATCGTCTACGTAATGACTATGCATGATAGCACGGACGGCGTTAGGCTTCGTTTCGATGAACTGTTGAGCGTTCTTATCTCTTATAAATTGTGCAATGAACGGGCTACAATTTCCTCCAAATAAAAGTGACGTCATAACATATTGTTTTATCGGTTGACCTTGATTATCTCGCCATAAAAAACGGAGGGCGTTTTGGTCTTCTTTTCGTATTTTAATTCTTAGAAACATGTCACGTATGTCCCCCGTTATTCCTATGGGGTTTTCTCTGAAACGTAACATAATCCCATAAAGTGAATTTAATAAGTCAGGGCCTTGAAGTAAATAATCATTTAGACTTTTTCCGTGAGAAATACTAGCACAGTCAAAGACTAATCTCAATTTCTTCTTTCTGGGATTGTCTACCCCAAAATGGGGAATTACCCAAATTCTGTTCCCATTTTCGTCGGGTCTTACTTCTCTCGCGTAGTCATTTTCAAATAAATGTCTTATTCGCTCGCGGTATCGTGAAGCATATTCTCCGTCATTTCGCAATCGCTTCTCAACAGATTTTAATCTTTTTTCCGCAGTCGAGTAAGATTCCACTAATTTTTCTTCATTTTTCCAGGGAAGCCCCACCTCCCATCTGCCATTTTTTAACTTTGCCGTATCATTTAAAATAGAAATCGCCTGTTGTTCTTCTTTATTTTCCCGCTTTTTTGCAGTTACGCCGACACTTTCCAAGTTAAAATAATTTCTCACCGTTTCGTGCAATAACACATCTGCGTTGTAATTATCAGTAGGCTCGTTCGCATCAATAAATAAGACTGCAGATTCATCAAAACAGGTTTGCTCGGCCGGTGGCAACACAGCTGACGCGCATGTGCTTGCAGGGGCGGCGGGCCGGGCGCGCGCACCGCTGTTATCACAGCTAAGGCGGCCGGCGGGAGGGAGCGAGCGAGAACGATGCGCACGCGCAGGTGAGTGTGACACGAACAGGACGTCGCTTGCAGTGCGCTGGCGCTGCCTAGGCGAGGTTTGATTTGTAGGGCCGTGCACACACCATCCTAATACAGTCAATGTAGCACAAGGATCGTTCCACTTACGCGAAATTATTTTTCGAGGCATAATTAGGTGATAATAATCTTGTCCGATCAATAGTTCCGGTTTCACATCCGCGTTCACAAAATGTTGATTATTTAATTCACTCAAGTGTTCATAGTTTTGAATATTTAGTTTTGATAGTTTTTGCACAGGTATATTCAGTTCTGACATTTTTCGCGCACGTAATTTAAAACTTTTATTGTCCATGTTTGATATTTTTAAGTCCACTATTTCAGATTTGCACCAAATTTCTCCAGACTTCCAGGCACCACGTAAACATATATTTCGAGTCTTTCCAACTAACCCCACTTGATTTACCACTTTGTCCGAAATTAATGATATTGCTGCACCATCGTCTAAAAAGGCGTGCGTTGTGATCATGCCTTTAGGACCGTGAACATTGACACGGACAACTTTTAAAAGTACTTTGCTGTTGATATCACTAACACTTGCAACGATACTTCTCTCAGACGCGGGCTCACTTTCTGGCTGTGAGGAGTGAGAGTCATCATCATCATCATCCTCGTCCTTGTCTTCAGAGATAACATCCACGGCGTGAACTTGCTTGGGGGCTTGTTTGTTGATAGGATAATGGAGCAGTGCATGGTGTGGCTGCGCGCAGCCGTCCTTGTCGCACATCGGCGCTTGGCACGTTTCCTTGTCATGATCAGCTGATAAGCATTTAAAACAAATTCCGTTGTTTCTCACAAAGTTCCAACGCTCTTTGCGTAATGACTTTTTAAATAGTCTACACTTTATTAGGCTGTGAGGGGATAACTTGCAAAACTTGCACCTTTCCGTTTGTTGACTTGTAGCACATATTGCATGTTGTTTGAATGAACTTTTATCAGCACTATTATTTATTTGCTTCATGTTTAGTAGACCAATGCCAGACTCGGTAATTTTTGTAACTTCTTCTGAGAGGAACTGCGATAATAATTCCAACTTGGTCAGCTTGACGTCAACATTTATATCCTTATGTTTATAATAATAGTCAGACCACTTAGTTAGCAGAGCAGTAGGTAACTTAGATAAGACGACCGTACAAACACTGACGCCTTTTAGGTACTCGTTTCGGTTGAGCGTTTTTACTGCTGCCATGAAATTTTTAATTTTTATTGAAAATTTCACTATGTCCCCAATATAGTCTTGAGGCAATGTAGGTATTTTCTTGATATCATTCATGATTTTATTTATAATCAGTTCTGGGTTTCCAAATTGTAGCTGAAGGGTTGCCATGATGGTGTCGGGCGACGAACCACTCGTGAGTAGCGCCGCTACTGCCTCTCGTGCCGCTCCGACGAGGCACTTCCTCAAGCGCCACATGTTCTCCTTCGCGCTGTAGTTACAGAGTTCTGTGGACTCATCAAAGGATTGTTTGAAGTTTAGCCACTCCAGGGCGTCACCAGAAAAGGTAGGTAACTCTCGTGGTGTACTCAAACGACTAATTAAATTATTGTTTTGTTTGCAGGTGGAAGCTGTGAGATCCTTAAGGGCGTGTGCCAGCATAGACACGGTGGCTTCTGCATCATTGGCGGCTAGCGCCGGCGGGCGGCCGGTGACGTCACCCTCCTCGCGAGCACGTTGAAGCACTTGTTGACCTTGGTCGATCCACTTCTCAATCTCACTTCCATTATTCTTCTTTTCACTTGACTTCGACGACGATATGTGACTGTATTTTTCTTCCAAGGCTGCTAGATCTGCCGCTAGCTTTTTCTGAACCAATTCAGACTGTATGCGAGCTAATTCCTCTGCAGCTCTTATTTTTAATTGTTTGCGTTCATCCACTAATGTACTCTTAAATGATGCAGACTTCGAGCGATTGCTACTGCGCGAACCGGACGGGTGGTGAGGCTCTTTATCAGCCGGGTCCAAAAACATTTTTGAAGTACCCTCTCCTGGATCAGGTGCTACGTAAGTCTTGTCGCATTCCTTGACTTTTTTCTTCGAGTCTTCATCAGTGGACTCCTTAGTGAGTTGCTTCACATCACTTTCCTCTATTTCCGCCTGTTCCAGTTCGCGTTCCTGCTTTTCACGTTCTCTTTTTAGCTTTCTGCGGGTACTCGCCATCTTGCGCGGCGATCAGGTAAATCCTTGATCCGGCTCGAAGACCACTTTGTAGACTGTAGACGGTGAGTAGGGGTACAGGGTAGAACAGTAGCAGAATAAAAACACTAGTTTACGAAATGAAAGTAACAATAGGTAGCGGTCGCGAGGGACAGCGTGCATGTGTGACAGTGCTCAGTTAGCAACTGATTCGAGTTCGGTACAGGTACGTATGCATCTATGTATATATAGTAGGACATATCGCTCGCGCTCACTATACCATAAGTAATACATATTTATTTATATAAGGAGTACAACAAAAATACAGAATAGGTAAGTAAAAAAGGTATGTATAGATATAAGTATAGGTAAGTATTAGTTTTAAGTCTTTCTCCTAGGTTCTGTCATCTACAACTCCCTTCGATCGTGTTTTAAGTTATCGCCACCCGTTTCGAACTCCCTATTTTCCGCACTTGTATCGTAATGTTGAAAAACTTGCCGAATTTGCCGAATACAGAATATTCGGCCCATCTCTATAGACTATGAAATATGGTAATATGTGACTATATTTACTCTGCAGCTTACATTTCACTACACATTTTCTTACAGCTCTGGCCGATATACGAAACACACGCCACCTTCGTCCAAAAGCACTGTCTACTAGCCAACCTGCAGTGCCTGGGACCGAGGCCGGACTCGAACCCGCTACAGTGGGCTACGCGGGTCGTATGCTCGCAAGCGTCGCTCGATGAACGGGCGAAACTCTTGTGTTTATTACCGGAGGAGGCGTTTAAGTTAGTATTTTAAACTAAACTGTTTTTAGAAAATAATGTAATCTTTTTAATGAAATCATGTACACTTTTTAACCCCCGACGCAAAAACGACGGGGTGTTATAAGTTTGACGTGTCTGTCTGTCTGTCTGTCTGTCTGTCTGTCCGTCTGTCTGTCTGTCTGTTTGTCTGTCTGTGTGTGTGTCTGTCTGGCATCGTAGATCCCGAACGGATGAACCGATTTAGATTTAGTTTTTTTTTGTCTGAAAGCTGAGTTAGTCGGGAGTGTTCTTAGCCATGTTTCATGAAAATCGGTCCACTAGGTCGCGGTCGGGGGTTTTTTCAAAATTTTAATTTTGTGGTTAGGTTATTCATTAAAAAGAGGCTGTGAAAGACGGATGGACAGAGTCAGACAGACAGACGCACGAGCGATCCTATAACATACATATAATCACGCCTGTATCCCGTAAAGGGGTAGGCAGAGCACTAAAGTTTCAGTGCCATTCTTGGCAAAAAGGGGTTCAAAGAAAAAAGCCTATGTCACTTTCCATACATTCGACTATCTCCACTCCACGAACAAACAGATACACACACTTTTCCATTTATAATATTAAGTATGGACAGGGGCGGCTCACTCCGCGATTCTATCGCCACGCTACAAGTACATGCTGGCGGCCGCGAGTTCGCGGCCTAATCAGGGGTGGCGCGCGTTCTCACGGAACGCACGTTTGCACTTTCTATTGTTACATTACGTCGCGAATTTTTTTTAGGGTTCATTATGCGATGTCCACGTGTGGAATGGCTAATAATGCTTAGTTAAATAGACATCATGAATAAAATTGGACAAACTTACACAGATCTTATTGATTAAGTCCCACGGAAGAGTCCAATAAGGCTTGTGATGCTGAAGGCTTAAACAAAATATATAAATACTATATACATACCTAGAAAGTACCCAAGACTTGAATATATAGTGTAACATTTTATCTGAAAATTAATTCGTTTTAATCCATATAGGCAACCCTATCGCCCGACGCTGCGCACGTGCGGCTCGTTTCTTTGTTAGAATTTTGTAGGCATTTAAAAGGCGGCATTTCGTGAACATCAAAGCAGTGGGCCTTCTGTACTTGTACTATTATATATTCTGTGGTATGGATAATTTGTACATGATGTTGTTGTATGTTGTAAGACTCCTAAGGCACCCGATAGGTGCATAGGGCCTCCATAAGATCCTTCCACGCCTTTCTATCTTGAGCCACCGCCTTGGCCTCGTTCCAGCTCAATCCATAATTTGTACACGGAGGATATAATTGACAAAGTAGGTATACCAGAGTATAGTTGCCATAAATATGTTTTTTTCTTTCGTTTACAGCCTACCAGAAGTGAAGTCCTCAGTGGCATCATTATTCCCGGCTCGTTTAAGAGAGCTTCGGCCCGCGCTGTTAGAAGCGACAGCAATGCGGCCTGATGCCTTACTGCCGACCATCGCTGCTCTTGCTGGCAGTAAGTCCGCTTTTTAGGGTTCCGTAGCCAACTAGGAACCCTTATAGTTTCGCCATGTCTGTCTGTCCGTCCGTCCGTCCGCGGATAATCTCAGTAACCGTTAACACTAGAAAGCTGAAATTTGGTAGCAATATGTATATCAATCACGCCAACAAAGTGCAAAAATAAAAAATGGAAAACAATGTTTTATTAGGGTACCCCCCCCCCCTACATGTAAAGTGGGGGCTGATATTTTTATTATTTTATTAGGTATTTAAAAATGAATAAGGGTTTACTAAGATCGTTTTTTGATAATATTAATATTTTCGGAAATAATCGCTCCTAAAGGAAAAAAAAGTGTTTAGTTTAGTTTTTTGTTTGAAAGCTGAGTTAGTCGGGAGTGTTCTTAGCTATGTTTCATGAAAATCGGTCCACTATGTTGTTTATTTTTTATTTTTTTTTGTATTAAGTCTCTAAAGATTTGGCTTGGTTGCGAAAGAGATTAATCTATATTTATTTTCTAGACGACATGAGTACCGGATGGTGGGACACCGCCTTAGAAACCTGCGTGGCCGCTGCAGCCAAACGGAACAATCTCGAACTATGTAGAACGCTGTTCCACAAATGTCAACCCGAGAGGGCCTGCGAACGCGTCTTAGTGCCATTACTGAGGTATGATATTTAATAGTTATTTGTTTTACAAGGGGGCAAAGTTGTTGTTTAACCGCACGTGCCAATATTGATACCCGAGCAAGCAAAAGATTCCAATCTTGAACCGCGAGCGTAGCGAGAACACTAACTTTGCCACCGAGTGAAACACAAATTTTTTCACCACACCAACACGAACAAAATACTGACTATGAAACATCAGACTAAATCAAATCCAGCAATCTAATCAATATTTATCAATCAATCAATCAATCAATATTTATTGCACCATGGTAAATATACAAAAAATGTTACAATTAGGTAATACATGCAGTCTCTCATGGACCCTATATAAGGGTATAGCAAACATTTCCTTAAGCTAAGTTTAATTAATTATTAAATTATGTTAGTATAAAATACACTTAACAATAGGTTTTGGAAATGAGATAATAGGCACTGTGTTATTAAATATTCAGAAAATCTGTAACTGAATAATATGCTTTTTCTGCATTTCCTCTGCCTTTATGTAACTTGGTATGTGATATACAATTTAACGGCTGCATATTGAGGGCTTTTCCGGTATATTTCAAGTGTTGGCGCCGGAAGATCAAGTTTGTATTTTTGTCTTTTATTCGGTAGCTTTTTGAATAGATGCATATTTTTTCTGACATACATACCTATTTCCAAAATGTAAAGACTTGGTAGAGTAAGTAAAATTGATCTTTTATTAATATAAACATTTTTATGTATGTATTTGTGTTTATGTTTATGGTAGGACGCCCTCAGGTTAGGTGGAGCGACGATTTGCGCGGGATGGCTGGCAGCAGCTGGATGCGAGCAGCCGAAGATCGGAAACGGTGGCGTGAAATTGGGGAGGCCTATGTCCAGCAGTGGACTGCGATAGGCTGATGATGATTTATTTACATACATACATACAATCACGCCTGTGTCCCATGAAGGGGTAGGCAGAGCACATGAAACTACTCAGGTTTCAGTGCCATTCTTGACAAATAAGGGGTTGAAAGAAAACGAAACTGTGACATTGCAGTGACAGGTTGCCAGCCTCTCGCCTACGCCACAATTTAACCCATATCCCACAGTCGCCTTCTACGACACCCACGGGAACAAAGGGGGTGGTGAAATTCTTAACCCGTCACCACACGGGCAAGGATGATTTGACGGGCGGGGATGATTTATTTATTTATACTTTTATTCCCCAGACACTCGTCAACGGACACATGCGAGAGATTCCTAGCGTCAATCCTAGACCGGATCCTGGGTAATCTAAAGAAGAGACCCAAAGGCGACCCGACGCATCCTAGCTACAAAAAAAGTTGGGAGGAATACTTGGTCAGCCTGTGTTTGTTGCTGGTCGCGTTTGAAAAGGTAAACTTGTTATTTACTAGCTTCTGCCCGCGGTTTCGCTCGCTTTAAGTTCGAAAATTGCTCAATACAAACTTACACCACCCATTTTAGAAAAGTGGGGGGTTGGAAGGACTCAAAAGGTAGGCTATGTCACTCTCCATCCCTTCAACTATCTCCACTTAAAGCATTACGTCAATTCGTCGCTCCGTTTTGCCGTGAAAGACGGACAAACAAACAGACACACACACTTTCCCGTTTATAATATTAGTATGGATAATCTGAAAAATTTATTATGTGATTTAGCGCAGAGTTAATTCATATCTTTAGTAGCAGCATTGAGAGTAAGAGTTTTGAATGAGTCACGGTTATTTTCATTAGACTTATGAGGGCTTTCGTGTTAAAAATAGTGAAATCGCAACCGAGCGCTCGATCATACCGTGTGTGGTGTCAAATTAAAGGGCTTTGCGAGTAGTTTATAAATATATATCACATTATAGGACTTTTTCTACTTGGTCTAACAAAATATGAGAAAATGTCCAAAAGTGGTAATAGTTGTACCGGAGAAGGCTCGTTTTCAAAAAATTGGCAAAAATCAATAATAGCAATTTATAATCACTAAGGCATAACAGCAATTTAAGTAAACGTTGCAGATTAATTTAGTACAAAACTTACTTCTATGTGATGTAGATTTTCAAAGAAATTGTCACTTAATTTTAGGTAATTTCTGAAAAAATTGAATTCGCCTTAGGCTAGTTTACTCTTTTTCAAAAACTTAAAATAAAAATCTAGTCTGAAATGATTGTGGTACAGGATATACGAATTATAAATTTACCCGTTTTAATATTCAAAATTGTCCAAATTTTACAAATAAGATCGACTGATTCAGCTCTATACGTGCGTTTTTCTAAACGTGCATTAGAGAAAAATTCATAATTAATTTAGTGAGTTAGTTTTCAAAAATCCAGTCTTATAAAAATCGAGATAATAAGATGCTCTAACTGGAACTTGAATTAAATAAATCTATTGGATAACGGAAAGTGTAGTATTTCACCGACTAAAACTATCAATTTTACATTCTTTTGACGTTTTTTTTGAAAGCAGCCTTATATTGACCGGGATATAGACCGTGATTACCTTTTTGATTTCTGTCGAGCTCCCGATATTTCGACGCAGTTGCATGCATCATGATCACGGAAAAATGACGAAGGCGGGTGGATGTTAAAGTTGCATAGACAGCACGCGATCTACCCTCCTTCGCGCGCGTCGGCTGCGTTCACTTTCAGCGTTACCACTGGTCGCGTTCACACTCGATGGTCTATCCAAACACACTGCACTCACAGTGTCACTACGTTTGTTCAATTCCGACTTCACCGGTTTTCACGGTAATCACGGTCTATATCCCGGTCAATATAAGAATTGAGAGTGTTTATTATTTTTTTTATATAATTTTATTATTACTTTAAATGGGCTATAAGTTTGACGTGTCAGTCTGTCTGTGTGTGTCTGTCTGTGGCATTGTAGCTCCCGAACGGATGAACCGATTTGGATTTAGTTTTTTTTCGTTTGAAAGCTGAGTTAGTCGGGAGTTTTTAGCCATGTTTCATGAAAATCGGCCCATCATGTTGCGGTCGGGGGTTTTTTCAAAATGTTAATTTGGTGGTTAGATTATTATTTAAAATATTTCATTTCTGTGTTCGTTTTTCAATAATTTATCAAATTAGAAGTGTAATAAACCTTAATTAATTGTGTGATTTTAGCTACCAACGTCATCTTTAGAATCGCCAGCATCAGTTCTATACAGTGCGACTACTAATGCTACACCCTGGCACCTAGTGAGGGAAACATGCAAACTATGCCATCACCTTAGGGATAATTTACACTGTCCCTTACCAGATGATCAACTTTATACTATGTACAGGTAAATATAGGTTTGAAACTGTATATGTTTGCTATGTATTTAATCTACCGTTTATACGAAGGGCTACTGTCGAAATAAAATCTTGATATCGTTGTGGTTTCCGAGATAAGTCAGTAACAAAGTTGAGGAACCATATACCTGCAATATCTGTAAGTTCTTACTGTTGGTCTTATAGTCTAACATAGTTTTGTAGTCTATCATTAGAATCAGCATCAGTTTTATACAGTAATGCTACACCATGGCACCTAGTGAAGGAAACATGCAAATTATGCCATCACCTTAGAGCTATATACACTGTACAGGGGGCGTCCATTAATCGCGTCATACTGTATAGGGGGGAGGGGGTCATAGAAAAATCACCAAATATCACCATGGGGGTGGGGGGGTCAGGAACATATCACGTGTATTTTTTTGTTCCTGTGTGATACACTGTGTTATAGTTAGTAAACAAAAAATCATATTTCTGAGCAATTTTTTTAATATATCAACTTTAACATAACCAGACTGTCAAAACCTGAGCTGAGTTTTAAAAATTCATGCGCCGTAATTGCCTCGCAGTTGGCACTTGCGTTGTGCAGTGCAAAGAGCAGCTGGGTGCAAAACGGTTATTATTTTCAAAGATTTTTTTTAGTTTGCCCTCATCACGTATACCTACTTATAGACGGACGGTCAACCATCATGGCACTAAATATTTTGTTAAGAAAAAAACGCCGCTTTTGGGTTTCTGGTGAAAGAAACTTGCGAATGTTGGATTATGTAGAAATGTGTATTTTTTTAAACTATACCCTTCACTAGATTTTGAGCTGGTCCAAAATGTGACATGAAAATCCAACATTCTGAACGAACATAACGAAGAAAATAAATCTCCTAACATGAGCTACGCGTCGTTGAGGAGTTCCGTTCTGCTCATCATCAGTAGTTCTACTGCACCAAATGTCACTGTTCTATACTGTTCTTATAAAAATAACAAAGTCACTATAAGTGTGCCGTTGAGATTTGAGGAGTTCAGTTCTGATCATCATCAGCAGTTCCACTGCATCAAATGTCACTCTTCTGGACATAAATGCATGCTGTTCTCATAAAAACACAAAAATCACTATATGTATGTATATACATTCTACTACTATTACTACTTATTGGCGCAGCGACCCAAAATGAGTCTTGGCCTCCGACACGAGTGTACGCCAATCATCCCGATCCTTAGCGACGTCCCTCCAGTTGTATGCTTGGAGATCGTGTATATACATTCAGTCAAAAAAAAAATTCAAAATCGGTCCAATAATGAGTAGATATCAAATAACAAACATTAAAAAAAACAGACGAATTGAGATTTGGGCGGCGGTTAAAAAGGCGACAAATTTCACAAATGTTGGGCTCAATGGCTAATTGTCTTCATAAAACCTGTCCCTTCCTAAACCTTGACGTTGTTGGCGGAATCATCGACGAGCCATAACACTTTAAAATTTATTAAAGATGTAAGGGCGAATGTTCTCGGCATCCAAGCTCTTAACAAGCTTGGAAGGCAAAACAAGGTGGAACTGGTATGGATACCGGGACACGAAGGCTTCATTGGCAATGAAAATGCTGATGAACTTGCCAAGGCCGGATCTATGAAAGACCGAACAAAGGCTAATCACCAAAAAGAGTGGGATGCCCTGGTAAATCTGAAGCATTCAAAGCTCTTTATGCGGAGGGTTGACTCTGGATGGAGCAAAAAGCTAGGAAAGCTAGGCAAAAGACAACTCCAAATTATAACGGGGGTGTTCACAGGCCATTACGGGGTCAAAGGAATCTTGGCCAAGATGGGACACGCTGACAACACGGATTGTCGCATGTGTGGAGGAGAGGAAGAGACCGTCAGACATCTAATGTGTGAATGTCACGCCCTCGCCAGACAAAGAATGAAGAACTTTGGAGCAGGCTACCTGGTACCAAAGGACTTCAGAGAGCTACCCATGAGCCTCATCATCCGATACGTGGAGATGGTCGAGAAGCTCTTGAATAGCTGAAGGATCTTAGGATCGTAGGGGGTAGTGTATCCGGAAGGGCCCCCGCAGATTTAAGATAAGATAAGCTAAGGGCGAAGGTTTGATTCCCTAAGAAAATTTGAATTTCGCGCCATTTTTAGTGCCAAGATTTGGTTGATTCGTTGATTCATGTATTCGAAAAAAATCTACTTAAGTTGTCAAAAAATTACACGTCATATCGGCCGGGGGGGGGAGGGGGTCCTGAAAATATCACCAAAGATCACCATGGGGGAGGGGGGGGTCTAAAATAGGCCAAAAACGTATGACGCGATTAATGGATGCCCCCACAGTACTATGTACAGGTAAATATAATTATGTACGGAACTATATTTTTTGCTATGTATTTAATCTATCGTTCATACGCAGGGCTACTGTCGAAATAGCTTCTTGATATCTGTTGTGGTTTCCGAGAAAAATAAGTAACAAGGTTGAGGAACCCTATACTTGCAACATATGCAAAGGACGGCCTGTTTATTTTAATCTGCCTAAAATGTAGTTTGAAATAAAGATTAAGTCTTGTTTTTTGTACAGAAAGCTCCAATGCCTTATCTACAACGTGATGTGTGCTGCGATCTGTCGACGGCGTCCGCCGGCGCCTCTCTACGAGCAACTACTAAGTACAGACGCTTTGCAGAAAATAGTTGATGACAAGGAGGAATATATACTACCTATTCGTAATAGCTGGGTGAGTATGAGTATAGTTTGACAGTGACAACCTGTCAGTTATTAACCCTTAAATGCAAATTACACTAGAACCCTTAAGTTGTGAAATGTCTAATGTCTTGCGCATTGCTTCTTCTTTTCTTATGCGCTCTGCCAAGGAGTGCAATTACCTTGCCGGCGGCTATAATCAGGGGCGGTTCACTCCGCCATTCTATCGCTGCGCTACAAGTTCATGTCGGCGGCCGCGAACGGCCGCGAGTTCGCGGCCCATTCACTGGTGACGACCTTCGCGCGGTGCAATAAAATTCAATGTCCGTTTGTAATGTAGGTAAGAATTTAGAATGGCGGAATTTTGTGAACATCAAAGGAGTGAGCCTTCTGTACTTGTACTATTATATATTCTGTGCTATAATTCCGAGCTCATATAACCCGGCAACCTTCAAATCAAGAGTGAACAGGCATCTTCTGGGCGAGCTCACTCCATCGTAGGCCACGTCTTTGCCTTTGGCTAGTCTGTGGCCAAGAGTAAGCCCATTTTTTTTATAGTAATAAAAAACGTATCAAAACTTTTCAAATTTTATGTTCTTTTTTTAGATGCAACGCACCAAATCTATCGCAGTAGCGGTCCCTCTCGAGCCCAACATGCTATCTCGCTCACACACGCAGCGTTCGCGCATCTTCCTTCGCACTCTCTCTGAAGACCCCATGCTCTTCGATTTGCACTCCAGTGAGGAGGAACAAGTATGTTTTTATTCATTTAACCTTTTTGAAAATAAAATAAAAAAAACTTATGAACAAAAACTCATGGTGCCAGCTGCCAGCGACCATAGGTTACATTGAGTGCTTACCATTAGGCGGAAAACTTGCTTTTTTTTTCAAGAAACCTTACAGTGTAAAGTAAGAACTCAATGACTGGGGATTAATTGATTGTCAACCATGAACCAATCTATAGAGTAATTAATCAAATCTTAGAATTGCAAGCGTTCATAGGCTACGGTGACTGCTTACAATGTAACCGACTGCATGCCCTTTTTACAACGGAGTGGTATTAAAAAAATCGACATTTCTATTTAAAACAGCATTCAAAAGTCGATAACACAGGGGAAGAACTATATACCTGCGATATAAGAAAATAAACGAAAATGTGGAACTTACACCTCGACTGAAAATTTTCCAGTTCTTCTTTCATAAAGATCGCTTACCTTCCTAATTATAGTAAAAAAACGAATTAAAGTCTTAATAAATCATTTTTCGACAGTTGGAAGTACAAGACATATCCCTCTTGGAAACGCCACTGAATTCTCACGCTTGCGCCGCGACGCTGACGGCGTTACTGCATCACGCGGCTGGCGTGTCGACGCTGGCGTCACTGTGGCGTTGCCTGGCGTCTTTACTGGCCGGGACTTCTGGAAATAACCTTAAATGGCTGCTAGCTCAGGTACAGTTAACGTTCAAAATATAAGGTGCTAACAAATTAGTCACGGATATTTTTACAGCTGATAGTACTCGGCTCTCGAAGTACATTTAAGTATGAAACATCATGGAGAAAAATAGGAAAGAAATTTGCCACGTTAAAACACCCTGTTAATAAGATGATTAAATGAGACCTCTCTAGACATAAGTACTTTTGACGTGACACGACAGACAGTGTTAAACCTCTTGACAGGTACATAATAGGGGTGATTATTTTAAAAATTAATTATAATTTTTTTTTGTTCGGAAAATGAAAACAAAAAAATGTTATACAAAGTGTCCTTAATTATAGTTAAAAGTTAATTGTTTTAATGTAATTTTCTTTGGAATTCCCTACCTCATGACATAAGACGTGCTCAGTCTCCTAACTCTTTCAAGAGACTACTTAAACTCCATTTTTTATCTCTTCCGTAATATTTTTGTCTGACTACTCCTTCTAAATAACCTGGTACTGTTATATGTGTATTTATTTGTATATATTTTATTTATATATTTATGCGTTTAGTTATTTATCTTTATATATGTATGTTTATGTATGTTAATTTTTTTTGCCTATATTGTGCGATAAGTTTATTTCTTCGAATTTGCTGACACCTACTGGCATTATGTAAATTTATCATTTTCCGCTACCTTAAGGTTGTCTGGAAGAAATCGCTCTTTAGCGATAAGACCCCCTGTTGTTTACCTTTGTTCGTGTTTCTTTCTTGTTTTGTATTGTTGTATTTTATCAAGGTGTGCAATAAAGAGTATTGTATTGTGTATTGTATTATCTCTTAAAATATCCTTGACTAATTTGTTAGCACCTATACGTGGCGTTTAGTGTTACCACGCCACATGGGTCCTGACTATGGCGTCACTGTGGTGTTCTTTGGACCTAAAAATGGCTACTAGCCCGGGGTACGTATCCGAATGAATTTCCAGACCGATACGACCTTCAAATCTTCAAGAAAAGAGCGTACACCCATCTTAAAGGCCGGCAACGCACCTCCAACACCTCTGGTGTTTCGGGTGTTACCATCAGGCGACCTGTCTGCTCGTTTGCCTCCTATCCCATAAAAAAAAAAACAACATGCTGACTCAAAGCCTTTTTTCTACTGCACACATTGCTGGACACACAAGTGTAATTTTTTGTTTGTGTGTATATAATTTTCTTAGGATATTTTTGTGTGTTTGCTTTTATGATTTCTTTATTTTTTTTTATTTCACCATATTTTCCTGTGTATGTGTGCTGTACTGAATACACGTCTTTTCTTTCTTTCTTTATTTCTTAAACGCTCACGAAACGCTCACGAAACGAAACGCTCGTAGATATCTGTCTCTATCGCTCTTGCGTATTTGCGCGACAGGGCCAGACTACCTTTCGCGGCGTTTCGTTTTCGTTTAGCGTCGCAGAAATGCGATTCGGCTAGGGTACGTTATATTATAAAATGTGTTTCTTCAATATTTATTTATTATCCATACTAATATTATAAATGGGAAAGTGTGTGTCTCTTTGTTTGTCCGTCCTTCACGGCAAAACGGAGCGACGAATTGTCGTGATTTTTTAAGTGGAGATAGTTGAAGGGATGGAGAGTGACATAGGCTACTTTTTGTCTCTTCCTAAACCCCCACTTCTTTAAAATGGGGGGTGGAAGTTTGTATGGTGCATTCCGCAATTTTCGAATTAAACGCGAGCGAAGTCGCTGGCAAAAGCTAGTTGATAATATAAGTGTTTTCCAGGTGATCTGCAACTGTAAAGAGGAGCTGAAGCCACACGCTAGTGTCCTGCTCCCGGGTTTGCTCGCGGTACTCGCCTCCGTGGAAAATGGGAAGTGTATGAACGGGCTGCATTTGGATGTTGTAAGTAATTTTATTTATTTAGACTGTATTGCACAAAAACAAAAAAAAAAACTATACTTGTATTTACATACATAGATATAATCACGCCTATATCCCATAAAGGGGTACGCAGAGCACATAAAACTACTCAACTTTCAGTGACACTTTTAGCAAATAAGGGGTTGAAATAACACGAAATTGTGACATTGTAGTGACAGGTTACCAGTCTCTCACCCACGGTGTTTTCAGTCAAAGTAAATAGTGAATCCGATGTACTTAGTATATGTTTAAGGTGGCTCGCTTTCCATACAAAAAACATCTACCATTTATTTAGTCACCGCACACTACAACTAAATAAAAATATGCGCATACATCTACTATACATTATCCGTCGTCGCGGTAGTGAATGAAATACATTGTTTCATACAGAAATCATGGACAAATCCTTGTGAATTTTTTATTAATTTTACGTAAATGTGCGTGCCAAATTTTGTGTACAGACACAGAGCCGTCATATTTCGCGCATTTTTAGTTGACATTGTCATCAGTGACATTTGGCTCTTGACAAGTAATTATTTAAAGATATTGGTTTAGTTAACTCAAGCAGACTCAGAAATAATGACGCATTTTGTCAACAAAGATACATATCGTGTATTTCGACACTGCTAATGTAAATCGAAATGGCGTCCTGGTCAAACGACTGACTATGATGCAGAAGATCGTGGGTTCGAATCCGAAGTTTTTTTTAATCATTTGAACTTTTATGGATTTATTAAGTATTTTTTATTTTTTTAATGGAATATTTGACTATTACTATATTGCTTTCCTATTTTTTATTTTCATACAAAAATACAATACAATCCTTTATTATGCCTTTGTTGATAAAATAAAATATTACACGTCTGGTCATAATACATTATACATAGGTCATAGTGTGGGCATAGTATTAGTAAAGTATTGCATTTACTGAGCTGGTTGACCTATGTTATTGTTGTGTGAATGTTTTTCTTCAACAACTAAATGGTTATATACAAGAATATGGGTAGCTTTTGCACATTGTAATTTTTCCTCAGTCACCCGTTGACCACGAACGCTGTAAAGTGTTTGAAACATTGGGATGAATTTTAAACTCATTATACGCGATTTAATCCGTTTTCATAGTTTTTATTTCATGAGTAACTATCGCGGTAACTGAAGACAATATTAACTAAATGGTTACAAATAATAATTATCATCAATATAATCTGGTCCAGGCAGGCAATTATGGTCGCGCGATAAATGATAAAACATCTGGCCGTCCCTATAATCGCACTCACTAATAGTGCGACAGGGACGGCCTGATATATTATCGTCTATCGCGCGACCATGCTACCCGTGCTGTACTAGCTTTTGCCCGCGGCTTCGCTTGCGTTAGAAAGAGACAAAAGTAGCATATGTCACTCTCCATCCCTTCAACTATCTCCACTTAAAAAACATGTCAATCCGTCGCTCCGTTTGGCCGTGAAAGACGGACAAACAAACAAACACACATTATCTTTGGTGAAACAACGAATTCTTCCACTTCAGATTATAGAGTAACCAGCTTTATACCGCTTTATACAGCTTTATACCGCTTTTGATAAACTAGCTTTTGACCGCGGCTTCGCTCACGTAAGAAAGAGACAAAAAGTAGAATCAAAAAATCACGTCAATTCGTCGCTCCGGTTTTGCCGTGAAAGACGGACAAACAAACAGACACACACCATTTCCCATTTGTAATATTAGTATGGATTTGACATTATTATTTATATTTAATTAATTATATATGTATAGCCCAATTTCGTCGGGAACAGCGTGTTATGTAATGGCGTCGTTGGTGTACAGTCGTCTGTCACGCCGTGAAGGTGCGTTCGATTCCCAGGATTCTATTAACTTTTTGTATTTTTTTGGATATAAATTTCGTATTTTTTATTGACCGAGCAAGAATGGAGAGCCGAAGGTATCAATTTTATCTTAGAGAACCTATTGATATTTTTATTGTCATTTTGATTTTCTATTTATTAAGTTGAGATATAAAACACAACTTTTAATACCCTCGCTAAATATAATATTTTATCGAAATTACTCCTTAGATAAAAAAAGTCCACTTGAGTTTTTAAAGCATACTTAACGTTACTCAGTTAACTATTGCATTTTCATTTACTAATTTAAGATTTCAAAAGCGATTTGAATACCCTTGCTCCATCGAAAATAAACAATTAGAAAAAAAAATCATTCGAATCGTAGTTTAGAAACTAAAATTTATCTATACTTTTATGGAATTTTTAAAAATATCAGATTAGGATAATTATGTTAGAAATTCTGAGTTCGACGAACCCAAAAATTATTACCATGTAAGAGAATAGGTTTTTAATTTTTTTTGTGGTTAACGCTCAGTAACTACTGTACGAGTACATATACATTTATGTATAATAATAAAACAAAAAATAGTGTCTCATAGTGTTGTGTTCCTGCCGGTGAGTAAGGCTGCCAGAGCTCAACGAGGGTGTGGGGTGGGACTTACGGAACTAATTTGTTCCGTCTATTGTCCTTTGAGTCGTCGGCAACCCAAACCCTCCTTTGAACTTGTACACTCCTTTTTGCTGTGCACACGCAGCAAAGGGGAGTGTACAAGTTTCTAATGGGGCGGCAACGCGCATGCGACACTCTTTGAGTTGCAGGCGTCCATAGGTTACGGTGACCGCTTTCCATTAGGCGGACCGTATGCTTATTTGCCACCGACGTAGTATTAAAAAAAAAAAAAGAGAAACAGTCCTGGATTCGAACCCAGTACTTCCATGCAAATCATGCGATGGCACGTATTTACCGCAAGGCTATTTAAACAAGCTGTCGCCGCGTGAAATTATCGACTAGAAGGAATACAAAAACACTGTTTGTATGTGTGAGTGGTACTTAGAAATAGTGTAAAATAGTAAATTTATCTACATTAAGGGGATTAATGTTACAATGAGAAGTTGAATGTTTGTTGTAATACGTCAATTTTAATATTAAATGTTCGCGAAGCATAATTGAAAGTATATAAATGCCTGTACGACTCCACAAAAAAAATAAGACTGGTAATTTGAAGATTAACGCCATCTAACGCAGCCTGAGCTTCGGGTAACCTAAGCGAGCCACCTTAAGGAACTTAACGATAGAGGGCGTGAAAAACAATTAAAACTATTTAAGCATGCATGTAGTCCATTTTGTAAGTGGCAAATTAAGGAAAGGGTTTTGTGCAAAAATAATTTTGCATAGAACCAGCGTGACTCAGGGGACCGTAACCATGGCAATAACAGGCAAGGAAAAGTTGATTCACCCACATGTTCGTTATTCCGTTTTCACAGTATAATCAAAGAGGATCGAGTATTATAGAGAGTTACTGTCGCAGTAAAATGTGTAATCACAGTGCATAGACTGCCATCTTAGACATAGGCTTAAAACTTTTGAACCTCAGTTTTGACAATTCGGCCCATTTCGTGTGTGTGGATTGAGTGAGCACCTTCCGAAAATAAAAAAAAATATGCTGATCATTTAGTAAAAGTTCTAAAACAATTGTAAAACGAATCTCTGAATTTGTAAAAAGATAAATCAAAAGATACAGCCATTAACATGTGCTCACTCAGTTCTCACAAACTACCAACGAAAACAGTGAATATATTCATTTAACATATAATATTTATATACTAACATTTAGTAAAAAATAGGCCAACCTACCTCTATAAATATTAGATCACCTAGTGACGTATTAAATTTTTTACAAATAGTTTCTTATGCTCACTCAATCCACACACTTTTGAAAAGCCGAATTTTGATGAAAAACATAAGATTTAGACCGCTATTATATGTGTATAGTTTAGTAAAAGTGAAATGGGAATTTGTAAAATACAAAACGAACCACTAACGTGTCAGGTTTTTTTATAATAAATTTTTGTAAGTGCTCACTCAGTCCACACGTTTTGAGAAAGTTAAAAATGTAAATATCTTACGATTTGTAGCACCTAAGACACTCGAAAGTACTTCAACATTTAGTAAAAATTTTTACTAAATATCCACCATCTAATATTTTATATTCGTTGTCTGGTTTTAAAGATATTCAGACATAACTTTTCTCATACAAATGTATCAAGTAGGGTGACCACACTATGTCGGCTCCTGATTTTCCCCACCTTCCCATTGTCATATTGAGATTGGGGAGTTTCGTTCAATTTTGATAATAGTTTACCGGATTTGTAAGTGGGAGCGAGAAAGAATAACTATTTCTCGCTCCCACTTACAAATCCGGTACGCTCATCTGTTAGCGCGATTAGATTACCAGGTTCTGGTTTCTTACTAGTGAAGTATTATATTCTTTGTTTCTTACCAATTATCATTCATGTCCTTTTTAATGCATGCATGTCGATATGGTTATTATCCTGACGTCGATAAAAATTACACAATACACATCATCACTAGGCCAAGAACATAACCTAAAAACAGTTTGCAGATGGATAATTAATATGGTATTAGTTTAATATTATCAAAATTGAACGAACGAAACTCCCCAATCTCAATATGACAATGGGAAGGTGGGGAAAATCAGGAGCCGACATAGTGTAGTCACCCTACTTGATACATTTGTATGAGAAAAGTTATGTCTGAATATCTGAATATCTTTAAAACCAGACAACGAATATAAAATATTAGATGGTGGATATTTAGTAAAAATTTTTACTAAATGTTGAAGTACTTTCGAGTGTCTTAGGTGCTACAAATCGTAAGATATTTACATTTTTAACTTTCTCAAAACGTGTGGACTGAGTGAGCACTTACAAAAATTTATTATAAAAAACCTGACACGTTAGTGGTTCGTTTTGTATTTTACAAATTCCCATTTCACTTTTACTAAACTATACACATATAATAGCGGTCTAAATCTTATGTTTTTCATCAAAATTCGGCTTTTCAAAAGTGTGTGGATTGAGTGAGCATAAGAAACTATTTGTAAAAAATTTAATACGTCACTAGGTGATCTAATATTTATAGAGGTAGGTTGGCCTATTTTTTACTAAATGTTAGTATATAAATATTATATGTTAAATGAATATATTCACTGTTTTCGTTGGTAGTTTGTGAGAACTGAGTGAGCACATGTTAATGGCTGTATCTTTTGATTTATCTTTTTACAAATTCAGAGATTCGTTTTACAATTGTTTTAGAACTTTTACTAAATGATCAGCATATTTTTTTTTATTTTCGGAAGGTGCTCACTCAATCCACACACACTACAGATTGCAACCAAATTTGATTATTTAAGATTTTTTCCCGAGCGGACACGAACACTGTTAGCGGGTCGTATACTTGGGCGCTACTGATCGGTGTCGCACGCGTTCAAACTTTTATAAACCTGATTTGTCGTATGCTTGGTGACCGCGAGTCGCCCTGTAAGGGCCGTCTTGTTGTATTGGTCTGTGAGCTGAGCGTACCCCAAAGGTGTAATGCCATCTAGGCCACCGTACATTTTTCTGTATGGTACTGAGGTGGGCCATTTTTTTTCAAAGTTGCCCACCCCACTTTTTTTTTATTTGGATTTTTTTATGTGGTTTCCACTCAGAATCGCGAGCTCTTTCAATTCTAATAGGAGAAATAAGTGTCCCAAGGTTTTTTCCCATTCCGTTACCATTTCTTCATACATTTTGTCTGGCGGTAACGGAATGGAAGGTTCGAAAAAATGTATGGAAATATTTGGACATTTTTTTTCTCCTATCAGGATCGAAAGACCTCACGATTCTGTGTATTAATCGCGTAAAAAATACCCACTTTACAAAAAGTGGGGTGGATAACTTTAAAAAAATGGCCCAGGTACGTTTTTTTCTCAGACTTTATCTGTCTATACGGAGTTATATATGTCTTTGGTATAATACAGCTACAAGTAGGTTAACAAATTAAATTTACGCAATGTTGTTTTTTTAAACTTTAAAATCTTAATGATATGTTTTCAGGTCGATACCATACTCTCCTGGAAAGAACCCATCACCAGCGACCTGAACATCATCACCCATCTCCTCATCACCACGTGCATGGAGAACCGAAGGAGGACCGTGTTCGACGGCTTGCTTAGGACTCTGCAAGGGTGGCTAGAGTTGTATGGGAGTGTACGAGTTGAGTGGAAGACCTTTGAGACGTATTATGAAGGTTAGTATTATCATAGAGGAATAAGTAAGGAAAGAATTGTAACTCCATACGTCAGTAAATGCAAGTTATTTGTAGTAACATCTAGCGTCAGTCACGCGTCAAATAGCGTAAATTATCAGTACTCGACACTAAGTGTCAACAGTGTCTCGTTTGCCAAAAAGTTAATATTAAAAAACAGTTTACAACTTATATTACAAGCGGAAGGAATTGAAAACAGAGTACTGATTAATACTATTGTAATATTAGCTAAAAATTGTTGAGCATTAGACTTTTCGTTCGTCGCGACCTCTATTGACAAGTAGCAGTACTGATAATTTACCCTATTTGACGCGTGATTGACGCGTGGATGACGCTAGATGTCACTACAAATGTATAGAGTTACAGTTACAACTCTTTTCTTACTTATTCTCTATGGTCTTACTAAAGTTTTGCAATTTAATTAAATCAATTCCATTCGTTCGAAATACTAAATTTTAATTATTAACACATACATTAAATACATTAAATAGCACTAGACCCTACTCATAGTGTTGTGTTCCTGCCGGTGAGTAAGGCTGCCAGAGCTCAACGAGGGTGCGGTGTGCTGACGACGGGAGGACTTACGGAACTAATTTGTTCCGTCTATTGTCCTTTGAGTCGTCGGAAACCCAAACCCTCCTTGGAACTTGTGCACTCCTTTTTACTGTGTTTTTAACACAGCAAAAGGGAGTGTACAATTTTCTAATGGGGTGGCAACGCGCAGGCGGACCGTATGCTTGTTTGCCACCGACGTAGTATAAAAAAAATACATTTTCCATTGTTCTAGATCCACACCACGACACACAAAAAGCTTTATTCAAAATAATTAAAACCATATCAAAAACTACATACATACCAACACTTTTATCCAAAATCGTGTCAAAACTCGACTCGGATCACGTTCCCGAATGCTTCGGTCTGGCGATGGCGTGTGGCGTTCCTGCTGAAAAGGGCCCGGCGCTGGGCGAGTTTAGGAAGTATCTGGAGAAGTGCAGTGTTATCACGAGTTATGTGCGCGTGCTGTATTATGCCAGCCTGGGCTGTGCAGAGTGCTGTGGCGAACAAGAATTTAGGTAAGTTAACAGTACGTTACGATACAAGTGCGATAAATAAGGAATTCGAAGCGAGTGGGGATAAATTAAAATACGAATAGAGAGTTGCGAATTACTTTTTTAGTTTTTTTGGATGTATTTTCACATAAAAAGTAAAAGTCATTCGTAAAACTGGTACCTACTTAGACATAAAATATTTTTTTTTTTAAATACTTTTTTTTTCATATAGTAACTAATTATTGTTTGATATCTACCAACGAGGATAGTTAGATTATGTCCGATAACAGCGTTTTGTTCTGAGAAATAATAAGTAATTGTTTTTTTTTAATAGGCTACTTGCCTCCTAGTCAAATCAGCTTCTTTTTAAGAACTGTCAAAACGAATTTGAACGACTTGCTAATATATTAATATGAAATTGAGTGACGTCATGGTCAATTCAGTTACTTTATATATTTCTACCTGACTTATTAAATACAAATTGGATTTAAAAATAACTTCTGTCCATGTTTTTCTTACAATTATCTGATGCTTTATTTCGTAAATGGTATAAAATATTTTATTTTAAGAACAGTCAAGTTCTCTATGCTTATAACTCTGAAATTAGGCAAAATCCAGAGAAGTTTATATAACATTTTATTCTTCTAATATGATGAGTGTATATCGTGACGATGGCGGGACGACCTTGACGACTTCCTAAACAACTGGCCGGAAGTAACGGAGAATCGGGAATTATGGAGAGCTAGGGGAGAGGCCTTTGCCCAGCAGTGGGACACTCCAATAGGCTAAGAAAAAAAAAAGTCGACTAGCACCTATAGTAGAAGCTTTGCTTAGTTTTGGGCTAGGTTGATCTGTATAAGGTGTCCCCCAATATTTATTTATTTATTTTATTTAAAGTATGCCGGTCTTGCCCGCACTGACCTGCGTGACAGATTTTGAAAACGTTGCCTTTTTTATTTTAATATTTTCTGTTTGTAACGAAATACACAAAAATCTAAAATTAAAATTTTGAAAAAACCCCCGACCGCGACATAGTGGTCCGATTTTCATGAAACGTGGCTAAGAACACTCCCGACTAACTCAGTTTACAAACAAAAAAAAAACTAAATCGAAATCGGTTCATCCGTTCGGCAGCTACGATGCCACAGACAGACACACACACACGGACAGATAGACAGACAAACAGACAGACAGACAGACAGACGGACGGACGGACGGACGGACGGACGGACAGACAGACAGACAGACACAGACAGACACGTCAAACTTATTTTTGAAACAAAAAAATACTAAACTAAATCAGTTCATCCGGTCGGGAGATACGATGCCACAGACATACACACACACACAGATAGACAGACAAACAGACAGACAGACACGTCAAACTTATAACACCCTGTCGTTTTTGCGTCGTGGGTTAAAAAGTCACAAAATACTTTACTATTATACCTTCTTTACAGAAAAATAGCGGACTACGTAACGAAAGTGACCTCTGCAGACCGTTCTAAATGTCTCCACATACTGTCAAGTTACCTGTCAAGAGGCCGCCGCAGTGAATACATAGTTGACATGTTTGACACCATAGATCTGCCTCACATGATCGACAAGGACCCGAAAGGTAAAGACACTTCTCCCACCAAAAGTAAGCGATGCTATCGGTGATAGAAACGAACAACATTTTCTGACTTTTTAAGTATGCAGGCATAAAGTTCAATAAGTCAGTGATTGTTTTGACATGCGTAAGGTTCGAATTCGATAACGTCACTACATCGCTGACAGCATGTTCGGTGGCCAAAATAAATAAAAAATTACACAAATTTTTCATCGAAAATACGTACCTGGACAAAATACACTTTTTATACCCAAAATCTATAATTCAGCAGTTCTCGAAAAGTTTGTACAAAAATTAAGGGAAAAGTTAAATTTGTTTTTATTAATTCCTATTTTGTTACCAAGATTTTGTTGATGAATTGAGATTTTATTAAGTTTTATTTCGTCATTAAGGTTCTCTAGTATCTATATTTTCTTAATTATAACAATTATCCTGTATATATCTCACGAAAGTCGAATTATATTACTAAATGTTGGTAACAAAATAGGATCAATTAAAATTTGCTGACGTGTCATTGTACAAAGTTGACGGGAATTGCTGAATTATTGTTTTAATACGTCAAATACTAATCATTTACTTTGCAAAATTCGATATGAGTTTAGTAGCCTATTCTGACAAATGTATTCAAAATAAGAACTATATCAAATGTATGTTACAGCACTTCTGCTGGTGAAACAAGGGCTACCTTTAATGGACGAGACGATGAAAAGACGGTGCGTTTCTCAGATCGCAGCATTAAAACCAGCCACTGCCAAAGGTAGAAAACTCGTCGTTGAAGTCATGCAGAAGGCTTATGAAGGTAGGTGCGTGGTGTTTTCAGTCAAAGGAAATAGTAAATCCGATGTACAGTCGCCATCAGATATATAAGAGCGCCCGAGGTACTCAAAAATATCTGAACACGCCTCTATTTCCTAGGCGTTAGAGGCGTGTTCAGATATTTTTGAGTACCTCGGGCGCTCTTATATATCTGATGGCGACTGTACTTAGGATATTTTTAACTTCTGAGTAGCCGAAACGTCTGCAATCGATGCCACTAGGCTTAGAATTAATTGAAAAGTGGAAAATGTTTGCCTCGGGTGAGACTTGAACTCACGGCCTCTGGATCGATACTCCAGCGCTCTGCCAACTGAGCCACCAAGACTTCAACCAAGTCAGCGAAATTTTCCACTACTAAGGTCAATGGGGTTTCGCTGGCTTGGTGGCTCAGTTGGCAGAGCGCTGGAGTATCGATCCAGTGGCTGTGAGTTCAAGTCTCACCCAAGGCAGACATTTTCCACCTTCGATGGAATCAGGCGTTACTTTGCGGAAATCCATGTTAATCGTAAACTAGAACTTTCCTTTGCTAATCCGCGAATAGATAACGTGCAAGTCAATCAGTGCTAACCTGTTATAATTACTTGCGTATTTTTTACATGCAATTAATTTTCCCACCCTCCCACCGCAAAAATAAAAATAAATACGCAAATAAATATAACAACCCACCACCAAATATACAAAACTCGACACGTGTTTCGCCTCTCTACGAGGCATCCTCAGGAGCTGATGTTGACGATCCGAAGTCCCGCAACTGACTGATCGTCCCCAGAATGGTCGGCCATATTTATACTTTGTCCACCCCCCCCTACCAAGCAAGTTAGATGGAAAAATTCGTAATAACGGCGATGACGCAACATTCAACTGCTCATTAAGGATTAACCCCTATTGTTGTACCTAATTATCTCCAACTGTTCTAGAACCCCCAAACGCAGCCCTTTCTCACATACATGTAAAACATCAAAAGAATGATTCTCTGATACAGTATGGTCACTCTCTATCAAATGCTTTGCAAAATTGGATCTCTCTGGATGGTTGTGCCTATATGATGCCATATGCTCCTTATACCTAGTAGTGAAATTGCGGCCCGTTTGGCCCACGTACACTTTGTTACAAACATCACAGCTCAACTTATAAACCCCAGATTTTTTCCCTTTCTCGATCCTATCTTTGCCGTTACAAAGCTTGGAGTGCAAAGTGTTATTTGTCCTAAAGGCCACAGGAATGCCGTTTGACTTCAAAATCTTATAAATGTCCTCTGACACTTTGCCAACATAAGTAATGCTCGCTTGACACCTCTTAACCGGTTCAGAAGGACGTGCCGCATACAACATATTGTTAACCATAACCATTCGCTTCTTTCTGATGATGCCATCAACGATTGATTTATCATAACCGTTCGAAACTGCCAAGTGGTAAATATTGTCCAATTCGGCTCGATAGTGTTCTTCAGAAAGAGGCACAGACAACATCCTATGCACATAACAGTGAAAAGCGGCCAACCTATGCTGCCAAGGGTGTGTAGAAGAAGCTGGTATAACTGTATCAGTATGTGTAGGCTTGCGGTAAATTTGAAATTGATGGCTATTATTAACTCTAGTAATGGATCATTAGTCTCCCCATTTTAAACAAATCGGGACTTAATCGCGTATAACTACATATTAAACTGACCTCCAACGTTTCAAGGACGGCGTTGTCCCCGTGGTCTCGGAGAAGACTGGCTTGAAATGACATCAACACCTTCTGACAGCCGCGCGAGTTTTTCGAACTACCCGCACTTGGTTTTGATTATCAACTTGAACTGTTTGCGCACTAGGGATGTTACTCTGTCGACATACAACACTGACGATATTCGATTTAACGACTGTCGATATTATTTTCGGCTTACACTTATTAATGACAGGATTCCATGTGGATGAGATCCTAAAACCTTCGTCCCGATTGAAATTGCGATGTTTTTTGATTTCAATGGCTTCACGCACTTTTCTACTGTAGAAATGGCGTTCCGTGGAAAGGACTTTAGGGTCATGTAGTTCGATCCAGTGGTTTGGCCCTGACTCTAACAAATGTTCAGCCACGGCAGACTTGTTGACCTGACGATTTTTCACAGCCGCGATGTGCTCCTTTACCCTTTCTTCTATGGTGCGCTTAGTTTCTCCAATGTAGGAGCTACCACAACTGCAATCAATTTTATAAACGCCAGGTGATTGAAACGGTATAACGTCCTTAGGTGATCTTAGGCTTCCTGCAACTTTGGATAATGGCGTGTACACCGTCTTTATAGAGTACTTTCCAAGTACTGTACCAACCTTATCCGTCACACCTTTAACATACGGCAGAAATGCCGGTTGTCTGGACACCTCAGGACGTTTCCCCCTTGCCTTCCGTCTAGGTTGCCACTTTTTATTCTTGTACCCGTTCCTTCTAAGCACCTCCTGAATATGTGACAACTCATCCTTCAAATATTCAGGGTCACACAGATCATACGCTCTATTCACCAGCGATGAGACAACTGACTGCAGGTGGCGCGGGTGGTGGTGAGAAAGGGCATTCAAATACCTGTCAGTGTGCGTAGGCTTTCTGTAAACAGTGTGAGTTAGGGTTCCGTCCACTCGACCAATCACTTTCACGTCTAAGAATGGCAAACTGCGCTGTGATTCCAATTCGTACGTAAACTTAGTCCTTGGATGAATAGAATTAAGATATTGGAGAAGTTGCTCCACCTCCTGCTTACCACCCTTCATAATACAGAAAACATCATCCACATATCGCTTCCACAACTTCACTGCCCAAGGCTGCAGATCTACACTGGCCTCGATATGCTCCATCCAGATGTTTGCCAGAACCGGTGCCACAGGACTACCCATGGCAACCCCATCAATCTGGAGGTAATGTTTTCCGCGATACAAAAAGTAGCTCCCTTCCAAGCAGTTCCTCAGCAGCACCATTATTGTCTCCGACATGCCACTATCGCTCAGTTTCCTTCTGACAACTTCTAGACATTCTTTAACGGGAACATTGGTGAAAAGTGACTCCACATCAAAACTCACCATTATCTCATCTGGTTCCAGCGTTACTTCTTTGAGGATGTCTATAAAGTGACGAGAGTCCTTCACGAAAGACGACGTACCACCCACAAGCGGCTGCAACACCGATCCAACATGCTTTGCAAGATCGTAAGTGGGAGAAGAAATCTGACTCACGATAGGCCGCAACGGCACGTTTGTCTTATGTACTTTAGGCAAACCATACAACTTAGGCGGTAGCACAATCTTCGGTTTGTACAAACGATTGAAAACGTCTTCCTCGAAAATCTCTCTGCAGTCTCTGATGACAGCCCTAATGCGACGAGTAACCCTAGCAGTAGGGTTGTACGAAACAGGTTTGTACACAAGATCGTCATCCAGCAAGTGTCGTATTTTACCATCATAAGCCGCTGTGTCCATCACTACTGTGGCATTCCCCTTGTCAGCCTTTAGTACTAAGATATCTTCATTATTCTTCAGATTTCTAAGGGCTATCCTCTCCTCTGTAGTGGTGTTACTCTTTGGCAGTTTGGCTCTCCTCAGGATAACGGCAACATCCTGTCTTAACGCTTCCGCGTCACACGACGGTACCTTATTGCGCGTTATGGCCTCCTCAACACCGCAGATCACGGTCTCATAAGGAATACGTTTAGGGGTTATAGCAAAATTCAACCCCTTCTCCAGTACACTGACAGTTGCATCATCCAAAGTAGCACTCGATAAATTAACAACTGTGGTGGTAGTTTTGTCATCGCGAATATTCCCCGTACTCACGTTTCTCCTATATCGATAAAGCAGTCTATCATATTTTCTGTTATGCACATCACTACTAGACTCAAAAATACGACCCGCTTGCTCGTAGGTAATGCGATCGAGTAAATCGAAATCCTCGCGTGACAACACTGAACTACACATACAATGTACTTCGTACAACTCACACTGCACTTTGTCCAAGTCCGAATAATTGTTTTTTATTAGCAGTTTCAAGAGGCGGATGCTGGCAGCCCTCAGGATATTTGCCGAAAACGGTATATCCCTACGCGGTTTTATCCTAACACACGTAGGTAGCAAGTCCGAATCGCGACACTTAATTAAAAATGCCAACGACGTCACTATTCGCACACGTTTCTTACGCAAATACCCTAGACGTTTTATTTTGTTTGCTAATTCCGGCCCGTACCGGTTTGCAAAACACTGATTTAAACTTTCACGATTATTACACATCATTATTTTTAAAATCGGGATATTATTTTCGGCTTACACTTATTAATGACAGGATTCCATGTGGATGAGATCCTAAAACCTTCGTCCCGATTGAAATTGCGATGTTTTTTGATTTCAATGGCTTCACGCACTTTTCTACTGTAGAAATGGCGTTCCGTGGAAAGGACTTTAGGGTCATGTAGTTCGATCCAGTGGTTTGGCCCTGACTCTAACAAATAGTCCTTTCCACGGAACGCCATTTCTACAGTAGAAAAGTGCGTGAAGCCATTGAAATCAAAAAACATCGCAATTTCAATCGGGACGAAGGTTTTAGGATCTCATCCACATGGAATCCTGTCATTAATAAGTGTAAGCCGAAAATAATATCGACAGTCGTTAAATCGAATATCGTCAGTGTTGTATGTCGACAGAGTAACATCCCTAGTGCGCAAACAGTTCAAGTTGATAATCAAAACCAAGTGCGGGTAGTTCGAAAAACTCGCGCGGCTGTCAGAAGGTGTTGATGTCATTTCAAGCCAGTCTTCTCCGAGACCACGGGGACAACGCCGTCCTTGAAACGTTGGAGGTCAGTTTAATATGTAGTTATACGCGATTAAGTCCCGATTTTAAAAATAATGATGTGTAATAATCGTGAAAGTTTAAATCAAACTTCGTAGACTAGACAAGCACATCACATCTACAACTCGGCTATGATTACTGTCACAATGATCACTGGATACAGGCTATATCAGTTCTTTAACTGCCTGCCTGCTTATTAAATAATAATAATAATAATAATAAACTATCTACATCCAACGAAAGCAAGACAGCATTATCTGGAATAATAATATCTTTGATCTTTTCTATTAACTGCAAACTATTCCTCAAACAAAACTTCGGCCGGAACTGAGACCCAACTCCAGGATTCCAGAAAGATCTGAGACAGGCAATTAAAAACTCTATGTTTGTTTTTGAAACTGAACATCAGAAGAGCATGGTTGTGCCAATGAATCCACGAGCTTATTCTTTATGGGCTACCTAAGATTCATAAGGATAACATTCCAGTTCGTCCAGTGGTCTCATATTTGGGTGCACCAACTTATAATCTAGCTAAGAGGTTGAATCACATTATTAGAGAAAAGTCTCAGTTCCGGCCGAAGTTTTGTTTGAGGAATAGTTTGCAGTTAATAGAAAAGATCAAAGATATTATTATTCCAGATAATGCTGTCTTGCTTTCGTTGGATGTAGATAGTTTGTTTACGAATGTGCCGTATGGGGAGACTTTGGATATTCTAAGGGACCTTTTTGAAAAGCAACGTTTACATCCAGGGGAGGTAGATGAGTTGATAGATCTAACTGCTATATGTATGAAACATAATTATTTTAGATTCGGGGGACAGTATTATTTGCAAAGTGATGGTTTAGCCATGGGTTCTCCACTGAGTCCTTTAATGGCGGATATCTTTATGGACCACTTTGAGAACCAGCATATTGCAGGGAATGATAATATATTGTATTACTTCAGATACGTAGATGATTTGATTATTTGTTGGACGGGGAGTATGGACCTGCTGGATGAATTTGTTACTGGGCTTAATAGTAAACATCCAAAGATCAAGTTTAAGAAGGAACTAGAGCAAGACAAGTCATTGAATTTTCTAGATTTGACCATTACTAGAGTTAATAATAGCCATCAATTTCAAATTTACCGCAAGCCTACACATACTGATACAGTTATACCAGCTTCTTCTACACACCCTTGGCAGCATAGGTTGGCCGCTTTTCACTGTTATGTGCATAGGATGTTGTCTGTGCCTCTTTCTGAAGAACACTATCGAGCCGAATTGGACAATATTTACCACTTGGCAGTTTCGAACGGTTATGATAAATCAATCGTTGATGGCATCATCAGAAAGAAGCGAATGGTTATGGTTAACAATATGTTGTATGCGGCACGTCCTTCTGAACCGGTTAAGAGGTGTCAAGCGAGCATTACTTATGTTGGCAAAGTGTCAGAGGACATTTATAAGATTTTGAAGTCAAACGGCATTCCTGTGGCCTTTAGGACAAATAACACTTTGCACTCCAAGCTTTGTAACGGCAAAGATAGGATCGAGAAAGGGAAAAAATCTGGGGTTTATAAGTTGAGCTGTGATGTTTGTAACAAAGTGTACGTGGGCCAAACGGGCCGCAATTTCACTACTAGGTATAAGGAGCATATGGCATCATACAGGCACAACCATCCAGAGAGATCCAATTTTGCAAAGCATTTGATAGAGAGTGACCATACTGTATCAGAGAATCATTCTTTTGATGTTTTACATGTATGTGAGAAAGGGCTGCGTTTGGGGGTTCTAGAACAGTTGGAGATAATTAGGTACAACAATAGGGGGTTAATCCTTAATGAGCAGTTGAATGTTGCGTCATCGCCGTTATTACGAATTTTTCCATCTAACTTGCTTGGTAGGGGGGGTGGACAAAGTATAAATATGGCCGACCATTCTGGGGACGATCAGTCAGTTGCGGGACTTCGGATCGTCAACATCAGCTCCTGAGGATGCCTCGTAGAGAGGCGAAACACGTGTCGAGTTTTGTATATTTGGTGGTGGGTTGTTATATTTATTTGCGTATTTATTTTTATTTTTGCGGTGGGAGGGTGGGAAAATTAATTGCATGTAAAAAATACGCAAGTAATTATAACAGGTTAGCACTGATTGACTTGCACGTTATCTATTCGCGGATTAGCAAAGGAAAGTTCTAGTTTACGATTTTCCACCTTTCAATTTATTCTAAGATGAATGACTAGACTGAAAATGGCGGGCCTAAGCGGATCTTGCTGTTAACCCACGCTCGAACGAAATAGTTCTATCTCCAAATAATAATTTTGAAGAGGCTCCGTAGCATTGCCAAAGGTAATTAAAGGGCGCAGGCAATTTTCTTTTAACTTCTGCTAACAGAATCGATGGAATCAGGCGTTACTTTGCGGAAATCCATGTTAATCGTAAACTAGAACTTTCCTTTGCTAATCCGCGAATAGATAACGTGCAAGTCAATCAGTGCTAACCTGTTATAATTACTTGCGTATTTTTTACATGCAATTAATTTTCCCACCCTCCCACCGCAAAAATAAAAATAAATACGCAAATAAATATAACAACCCACCACCAAAAATACAAAATCCTGAGGATGCCTTGTAGAGAGGCGACACACGTGTCGAGTTTTGTATTTTTGGTGGTGGGTTGTTATATTTAACAGGTTAGCACTGATTGACTTGCACGTTATCTATTCGCGGATTAGCAAAGGAAAGTTCTAGTTTACGATTCTGCTAACAGAGCCCCGCGGTCGACCGAATTGAAAGCGTTTTTGATGTCTAACTTAACGAATACCTCATAATCCGAACGATTCTTTTAGTTGATTAAATGAAAATATTTTCTGTAATTATTATTCGTCTTTCAGATCTCTTCGCCTCACCATCGCAGCCACCAGCCAAACGCCAAAAATCCGACTCCACCCCCATTCTCACCAGCAATGATACATACACCAACAGTATCCTAACATGTCTCGGAGTGTATTCTGTAGATGTCGACACTGAGGTGGCTGCGGCGGCTAGGGACGCGTTAGGGGCACATTTGGACAAGGAGTTAGGGGCAAGGTAAGTGTATACCTTCGTAAAGCCTAGTGGTGTTATTTTTTTTACAGAAAAAAAGCAGTTTTAGCGCTGTGTAGATTTGAAACTCTATATATTACTAGCTTTTGCCCGTAGCTTCGCTCGCGTTAGAAAGAGACAAAAAGTAGCCTAAGTCGTTCTCAACAAAGAGTTAGGGGCGAGTGTTATGTTAGGGGCACACTTGGATAAAGAGTTAGGGGCGAGTGTTATGTTAGGGGCACACTTGGACAAGGAGTTAGGGGCGAGTGTTATGTTAGGGGCACACTTGGACAAGGAGTTAGGGGCGAGTGTTATGTTAGGGGCACACTTGGACAAAGAGTTAGGGGCGAGTGTTATGTTAGGGGCACACTTGGACAAAGAGTTAGGGGCAAGGTGAGTGTTATGTTAGGGGCACACTTGGACAAGGAGTTAGGGGCGAGTGTTATGTTAGGGGCACACTTGGACAAGGAGTTAGGGGCGAGTGTTATGTTAGGCCCACATTTGGACAAAGGTTTAGGGGCAACATAAGTGTATACCTTCGTGAAGCCTGCTGGCGTTAGCTTTTTCAGACAAATTCTAACTTTATCACTGTGTGCATAAATTCCAAACTGTATGTTATATAAATAAATAATAAATAAATAAATATTGGGGACACCTTACACAGATCAACTTAGCCCCAAACTAAGCAAAGCTTGTACTATGGGTGCTAAGCGACGATATACATACTTAAATAGATAAATACATACTTATATACATAGAAAACATCCATGACTCAGGAACAAATATCTGTGCTCATCACACAAATAACTGCCCTTACCGGGATTCGAACCCAGGACCGCGGCTTAGCAGGCAGGGTCACTACCGACTGAGCCAGACCGGTCGTCTATATATTTATCCCCCGTGCCCTTGCCGCAAATACACGTACATGCGAACTCTCGTCAATTAAATTATAATTTTCGAGTAAATATGGCTAAAGTTACCTTGCAAGCCATCGAAAAATTAATCCAAAAAGCAGTTGAACCACTTGAAACAAAAATATCTGAATATCACTTTAAAATCGACGCGATATTAGCAAAATTAGAGTCGGTGAATTTAGGGATTCAACAAAATAACGGAAAAAATGGTGACAGCACTGACAGCGCAGCAAAACATGTAGGCGCAGCCCAGTTGCCGAAAACGGACGATCTGGGACCGAAGACAACACGAAATAGCCGACCAGCAGGTACGTCACCAGCAACGACCGGGACAACATCAGCGCGCGCCGCGCGTGCGAATGCGAGAACCAAACAAGTGCAGGCTACAGGTACTACCTCCGCTCCCCGGAAGTCTCTCTCGCACCCAGCGACTACTACAGCTGTACCCGTCACCGTCACTCCCGCGAGTAAGTCCACGGACGCATCACCAGCGAACTTGTTACCGAACGTTCCCGAAAGCACATCACCGCCGAACAACAGCGATAGCGATGATGACGTACTATCACCGTGTGGAGCCACAACATCCGCGGATCATACTGAGGAAATGAGTACAACACCTTCCGAACTATCAGGTGAGCCTGACAATAATGACTCAGACTGGACAGCTTCGAGTTCTCGAAAACGTAGAAGTGCAAACAGGAAGAAGAACAATATAATAGTAGGTACGGGCTCCAGCAACAGCAACATTAAAGGGGTGGAAAGGCTGAAATATATCCAGGCCTGGTCATTCAGACCGGAGACAACTACTGAGAATGTACTAAATTTCTTAAAAGAAAAGGAAAATTCTGACGACTATACTGTGGAAAAGAGGAATATAAAATCGGACAGGCATGCCTCGTTCTTGATCGGCATTCCGGAAAATATATTCGAGACGTTCAACTCGCCTACTGTGTGGCCCCACCGCGTCAGGTTCACAGAATGGTTTCGAAGCCGCCCCCGCGGCGCGCGGGGAACTCAACGTCATAACTCCGGCGCAGCGCTACCGACGACGGCCGCCGATACACGAACACGGCGCAACGAGCAATCCACCCGCAACCAACTATCCTAATGCACCGCGTAAGTTAGTGGTATGTCAACAAAACATACGCGCTATTGACAACAAGACACAGCGATTGGAAGCGCTACTTCGAAATGAATTAAAATGTGATGTCCTCGCCATGACGGAACACTGGCTAACTAAGGATAAAATAAAATGTGTAGCATTAGATGATTTTAAGTTAATATCGAGTTTTTGCCGCTCGAACTTTGGACATGGCGGGTCCTGTATTTATGTACGAAATTATATCCGCGCCGTTGAAAATACACATCTCACAGCATTGTCGATGGAACGATATTGCGAAATATCAGCTGTAGATCTGATTGACTTTAATATAACGATTGTTTGTATTTACAGATCTAATTGTCAAATTAGCAGTAATGATTTTTTGCGGTACTTGGAGCGCCTGCTCGAAAACATTAGCAATGTCGACAGATATTGTATAATCTTAGGTGATACAAATATAAATGACACCGAAAACAACTCAAAACCAGAGTTAAAAAAAAATGTATGACCTACTTCGGACCCATGACTTCCGTAACGTTGTGAACTTCCCAACAAGGGTAACGGCCACCACAGCTACCACGCTGGACCATGTGTACTGGAACGGGGAGCGCTCGGTGCTGAGCGTCGCCCCGGTCGCCACGCACCTCAGCGACCACCTCGCCGTGCGCGCCGAGCTGCTGCGCCCGCGCGCCCCGCCCGCGCCCCGCACCCGTCGAACCAGAGTCTTTTCTCCGCGCAATTACAATGAATTCCGAGCCGCGATAGTAAGTACCGATTGGAATGACATTTTGTGCCGTAATAGCGAGTCCGTTGATAAACAGATAGTTGCCATTGTTAATGTAATTAGAAATAAATTTAACATCTGCTTCCCAGTAAAAACCCTAAATAATAAAAAGTCTGAAACGTGGGTGACTAGCGATATCCATGACTTAAAAACTTTGCTTTTCGAAATAATTGATTTAGGTAAACGGTTACCTGATAATCCACAGATAGCTGACCTCATCTCCAGTATGAATTTGAAGTATACTTACTTGCTTAACACTAATAAATCCAACTTCTATTCAAACAAAATTCATAATAGTACCAACAATATCAGATCGATGTGGGCCATTATTAATCAAGAAAAAGGCAAAATTATCAATGACCCATTAGACTTTACCGACTTAATAACCGACTCAGACGGGATTAAATTTAAAACGAGGGCGGCAGCGGCCGACGCTATAAACAATCGGTTTGCGAGTGCTGCTGCTACATGCGGCGCGGCACCCGCCAACTTGCCGTGTGCGCTGGCCGCACTGCGCGCCGCTCGCCCGCCGGCTGACTGCTGCGCCAGACTCAAACAGTTCACTCCTGAGGAAGTATTTCGCACTGTAACCTCCCATATTGCGAAAAAAACAACTAGGGACATCTTCGACATCTCCGTAGTCCTCATAAATTCATCCGCACGAGAATTATCTCCTATTCTCTCGTATGTATTCAACAGATGCCTCCGTGAGGGTGTCTTTCCTGACTCATTGAAAGAAAGTCGCATCTCACCAATATACAAGGGCAAGGGACGGAGAGACGACATGAATGCATATAGACCTGTCGCAATCATTCCAGTCATAGCTAAGATATTCGAATATGGCCTGAGTTCAAGACTAACAAATTTCCTACAAACCACAAATGCCCTCTCCGATAGGCAATACGCGTATAGGAAAGGACGTTCTACGACGTCATTGGCTAGAACGATAGTCCGATCGATATTGGAAGCTCGCGAGCACAAGAGCCAAGTAGCGGTTCTTTGCTGTGACTTGTCGAAAGCGTTCGATGTAGCCGATCACAATGTACTAACCAGCAAACTCCGATATTATGGCATTGAGGGACCCGTGTTGTCGCTGATGGCCGACTTGCTACAGAATAGGAGGCAGGTTGTAGTCGCCGACAAAGGTCAAGTAAGATCCGACGCAGTGACCACTAACATGGGCGTAGCCCAAGGATCCTCGGTCTCTAACATCCTCTTCTCACTTCTATTGAATGACCTCCCAGACGCCATTAGAACCGGCGAAATATTCATGTACGCCGACGATGTGGCCGTCGTTGTGAGTGCCCCGACCCTCGACGAACTGGAGGAGAAACTAAATGTGACTGGTGCAGCAGTTTCTAATTGGTTCACAAATAATGGTCTGATTCTAAATATAAAGAAAACACACCATATGCATTTCAACCTCTCAGGGCGGCAAATTGGTAACTTGTCGGTATCGATCAATGGTGACGTTATTGATCAAGTCACAAATGCAACATTTCTGGGATTCGAACTCGATAAGGGTCTAACATGGAGTCATCAAATAGAGAAAGTATGCAACAAGGTCGCAACAGCATGTTTTATATTAAAACGCCTAGCACGATGCCTCCCAATGGAAGTAGTTCGATCGTGCTATTTCGCGACTGTGCATGCGCACCTGCAATATGGAGTCGAGCTATGGGCAGCGGCTGCCGGTTGGGACAGGGTATTTCGTCTCCAAAAACGCGCAGTAAGGACTATAGCGCGCGTACCCCAAACGGACTCTGCAAAACCCCACTTTAAATCGCTAGGCATTTTAACCTTACCGTCACTTTTAATACTACAAATGGCAGTGACTACGCGAGAAGAGGTCACTGCAACACCCGAGATCGCGAATGTGGCCCCGCGCAGGTATGCAACCCGTAGCGCCTGCTCTGGGAAACTGCCCCTTGTGCCTCACAAACTGGCAAAATCTAAAAAACTTACGAACGTCATGGGCCGTAAAGTACTAAACCATCTTCCAGATGATATTACAGGAGCATCAAGTGCACCTATTTTTAAGACAAAGCTCAAAAAATGGCTTCTCGAACAGGCGTTCTACGATCATAGGGAGCTATTCTCTGTTAGTTTGTAGGACAATTAAATAATAACAGTGTTATTTCATTGAATATGCCTAGTCTTAAGATTATGTATTTAAATTAATTCCTAATTTATAATATGTTGACTTGTAATTGAACACTACCAATAAAATGAATATGAATATGAATATGAAGTGTCTGCGGAGGCTAAAGAAGCGTTAGGGGCACATTTGGACAAGGAGTTAGGGGCAAGGTGAGTGTTATGTTAGGGGCAAGGTTAGTGTTATGTTAGGGGCACACTTGGAGAAATTGTTAGCCACTCAATTGCTCTACCTATTCAATGGCCTCTATTGTCAAGTAAAATAAAGGTGACAGCTGGTAACTAGAGCTACCAAAAGCAACTGAGTGGTTAGGGGCCAGGTGAATGTTATGGTAGGGGCACACTAGGAGAAAGAGATAGGGGCAAGGTGAGTGTTGTGTTAGGGGTTAAATAGAGTGTCCACCGGTTATATATGGTAGGCGTGTTCAGTGGATACATGTAGACCTCAACATCATAGTGTAATAATGGAAAAAAACCGGCCAAGAGCGTGTCGGGCCACGCTCAGTGTAGGGTTCCGTAGTTTTCCGTATTTTTCTCAAAAACTACCGAACCTATCAAGTTCAAAACAATTTTCCTAGAAAGTCTTTATAAAGTTCTACTTTTGTGATTTTTTTCATATTTTTTAAACATACGGTTCAAAAGTTAGAGGGGGGGGGACGCACTTTTTTTTCCTTTAGGAGCGATTATTTCCGAAAATACTAATATTATCAAAAAACCATTTTAGTAAACCCTTATTCATTTTTAAATACCTATCCAACAATATATCACACGTTGGGGTTGGAATGAAAAAAAAAATCAGCCCCCACTTTACATGTAGGGGGGGTACCATAATAAAACATTTTTTTCCATTTTTTATTTTTGCACTTTGTCGGCGTGATTGAAATACATATTGGTACCAAATTTCAGCTTTCTAGTGCTAACGGTTACTGAGATTATCCGCGGACGGACGGACGGACGGACGGACGGACGGACGGACAGACAGACATGGCGAAACTATAAGGGTTCCTAGTTGACTACGGAACCCTAAAAATGGATTAGTCACAATTGGCCCCCAGTCGAGATTTGTCCCGCTGTACCTTATTCTTTGTTTCAGATTTGCAGAATGCTTCCTCCTGTCTGTATACTTGCCCGCACACACAGACAACCCGCCAGACTTGTGTGTGTGCGTGTCTGCGCTACTGGAGATGTTGTTGGGCGGGGTGAGGGGCGCGGAGGGGTTTAAGGAGACACGGTTGAGAGAGGAACCTCTACCGGTCAGGTGAGTTATCTCTTTCTCTGCTTACTAAGTAGGTTTCTCGTCTTGCTGTATTTCTTGCACCTATTAGCTCTTATTGATCTCTGTTTGGCCCAAAGGTTAGCTGGTAGGGAATTTGTATTTCATACGCATTTTTTTTCTATTTCTAGTTCTTTTGACACTTGGAGAACCTTTACACCTCCAAATTTTTATTTTTTATTATATCCCATTAATTATAATTGACTGTGGGGACCTTTTACATCTCCCAAGATCTTGTTTTCAATTAAGTCAATTTAAACTATGTAACATACAAGCACGGAATGTTGTGTCTTACATCTAGGTATACCGTATTCACTTATTATTGGAATATTTAATACAGCCCGGACAGCTTGAACATGTCATGCTCGCTAAAAAGTCTTTGCTTACGGTGACGTCGTTGATCGGGTCGCCACCTTCCCGAATGAAGGTTGAGGGAGGCGATGGCTGAGATGCGCGCCATATTCGTGAACGGGTGCTGTTTGTGAAGACCGGTCTGTTTCAGCTAATAGGGGCTATGCTATTCTATGTAACATTAATTTTGAATGAGATTACGTTGAGGCACTCTGTTCGGTCCTTGTTTGTTCATTTTTCTTTCTGACTCTTGGAGACCATATACATCTCCAAGGAAAAAAGTAGATTAAGTATATATATATATATATATATTTTTTTTTTTTCCTTTGCTTAAGACAACAAGAGTCTTTTACAACTCTAAAGTTATTTTAGTTATTCATTTTTTTTTTCATGTATAATTTTTTTAGATGTACTTTGACACTTAGAGACTCTATACATCTCTAACATCTCTTATTAATAATCATCATAGCTTTGTACTTTGTATAATTTCTTGTGTTAATATTTTTTTTTATGAATACTTTTGCTTATTAAATTGTATCTTGTTTTTTTTAATGCATGTTAATTATAAGATGTAATGTTTTGAAAAGAAGTGGCCCGCCGAGTTTCTTGCCGGTCCCATAGTGGATACCCCCCTCCAACTGAGGGGGGACTGAAATCTTCTCGAGGCTGAGGCGTAGGGTTAGAGCCGGCGTAGTTTTATTTGACGTTCATAAGCGCATTGTAATATGCCTACTTGGAAAATAAATATTTCATTTCATTTCATATTTCATTTCATTTCATGCCTTCTTGCATTACATTTAATTCGTCTTTTGTACATTTTACTGTGCAACAAAGTTTAATTAAATAAATAAACATATTAATATATATTATACATATAAGAAGAAACTGACTGACTGACATATCAACGCACAGCCGAAACTGCTGGTCCTAGAGATTCCAAATTTGGCACGTAAGTTCCTTATAAGGTGTAGAGGAGCACTAAGAAAGTATTTTTCAAAATTCACCTCTTAAGGGGGTGAAATGGGGGTCGAAAGTTTGTATGGGGAAACAAAGTTAGATCAGAAACTAGTCATAATATAAGTATATTGTTTTTGTGCAGGGAGGAACCAGATTGTAGATTGCTGACGCTCAGCAGAACGTTCCAAGGCACGTTTGGGAGCTACAGCGCTAGAGGCAGAACAAGAACACGAGGTAGTCCCAGTACTAACAGATCAGGTAATAACTCAATTAAACTAAGTCTATTTAGATAACATACAAACTTATCTATATAGATATCTGATTTTCATATGTTTCGACTAGTCATGTCAAGTTGTAAACATTTTACATCAAAAATACAGAAAATATTTATACTGTCATAGACAATTCATTCGATATATGTTTATGTAAAATGTGTAGCTAGCACAGATGTCATATATACCATAGATCAAGCAAACGTATCTACTTAGCGTGTCAAATGAACTCAGTAAAATCCACTGAGTTGTCCGTCTTTAATCGCAGCTTGCAGCTTTCGGGCGTCAATGTTTGTAAATTGAAGTCAACAAAAACATTAAAAATGCCTCGTTACGTGATATTTAATAGCAACAATACAAAAATTATGAACATTCGAGGGTCAGACATATTTAAAATCACAGGCAAGTAACAACTTCAGCACAAAATCTGACACGCTCCGCCGCAATACAAATAGATGAACTTGTTTCTTCTATCTAAATCTACGAGTGCGAGACTTGGACACTGACCCTTAAAGAAGAAAATAAGTTACTGGTGGCAGAAAGGAAAGTGCTAAGAAAAATCTTGGGTCCTGTCAGGAGAGCGGATGGTAGTTTAAGGCTCCTCAAAAATGCCGAAATTGAAGACCTTGTGGCTGCACCTAACATTATCAGCGAGACTAAGGCCCATCGTCTCCGTTGGCTCGGCCACGTTTTAAGAATGGAGGATGATCGTGGCGCGAAAAGGGCATACCTAGGTCTCTCAGTAGGACGGAGGCCAAGTGGACGGCCTAGATATAGTTGGGGTGATGCCGTTGAAGCGGATCTGCACGATCTCCAAGCATACAACTGGAGGGACGTCGCTAAGGATCGAGATGATTGGCGTGCACTCGTGTCGGAGGCCAAGACTCATTTTGGGTCGCTGCGCCAATGAGTAGTAGTTGTAGTAAATCTACGAGTAGTTCTGTGGTAGCTAAAGTATGTTTTTTTTTCAGATGCCAATAATTCAGCGATCGACGTTCAAATATCGATCGATAGTATACTGCAAACGCTCCTAGATTTTGCCAAGGTAAATTTTATATAAGTATGTAAATGGTTTATATTTGTAATTTTTAACTTCTGATTAGCAGAAACGTCTGCAATCGATGCCACTAGGCTTAGAATAAATTTAAAAGTGGAAAATGTCTGCCTTGGGTGAGACTTGAACTCACGGCCTCTGGACTCACGGTCTCACCCAAGGCAGACATTTTCCACTTTTAAATTTATATTTGTAATTGTCATAAAATGTGAGTGTGCTTAGTAAAACGTCCCACTTTGTCTGTTACCTTTAAGGCGAGGTTTGCTTGTATCTTTATAGGAATAAACTGACAAAGCGGCTTTATAGCAATCGACAAAGTGGGTCGTTTTGCCGTGCACACTCACAAATGTAGGTTACTTTTTTAAATACTATTATACTGAGCTTCGCTTTTTATTATCATCTTCATTTTTTAAGCCCCGACGCAAAAACGACGGGGCGTTATAAGTTTGACGTGTCTGTCTGTGGCATCGTAGCTTCCGAACGGATGTACCGATTTTGATTTCGTTTTTTTTAAAGCTGAATTAGTCGGGAGTCTTCTTAGTCATGTTTGAAGGAAATTGGTCCACTATAAATAAATAAATAAATATTGGGGACATCTTACACAGATCAACTTAGCCCCAAACTAAGCAAAGCTTGTACTATGGGTGCTAAGCGACGATATACATGCTTAAATAGATAAATACATACTTATATACATAGAAAACGTCCATGACTCAGGAACAAATATCTGTGCTCATCACACAAATAAATGCCCTTACCGGGATTCGAACCCAGGACCGCCGCTCAGCAGGCAGGGTCACTACCGACTGAGCCAGACCGGTCGTCACTATGTCTGGGGTGTTTCAAATTTTTTTTTTTATAGTTTATAGTAGTTATATATTTTTCAGACATCGACAGAAGCCGCTCGCTCCCTACTCACAGATATACTACGATCAGTTCTCTCAAACACCAAGTTTGACGTGAAATCTACGCTAGTCCCACTGTTGGGCACATTGCTGGGCCGAGAGCCCACGGACCTGACGCCAGTATACATTGATGTCTGTAGAGTTTTAGAAGGAAAAGTGGGGTAAGTACAAGCAGCCCACTGCTGGGCAGGTTGGGCTAATTAATTCTAAAAATACTATAGTATATAAATGTACCAATGTTGATAATGTAGAATAAGAATCTGACGACGCTTGGGCGGATCAAGGAAAATCCATTTTGTGTAAATAATTATAGTTTTAGTCTTAGTTAAGTAAGTATACATACATACATACAATCACGCCTGTGTCCCATGAAGGGGTAGGCAGAACACATGAAACCACTAAAGCTTCAGTGCCACTCTTGGCAAATAAGGGGTTGAAAGAAAACGAAACTGTGACATTGCAGTGACAGGTTGCCAGCCTCTCGCCTACGCCACAATTTAACCCATATCCCATAGTCGCCTTCTACGACATCCACGGGAAGAAAGGGGGTGGTGAAATTCTTAACCCGTCACCACACGGGCAAGTATATTTTTGAATAATTGACATATTATATGAATAAAATGTACCATATTATCAAACATCAAATCTGATGTAAGATCTATACTAGTCCCACTGTTGGGTATATTGCTGGCCCGGGAGCCCACGGATCTTACACCAATATAATATTGACATCAGTATTTTTTTGTCTCATGTTTTTGTTTTCTAATAAGAAAATTAAAAGGTAGTTAAGGTGGGGTGAGTAGCCCACTCCATGGCAGGTTGGCTTAGTTACTTATAACGCCAAATAGCACTAGACCCTACTCATAGTGTTGTGTTCCTGCCGGTGAGTAAGGCTGCCAGAGCTCAAAGAGGGTGCGGTGTGCTGATGACGGGAGGACTTACGGAACTGACTTATTCCGTCTATTGTTCTTTGAATCGTCGGCAACCCGAACCCTCCTTGGAACTTGTGGACTCCTTTTTACTGTGTATTTAACACAGCAAAAGGGAATGTACAAGTTTCTAATGGGGTGGCAACGCGCATGTGACACTCTTTGAGTTGCAGGCGTCCATAGGTTACGGTGACCGCTTTCCATCAGGCGGGCCGTACGATTGTTTGCCACCGACGTAGTATATAAAAAAAAACGCATTTATACCTCTGCCACATACTCGACTAACAGACTTCAAATCAAGAGTGAACAGGCATCTTCTGGGCGAGCTCACTCCATCGTAGGCCACGTCTTTGCCTTTGGCAAAGAGGATCGAGTATTATAGAGAATTACTGTCGAAGTAAAATGTGTAATCACAGTGCACAGACTGCCATCTCATACACAGGCTTAAAATCTCAAATATTAATATTAGCGCCATCTAGCTGAGGGTACCCCAATGGTGTAATGCCATCTAGACCACCGTACCTTTTTCTGTATGGTACTGAGGTACGTTTTTTTCTTAGACTGTATCTGTCTATACTGAGTTATATATGTCTTTGCCTTTGGCTAGTCTGTGGCCAAGAGTAAGCCCATTTATAAAAAAATGTACGAATAGTAATTCCTACTTTACACTTGTATCATAATACCTCTTCCCGTGTGGTGACGGGTTAAGAATTTCACCACCCCCTTTCTTCCCGTGGGTGTCGTAGAAGTCGACTGTGGGATATGGGTTAAATTATGGCGTAGGCGAGAGGCTGGCAACCTGTCACTGTAATGTCCCAATTTGGATTTCTTTCAACCCCTTTTTGCCAAGAGTGGCACTGAAACTTAGTAGTTCATGTGCTCTGCCTACCCCTTTATGGGATACAGGCGTGATTGTATGTATGTATGTATCATAATATGCAATATTGTTTCAGTCTGTTGGTGCCAGTGGAAAGACTCCGAGCGCTTACAGCAGGGTCAGAAGGCGCTGCTCTCACAAGACTGTTATATGAAGAGGTGGCTATGAGGTGTATAGGAGACGAAATGTTCCAACTGGGGTGAGTCATTATTTAATACCTAGATAACGAACGAAGTGACACTAGTGACTTCCTTCCGATATTTAGTTCATCGATAACTTACATTATAATGTGTCATTAATTATAATTATGTCATTCATTATAGCCGTGGCACTGAATCTTGGGTAGTTTCATGTGCTCTGCCTACCCCGTTTAGGGAATATAAGCTTGAATTTATGTAATTATATAACATTAATGTTTTATACAAATCGTCAATACTTTTAAAAAAACTTGTGTCTTCGTCTGTCAATGAAAAGAAAATTGTAGTAAGTATGTATGGAATGCATATAGACTTACTGCGTTTTAACTTTGAGGAACAGCGTGAGATACGAGATTTTTTAAAAGTAGTGACGATATGTAACATGTTTGAAAATAAAAGGACAATAATAATAAAACGAACCATATTTTAATAGTTTACATAATTTCTTACATGATTATTCAAGATTTTAGAGATTATTACTAGGGGTAATTAATAACCTTATGTAAGGCTATTTATCGATAAAAGGATTGTCGATGTTTTTATTTTGTCAAGCACTAACAACTTGACGTTCGTGCCAGAAAAGTATCTAGATATAGAATAGAATAGAAGAAATTATAGTCATTACAACCTACGTATATTTTTATATGAGAGACTAACGGACAGGCAGGTCACCTGATGGTAAGCAATTACTGGCGCCATGGCCGCCCGAAACACCAGAAGTGTTTGAGGTGCGTTGCCGGCCTTTAAGATGGGTGTACGCTCTTTTCTTGAAGGTTTGAAGGTCGTATCGGTTCGGAAACACCGCAGGCGACAGTTAATTCCACAGTTTAGCTGTGCGGGGCAGGAAGTTTCTGGAGAAACACACAGTACTTAATAGTTATTTGTTATACAAGGGGGCAAAGTTGTATTTTAACGCCGAGTGTGGAATTGAAAAACGAGCAAGTGAAAGGATTTTATGGTTGAGCCACGAGCGAAGCGAGTGGTTCGAGAATAGAATCCTGAACTTGCGAGTTTTTTAACACACGAGAAGTGAAATACATTTACACCCGAGTGTAACACAAAACTTTTCCCCTCACTATAGCGAGGAAAGTACAACGCAAGAAACGCGTTTATCACTGCTTCCAGTAGTTCCACAGGTGGTAAATCATCGTCATCACTAGGTTCACTCACTTTTATCAATTTTATAGCAGAAACAATGACTATATTCAAGGTCAAATTACTTTATCCACTAGTGGATAAAATGCGTTTTTACCCGCTGGTATTAAAGGACAAAACGCGTGTTTGCGAGCAAGTGAGGGGAAAAACATATTTATTTATTTATATTTATTTATTTATTTATTTATTTGTTTATTAGGATCACCAACAGAAGATACAATATACATACTATTAATTACAGATTATAAAAAGCCCATTCATAATTGATCCCCCACTTATAGGTAATCACAGCATGCAAAAACATAATATTAAGTATGACAATATTCCTATTGCCCCAAGGGCTATATATAAATTAACTAAGTTTACACATTTAAACTATTACAAAATTACAAATTAACACAGAAATTATCAATAAGTAAACAGAGTTAGCAAGATCCGTCAACAGATAGTAATTTGTTTTTAAATGAGGATTCGCTGTCGCTAAACACATCCAAAGATGGGTCCCTTTTAGTAAATTCGTTGTACAGGCGAGCCAGGCGAGGCAAAGGCGAGTGCGCTAAAAGGTTTGTCCTACTAGGAGGCACATAGAGTAAAGAACACGGGTAACGTGGCAGGCGGGACGGAACTTTCAGACTTATCTGACTAACCATTTCCATGCAGTCAATCTTATTGTTTAGAAGCTTATGCAAAAACATTAGGTCCAACATACTACGCCTACTAGTAAGAGAAATAAGATTAAATTGTTTAAGTCTAGAATTATATACCTGGCTGCCTTTTCCAAAACGATAAGATAAGTGTCTAGTAAACCGTTTTTGCAATCGTTCAATTCTTTCAATATGTATTTTGTAACTAGGATTCCAGATCACACTACAATATTCTAATTTACTCCTTACGTAACAATTGAATAGGGTAATAATTGTATAACATTCCTTGAACTCCTTACCACATCTCAACACAAACCCCAGACATTTGAATGCAGCATCAATTGTCTTATCTATGTGACTTACAAAGCGTAGCTTGCTGTCCATAATGACACCAAGATCTCTTATTTCGTTGACCTCTTGCAAATTTTCGTTTAGTATTACATATTTCATATTATATTCATATTTATTCCAGCCTCAGGTACTGGAGGCCTTGGTCACTTTTTCTTTCATCATCATCATTATCATCATCCTCCTTGAGTTATCCCGGCACTTTGCCACGACTCATGGGAGCCTGGGGTCCGCTTTGACAACTAATCCCAACCCCAGATTTGACGTAGGCATGTTCTTCTAACCCGAAGGGTAACTAGGCCTTATTGGAATTAGTCCGGTTTCCTCACGATGTTTTCCTTCACCGAAAAGCGACTGGCTAATATCAAATGACATTTCGCACATAAGTTCAGAAAAACTCATTGGTACGAGCCGGATTCGAACCCGCGACCTCCGGATCGAAAGTCGCACGCTCTAACCGCTAGGCCACCAGCGATTCTTTCATATTTGTAATTTATTTCGGTTTCAATTCATTTATACTTAAAATACATACATACATACATACATACAATCATACAATCACGCCTGTATCCCATGAAGGGGTAGGCAGAGCACATGAAACTACTCAAGTTTCAGTGCCACTCTTGGCAAATAAGGGGTCGATAGAAAACGAAACTGTGACATTGCAGTGACAGGTTGCCAGCCTCTCGCCTACGCCACAATTTAACCCATATCCCACAGTCGCCTTCTACGACACCCACGGGAAGAAAGGGGGTTTTTTTTTTTTTAATACTACGTCGGTGGCAAACAAGTATACGGCCCGCATGATGTAAAGCGGTCACCGTAACCTATGGACGCCTGCAACTCAAACAGTGTCACATGCGCGTTGCCACCCCATTAGAAACTTGTACATTCCCTTTTGCTGTGTTAAGTACACAGCAAAAAGGAGTGTACAAGTTCCAAGGAGGGTTCGGGTTGCCGACGACTCAAAGGACAATAAACGGAACAAGTTAGTTCCGTAAGTCCTCCCGTCATCAGCACACCGCACCCTCGTTGAGCTCTGGCAACCTTACTCACCGACAGGAACACAACACTATGAGTAGGGTCTAGTGCTATTTGGCTGCGGTCTTCTGTAAGGCGGAGGTACTACCCCAGTTGGGCTCTGCTCTAGATTCGAACGAGACGATATCCGTTGTGCTGTGCCCTACCACACAAAGCGGAATATCATTCGCTATGCCCTACCTCCTACTAAAGGGGTGGTGAAATTCTTAACCCGTCACCACACGGAAACTTAAAATATGATTTTTATTTATACTTACTTGCAGACAGCCAGAAAACAACCAAGATGTGGTTATGAACGAGATAACGACGTTCTGCATTGAAGGTAAATATTTATTACATAAACCATTTTTTAACCCCCGACGCAAAAACGAAGGGGTGTTATAAGTTTGACGTGTCTGTCTGTCTGTCTGTCTGTCTGTCTGTTTGTCTGTCTGTATGTGTGTCTGTCTGTGGCATCGTAGCTCCCGAACGGATTGACCAATTTTGATTTAGTTTTTTTTGTCTGAAAGCTGAGTTAGTCGGGAGTGTTCTTAGCCACGTTTCATGAAAATCGGTCCACTATGTCGCGGTCGGGGGTTTTTTCAAAATTTTAATTTTGTGGATAGGTTATTAACCCCTGATGACGCAAGAACGACGAGGCGTTATAAGTTTAGAATAGAATAGAATAGAATAGAATATACTTTATTTAACATCAAATTTGAAAGTTTGGAACAAGTGAAAGAGTTTGTGTATTTGGGAACGTTGTTTACAAGGGACGGTAAACATGGAAAAGATATTGAAAGGAGAGTGAATGCTGGGAATAGAGTGAATGGAGCACTAAACGCTTTTATGGGCAGCCAGAAAGTGTCGCAAAAAGCACGTCTGGCAGTGCATAGAGGAGTTTTGGTGCCTACACTTATGTATGGTAGTGAAAGTTGGGTGTGGGAGAAAAGACTTCAAAGTCAAGTGAATGCCGTGGTAATGAGAGCGTTAAGAAGCATGGCTGGTGTAAAGTTGAGTGATAGGATCAGAAATAGCATGATAAGAGAGAAGTGTGGAGTGGATGTAGATGTGGTGACAAAGATTGAGATGGGTATGTTAAGGTGGTTTGGGCATGTAGAGAGGATGGATGAGAGGAGATTGACGAAGAAAGTATATGAAAAAGGAGTAGAAGGGTCAGTTGGTAGTGGAAGACCTAGGCGAACTTTTCTTGATCAAATCGGGGAAATATTGCAAAAAGGCCAGGTCAGAAGTACTCGAAACCGACGAGCGTGTATGAGAAACGTTATGAAAGTGTGTGAAGCGAAAGTGGTTTGTCAGGATCGTAGTAAATGGAAATCCGTGATCTCTGCCTACCCCTCTGGGAAACAGGCGTGATTGTATGTATGTATGTATTAACATCAAATTGGACAAATACAAGGTAGAGGTACATACAACTTAAATTAGATGCTAAATGGGATCCCACTCAGTATGTTGCCACGGCAAGCCGAGGCGCTGATTTTCAGTGGGACCCTGACTTAATAAACTAAGCTAAGAACTAAACTAAAACTAGAACGAGTGACAGCACAAACATCAGGGAACAGTTAGGTACGATACTATACAAGTAAATTGACAGTGTCCACGATATGAAACAATGACTGACAATACAATTAATGATGGAAAAGACAGTAACACGAAACAAACACGCGACAAATGGATACATAGTACATACATACATAGCACAGAAGGTAAGACTTTTTAATTATTATTAATCCCCCAGTGAGGCGCAGCAGGTTTTAAATTTTTTTACCGCATCTTAAGTTTGACGTGTCTGTCTGTTTGTGTGTGTACAAACTAATTAAAACTTTGTAGTTGGGTTATGTCACGTACCTAATTTATTAACAACATGAAACCGCATGAAAATCCGTTCAGTATTTTTTGAATTTATCTCAAAGATGTACACAGACAGGCACTGCGGGCGACTTTGTTTTATAAGATGTTCTTACTTATAAAGGTATTTTTACTTTCAGATCTGAAGCATGCTTTTGGGAAGCTATCCAACTGGGATGATCTGACCCTGCAACAGCGGAATTCTGTCAGGAACTCCTTACCTCCGCTCTGGACGGAAAGAAGGGAGTTTGTCACTCAACTAGACTCCTATCAAGGTAAACAATACACCTTTTTTATATTAAAGGAAAAAATGGAAAAATTTACGCTTCCGGCGGGACTTGAACCCGCACCATTTTTGCAATCCGTGCAATGCTCTTACCAATTGAGCTACGGAAGCCACTCCGGACTTCGCAAATCTTTCCATGCCTTTCCTTTTGTACACACGTCTTGGGGTGACGTCTAGCGCCATCTACCGACAGACTATTACATCTTGTAACGGCACTGGAGTCTCAAGTTATATTGAGAATTCACCAGTAACAATGTGCTAACCCATACTAAATTAATTTTTATTAAGCAGAAACGTCTGCTAACGATTCTAAACATTTTTATATTAAAGGAAAAAATCCTTTCCTTAATAATAAAAATGTTTAGAATCGTTAGCAGACGTTTCTTCTTAATAAAAATTAAACAATACACCTCTTGGTTTGTAACCGACGCAAATAACCTAACCACAAACTTTGAAAAAACCCCCGACCGCGACATAGTAGACTGATTTTCATGAAACATCGCTAAGAACACACCCGACTAACTCAGCTTTCAGACAAAAAAAAACTAAATCTAAATCGGTTCATCCGTTCGGGAGCTACGATGCCACAGACAGACACACACACGCAGACAGACAGACAGACGGACAGACAGACGGACAGACGGACAGACAGACAGACAGACATACACGTCAAACTTATAACACCCCGTCGTTTTTGCGTCGGGGGTTAAAAACGACGGGGTGGTAAGGTTTGACGTGTGTGTGTGTGTCTGTCTGTGGCATCATAGCTCCCGAACGGATGAACCGATTTTGATTTAGTTTTTTTTGTTAGAAAGCCGAATTAGTCGGGAGTGTTCTTAGCTTCATTCATGCTTCATGAAAATCGGTCCTACGATGGGGTTTTTTTCAAAAATTTAATTTTGTGGTTAGATTATCTAAATTCGTTCTACTTTTAACCGAAGCATTATAGTAGGTCTACTGTTTAACTTTGAAATGTCGACTACAATATTCAACCGATAGTCATAAATGTACCTAGATATTTTTCTAGCTGTTAGTGCTTGACAAAATAAAAACATCAACATTCCTTTTATCGATAAATAGTCTTACATAAGGTTATCGATTACCCCTATTTAATCTCTAAAATCTTAAATAATCATGTAAAAAATTATGTAAACTGTTAAAATATGGTTCGATTTATTATTATTGTCTATTTATTATCAGGGATTCGAACCCGCGGCGTAGCAGGCAGGGTCACTACGCGCTAGGCCAAACCGGTCTTCAAACACTATACTACACACACACATGCACCATATTACTTTATCAAAATCGAAATTGCAAATGTTCCAGTGCCTCAAACCGCAGGGAATTGGTTCGACAAAATGGTCGCCTCGTTTAAACAACAACCTGTCAACTCTTGGCGTTGGTTGAGGAAAGCTGAGCAGTGGCCAAGAAGACACTTCGAGATATCTGCCGTGAGTACTTTACTCTTATAGCTACTGTACTTGAGTCAGTGACTCAAGACGAGGAGCAGAAGACACTTCGAGTTATCTGCCGTGAGTACTTTACTCTTATAGCTACTGTACTTAAGTCAGTGACTCAAGACGAGGAGCAGAAGACACTTCGAGTTATCTGCCGTGAGTACTTTACTCTTATAGCTACTGTACTTGAGTCAGTGACTCAAGACGAGGAGCAGAAGACACTTCGAGTTATCTGCCGTGAGTACTTTACTCTTATAGCTACTGTACTTGAGTCAGTGACTCAAGACGAGGAGCAGAAGACACTTCGAGTTATCTGCCGTGAGTTCTTTACTCTTATAGCTACTGTACTTGAGTCAGTGACTCAAGAGGAGGAGCAGTGGAGACACTTCGAGTTATCTGCCGTGTGTACTTTACTCTTATAGCTACTGTACTTGAGTCAGTGACTCAAGACGAGGAGCAGTGGAGACACTTCGAGTTATCTGCCGTGAGTACTTTACTCTTATAGCTACTGTACTTGAGTCAGTGACTCAAAACGCGGAGCAGAAGACACTTCGAGTTATCTGCCGTGAGTACTTTACTCTTATAGCTACTGTACTTGAGTCAGTGACTCAAGACGAGGAGCAGTGGAGACACTTCGAGTTATCTGCCGTGAGTACTTTACTCTTATAGCTACTGTACTTGAGTCAGTGACTCAAAACGCGGAGCAGAAGACACTTCGAGTTATCTGCCGTGAGTACTTTACTCTTATAGCTACTGTACTTGAGTCAGTGACTCAAAACGCGGAGCAGAAGACACTTCGAGATATCTGCCGTGTGTACTTTACTCTTATAGCTACTGTACTTGAGTCAGTGACTCAAGACGAGGAGCTGTGGAGACACTTCGAGTTATCTGCCGTGAGTACTTTACTCTTATAGCTACTGTACTTGAGTCAGTGACTCAAAACGCGGAGCAGAATACACTTCGAGATATCTGCCGTGAGTACTTTACTCTTATAAAAAAAAATATGTCATTTATTTCAGACCTTGAGCCCATATTAAAATACAACAAATAACACAAATTAAACTAATATGAAATGTAAAATTAAATTAATTATAGCTACTGTACTTGAGTCAGTGACTCAAAACGCGGAGTAGAAGACACTTCGAGATATCTGCCGTGAGTACTTTACTCTTATAGCTACTACAATTGAGTCAAATCGTTCTAGTGACTCAACATGCGGGTAGGTAAGAAAAGTAGGTAGTGAAATTCATCCGACACAGCCAAAGCTTATTTTAATAAATTACTCAATCGAAACAACAAAAAGCCTGATACATTGATAGTTAATAAATTTGACGACCGATCTGGCGTAGTCGGGTTCGAATCCCGGTAAGGGAATTTATTTGTGTGATGAGCACGGATATTTGTTCCTGAGTCATGGAGGTTTTTCTATCTATGTATATAAGTATTTGTATATTACATATATCGTTGTCAGTACCCACAACACAAGCCTGCTTGAGCTTACCGTGGGCCTCAGTCAATCTGTGTAAGAATGTCTTATAATAATATTTAAAAAAATATTGTCTTAAATGCCAAATTTTTTTTATTTCTGATTATTAATTTCTCTTCACAGATAACCGAGGCGTTGTCATGGCAACACGACCCATCTGAAATGATGCCCTCACAACTCTTCAAGACATCAGACTGCCTCGCGGAATGCGCGGCCAGACTCTTGATCAGGTAAACTTTTTTTTAATACCACGTCGGTAGCAAATAGGCATACGGTCCGCCTGACAGAAAGCTACCTAAAGACCTGGCGGAACCAAGGACGCCGGCAACTCGAGGGGTGTCACATGCGCGTTGCCGACCCATTAGAAACTTGTGCACTCCTATTTTGAAGAACCCTATACCACTATATAATAAAGAGTACTATCGTACAGTATGGCCACTCCCGCTCCCCGCTGAAAGTGCCGCCCATCCCCTCTCGGTTACCTCAGAGTTACCGCCTGTCAAAAACGCGAACAGTCGAGTCGACCTGTCATATTTCACTCATACAAGCATAGTACGCGTTCACCTACACGAGCTTAGACTGTGTGCTAGGAACGCGCCTCTTATATTTGATGGCCAGTGTCCGAGGTGTGCCTATACTGTAGTTCATCGGGAATACCTCGGCAGGGAGCTCATTCCACAGCCGGAGCGTTCGCGGGAGGAAATTCCTCTGAAACCACACGGTACACCATTTAGGTTGCAAGGTGTGTGGATGAGTGCCTTGTTCACGGCGAGCGGTGCGATGATGAAATGAATTCAGTGTACTGGACTGTCGAAGTAAAATGTGTAATCACTAATCACAGTGCATAGATTGCCATCTCTTAACACAGGCTTAAAACTTTTGAACCTCAGTTTTGACAATTTGGCCCATATTCTTAGCTTGATATGTTTTAAAATGTCAAATATTAATATTAGCGCCATCTAGCTGAGCGTACCCCAAAGGTGTAATACCATCTAGGCCACCGTACCTGTTTCTGTATGGTACTGAGGTACGTTTTTTTCTTAGACTTTATCTGTCTATACGGAGTTATATATGTCTTTGGTAGTACGAGAACCTTATGTGACAAGACGACCTGAGAAGACTGGCCTAGTCTGGGTTCGAATCCTGGTAAGGACATTTTATTTGAGTGATGAATATAATAGATATTTGTTACTGAGACAAGGATGTTTTCTATGTAGGTTTAGTACTTGTACAACACAAGCCTTCTTGAGCTTACCGTGGGACTCGGTCAATCTGTGTAAGAATGTCATATTCAGACATCGGGTTCCGTGGGGCGAAACTTCTTGACAGCTAGGGACTTCCTATATCGATAAACTCATTTATCGATATTAGTTCTATATACTAGTGACCGCCCCCAACATTGTGTGTGTTTTTTGTAACTATTGTTCTGAAGACCAGTATGAAATTCATACATAGCGTCTAAAATAAATAGCGTCGAGATAAATTGTGACAAGTAAACTTTTAAAAACGTTTTCAAAAAAGAAGAAGCAAATTGAGTTCTTATTTTATTATATAATTTTTTTTATACTACGTCGGTGGCAACCAAGCATACGGTCCGGTGCGGTGGAAAGCGGTTACCGTAACCTATGGACGCCTGCAACTCAAACAGTGTCACATGCGCATACTCTTTTAATAAAAAAAATACTCGTATTTTATAAGCAAACTATTGTGTGATCACTAGTATTTAGAACTAGTATCGATAAATGAGTTTATCGATATAGGAAGTCCCTAGCTGTCAAGAAGTTTCGCCCCACGGAATCCGATATCTGCTCATATTTATTTGTAGCAATATTAATTTTAATAATAAAGAGATTTACCTTACAGATCGACATATTACAACTCGATCCAACTCAGCCCAACAGACGACAAAACGAGCCAGCTGTCTCGCTCGCACGAGTTGAGATGGTGCATGAGAGCAAACGAGATGGGCATACCGAACGTTGCGCTACAATGTGTAGAAAGAAATGTAGAGTAAGTAAAAAAAAATCTTTCCATTTTTTAAAACAGTGTATGTACGTATATTCAATTATTCTATGATAAGCAAAATCATTTGCGTAAATAAAGCTTTTTAAGTTTGTATTTTACTTTAAAACAAGTAATGGACTAGCTTACAGTTTGTGACTGGTGGAGGTACATTGTTCCAACACTTCATTGAAGCATAACAGAAGCTGCTACAAGAAGCGATCGTACTGTCACAGTATAATAAAGAGTACTATCGTACAGCATGGCCACTCCTGCTCCCCGCTGAAAGTGCCCCTGTCAGTTACCGCCTGTCAAAACGCGAACAGTCGACCTGTCATATTTCACTCATACAAGCATGGTACGCGTTCACCTACACGAGCTTAGACTGTGTGCTAGGAACGCGCCTCTTTCATATATTAGATCGCCAGTGTCCGAGGTGTGGTACTGTGTAGCGTATCGTTACCACGTTGCTGAAGTAGTTTTTTCAATAATTTTCATCTATAGCAGGGACTACTTACATAAAAAGAATGGCATTCTGTTTAGTCCGTCAGTTAGATCGTCCAAAAATATTAAATACGTATTTTTTCCCCTCACTAGCTCGGAAACACGTGTTTTGTCCTTTAATACCAGCGGGTAAAAACGCATTTTATCCACTAGTGGGTAAAGTAATTTGACCTTGAATAAAGTCAAATTATCTGCTGTAAAATTGATAAAAGTAGGTGAATCTAGTAATAAAGATGATTTACCACCTGTGGAACTACTGGAAGCAGTGATAAACACATTTTTTGCGTTGTAGTTTCCTCGCTATAGTGAGGGGAAAAGTTTTGTGTTACACTCGGGTGCAAATGTATTTTACTTCTCGTGTGTTAAAAAACTCGCAAGTTCAGGATTCTATTCTCGAACCACTCGCTTCGCTCGTGGTTCAACTATAACTATAAATTCCACACTCGGCGTTAAAATACAACTTTGCCCCCTTGTATAACAAATAACTATTCTCTTACTCTAATGAAAAAATACAAAGATACAGAGCATCAAAGTTCCGGAGTGGGGGCTTGTGACGTCACTTCTAAGTAAAAATTGTACCTAGGCGTGACGTCACGCGAAACTTCAACGCACTGTACCGTCGTCGTTTATCGTTTACGAGAGAAAAGAAAAAAATACGTGTCTAAAACTCTTTGATATTCTAACTGACGGACTAATTAGTTTTTTTAGTCGTCTTGCCTATTATAACTGCGGGGTTAGCACATGATTGCCGCGAGAGTATGTCGCCGCGAGATAGACTATCCATTTTTATGTCATTATTACAGTTAGAAGAAGACATGTGATTTATCTTGCAGCGACATACTCGCGGCAATCATGTGCTAGGCCTACTGATAAGTAAGTGCGGTCTGCCGTGCGCGGATCTCGGGGTCTTGACGCCTGCGCTCCTGGAGCCTAGGTTTACACATTGGCCATGTGACTGTGGGTATTACACTTTTGGGAATACAGGTGTAAGTTTATATATCGTCACTACTTTTAAAAGCAATAAGCAATAAGTATTACATATGGCTTACCATCTTTTTTTGCTGTACTTTTAGAATTATGATAGTTTTAAGTGGGTAACCTACTCTATTTATAAATCTGTAATGTAATTTATTTATTTTTTAGTTGAATACCTATGCAATGCACATGATATTATCAAATAATTTCCCTGTTTTAGTTTGTAAGTTATTTTTTCTGCCTGAGATACAGGATCTCCCTAGTTCAGGCACGGACATGGTGAAGCCTTTTTTGTGTTAATATAGTTTATGGCCTGTTTATAACTGCTATTTTTGGTACATGAATAAATGATTTTTATTTTATTTAAAAAAAAAAACTTGTATCTTCGTCTGTGAATGAAAAGAAAATTGTAGTAAGTATGTATAGAATGCATATAGACTTACTACGTTTTAACTTTGAGGAACAGCGTGAGATACGAGATTTTTTTCAAAGTAGTGACGATATGTATGTATTACTGATGAGTGATATCTTCAATTTTACAGAGATCTTAACAAGTTCGAGACACTGTCGTGGTTGAGACAGAAGCTACTAGCGCTGCGACAGACAGCGCTAGAGCGGGAAAACTCGGAACTTTTGCGGGACGTACTGAAGAAAGCAGGTAATTGTTGATCGTGTTGTGGAATTCCTTGCCGGCGGCTATATTTCCGAGCTCATATAACCCGGCAACCTTCAAATCAAGGGTGAACAGGCATCTTCTGGGCGAGCTCACTCCATCGTAGGCCACGTCTTTGCCTTTGGCTAGTCTGTGGCCAAGAGTAAGCCCATTTATAATATGTAATAATAAAAACCGGCCAAGAGCGTGTCGGGCCACGCTCAGTGTAGGGTTCCGTAGTTTTCCGTATTTTTCTCAAAAACTACTGAACCTATCAAGTTCAAAACAATTTTCCTAGAAAGTCTTTATAAAGTTCTACTTTTGTAATTTTTTCATATTTTTTAAACATATGGTTCAAAGGTTAGAGGGGGGGGACGCACTTTTTTTTCCTTTAGGAGCGATTATTTCCGAAAATATTAATATTATCAAAAAACGATCTTAGTAAACCCTTATTTATTTTTAAATACCTATCCAACAATATATCACATGTTGGGATTGGAATGAAAAAAAATATCAGCCCCCACTTTACATGTAGGGGGGGTACCCTAATAAAACATTTTTTTCCATTTTTTATTTTTGCACTTTGTTGGCGTGATTGATATACGTATTGGTACCAAATTTCAGCTTTCTAGTGCTAACGGTTACTGAGATTATCCGCGGACGGACGGACAAACAGACATGGCGAAACTATAAGGATTCCTAGTTGACTACGGAACCCTAAAAAAACATACTGCTTTTCACATCACCTATGAAGAAATATCCAAAATACGAATTATTGTTGTTGTTTAAATATTACGCACTTAGTAGAAACATTTTTTTAAACATTGTGGTTTGCCCAATTTTTTTCATTGCGTTAATATTTTATATTGGCAACATAAAGTCCTTGAACAGAAAAGTGCTACTTTGCTCCCTCCTATCAGGGAAGAAAAGTGCTTTTTCCGAATGGGTGCTGTAAAAACATTGGCTTACATCAGCATCAGGAAGATGTAACATCTTTGTTTTATTTAGAAGTACTGGTCTGTAATTTATTTTAATGTTGTTTTAGAAAAGTATACCCCGCAGTTTTCAAACGACCCCTCAGTGAGTATAGAGATGTACCATCTGATGTTACTGCTGCGTAAAGATTTAAAATGTAAGTATTATACACAACTAAATTAAAATAAACAATAAATAATAGTATTTTATACAATCGTGATATAATACAAAGCTTTTCAGTCGAGTACCACGTTTAGGCCACCAAGCTTGCTGAGTGGCCTAATAGTATGGTACGAGAGTGAAAAGCTTAATTATATCACTATTGTATACAATACTTTTTCTATGAGTCATCATCTTCATCATCAATGGACGAAAAAATCATCATTCAAGCTAAAATTAATGTCAATAGCGTCGTTCACCGTTGTATCAACATCGAATTACCTGGCAACCAATTGTTTGTAATAACCGTCTCTGATTGGTCGATAACGCGATAGATAAAAAAAATGTGTTTCAGATGCATACAAATTTGCCAGGTATCGCAAATTAGTATAAAACTTGTATGAAGTTCTATTTTTGAATTTTTTTCAGTTAACTAAAGTCAAGTGTAATGAAATATTATAGTTGACTAAGTGTCAAAGACTATCCAACACTGAAAAGTCAGCACGTATAGTTTAGTCTGTGGTGTCTTAATTGACAGATTAAAGTCGACGAGTAGAAAAATAATATTGGGGGGGACAACTTACACAGATCAACCTAGCCCCTAACTAAGCAAAGCTTGTACTATGGGTGCTAGGCGACGATATACTTACTTAAATTTAAAAGTGAAAAATGTCTGCCTTGGGTGAGACTTGAACTCACGGCCTCTGGATCCAGAGGCCGTGAGTTCAAGTCTCGTCCAAGGCAGACATTTTTCACTTTTAAATTTATTCTAAGCCTAACGGCATCGATTGCAGACGTTTCTGCTAATCAGAAGTTAAAAAGATATACTTACTTATACATATAGATAAGGTATAGGCTACTAGACTCGTATCGAATTTAGCACATCAAGTTATTGTTTTCTGTAGTATTTGACTTAAGAAATCAATATTTATAGCTTGCGGGGATTAAAAGTGCGTGATGACTGCGTATTTTTAATTAAAGATGTGTGTATGTTTTTTTTAAATTATGGACTCCGAAAACGGTGTTGGCCAATGGAGTGACGTCACATAATTCAGATCAACTACGGAAATTAGAGGTAGTAATCTGATCTCCATAGAAGCAACCTCTATTGTATTAAAATTCATAGTCGTTGACGGGTGTGACAATGTGAAATATTTTTTCTAAATATACTGACGTCATGTGTGTCGCTTAACTTCAAACCTGGGTAAATCCATTCTGCTTTAAGGTTGAATATATAAAAATATAATATGATCTGAAAAATAATCAACCTTATAGCAGAATGGATTTACCCAGTTTTGAAGTTAATCGACACATGTCATAGATATTCTATAGATTAATATGGCTGATGTTGTTTTTGCCTGATCAAGTAAAAGTAAACTTTAAATATTTTTTTTGCGGGTTTTTAAGTCGTAATAAAATATGGTACTATTTTTTTTCGTTTAATTAGACAGTAATTAATAATATAAGACATACTTTGAAAAAGAGTCAAGTAGCCTATTATATGGTCCTTGGTTTTGGGTAATGGAATTTAAATTGAATTTTGCGTAATAAATATCCTTTTTCAGGTCTTCAGCAGCACGATTTGCAGTCAATACTGACAGCGGTGGATCGGTCGTCCTCACAGGTTGACTGGAGTACGTGCTCCAAAGAAGCTGTAAGCTCGGTGTTCGAAATAGCTATGGGACATTATGATGAAGTTTTGGAGACGGGTATGTTAATGATTATATTTATATTCTTTTTCAAGTGTTACCTTAAAATTTACTTAATTTACTACTCGACACTAGGTGTCAACAGTGTATCGTCTGCCAAAAATGTAATATATATCTATGTGTATCTTCGCAAATATGACCATGTCTCCGCTTTTCGCCGTAAACTTAATTGGCTCCCAATTCGTGAACGTAGGTCATTGCGAATCTTGTGTGCTCTTTATTCGATCCTATTTGACCCAGCTGCGCCCAATTATCTCAGGACCAACTTTCAGTTCGTAGCGGCTCGGCCGGGTTGTGAGCTGCGTCCTTCTCGTGCGCTGAAACTGGCTGTCCTCCCTCATCGCACTGGATTCTTGTCCAACTCGTTTAGCTGTCAGGCAATTCGTCTATGGAATGCCCTCCCTCTGCCTATCAGGCAAGCTCAGAGTAAACTCTCTTTTAAAAGCAAGTTGCGTAAGCACTTATTTGCAAACATTCGAGATTAAAGTCTACTTGATGTCTCGCACTAGGTACATTTATTTATTTATGTATATGTGTATTTTATTCATATATATGTATTATACTAATATATATGTAGGTTTACTTATTGTATTTGTGTATGTTTATTTTATAATAGTAGGTATCGACTTGTATTTAATCGTTAAAATCTCATACTGGCTTTATAATCTTGTGCACCAAACTAACTATCTCTGTTTTGCCCAATGGTTGACTGGTAGAGAATGCCTTGAGGCGTTAAGTCCGCCATTTGTACTTTTTATTGATAATTTGTGCAATAAAGTTTAAATAAATAAATAAATAATAAATATTAAAACAGTTTACAACTTATATTACAAGCAGAAGGAATTGAAAACAGAATACTGATTAATACTATTGTAATATTAGCTAAAAATTGTTAAGCATTAGATTCTTCGTTCGTCGCGACATCTATTGACAAGTAGCAGTACTGACAATTTACGCTAGTTGACTCGTGGTTGTCGCTAGATGTCACTACAAATAACTTGCATTTACTGATGTATGGAGTTACAACTCTTCCCTTACTGATTCCTCTATGCAATAATATTTTTTACAGGTTTAATAAATACAGAAAACGCTATATCAAACATGTCCAAAGTGATAACCCGCGCGGCCGCTCTCAACACACCCAGAATCGACTTGTTGTTAGCTGTTTTTTTGAACAGGCTGAACAAGTTACAAGGACAACTAGACAGTGTTAAGATCATACAGGATCTACTTGATAAGGTAAGCGTTCTTTACATCCATACTTATACCACAGAATATATAATAGTACAAGTACAGAAGGCCCACTGCTTTGATGTTCACGAAATGCCGCTTTTTTAAATACCTACTAAATTCTTACAAAGAAAAGAGCCGTAAAAGGTACTATTATATTCAAGTCTTGGGTACTTTCTTATACAGTATTTATATTTTTTTGTTTAAGTTAAGTGAGCCGCCCCTGCTTATACTTACTAATAATACTAATATTATAAATGGGAAAGTGTGTGTCTGTTTTTTTGTCCGTCTTTCACGGCAAAACGGAGCAACGAATTGACGTGATTTTTTAAATGGAGATAGTTGAAGGGACGGAGAGTGACATAGGCTACTTTTTGTCTCTTTCTAACGCGAGCGAAGCCGCGGGCAAAAGCTAGTACTGTATATAAATACTGTAGTTTATGTGACAGCTACATAATTAATGAATGGGATTAAAATACGATTGTGTTGTGTGGATATGGAACGAGTGAAATTTATTATAATATTTATTTATTTATTAAAAGTTAAATAAGATTAAAACTTTTTTCCCAGCTGGCCCCTGTACTGCCCACACTAGACGCGTTTTCTCTCGAACTATTAGAGAAGAATGCTTATAAATTACCATCGGAGGTCCATCGGACCTTAGCCAGTATGCTGCCTAAGGACGCCAGCGTCGAGAAATACAGGTAATATCTCAGAAATAGATTTAGATAGAAGAAACTAATTCATCTATTCTATTAAAGAATTTCTCTCCGATTCTGAATTGTAGATATATCATTTAGATTAGGTTTAGTCTCAGGTCTTATTTGTTTAACATTTGCTGCATGCTCAATCGCCACAAAAAAATGTTTGTATGCCTACAGGCAAAGCATAGATAGCGACACTGACACAACTCCATGTAAGATCTATATGTACAGGTCAATTCACAAGAGCTGGCACGAATGGAACGAATGTTTGAATGAAAATATGCATGTGTGTGACAGATTAACCAATAAAATGGTGGCTCTTGACAGTTACGACTGTATACCAATACAGGTGTCACTCACACAATCAAAGTTTCGTTCATTTCATTCGTGCCAGCTTTCGTGAATCGACCTGTACCTATGTTTACAAATAAAATATTTATGATTTATCTATTTGTATGGCGGCCGAGCGTGTCAGATTTTTAACCCCCTACGCAAAAACGACGGGGTGTTATAAGTTTGACGTGTCTGTCTGTCTGTCTGTTCGTCTGTCTGTCTGTGTGTGTGTGTCTGTCTGTGGTATTATAGCTCCCGAACGGATGAACCGATTTAAATTTAGTTTTCTTTAACCCCCGACGCAAAAACGACGGGGTGTTATAAGTTTGACGTGTCTGTCTGTTTGTCTGTCTGTCGGTCTGTTTGTCTGTCTGTCTGTCTGTCTGTGTGTGTGTCTGCCTGTGGCATCGTAGCTCTCGAACGAATGAACCGATTTAGATATAGTTTTTTTTCTTTCAACCCCTTATATGCCAAGAGTGGCACTGAAGCTTTAGTAGTTACATGTATTCTGCCTACCCCTTTATGGGATACAGGCGTGATTGTATGTATTGTATGTATGTATGTATGTTTTTTTTTATTTGAAAGCTGAGTTAGTCGGGAGTGTTCTTAGCCATGTTTCATGAAAATCGGTCCACTATGTCTGGTTTTTTTTTTCAAAATTTTAAATTAGTGGTTATGTACTGAAGTTGTTACTTGCCTGTGATTTTAAATATGTCTCAGGCCCTTGAGTGTTCATAATTTTTGTATTGTTGCAATTAAATATCACGCATTTTTAATGTTTTTGTTGACTTCAACTTACAAAAATTGACGCCCGAAAGCTGCAAGCTGCGATTAAAGACGGACAACTCAGTGGAGTTTACTGAGTTCATTTGACACGCTAAGTAGATACGTTTGCTTGGTCTATGGTATATATGACATCTGTGGGTAATATAGTAAAAACTAACATAAAAAAACACAATGACACGCCTGCATTCCCAGAAGGGATAGGCATAGCACATGAAACTGCCCGTGTACCTAGTGACCGGTTAAAAATAGGATACTTGACTGCAGTTAAAATAAAATATTTTATACAATGCACGAAATAAAGCATGAGATAATTATAAGAAAAACATGGACAGAAGACATTTTTAAATCCAATTTCTATTTATTAAGTCAGGTAGAAATATATAAAGTAACTGAGTTGACCGTGACGTCACTCAATTCGATTTCATATTAATTCCATATTAACAAGTCGTTAAAATTCGTTTTGACAGTTCTTAAAAAGAAGCTGATTTGACTAGGAGACAAGTAGCCTATTTCACCACCCCCTTTCTTCCCGTGGGTGTCGTAGAAGTTGACTGTGGGATATGGGTTAAATTGTGGCGTAGGCGAGAGGCTGGTATTTACCAAGAGTGGTACTTGAACTTGAGTAGTATCATGTGCTCTGCCTACCTACTATGTGTGTTACCTTGACAGGTTGCTAGCCCATCAAATCATGAAACCATATCTCGCAGTCGACTTCTACAACACCCACGGGAAGAAAGGGGGTGGTGAAATTTTTAACCCGTCACCACGTGAGAAAGTAAACAACTAAATACTTTACCACAAAATTAAAATTTTGAAAAATACCCCGACATATAGGCTACTTGCCTCCTAGTCAAATCAGCTTCTTTTTAAGAACTGTCAAAACGAATTTGAACGACTTGCTAATATAGAATTTATATGAAATCGAATTGAGTGACGTCACGGTCAACTCAGTTACTTTATATATTTCTACATGACTTATTAAATAAAAATTGGATTTAAAAATTATTTCTGTCCATGTTTTTCTTATAATTATTTGATGCTTTATTTCGTGCGTGGTATAAAATATTTTATGTTAACTACAGTCAAAGCTAAATCAAAATCGGTTCATCCGTTCGTGAGCTACGATGCCACAGACAGACAAACAGACAGACACGTCAAACTTATAACACCCCGTCGTTTTTGCGTCAGGGGTTAATTACAAACTAACTTTGCTAAGTCGCAAAAAGTTCTTTGCTTTAATATATTTACGTTTTAGGCTTTTTTGAGAATATATTTGTTTGTGCAGGAGGTGCCTTCAGTTGGTCTGCGATCCAAATCACTTGCTAGTACACTATTGTGAGGAGTTAGTGATGGGTTTGAGAGACAAAGGTAATAAAATAACTCATTGGCAAATAATCAATTGGTATAACTGGTATAAGTGATATATCAAGCAAGAGCTTGATATTCAGAGTCAATTAAAACAGGGTGTATAGGTATTTTTGTCCAAAATGTACATAGGGTTTGTATTAAATAGTAAATTCTTTATTACACATTCATTATTATTTCTAGATGTCGGTCGTTGGAAGAGTACATTAGACAGAATGAGAGAGAAGATATTCGAGAACCCGTACGCTGGTCCGAGTTACAAGCTGCTAGATAAATATAAGGACGATTTGTATGGAATGTATGAATTTGGTAAGTAGAAGTACATACGCTGCTTTTTTCATTTATCCATGTACTAATATCATAAATGGGAAAGTGTGTGTGTCTGTTTGTATGTCCGTCTTTCACGACAAAACGGAGCGACAAATTGACGTAATTTTTTAAATGGAGATAGTTGAAGGTATGGAGTGTGACATAGGCTACTTTTTGTCTCTTTCTAACCCCCCCACTTCCCTAAAATAGGAGGTGGAAGTTAGTATGGAGAATTCCTCAAATTTAACGCGTGCGAAGCCGCGAGCAAAAGCTAGTTTATTATAAATGGGCTTACTCTTGGCCACAGACTAGCCAAAGGCAAAGACGTGGCCTACGATGGAGTGAGCTCGCCCAGAAGATGCCTGTTCACTCTTGATTTGAAGGTTGCCAGGTTATATGAGCTCGGAAATATAGCCGCCGGCAAGGAATTCCACTCCAATTTCAAATGTTAAATTTTGTAAACCAGTTTCGTTACCTGTGTATTTTCATTGAAATGAAACTAATTAACAGACGTTTAACACACAGTGTTGCCAACTCGAATTACGAAAACATGCTAGAAATGTTTACTGGTGAGACCCGATAAATCGAGATAATTTTGTCCTTGAAATAACAATATTGTGGAAATTGCTCATAGTTCGAATTAAAAAAAAAACAGTTTGCTCAACTTATCGGGTTTCACCAGTAACAACTAGGGAACAAATCAAATTATTTTATTGAATATTTTTTGATTTGTTCTTTTTTCAAGTAGTGTGACTACTATACAGGATGCCCGGTAATTAATGGACAACCTTTTATCCACCAAGAGGGCACCTCATACTGGTCCAGAAAATCGACATTAAGGTTTAGTAAAAGTCGCCTGGTTTTCGAGACTCACAATTTTTAAAATTTTAATACTACCTAAAAGTGTTTTTTTTTTTTATATTTGACATTCTTACACAGATTGACTGACTCTCAGAGAGAGAGCTCAAGAAGGCTTGTGTTGCAGGCACTCAGAAAACGATATACATATATAATATACAAATAATTATGTATGTATAGAAAACATCCATGACTCAGGAACAAATATCTGTGCTCATCACACAAATAAATGCCCTTACCGGGATTCGAACCCGGGACCGCGGCATAGCAGGCAGGGTCACGACGCGCTACGCCAGACCGGTCGTCAATGTTACGAAGTTTCACTTCTTCATGCATTTTTTGACCAGATTCTACATCAGAATTCGCTTCTCGCGCTGAAGACAAGCTGAAATCCATCGTCATGTCCGTTAGAAGAGAACCTCAGTCAACCCTTAGACTGTCGGACCTTTGCCCAACGCTGCTCAAACCTCTGGACGAGGGGGTTGAGAGGTGGCTCGGCCTGCGAGGGGTTAAAGTTATCAAGTTTTATGATAAGGTGAGTATATTCATAACTGTTTAATAAAGAGTTAGATTTTGTTTTTTTGTCTGAAAGCTGAGTTAGTCGGAAGTGTTCTTAGCCATGTTTCATGAAAATCGGCCAATTTTTGTGCATTTTTTAGCATTTTGATGTCTAAAAACACTAAATCTGACTTGGTACGTACAGACAACGGAATACGAATTCCAAAATGAATATACAGAGTGGTTCCTGATAACGAACCTAACGACATGTCGAATTTAGCGGAAAACAAAAAAAAACACGGTGTATATCTATTTATGTTTCTACCAGGTCCAAGTATTCACCGATTCCATTCGTCGTCCCGTCGTCTTATCCATGTTGCTGTCGTGTGGCCGCACACACCGCGTCATTCAGAAGACAGGGGAGCGACTCGCGAGCGACGCCGCGTCTCAACGCGTCGCTAGCGTGATGTCCAGTGGACACAGTTATAGTGTAAGTATATATTGTCTACATGTTGCTCTCATATGGACACATACAGGCGACAGGCGAGCAACTCGCGAGCGACGCCGCGTCACAACGCGTCGCTAGCGTGACGTCCAGTGGACACAGTTATAGTGTGAGTCATACACATTGTTTACATGTTGCTCTCGTGTGGACACATAGACACATACAGGAGACAGGCGAGCGACTCGCGAGCGACGTTGCGTCACAACGCGTCGCCAGCGTGATGTCAAGTGGACACAGTTATAGTGTAAGTATATATTGTCTACATGTTGCTTTCATGTGGACACATATAGGAGACAGGCGAGCAACACGCAAGCGATACCGCGTCACAACGCATCGCTAGCGTAGTGATGTGAAAGTTGCGGAAACTTTCCAAGAAAATCTTAAAGTTCTTGAAAAATTCACGAAACTTTCACGAAAAATGAAGGGAATTTAAATTTATGAAATGGAAAGTTTCCATCCATACAATTGCCCATATAAAGTATGGAAAATTTCCGAAGTTTACCTATGTAAAAATTTCAGAATTTTGGATAGTTTCGGTCGGCACTAGTACGCTAGCGTCACGTGGACACAGTTATAGTGTAAGTATATATTGTCTACATGTTGCTGCCATGTGGACACATACAGGAGACAGGCGAGACACTCGCGGGCGACACGCGTCACTTCAAGTGGGAACACCCCTCTAACAAAAGGCAGGATAGCAGGCGGCGCTCGACTGTAGGGATCTTCAAGCGGGCCTTCTGCTTGACACGCGGTATCTTGACTCGTTCGCCAACAGCACCTGCCTAGTGTGTGAACCTGCCTTAAAAATCTATATTATTTGCGGTCATGGTTCGTTAATATTTATTGTATGTGGGTAGCTTTTGCACATCGTAATTTTTCCTCAGTCACCCGTTGACCACGAACGCTGTAAAGTGTTCGAAACGTCGGGATGAATTGTAAATTCTTTATACGCGATTTAATCCGTTTTCATAATCTTATTTAATGCAAACATTGTAAAACATGGAAAAAAATTGATCAGTTGCATTGGTCCCCCAGTCGAAATTGCCCCGCTGTAACTTACATGAATTTTACTTGTCAAGTGATTTTGTTTTTGACAGGTGACGCTCCTAGATGAAGAGAGTGCCCTAATCGAGTTCCTAGAAGGCCATGAGCGATTGAGGACTATGATTGCTACCGCTTGTAACTTGGAAGGTACGTGTGATTAAAATATGCGAGTCACTAAGATTCGGATGAAAAAAAACATATTATGGTGTTTTTAGGCTGTTGAACTCTGTCTTAACTTACCTAACCACATTAAAATTTTGAAAAACGACATAGTGGACCGATTTTCATGAAACATGGCTAAGAACACTCTCGAGTAACTCAGCTTTCAAACAAAAAAATCTAAATCTAAATCGGTTCATCCGTTCTGGAGCTGCGATGCCCCAGACAGACGCGTCAAACTTAAACACCCCATTGTTTTTGCGTCGGAGGTTAAAAAGGAAAACGGAATATTTGATAATTATCTAGGTATCTACCGGCGACCTCGAAACAGCTCTAACGATTTTGCTGAAATTTGTCATGTGGAGGTTTTTTGGAGCGAAAAATCGATCTAGCTTAGGGAATTGAATTGAAATTGAAATTAGGGCCAGTTGCATCAACCACATTTGACTGACACATCATCGTCACGCAGCAGACGTCTATGGAACTTGCCATACAATAAAATTTCACAAACGCTTTAACGGTGACAGACTGTTTGATGCAACCGGCCCTTAGTGTTAGGTTTCGGAAAACGCGAATTTTCGAGTTTTCTTAATTTATATCTATGTATGAAGTATTTGTCAATAATAGGCTAGTTTCCTGTACTTAAAATAAAATATTTTATGCAGTGCACGAAATAAAGCACCACGTAATTAGAAGGAAAATATGGACAGTAGTTATGTTTAAACATAATTTCTATTTAATAAGTCAAAGAGAAAGAAATAAAGTAAATGAATTGACCGTGACGTCACTCCTCAGTATTTCATAGTAATTCCATATTAGCAAATCGTTTTGACAGTTCTTAAATGAGCATTTCTTTTTTTTTTGTCACTTTTATGAAGTGTGATATTTTTGAAAAAAAATACGCTATTTCTACTCAGAATTACTAGCCATTTCAATCCTAGTGGTTAAAAAAATTGTCCCATACGTTTTTTTCTTGTTTTGTTACCATTTTCCGTACATGTTGTATGGGGTAACAAAAGAGGAAAGTAACAAAAATGTATGGAAATTCTGGGACACTTTTTATCTCCCAGTGAGATTGAAAGTACTCGTGATTCTGAGTACAATTGACCTAAAATTCCCTAAAACAATCAAAAAATTTTTATTGGCAAAAAAAGAAATGCTCAAAAAGTAGCTGATTTGACTAGTAGGAAACTAATATTATTGTCTTCGGTTACCGCGATAGTTACTCATGAAATAAAACTATGGATGGTTCGTTAATATTTCTTGTAAGTGGGTAGCTTTTGCACATTTTAATTTTTCCTCAGTCACCCGTTGACAACGAACGCTGTAAAGAGTTCGAAACGTCGGGATGTATTTTAAATTCATTATACGCGATTTAATCCGTTTCCATAGTTTTATTTCATTAGTAGGAAACTAGTTTATTGAGATAAATCTAACAGTAAATAATATATCTCCACAGTGCTACATACAGTAAGTCGTCCAACCGATGGTCTCCTCATAGAATCGCCGGCAGCGTGCTTGCAGGCTCACGAGCAACTCTGCGCTAAAGTTCCTGCAAATGCACTAAGGTAACATTTACATACAGACACACCTGTTTCCTGGAGGGGTAGGTAGAGACAAAGAGGGTCGAGTATTATAGAGAGTTACTGTCAAAGTAAAATGTGTAATCACAGTGCATAGACTGCCATCTCTCGACACAGGCTTAAAACTTTTGAACCTCAGTTTTGACAATTTGGCCCGTATTCTTAGCTTAATATGTGTTAAAATGTCAAATATTATTATTAGCGCCATCTAGCCCGAGAGTACCCCAAAGGTGCAACGCCATCTAGCCCACCGTAGCTTTTTCTCTATGGTTCCGAGGTACGTTTTTTTCTTAGACTTTATCTGTCTATACGGAGTTACATATGTCTTTGCATATAGACACACCTGTTTCCTGGAAGGGTAGGTGGAGTCCACGGATTTACCTGCGATCGTGATTCAACTCCTAAACGCCTCAGTGCGTTTTCATATGATCCGATCCGATATCGGATATCCAAAGGATTTCAAAGGCAAAGATGGCGGATTAAGTGTATGAGATATCAGTCCTACATCCGATATCGGATCGGATGGGCAATTCCACGTAACTGTAATGTAAGTGACCACTTCATTGCATGTTTTTTTATTTATGATGCAAATTGAAGTCTTAATTTATCTCTAGATAAGCCTACTTTTAATCCTTAGATATATTGATATTTAAATTAGCACCATGAATAAAAAAACATGCAAATAATTGGTCACTTACATTACTCTGCTACATGGAATTACCCGGATAATGTGAAAACGCACTTAGGGTAGCGTATAGCGACATCTACCTATAATAATGCATATTAGTAGGTTGCAGGTTCGAGTCCTGTCGGAAGTATGAATTTTTCCATTTTTCCTTTAAAAATATGTAGTATCGGTCGCAGACGTTTCTGCATGATGAAAAATAAATCCATACTAATATTATAAATGGAAAAGTGTATGTGTGTCTGTTTGTTTGTCCGTCCTTCACGGCAAAACGGAGCGACGAATTGACGTGATTTTTTAAGTGGAGAGTGTTGAAGGGATAGAGAGTGACATAGGCTACTTTTGTCTCTTTCTAGCGCGAGCGAAGCCGCGGACAAAAGCTAGTATATTATAATTATGTTTTAGTGTCTAATGTCAAATTTTAATTTTTGTTGAGCAATTTCTGTTACGCGTTTCGTTTTTTTGTATACTCGAACAGTTCCATGTGCTCTGTTTACCCCGTTTGTGAATACAGACGTGAGTTTAAGTGTTAAAAGTATTTTATTTTTGTACTTATTCTAGGTCTGCTATGGAACAGAGCAGCTCCTGCGTACAAGATTTTATCTGGAGGAAACGAAATTATACAGACTCGCTGGCTGACATGACTCTTCTCACGTGGCTGTTGGGTGAGTACCTGTTGCCCCTTTAGTACCGTTTCGTAACTAAAAATTGGTAACCAGATTCGAAGCGGGAAAAAAATCCCAATAGGGATGACGACTACATAAAAAAATGGCATTCTGTTTAGTCCGTCAGTTAGATCGTCCAAAAACACTGAATACGTATTTTTCGCTTTTTGTAATTAATGAAAAAATACAAAGATATAGAGCATCAAAGTTCCGGAGTGGGGGCGTGTGACGTCACTTCTAAGTAAAAATTGTACCTAGGCGTGACGTCACGCGAAACTTCAACGCACTGTACCGTCGTCATTTTTCGTTTACGAGAAAAAAGAGAAAATACGTGTCTAAAATTCTTTGATAATCTAACTGACGGACTAACTATTCGTAACAGGATTCAAATTGGGACTTTCCCAGTTACCGGTTTGTAACCACGTTTGGTAACCGGCTTTGAAACGGGAAAAAGAATCCCGTGTTGCAACTGGTTACAAAATGAGACTAAATCGTTACCGAGTCGTAGTCTTGGTTGGTAACCAGCTTCCAAACGGGAAAAAATCCCTTAAAGGGATAAGTTCGCCTTTGTACTGAAACTTTTTATTTTAAATATTATGTGCTGTATTCTTTTCCTGTACAATAAAGTGTTTACTTACTTACTTACTTAAATATCCCGTATTGTAACTGGTTACAAAATGGGATTTTTTTTTGCCGTCATGAATACATGATTTATTGTATTGTATTGTATTCGTTTATTTCAGACAAACAGTCCATATTGTTACATTATTTAAAAATTTACAAATTACACTTTTTAAAAATTAAAGTTATAAAATTCAATAATTCATTTAAAATCAAAAATACAATTAAAACAAAATTTAAATATGAATTAAATTCAAATTAAATTCAAAATTTCAAATTAAAAATTAAAATTTAGAATATTAATATGATATAATAAATAAAATATTATACTTATTCGAATAATGTTGACATTGAATAATTTTTAGGGTTCTGTAGTCAACTAGGTTGACGAAGAACCCTTATAGTTTCGCTCTGTCCGTCTGTCCGTATGTACACCGTCCTAGCTTCGATTTGGTAGAAACTCCGATCAATAACTCGGGCCCAATACGTAACCAGCTACAAACAGGGAATTTTGTATTCCCGTTCTGTAACCAGTTACAAAACTTAGTTACCAAAACTAACCTGTTCGAATCCTTGTTCCTGAGTCATGGACGTTTTCTATGTATATTGTATTTTGTATATTATATCAAAGTGGATCGAGTATTATAGAGAGTTACTGTCGAAGTAAAATGTGTAATCACAGTGTATAGACTGCCATCTCTTGACACAGGCTTAAAACTTTTGAACCCCAGTTTTGAAAATTTGGCCCATATTCTTAGCTTGATATGTGTTAAAATGTCAAATATTAATATTAGCGCCATCTAGCTGAGCGTACCCCAAAGGTGTAATGCCATCTAGGCCACCGTACCTTTTTCTGTATGGTACTGAGGTACGTTTTTGTCTTAGGCTTTATCTGTCTATACGGAGTTACATATGTCTTTGATTATATATATCGTTGTCTGAGTATCCGCAACACAAGCCCTCTTGAGCTTACCGTGGGACTCAGTCAATCTATGCAAGAATGTCCTATAATATTTATTTATTCTTGATTGGTTGGTTGGTGGCCCCCGTGTGGTGATGGGTTAAGAATTTCACCACCCCCTTTCTTCCCGTGGATGTCGTAGACGTCGACTGTGGGATATGGGATAAATTGTGGCGTAGGCGAGAGGCTGGCAACCTGTAACTGCGATGTCACAATTTGGATTTCTTTCAACCCCTTTTTGCCAGGAGTGGCACAGAAACTTAGTAGTTCATGTGCTCTGCCTACCCCATGGGATATAGGCGTGATTATATGTATGTATGTATTCTTGGTTTGTACAGGTCTGGGCGACCGTCATCTCCAGAATATAATGTGTTCTCGTGACGGCTCGGTGCGGGCTGTGGACTTTGGAGATGTGTGGCGGCATTCTGAACTGCCCGCCAGGCTGACTAGGAACTTGCTGGCAGTTGCAGACATACCAGGTACTGTACTCATAGGTAGGGGAGACCGGGGCTAGTTGACTATAGGGGTAGGTTGACTAACAACGGTGGTCCACAACCGTGTTCCCGAAACCCCGCCCAAGGCGAGCTTCGGAACACCCCAGGGGATTTAGTCCGTGGGAGTCGGACATACCCACTTGGTTCTCCCGGGCCAGTGGGATCCATAACGGATTCCCACTGGGTAAACAAAAAAAAAAGGTTGACTATAAAAAAAAATGAGCCAAAAATCAAACTTGAGTCAACATTTATTTATTTCAACGACCGGTCTGGCTCAGTCGGTAGTGATCCTGCCTGCTGAGCCGCGGTCCTGGGTTCGAATCCCGGTAAGGGCATCTATTTGTGTGATGAGCACAGATATTTGTTCCTGAGTCATGGATGTTTTCTATGTATATAAGTATGTATTTATCTATTTAAGTATGTATATCGTCGCTTAGCACCCATAGTACAAGCTTTGGTTATTTAGTTTGGGGCTAAGTTGATCTGTGTGTCCCCATGATTTATTTATTTATTTTATTTATTTATCCCCGTGTGGTGACGGGTTGAGAATTTCACCACCCCCTTTCTTCCCGTGGGTGTCGTAGAAGGCGACTGTGGGATATGGGTTAAATTATGCGTAGGCGAGAGGCTGGCAACCTGTCACTGCAATGTCACAGTTTCGTTTTCTTTCAACCCCTTATTTGCCAAGAGTGGCACTGAAACCTGAGTAGTTTCATGTGCTCTGCCTACCCCTTCATGGGACACAGGCGCGATTGTATGTATGCATGTGTATGTTATTTATTTATGTATAACTAATTGGTTACTTGCAGTGCTGGAAGCTCGTTTGCAGTCATCGCTTGGAGCCATGCGGGGTTCGGTCATATTGCTTGAAGCCACCATTCGTGTCGCGTTCCATTGGATGCCAGATATTGACGATCAGGTAAAGTTGTTGGTCTTAATTTCTAGCTTTAAGGTTCATATCTGCAACACTAAAACAAATTAAACATGTAAAATCGGGTCACTCGCGTAAAATTGTCGAAGATCGCTCGACATGTTTCGCTCCGTAACGAGGAGCATATTCATTGACCGCGTGCGTCGGGATAGCATCGGCATCGCACGCGCTCGATGAAAATACTCCTCGTTATGGAGCGAAACATGTCGAGCTATCATCGACAATTTTACGTGAGTGACCCGATTATACATTTGACGACCGGTTTGGCCTAGCGCGTAGCGACCCTGCCTGCTAAGCCGTGGTCCCGGGTTCGAATCCCGGTAAGGGCATTTATTTGTGTGATGAGGACAGATATTTGTTTCTGTCATGGATGTTTTCTATGTATATAAGTATTATACATATCGTTGTCTGAGTACCCACAACACAAGCCTCCTTGAGCTTACCGTGGGCCTCAGTCAATCTGTGTAAGAATGTCCTATAATTATAAACGGAAATAGACACCATACACTAAAGAAAAAGCGATCAAGCCCACTGGTTGTCAGGAGATATGGAAACGACCATTACCGAGCATAAACCAATTTATTCATACATAGCTTAGTCTACCCACATTGTTATGATTATCAAGATACCTACAACCCCCTTGTTACAAAAGAAATTAAATTGTACAAGATAAAACATCTTAACTCATCATCTCACCTTAAATTTTTAATTTTAATTACAATAGTTAGGTAGGTACATTGTTTTGGCAACAAAGTATTGCGAATAATTGATTTCATCTAATTTTAAGGATAATTGCTTCACTTAGGTATTATGCATAACATAATCAACTAGAAACATAATTAGGTATTTAAATTGATTACCTTTTTTTTTTATCCACTGATTATTGTGAACATTGTCGGAGATCAAAATGTGGATTATTTATCTGACAACAGTTCGAAACGGCAGGTTGACGATATACTTGCTTGTTTTGGATGTATGAATACTGTAACATTCCCTACTCGAGTAACTGACGATAGCGCGTCATCCATTGATTGTGGATTAGCGAACCACGCACGCGACTGCCTAACTGTATCGCCAGTGGACACTGTCATAAGCGATCATAGCGCGCAGCGGTATGTGTTTACTTTGAAAAGTGAGGTTCAAAAGTCCAAAGCAAGTGAGATATTTGAACGCCGATTATTTAATACTGAATCTATTTATTCATTTTATACTGACATATCTTATTATAATTTTAATTTTATTTATGATGATAATATTGACATTAATTCTAAATTTGACAAATTATTTAATATATTGACATATTACATAGATTTACATTTTCCTGTTAAACAATTAAGGTCCAAAAAGAAATCACCTGTTCCGTGGGCGACTGACGAGCTGTTTGGATACATGCAAAAACACCGCGATCTGCACGCACTACGACGTCAATATCCGCACAATACTATCATATCGGACTGCATAGATCATTACGCGAAACTTATCAAGTCTGAGACGCTCCGCGCTAGACAAAATCACATTGAAACCAGACTAGCGGAAACAATGAATCCCTCAAAAGAGTTGTGGAAGATTGTGAATGAGGAGATAGGTAAACAATCTACCTCTCAGTCGGTCTGCATAAAAAATAAAGACAATGGTGCATATATGTCCCATGCGGACATTCCAAATGCTTTTAACTCGCACTTTTTAAACATCGCCAAAATACATGCAGTAAGCAACGATGAGCACCTATCCAAGCAGTACGTCAGTGGGCACTTGGGCAACACTGATATACCGTCCTTCGCATTCCCTATTGTTACTCGTGACCTTCTGGATAAAACCATAAAGTCAATGTTAAGGACCAGTACCACTGTAGACGTATATGACATATCTTTAAATATATTAATAAGTATCTGGCCTATTCTATCTGACATATTAATAGTTTTAGTTAATGACATGTTTCAAATTGGAATATATCCGAATGTACTTAAAAATACACGTGTGTGTCCGGTCTATAAAGGAAAGGGTGACAAGAGTGATGTAAACAATTACAGGCCTATAACTATAGTACCTACAGTGTCAAAAATTGTTGAGTCAATTTTGTCGTCTTCCTTAATGTCGTACCTGGAACATAATGCATTGCTGACCGATAACCAGTATGCCTACAGACAAAAACGCTCCACTACTACAGCAGCACACAAAATCGTTGACTGCATTTTGACTGGATTAGATGATAAGTACAAGATGGCTGCCATACTGTGCGATTTGTCTAAGGCTTTCGACATCATTAGTCATAAACTACTTTTAAATAAATTAGCAATGTATGGCATAAATGGTTCCGCACATAAATTGCTTGCATCATTCTTGTCTGACCGTCAACAAGTAGTTAAGATGCCACTAAATGGCCAGAGGCATGTTTCAGAGACTGGCTACATTAATTTAGGCATTCCTCAAGGGTCGGCGGCCGGAAATACGCTATTTTTATTGTTTGTGAATGACTTACCCTCTGCCATCACAAATGGACTGTCAGTGTTATTTGCAGACGACACCACTGTAGTTGTTAAGGCAAAAACACACGCGCAGTTGGCCGAGGGAATAAATGAAGCTTGTGACCAATTACAGACATGGTTCTCATCAAATGGCCTACTGTTAAACATAACAAAATCCAATGTCATGATGTTCTCGGGCCGCAACACCACGGTACCGCCATGTATCAGTAGCTGCCCAATGCCGTTATGTAACGAAGTAAAGTTTCTGGGTTTTGTACTTGACTCGAATCTGAATTGGAAGTGCCATGTCGATCAGCTTTGTAATAGGTTGAGTAGTTCTATATTTGCGTTGAAAAAACTACAACCTTTGATATCAAGGAAGTCGCTTAAAAACGTCTATTTTTCACACTTTCACTCCTTGATGTCATACGGTACACTGATTTGGGGAAATTCAACAGATGCCAAGAGAGTATTGATTCTCCAAAAACGTGCCATCCGTTTACTGGCTGGGGTTGAACAAAGGTGCCACTGCAAAGAACTCTTTAAAAAGTATTCCATAATGACGCACTTTTCCCTATACATGTTTCAAGTTTTGATGTTCGTAAGAAGAAACTTGTCTACGTTCAAACGTGTCGAAGTTATAGGCAAACAGATAAGATCCACGGGAAGACTGCGAACAGTGCCGCGTCGCATGGCACTTTCATGCAAGAATCCACGAGTGATAGGCCCTACCTATTACGAACGCCTACCCGCCGAATTAAGAACTGAAATCTCTGACGAAGCATTTGAACTTCAACTGAGGAACTTTTTATTGAAAAATCCATTATATTCGGTAGATGAATATATGGAATTAAAATTGTAATAATTTACTTGACATTTTGAACTATTATTATTACCAATTGCTCATAATTTCATTTTAATATGACGATCATTATGAGATACCTAACTATTAGACTTTTAATTTGACTTGTGCTATATTATTTATTTAGTTTTAATGACGGTGGTTTTGAAAACCACATTTACAAATTGTTAATTTAATAATTTCTATTGTTTTTGAGTATTATTGACGTTATATTATTGTATCTTTGCATGCCAAATTATTATAATTGACGATCATAATGTAAATTCATATAGGTTAACGTAGAATAATTTATACTGTAATTTACCATTATGAAATAAAAAAAAAACAAAACAAACAAAACATTTTCGACATTTTCACCCGCATGCTTTGGTGTTACATAATGTTAAAATATATTTATATATTACCAATTGTTTAAGTTACAACATGCATACCTAATAATGATTTATGATCGAATTTTCTAGCACTTAGTGTTATTTATTAAACATGTAGTTTTTTTTTTTTTTTGAACATACAAAATCAAATTCCAAATTCGTAAGTTTCTGACATAAGTCACATAACATGAATAGGTAGGTAATTAGGTACTTTTACTAGGCAATTCATCATTTGTTTACCAGTTTTACTACTACTAGGGTCGATTATTCACTTGTGGTACACCAGGTGCCGAGTATCCCCACCGATCAGGAGGCCTCACTGTCCTGCCAAAGCGAGAAACAAAGCAATCAGCTGTTTGCGATAACGGGCGGACACGTTCGACACTAGTTGTGGTACTGGAGCCACGCACTCGATTTGCCCCGGTGTGACCTGCTACTATATCGTCATACGGAAAGTGATCAACTGATTAATTTAGACGCGGCGCGGAGTCTAGTATGAGTTGTCTTCGATTTCGTCGTATTATCCTGCCCGTTTGCAGTTTTACTGAGTACGATCTAGGACCTACTAATGTTATGATTTCACCGTTACACCACCTACCATTATTACGAACTTTAACTAACGAGCCAGATTCTAACGGTCTTAGATTTTTACTCCCCCTGTCATAAAATTGTTTTTGTGACAATTGACGGTTTTGTAATTCCCGATGAATTTGACTGTTATCTATGGGTTTAGGTAACAGTCGTTCAGGCAGACAAGGTAAATGACTTCGTAGCTTCCTATTTTTTAGAATTTCTGCCGGAGACGGTAATTTGTCACTAATGGGTGTATTTAAATAATTTAAAAGAGCAAGTCTAAAGTCCGAGAAGTCTTCTGTGGTCTTGCGTAGTATTGATTTTATGGTCTGAATGGCCCGTTCAATTTGCCCGTTGGACTGTGAATATCTAGGTGATGACGTATGATGCTCAAAGCCCCACTCTTTACTAAAACTCTGAAATAATAACGATGAAAATTCCGGCCCATTATCCGAAAACACGATATCCGGTATTCCCTCTCTATAAAATATATTTTTTAAATGGTTGATCACATGAACCGACGTAAGCGACCGTAATTTTATAACCTCCACATACTTGCTAAAATAATCAATAATGCAAAGATAAGAGTTCCTGCCGTAGTGAAAAATATCAGTGCCGACCTTTGACCAGGGACGCGACGGAACATTATGTGGGGTCAAAGGTTGTTTGCTATTCTCTTTCCTATGCATAAGGCAGGGCTGACAATGGGAAATCATATCTTTGATCTGAGAATTCATGTTCGGCCAATGCATTATCTCCTTAGCTCTTAATCTGCACTTTTCCGCCCCTAGATCCTTTTCCCGTTTTAATGTGGTTCGCTTGTGCTCGCGACATTTCCGCTATTCTACTAATATCCATCGCTTTTGTCAGTGTGAGGTCACATTCGCGTAGTAACCGCTCTCTCAAAGCATCTTCAGTGATACCACATATCAACCTATCTTTAATGAGGTCGTCGTTCAAATCTCCAAACTCACAAGTTTTTGCCAACCTTTTCAGTTCAAAAGTATACTGCTCAATCGTTTCCCCGTCTAATTGATTTCGCATAAAAAACTTATGTCGTTCCATCGTTAAATTCTTCGTAGGTAAAAAATATTTATCAAATCTATCTAACAGGGCTTTTGTTATGGCAAACGATTCAGTGAATTGGTCATATACTTCTCTGCACTGTTCGCCAATAACATGCAGTAATATACTAAGCTGTACATCTTCGGTTTTTTTACCAAATTCACATGCTTTTGAATATGTTTCAAAAGATTTCCGCCATTTTGACCACTGCCTACTAAGATTGCCCGTAGTTACACTCGCCATATCGTTCTCAAAACAAAACGGAGATGGAGGTTTAAGTGTCGACTCCATCGCAAATCAGTCACAGTTTATTTTTTACACTAAATAAGTGGGCAAATCACGAAATTTCACACTTTAAACTATTAAAACCGACTGCGCCATGTCAGGAGATATGGAAACGACCATTACCGAGCATAAACTAATTTATTCATACATAGCTTAGTCTACCCACATTGTTATGATTATCAAGATACCTACACTGGTGGCGAAGCCGGGAATCGAACCCGGGTCTCCAGCTATCGCGGCTGACGTGCTCAAACCGCTACACCACCCCGACCGCCGAGGTACCCGTCGAAATTTCTCTAGTGTATGTTATCTCTGAAGGCTAGGCGCCTTTGACCAACTCTAAGGGCGAGCAATTTGTGCTTGCACCTCCTATATGAATCCTTTTGCAGGATTACGATATAGCGAGACAGATGGTGCTGCCATCTATCGATCAAATAAAATGTAGGAACAGTATAGCTATGTCAGCTCATATTCAAGTACGTGCGCACCGCGATATGAGCTGACTAGCCAAAAGCAATATCCTTTCAATGTGAGAACGAGACGCCAGTCTCACTCCGACCATTGTAACGTTAACTGGTTATTTTAATATACGGAGTTAATTATAAAGTGCTTATTATTCCACACCAATATATCACCTCTTATAATATAGAAGTGCAGACAAATAACTTCTAAAGTGGTGACCTCCCGACGTGAATCAGTGGACGATCAGTGAATAATAAAAACAGTTAAAGTGATTAAAAATGAGTCCGGATCCCAATAAATTAACTTCGGGCAGTGAGACTCAACCGGGCGCGGACAATGTACCAGCAGCAGAAACGACCGATGTGGTAGCCATTTCAGTGTCGAGCCGGATACCAGATTTCTGGGTGGACCAGCCCAGAGTTTGGTTCATCCGGACGGAAGCAGTATTAACACCACAGCGGATAGGGGACGACGCCAAATTCGACATGGTGGTGTCAAAGCTACCAAAGGATGTAATACTGCGGCTGGCAGATTTTCTAACTAACCCGCCCGCCACCAACCGATATCAGGAGCTTAAGGCGAAGCTCTTGAAGATGTTGGAAGATTCCAAAAACAGGCAAGTAGAGAAGGTCCTCGGGGAAATGGACCTGGGCGATCAAAAACCATCCCAGCTATTGGCCAAGATGCGCAACCTGGCTAAGGACAGCTTCCCCGATGCCACACTGAGAATAATGTGGCAGAATCACCTACCTACGGCAGTGCGCGCAGTTTTGGTAGCATCCAGGGAGAGCGATCTTGACACACTGGCCAACATCGCCGATGACGTATCGGAAGCCACTAGAATCCCTAACGTGGCAGCAGCGGCAGTACCACAGAGTCAGGCGCACAGAGCCGCAGCGAACACCTCAGGAACCGCAGATACAGCAGTGATACTCGCTGAGATTGCCAAGTTAAGCGTCAGAATGATGGACTTGGAACGGGCAAGGCCAAGAGGTCGCAGTTACGGAAGGAGAGGACGCGGAGGTCGTTCAGCGTCCAGACCAAGGAGTACGTCACGCCACCGGAACCAAGCCGAGAGGAGACCAGATTGGCTTTGTTACTACCATTTCCGATTCGGTCCCGCCGCCACCAAATGTCGCCAACCCTGCGCATGGGTACTCAACCAACAGGAAAACTAGCGGAGATAGTACAGAGTGCGACTAGGACGGAGATCTGTACTATCAAACCAAGCCGTCGTTTATGCGTAACAGACTTAAACACTGGACTGCATTTTTTAGTGGACACAGGTGCTGACATTTCCTTATTACCAGTGCAGAACAAACAACGTGCGGGTGAGTGCTCTGATCTAAAACTGTTTGCAGCAAATGGCTCAGAAATCAAAACATACGGTGTTAAAGTTTTAACGTTAGATTTAAGGTTACGTAGACCGTACAAATGGGAATTTGTTATAGCCGACGTTAAACAGCCAATACTGGGAGCCGATTTTTTGAGTCATCACAAGTTAGTAGTAAATTTAACTGATCGCAAATTGCATGATCTGGTGACTTTTCTTAATATAACCGCACCGACCGTACGTAGCAACCAACCAACTATTAATACTGTCAATGGTAACCACCCGTATCATGATTTGTTATTGCAGTTTCCTAGCATAACAAAGCCACCGACATACAAGGAAACACCCACACACAATGTGGTACACCATATCGAAACGACGGGTGCACCAACATTCGCGCGGGCTAGACCATTACCACCTGACAGGTATAAAAAAGTTAAGGAGGAATTTCGTCGTATGCAAGAGTTAGGCATTTGTAGGCCTAGCAAAAGTCAATGGGCCAGTCCTTTAACGGTTGTAACAAAAAAGAACGGCGAAATTCGCCCTTGCGGTGATTATCGTGCCTTAAATGCACAAACTAAGCCTGATAGATACCCAATACCGAGATTACATGATTTTACGTTCATATTGGCAGGTAAAAAGATATTTTCCAAGTTAGACATAAATAGGGCGTATCATTGCATTCCAGTAGCTAAACAGGATGTTGAAAAAACCGCCATAATTACCCCTTTTGGGTTATTTGAATTTCCAGTAATGTCATTTGGGCTTCGATGTGCTGCTCAAACGTTTCAGCGTTTCATGAACAGTTCAGTTCTGGAAGGTCTCGACTTCTTGTTCAATTACTTAGATGATGTTCTTATCGCGAGCGATAATGAGGCGCAGCATAGGGACCATCTTAGACTGGTTTTCGAGCGTTTCGACAAGTACGGCATAACGATCAATTTAGCCAAGTGTAGCTTTGGACAATCGAAGCTGGAGTTCCTAGGACATGAGGTAACTACCACGGGCATTAGGCCGTTAGAGGAGAAAGTGCAAGCCATAGTCGACTACCCAAAACCACAGAACGTAGAACAATTACGTAGATTTTTAGGAATGCTAAACTTTTATCGCTCTCACGTCCCTGGAGCAGCGAACATGCAGGCTAAACTCGACCGATATTTAGTTAACGCGACAAAGCGAGACAAGACCCCTATAATTTGGACGAGCGAGACCGAAGAGGCGTTCGAGCAATGTAAAATGGGCCTTAAAAAAGCCGTTACGTTGTCCCACCCTCGGTCCGACGCAGTCTTAGCCTTAATGTCTGACGCGTCAACTACGTCAGTAGGATCAGCTTTGAATCAATTGATTGACGGGAAATGGGAACCCTTAGGTTTCTTTTCAAAAAAATTGACTAAAGCTCAAAAAAGTTATTCTGCATATGATCTCGAACTATCAGCTATTTACATGTCACTGAAACATTTTCGTAAATCATTCGAAGGTAGGCCGCTGATAATTTACACGGACCATAAACCCTTATGTAGAGCATTCGAAAATATAGGCAAGAATAATAACGAAACACCAAGACGAACAAGGCAACTATTGTTCATTAGCGAATTCAGCACTGACATCCGGCACATAAGTGGGAAAGAGAACGTTGTTGCTGACACACTCTCTCGCATAAAGACCATTGTTTGCCCCACATCACTTGACTACGCAGAACTCGCCGACGAGCAAGCAAAAGATGAATGGTTAAAAAACATGACGCAATCGGATCAGCACGACGGAAATAGCAATATAAAATTAAAACTAATAGCGATACCTACATGTAGTAAATCTGTCTATTGTGAAATTTCTTTAGAAGAAGCAAGACCGTATTTACCACAAAAGTTTAGACGTACAGCATTCGAAAGTGTGCACAACTTAAGTCATCCTGGAACGCGTGTTACTCGTAAGCTAGTTACAAAGAAATTCTTTTGGCCTAGCATGAACAAAGACGTAGTTAATTGGGCAAGATGTTGCATCGCTTGTCAGAAATCAAAAATTAATCGTCACACGATGTCTAAATTAGGAACGTTTGAAGATGCCGACCGTATGACACATATCCATGTAGACCTAGTCGGACCCCTTCCGACATCTCCACATGGAAACCGTTACCTAGTTACAATAATAGATAGGCGTACATGTTGGCCGGAAGCATTTCCCATACAGGATATGACAGCAGAGGTTGTAGCCAAAACTATATTCGACGGTTGGATCGCACGTTACGGTTGTCCGACCAGACTTACGACAGACCAAGGACGCCAGTTTGAAAGTAACTTGTTCGAGCTTATGAAACTGTTAGGCATAGATAGAATTAGGACCACACCGTTCCATCCCCAGAGCAATGCTAAGGTGGAAAGATTCCATCGCACCCTTAAAGCAGCCCTTATGGCTAGAATGGACAACGGCTCTTGGGAAAACGAATTGTCTACTGTGATGCTTGGCCTGCGTGCCGCAGGACGTAGCGATAACGGCGTAAGCGCCGCAGAAATGATGTTCGGACGGGCACTACGGTTGCCCGGAGACTTTTTCAGCACACAGTCAAACGAACCTAGCGATCCTTGTAGTTTAGTTGACAACATTGGCGATACAATAGCTCAATACAAACCGATAACTATTGGTTCTCGCAATAACCGTACTCTATTTGTTCACAAAGAGTTGCAAACTTGTGAATATGTTTTCGTACGAGACGATACCGTGAGGAAATCTTTACAACCACCGTATATGGGACCATTTAAAGTTCTAGAAAGAGACGATAAAGTATTTCTCATCCAATTTCAAAATAGGCAAGCTCGCATTTCAATTGATAGGTTGAAGCCAGCTCACGTTTGGAATGATGACGTCAACGATAGCGTGAACCTACGTAAGGTAAGCGACTCCACTACAACGCAGAGCGAAAGCGAAGCTAACTCGAAACCGCGGACCACTAAAAGTGGTAGGGTTATAAATAAACCTGTAAGGTTTTTAATCGATGAATAAGAGAACGTGACATTCGGGTCCGCTACTGTGTTTAATTTAGCATCTCCTGGATGGAGCCTGGACCCCGGGAGCAGGAAGTTTTTTCCTGTTTTCCGAAAAGTAGCATCGGTAGTTTATCTCTCGAGAGGGAAGACTACGTTCAAACTCATTACACCGGTATAATCAGCTTCAAGTCGGACTCTGCAACATGATGTTCCGCACCCTAGTTAGGAAATCAGATACTTTAAGTTTTAAGTTGAACTTTACGTCAGTAACGGGACTTATATTACATACGAACGGTCAAAACAGACATTATCCGTCTTATTTATCATAGTAAGGCAATGATGTGATGTTGTTTTATAGCAAAGCATAGCGGTTACAGTACTGGCTGGGTAGCATTAGTCATGATGTCGTAAGTGTTTACGTTATGTATAACAGCATAAAATGCTGAAGAGATTGTATTGTGAAAGTATGAACTTTGATCACAGAATTATTTTTGTACTAATTTAAATGAATTTTGCAATGTATGTGTTACTAATATATTGTCTTATAAATATGTATTTGTGTCAACTATAAGCAATTGTCGTAAAATATTGGTACTAACAACACACAACGTGTGTCATATATTTATCGTGTAATAAAAGTAAATTTTGAATATAATTAAAATGGGCTATGCACAGAGCAAAGAGGATGGTTCACATAACAGTATTGCAATTGCTGAAAAAAAAATTAATAAAATAATTTGATTTATTCTAGAGATGGGCCGAATATTCGGTAAATATTCGGTATTCGGCATATTCGGCAAGTTTTTCAATGTTCGTATTCGGCCGAATAATTCGGTTGCTTTGCCGAATATTTACCGAATAAACAAAGTAAAAAGTAATGAAGATCTTACGTATTCCTTTGGATAACAAGCTCCTATTTTAGTAGCTTTCTAAGGAACTACTAAAAAGAGATAAATTGCCTATGCGTCAAACTACAAATACAAAGTTGAAAAAACCGTAGCTTAAGAGTTGAGAAGAGTTTAGAGTTGTTTTAACTAAGTTTTAATCAAATCCAATAAATCGTAATAACGTATGTAGTTCTAGTAGCATATGTAACCATTATCAATCATTTAATAGTTTTAATCTTAACATCCGCTTTCTAAATATGGCGTAACCGAATATTCGGCCGAATGTTCGGTTCGGTAAGAGCTGAACCGAATGTTCGGCTGAATATTCGTATTCGGCAAAGTCCATATTCGGCCCATCCACAGATGTCATATATACCATAGATCAAGTAAACGTATCTACTTAGCGTGTCAAATGAACTCAGTGAAATCCACTGAGTTGTCCGTCTTTACTCGCAGCTTGCAGCTTTCGGGCGTCAATTTTTGTAAGTTGAAGTCAACCAAAACATAAAAAATGCCTCGTTACGTGATATTCAATTGCAACAACACAAAAATTATGAACAATCAAGAGCCTGAGACATATTTAAAATTACAGGCAAGAATCAACTTCAGTACAAAAATTGACACGCTCGGCCCCTATACAAATATATGAATTTGTTTCTTCTAGTGGGCCCATCTCTAATTTATTCCCTACATCGAATGTCCTATAATATTTATTTATTTTATTTTACAGGTGCGTCAAGTACGCGGCATCCTTCGCGGTGAAATGTCATCGTACGACATTAGTCGTCACGTCACGGACCGATCCCAACTCAAATATAAAGACAAGTACTTACAAATCTTGGATCGGACGCTCGGAGACTCTCATAGAGAGCTGTATACCGTTGAAGAACAGGTAATATAAAACTTTTATATCTCTACAATCATACTATTATAAAATGACATTTATTAAATTAAATTAATATCTATATTAATAACTTGACCAATTAATTAATGCAGCGATTTTGACTTTGATGATGATGACATTGATATTGACTTATGTAATGTATAACCTAAATTAAGTTAAATATTGTGTGCCCTTACAGGGTGTCATGAACTGGAATCAAATGTAAACTAACACCTTATTATATATTTAAAGTCACACACAGGTCGAACGCGATTAATTAACATTATTTTTACCTTTTTTCCCAACGTTGCTGGGACGTCAGTCTTCCGCGACCACGGCCAGTGCAACCTGGCCGAAACGTTGGGAAAAAAGGTAAAAATAATGTTAATTAATCGCGTTCGACCTGTGTGTGACTTTAAATATGTGTACAAAGCGCGAGAACTTAAAGTGTTATAACACCTTATTATGTACATGACAATGCAATATTAAATAAATGACTAAATGACTAAAAAACCTAACCACAAAATTGAAATTTTGAAAAAACCCCCGACCGCGACATAGTAGACCGATTTTCATGAAACATGGTTAAGAACACTCCCGACTAACTCAGCTTTCAGACAAAAAAAACTACATCGAAATCGGTTCATCCGTTCGGGAGCTACGATGCCACAGACAGACACACACACACACACACAGACAGACAGACAAACAGACAGACAGACACGTCAAACTTATAACACCCCTTCGTTTTTGCGTCGGGGGAAGGTTAAGGTTAAGGAAATAAATATTATAGGATAATCTTACCCAATCCATACTAATATTATAAATGGAAAAGTGTGTGTGTCTGTTTGTCCGTCCTTCACGGCAAAGCGAAGAGACGAATTGTCGTGATTTTTTAAGTGGATATAGTTGAAGGGATGGAGAGTGACATAGGCTATTTTTTGTCTCTTTCTAACGCGAGCGAAGCAGCGGGGGCAAAAGCTAGTACATAATATACTAATACCAAAGACCATATAATACGGAACTGACAAAGCTTATTAGGCTTAAAACTAGATGGCGCTGTTTCGCAGCCTGGAAGTGGCCAAAATCATATTTTCCCCGAATATTTTTGCCTTTTTTAGGGTTCCGTAGTCAACTAGGAACCCTTATAGTTTCGCCATGTCTGTCTGTCCGTCCGTCCGTCCGTCCGTCCGTCCGTCCGTCCGTCCGCGGATAATCACAGCAACCGTTAGCACTAGAAAGCTGAAATTTGGTACCAATATGTATATCAATTACGCCGACAAAGTGCAAAAATAAAAAAAGGAAAAAAATGTTTTATTAGGGTACCCCCCCTACATGTAAAGTGGGGGCTGATATTTTTTTTCATTCCAACCCCAACGTGTGATATATTGTTGGATAGGTATTTAAAAATGAATAAGGGTTTACTAAGATCGTTTTTTGATAATATTAATATTTTCGGAAATAATCGCTCCTAAAGGAAAAAAAAGTGCGCCCCCCCCTCTAACTTTTGAACCATATGTTTAAAAAATATGAAAAAAATCACAAAAGTAGAACTTTATAAAGACTTTTTAGGAAAATTGTTTTGAACTTGATAGGTTCAGTAGTTTTTGAGAAAAATACGGAAAACTACGGAACCCTACACTGAGCGTGGCCCGACACGCTCTTGGCCGGTTTTTTATTTTTAATAAGAACAAATGACGCTTCTTAATTTAATATTATGATATCACGTCAGTAGACATTTTAAAAATAAATACATTTGTAGCAAAGAGGATCGAGTATTATAGAGAGTTACTGTCGAAGTAAAATGTGTAATCACAGTGCATAGACTGCCATCTCTCGACACTGGCTTAAAACTTATGAACCTCAGTTTTGACAATTTGACCCATATTCTTAGCTTGATATGTGCTAAAATGTCAAACATTAGTATTAGCGCCATCTAGCTGAACGTACCCCAAAGGTGTAATGCCATCTAGCCCACCGTAGCTTTTTCTGTATGGTATTGAGGTACGTTTTTTTCTTAGACTTTATCTGTCTATACGGAGTTTTATATGTCTGGTTTATGGTATACACCCTGTTTTTATTGAATTCCGTTAACTTTAAGGGAAGGTTCTTTAGTTCAAATACAATTCATTTCTCTAAGAAACTTACGTCTTAACTCTTACGGTAATCGAGTTATTAACCTTTACCAATTCCTAATGTTATTTGTTTTGACATGTGCCGTCAATCACTTGACACTAACTTGAATGTTCCTAAGGGTCTCTCACACTAATAAATTCATTTATTATGTACTAGCTTTTGCCCGCGGCTTCGCTCGCGTTAGAAAGAGACAAAAAGTAGCCTATGTCACTCTCTATCCCTTCAACTATCTCCACCTAAAAAATCACGTCAATTCGTTGCTCCGTTTTGCCGTGAAAGACGGACAAACAAACAGACACACACACTTTCCCATTCCCATTTATAATATTAGTATGGATAAAAATTATAATACAATTTTTTTGCGAATTTAACTAAAACTTATATACAGGATGGTTCCTGATAATGAACCTAGCTACGTGTCGAATTTAACGGAAAACAAAAACAACACGGTGTATATTAACGTGAGTAGATCCGTACATTAAAATACGTTTTATTACTTTTCAGATCTCCTGTTTGCTGCGGCACTGCACTTCTCCGGAATTACTAAGCGTGGTCCGTGCCGGCTGGGAGCCATGGGTCTAATTTAAAATTAAAATTATGGAAAAAACCCGGAAATAATGAACCGATTTTCATGAAACATGGCTAAGAACACTCCCGACCTGTGCTCCCGACTAATTCAGCTTTCAAACAAAAAAAAACTAACTAATACTAACTCGCTTCACGGTTAGTATTCCAAAAATACGCACTAAGCGTTTCGCTTCAACATTTATTTTGCTAACCGCCAAGGAGTGGAATGTCCTGCCTGAGTCTGTGTTCCCACATGAGTACAATCCAGGTCTCTTTAAAGCAAGAGTAAATAGGTATCTCATAGGTAAGCGTGCTCCACCGCAGACCGCATCATCACTTACCATCAGGTGTGATCGTGGTCAAACGTCTACCTATTCATAATAAAAAAAAAAAAAACTAAATCGGTTCATACGTTCGGAAGCTACGATGTCTTTACCTTACTTAAAGGTGTCAATTATTGACTACATTATACACACAATTATTTCATCAAGAATATCAGTAAAGGATTCGTCCAAAGAATAATAGCATTTTTGTTGTAAAAGTGACTTGATGTTTTTATATTATAATTGAGATATTTCCTGTGAATTTAAAATATGAAATAAACATGAAACAGCTGTTGAAATATGAAATAAAAAGCATGTATTAATAAAAAAAATGTATTTTATTTACAAAGATTAGATCAAGAAAAACGTATCTACTTAGCGTGTCAAATGAACTCAGTGAAATCCACTGAGTTGTCCGTCTTTACTCGCAGCTTGCAGCTTTCGGGCGTCAATTTTTGTAAGTTGAAGTCAACAAAAACATTAAAAATGCTTCGTCACGTGATATTTAATTGCAACAACACAAAAATTATGAACACTCAAGGGCCTGAGACATATTTAAAATTACAGGCAAGAATCAACTCCAGTACAAAATTTGACACGCTCGGCCCCTATACAAATATAATATTTGTTTCTTCTATCTAAATTAAGTTCTGTGGAGCCACCCCTACTTATATCATCTACAGTTTAGACTTCTCAAAATTCTTATCCAAAAACTGACAAAAATCTTTAACAAATCTCTCAGGATTAGTAAAATGAACATCATGCCCGCCCTCTACCGTCAAAACAGTAAAATTCTCCAAACTCTTCTCTAAATCACTGATCAACTTTAATGTCTCTTCTTTCCCATTGGCGTAGCCACCCTGCCATTGTTGCGCGGCGATTAATAAGGTGGGGGTGGGGGAGTAGAATAGCTGGTAGTAGTAGGAGGGGGGGTAATTAGGGGGTGGGAGGCAGAGGAGACGGCGGTCCCAGGTTAACCTGAAAAAAGGAGCTTATACAATCATACATACATACAATCACGCCTGTATCCCATAAAGGGGTAGGCAGAGCACATGAAACTACTAAAGCTTCAGTGCCACTCTTGGCAAATAAGGGGTTGAAAGAAAACGAAACTGTGACATTGCAGTGACAGGTTGCCAGCCTCTCGCCTACGCCACGATTTAACCCATATCCCACAGTCGCCTTCTACGACACCCACGGGAAGAAAGGGGGTGTTAATATGCAACCTTTCCAGAACTAAATACCTAAGGAAATTTTAAATAATACAGATTAAAAAATACTTTTAAATTAAACGAATAATTCTAAGTATTATTTATATAAATAACAAACACACTTTTATAATTTTAGTGTATAAAACAATAGAGTATTTTACTAAAATATCTGTTTATGATACTGACAGTTGATGAATGACAGTTGTGGCAAAAATGTCTCATATAAAAGACCTCGTGCTTCGTGCTTTTACGTTCTCTCTAATGCTAAAAAGTCTGAGCGACAGGACAACTCATCTCTTGTAGGTTGGTAGCTCAAATTGTATCCATTAAAACTAATACGATAATTTCAATATTTAAATTTTCAATATTTGTAGTACCACTAAGTAAGGCAATGATAAGGGTGTTAGCCGCGTAAGTTAAGAAGAGAAGAGATAGAGACGAAGAGACAATCACGCTTACTCATAGAGGTCCTCTCCCACTTTAACCATATTCCTAGAGAGCGCGAGCTCCGCTTGAGACTCGGTGAAGCCACGCGCTTTCATCACTGCGTCCAGAGAGAGAGAGAAAGAGAGAGAGAGAGAGAGAGAGAGAGAGCACTTACTCATAAAGGTCCTCTCCCACTTTAACCATATTCCTAGAGAGCGCGAGCTCCGCTTGAGACTCGGTGAAGCCACGCGCTTTCATCACTGCGTCCAGAGCGAGCGAGAGAGAGAGAGAGAGAGAGAGAGAGAGAGAGAGAGAGAGAGCCAGAGAGAGGACTTACTCATAGAGGTCCTCTCCCACTTTAACCATATTTCGAGACAGGGCGAGTTCCGCTTGAGACTCGGTGAAGCCACGCGCTTTCATCACTGCGTCCAGAGCGCGCTGCTTACTGCAAGAAAATATATACATAAACTCACGCCTGCATTCCCAAAAAGGGTAGACAGAGCACATGAAACTGCTCAGTGCCACTTAAAAGGGGTTGAAAGAAAACAAAATTGTGATCTCAGGCCGGCAACAGACAGTCCTACAATGGATAATCTGAAAAAATCATAATCTTACAAAAATCAGATCGAGTGCACGGAGTTCCTTACAATTTCGCGACTGTCTACACACACTCTTGTTTTTTTAAGATTATGAATTTTCAGATTGATCTGACAGATTGCATACAAGTCTTTTTTTTTTAAAACTGTGTGTGGCGTGCCTTACAGTGACTGGTTGCTAGCCTATCGCCAACGACTTATTTGAACTCATATCGCATAGTCGACATCTACGACACCCATGGGAGAAAAGGGTGGTGATTTCCTTTGACTGAAAACACCGTGCCCGAGACATCTAGAATATCTAGATACGGTAAATCTTACCATTATGCAAGCTATATGCATTTTACATACATACATACAATCACGCCTGTATCCCATAAAGGGGTAGGCAGAGCACATGAAACTACTAAAGCTTCAGGGCCACTCTTGGCAAATAAGGGGTTAAAAGAAAACGAAACTGTGGCATTGCAGTGACAGGTTGCCAGCCTCTCGCCTACGCCACAATTTAACTCATATCCCATAGTCGCCTTCTACGACACCCACGGGAAGAAAGGGGGTGGTGAAATTCTTAACCCGTCACCACACAGGCTTCATATGCTTTTTAACCACCAATATATAAGTACTATAAAGAATTACCTGTAAACTCTCTTCTGAGCGAACGTGTGGTAGTTGTCATAGTACTTCTGGTGGAAGGCAGCGAAGTACTCCTGAGGGTCTTGTACTTGTAGACGGGTTATGGCTGGCCCCGGGTCTAGGAGAATCAGCTTCGTTATCCGGTGAGGGTACACCGCGTTGAAGAATAAACCTCGAACATATCAAATAAATGTGTTATTTTTAACCCCCGACGCAAAAACGACATCCCGGGGAGCGGAGGGACATCCCGGGGAGCGGAGGGACATCCCGGGGAGGGGAGGGACATCCCGGGGAGCGGAGGGACATCCCGGGGAGGGGAGGGACATCCCGGGGAGCGGAGGGACATCCCGGGGAGGGGAGGGACATCCCGGGGAGCGGAGGGACATCCCGGGGAGAGTTTGACGTGTCTGCCTGCCTGCGTGCTTCAATCCTCACGCACACACGTGAGTCACGACTTCATTTAGTGTTTATTTGAACTACAGCTGCATATTAGAGGATCTATGCATATATCGGAGAAGTAACAGTTATTTAGAGATAAAATATCACATTCATCGTGAATAAATGGAACGCCATAAAATTGTGACTCATGTTATTGCGTATTGACCCTCCGAGTGACACACAGCATTTTTCACTTCACCAACGTATAAATTCCTATTTTGAATTAGCCGGAATTACTGTAAACAAAGGTGTGGCCGGTGCTACAGAAAATTTGCATCTTTCGAGGTATTAAAATTGCCGATATTTTACAAGTTTATTAATAATCTTTACTTATTCCATTACACAAATAATGACTCTGTTCGATGGAAAATAAATTTCAACACAAAACGTTTGGTATATTTATTGAAATTAAAAAGCCGTTTGTGTCGGATAGTTTGTTTATTGCACTGGCATCACTGTGGAAATGTACCTGGGCGACCAAGTAGCGGGCCGCTAAACATTATTTTTCAGCAACTTTCGAGACTATGTGGTAGTGAATTTTAATGGCTAATTAAAACCGTCTTTAAATACAGTCGGTTCATCTTTACTTGCCCTATCATGTAAACAAACGAAACGTCAAATATGATCAAAGACAATTACTAGTAATTAGAAATGTCGATAAAATGATGTATTACCGATAATTTGTAAATTAACGCTGCTAACGTCATCAGGCCCCGTAGCCGAATGGCATTTCACCGACGCCAAACGAAAGCGATACGCCGCTGGCTCTGTCGCGCCAATACGCAAGCGCGATAGAGATAGATATCTACTAGCGCTCCGTTTCGTGAGCGTTTCGTGAGCGATTGTGCCATTCGGCTAGCCACCCTGAGGATTTTCAATTTTACGTCACACAATATCCATGTAAAAACCAAAATTTAACTAGGTTTCGTCACATTTGCAACAATCCTATGGAAAAGGCTAGTACAGTATTCATTTTATAGTACCTAACATTAACATTAATACAACAAAAAATATACTGATAGTAAAATATTTATTGTAAAGAGGTAGGAAATAAAACGTAAAGAAGTCGGTTAATAAATCTGATAAATTATTGTAATTAATATCAACGCACTTTTCCCAAGCTATACAAACATCGTCATCAAACGCTAATATCGATAGTTCATAACGATAAGTTGTCATCCCAACATTACGACTCATAGACAATTAGACTTCGTAATGTCAGGAGTTTTTGATGTCATCCGTTCGTAATTACAATTATTGATGAAAATCGTTTTAGAAATGATATTTTTCAGTGGTTTTTTGATTGATTACACTACTTTGTGAGTTTATTTAAGTGTATAATACATTTTTAGTGATGGTTAATGTGCAATTCCAGAGAAAAGTGAGATAATGTTTTCCAGCAGTGTTTGTGTACATGATTGGACAAGTATAGTTGAACTGAGTGTACGATGGTGCATAATAAGGCGGTTATAAATTTAATTATTGGTTTTGTAAGTATCTGATATGACAGAACTTCGTAAATTTTGGACCGATTTTTATTTTGACTTGCATGTCATGGGATCATAACATAATATAACAGTCATGGTGTTCGATCTATTCACGATTTTAAGTGTGTTGAGTGATCGTTAATAACTGGTTAAAAGTTATTTGTTCTTCTGTCGGCCCTTACTTTAAGAACCCCTGACTTGAGCTGCACGTGTTACTTTGACAGTGACAGCAGTTTGTTTACGTTTGTTCCGTTCAATTCGTAATGGGAATATAGGCTATAGGCTATTAAAATATTCAGGGTTCGAGGATATATATGAATGGATATATATCAAGATATATCCGATATATATCGGATATATATCAAGATATATCCGATATATATCGGATATATATCCAGCGGGGTTCGACGATATATATCAATGGATATAAATATCCGATATTTATCATTTGTTTATAAATATTGCAATACAAAAATGGTTTTAAAAAATGTAACATTGTTAAAAATATAGTTTTTTTATGTTTGTTACTGTTAAATGTTATGTTTTTTAGTAGAATTTTCCTTATCTAAAGTTGTATTCATAAATAGTGCAACAAAATAATAATATGCCTTCCATACAAACTGGATATTATATCAAAGTTGATCGATATATATCATAAATACCTATCCGATATTTTGTTATTATAAATATCGGATATTTTCGAACCCTGAAAATATTGGGATCTTTCACTTGCATGGGTCTCAAAATTACAACGAGCGTTTTAATACTTTTTTCTACTCCCGTGTCGTTATTCGTCATTTACCGTGTCGTGCATAGATCGTTAAAACCCTACACGGCAGATGCCCGCCCCCGGCCGGCGCCCCGCGCACCCACACATACGATATAGCTCTTAAAGCATTGTTAGGTAGCCGTTAAGGGATATAGCGGGCCGCGGGGCGCCGGCGGGGGCGGGCGGCGGCGCGGGGGAGTGCGAGCGACAGGGTGAGTGCAGAAACATTGCAGAGGACCAGTCAAAATACTTATAGGAAACAGTGCTTGTGCGAAAAACTATTCAAAAGTAAGTGCATGGTCGTAGAAAAAGTATTGTATGCAACAGTGTTTAACTGAGTCAAAAAATACTCGTGGCGTCTTAATAACAATTTTCGGCTTCGCCTCAAATTGTTACCCACGCCACTCGTCTTTTTTGACCTCCTTTAAACGCCTGTTGCATAAAATACTATTAATAACAACTTTGCCTTCTTGTGAAACAAAGTTATAATTTCTTTTTTACCTCCCTCACACCCCATGGAGTGTCCCACAAAGATGAACTCCTTCCAGCGTAGATGCCACACTGCTACTTGTAAAGCGCCCACATAGTTCAGTCTCGTCGGTACTAATCCTATAGAAATAACAAATAACTTGGATTACATAAACACAAAATACACATATTTTTTGAGGAATACTCTCCTCAAAGGGATAAGTTCGCCTTTGTGCTGTATTCTTTTCTTGTACAATAAACTGTTTGTTTTTAACCGACTTCAAAAAAGGAGGAGGTTCTCAATTAGACTGAATGTTTTTATTTTTTATTTATTTTTTTATTTTTTTTTGTATCTCCGAGAATCGTGGACCGATTTTCAAAATTTTTTTTTTGATCGAACGGGTCGCGATGGTCCCATTGGCACCAAGTCAGGGTCTGATGATGGGATCTTGGAGAAATCGAGGGAACTCTTCAAATGTTATAGGCACATGTAATGTTTTTAGTGTATTTTTCAAAGGTACACCAGTATTTACGCCTGACGGTAGTAATTTTATGTGGCTGAGCTGATGATGGAAGGTCAACTCCTCAATGGTTAGGAGTTAAAGGATAATTCTTTCACTACTGTACATATATTCGGACTGATACATATAATATCACTAGGAACCACTAAAAATCAACAAATAAATTAACTTTTTAACAAAAAATAAAACCGCCTTCAAAAATAAGCGCGTTACAAAACACGGAGAAACTAAAAAGCAAAAAATAATAAACCTTTGAATTCAGATTTCTTATCGTATTGCAATAATCTAAACATCCAAATTATAAACAAATCAATTATTTTTGGAGTCGGTACCAGCCTGTGTATGGTTGGGTGGGGCAAACAGGCAATAGCAAGGCGACGAACAGGTCTGGTACCGACTACAAAAATAATTGATTTGTTTATAATTTGGATGTTTAGATTATTGCAATACGATAAGAAATCTGAATTCAAAGGTTTATTATTTTTTGCTTTTTAGTTTCTCCGTGTTTTGTAACGCGCTTATTTTTGAAGGCGGTTTTATTTTTCTTACTTACTAGCTTTGTTCTTAGGAAAATACTTTTCCCCTCACTAGCTCGGAAACACGTGTTTTGTCTTTTAATACCAGCGGGTAAAAACGCATTTTATCCACTAGTGGGTAAAGTAATTTGACCTTGAATAAAGTCAAATTAACTGCTTTAAAATTGATAAAAGTAGGTGAATCTAGTAATTAAGATGATTTACCACCTGTGGAACTACTGGAAGCAGTGATAAGCGCATTTTTTTGCGTTGTAGTTTCCTCGCTATAGTGAGGGGAAAAGTTTTGTGTTACACTCGGGTGCAAATGTATTTTACTTCTCGTGTGTTAAAAAACTCGCAAGTTCGGGATTCTATTCTCGAACCACTCGCTTCGCTCGTTGTTCAACTATAGAATCCTTTCTCTTGCTCGTTTTTCAATTCCACACTCGGCATTAAAATACAACTTTGCCCCCTTGTATAACAAATAACTATTATTTATATTTATAAAAACTAGTCATAACAGAGTAAACAGATCATAGCTTTATTTGACGTTCATATGCGCATAGTACAGTGAACCAATTGGAACTGGCCACTGTAGAACTATGTCATAGTGACGTTATAAATCAGATTGTAAGAAATCTTCTACTGCTTGTCATTTTGACATGGTTGTAGAGTGGCCTAGGGTTCCAATTGGTTGACTGTACCTAATATGCCTACTTGAAAAATATTTGTTTCGTTTTCACAATTAGGTTGCTGGGCTTCTTCTGAAATACAGGTCAAAATCCTGATTCTTACAGTAACAATCTTTTATTTTTCTGAACTTAAGTAACTATATTTATTAAATATTAAATTAAACACAAAACCATATAAACTAGTAATACCTAAAACAATAACATGAAAACTAAACTAAACCTATGAATAAAATTAAATCTATAAAAAAAACTAAATAACAAACTAAACTGACTGAAAAAAAAAAACTAAAAATAGACTGGACAATTATATTAGAACTTTGAAGAGTGCAAAATAAACACAAGTGCAGTGATATACACGCATCAGCTCGAAGAGCTGCTAGTGTATCAAATAAATAATAATAATAAATAATAAATAAAGTAACTGTTTGTAATGACAAATTTTCCATACAAGTGGAATGGTACATTACGAAGTACGAAGTGTCTTTTTTACGCACTAGTGCGAGAAGAGATTCATTATGTCAGTTCGAAACTCCGGAGGGCCACCTGTACCACAGCTCGGACACTGGCGATCAAATATATGAAAGAGGCGCGTTCCTAGCACACATTCTAAGCTCGTGTAGGTGAACGCGTACCATGCTTGTATGAGTGAAATATGACAGGTCGACTGTTCGCGTTTTTGACAGGCGGTAACTGTGAGGTAACCGAGCGGGGGTGTGCGGTACTTTCAGCGGGGAGCGGGAGTGGCTATACTGTACGATAGTACTCTTTATTATACTGTGCCTGTACTGAGAAAAGTCGTACGATAAACGTGGAAATCAGGGTTTTCAATATTTTTTTTAAAACCTTTCTAGTGCAACTGGGAAGACTCACCTGGAGGGAAAGGATCAGAACGGCCATGCCCCGGCAGATCAAAAGCCACGTAATGATATGTGTCCGGCAACAACTGTAGAAGTGGCTCGAAGGTGGCAGCACTGTCCTGCCGTCCATGTACTAATAGCACCGGAGGACCTGTCTCGTTGCCCCAAGATATCACTGTAATACCATATGATGTATTAAAAAGGGTTTAACATATTGTTGATCTTTTAAAAAATATATAACACTTCTTTTAGCCACAAAAGACACCTTAAATATTTTGATACCAAAGAATACAACAATTGTTAATTTTTTCTGTTAAATATTGTTGCTAAGTTTGGGCATTCTTTTTCAAATTACTTAGTTTCCGTATATGAGTACACTTTTTGCTTTTTTTTTGTCGAATAAGAAGAGACATAAATAAAACAAATGATTTGATTTTTTTCTTCACAACTATGTCAATGTCAGTGTGGTTTATAAGTTAGTTTGCAGTTGTGTTACGCTTAAAATTATTGTAAACACTATTTTGTAAGCCACATAATATGTATTACTACTTGTAAGTATTTGTAGTATGTATTCCAAACTTATAAAATTCATAAATAAGCCTTTTACAATGTACAAAAGTATTATAAAAATGAGATAACTTACTTGCCATTTTTCCCCATGGTGCTTCGATTGTCCACTCTTTTAAAACTTTCATAGCTTTACCTTTTAAGCAAATCAATATCCTGGTTGAATTTTGCTTTGTTTTATCGTGAATATGTTTATTATCTTGATTAAAAGGTGTAATAAAATCAAAATAAAGTTTAAAGGTCATTTGACGTGCATCTGACTTTGACAGATGACACGAAGAGTGACATTAGTGACACTATAAATTACGTTCAAAAATCATACATTTTCTTCCACACTTCTCCCTATTTACCAGAATATTCAGAGAAGAGCAATTTTGGCACAAAAAAAAATGGCGCAAAATTCAATTTTTCTATGGGAATTAAACCTTCGGCCTCACATTTCCAATAAATTTTTAAGTCGATGATTCCGCTGACGTCAAGGTTGAGGAAGGTACCCGTTTTATGAAGAAAACTGGCTGCTGAGCCCTAAATTTTTCAAATATGCCTCCTTTTTAAGCGCCATGATTTGCTTGACCGTCTATAGCTTGTTTGGTTTTTATTTTATTTTATTGAAATTAGGGCAAAATTAGGGTTAAAAGAAACAGGTTTTATTTAAAAGATCTTATTTAATGAATGACCAAAAATGTACATTTTCTTACTGAATACTATACACTCGAGCTTCCCAATCAAATTGTCACAATTTGCAGATCAACAGAGACTTCTTATTTAAGTACTATTAACTGGCCGAGGTGTGTATCTGTGTACGTCTACTGTTTTCACCATAGAGGAATAAGTAAGGGAAGAGTTGTAACTCCATACATCAGTAAATGCAAGTTATTTGTAGTGCCATCTAGCGTCATTCACGCGTAAATCACGCGTCAGCTAGCGTAAATTATCAGTACTGCTACTTGTCAATAGATGTCGCGACGAACGAAGAGTTTAATGCTCACCAATTTTTAGCTAAAATTACAATAGTATTAATCGGTATTCTGTTTTCAATTGCCTCTGCTTGTAATATAAGTTATAAACTGTTCTAATATTACAATTTTGGCAGACGATACACTGTTGACTGATAATTTACGCTATTTGACGCGTGCTTGACGCTAGATGTCACTACAAATAACCCGAATTTACTGATGTATGGAGTTCTTTTCTCACTTATTCCTCTATGATGTAAGTACTGTTTTCACTGACGTAGCCGGATAGAGCGGCCATTTTGTTCCGATTTCCGACCAGACGACAGTGGTGACAATTTGATTGTATTTTTGACTAGTATACATTACTAATACATATAACTATGACTGTATTAAATAAGATATGGGTTTGCTGACACTTCAACCGGCGGTGGCACAGATAATGTCAGAGAGCCACTACGAAACACTAAAATTCTAGCTCACTGGTCCCACCGCGAGCTAGTAAACTATGAACTATCGGCTATAAAAACGAACAAAAGATAATCACTCCCGTGTAAATAAAAGAGACACGGCGATGTTTATAGTTACTCACCCAGCGGTGAGCTATTAATGTCGCCGTGTCTCTTTTATTTGCACGGGAGTGCTTATCTGTTGATCGTTTTTATAGCCGATAGCTCATAGCCTCGCGGTGGGACCAGTGCCTTAGGTTTTGAACAAAACATTAAGAAAATTTGTATGGCGTTAATGAAGGGCGAAATTTTAAAGCGCTCTCCACACTCGCGCACGTATCGCAGCGCGATGCCGCGAACGCGAGTGTGGATTCGGTACGCAGAAAGAATCTACACTCGCCTTCGCGGCATCGCGCGCTAGTGTGCAGGGCGCTTAAGAGAGCCAAGATTTGGATCGTCTATATAATTATAATATTATACCTTAAGGCCAATCCAGATTGAGCAATTTCATCAATTTCAAAAAATCTGATCAAATTGACAATTTAATTGCTTGTTGTGCACTCATCTACTAATATTATAAATGGGAAAGTGTGTGGTCTGTTTGTTTGCCCGTCTTTCACGGCGAAACGGAGCGACGAATTGACGAAATTATTTAAATGGAGATAGTTGAAGGGATGGAAAGTGACATGGGCTACTTTTTGTCTTTCTAAGGGTCCCCCCACATCTAGCGTCTCGCGAGCGTCGCGTCGGGCCAACTGTATAGGCAAAGGCCGCGTCGACGCGGCGTCTTTTTCCATACAGTTGGCCCGACGCGACGCTCGCGAGACGCTAGATGTGGCCACCCTAAGTGCGTTTTCACACTATCCGATCCGATATCGGATGCCGGAAGGATTTCTAAGGCAAGAATCCACGATGGCGGCTTAAATGTAGGGGATATCGGTCCTACATCCGATATCGGATCGGATAATGTGAAAACGCACTAACGCGAGCGATGCCGCGGGCGAAAGCTAATAGTGGCATATGAAATGGGCTCGCCGATCCCAGTTTCTCGATTGCGATCTAGCTTCATGCCCAGGAGGGTGGGGGGGGGGGTGGGGGGGGTCACGTGGATGCCCCCATGCCCCCCCTGTATCCGCGCATGATTCGCCTTCGTTCGACCCAGTGTGCTCAATTTTAGACGTTGATAGTTTATCAGTTTTATCACCTTATTAACCACATTGTCTTAGTGCGTTTTCACATTATCCGATCCGATATCGGATGTCGGACCGATATCCCATACATTACAGACGCCATCTTGGATTTTTTCTATTGAAATCTTTCCGACATCCGATATCAGATCGGATAATGTGAAAACGGCCTTATTGTAATAAACCAAATGTAAACTACTTATATGTATCTTACCTACGTTACATTTCATAAAATTAAACAAATAATGTTCCATTAAATCGTCCATATCGAAAACACTTACTTATATTCTAAACACCTAGATTTTTCCATTATCCGTCGCCACTACACTATCACTTATAATAATAAATCACTTTGTAATCTCACATCGTATAAAGTTAATTTTGCACCAATGCATTGTATACATCATTTTTCCAGGTTGGTCCTAAAGAACCAATTAAGAGGACTAAGTGTGGAAAGAATCGTAACTCCATATATCAGTAAATGCAAGTTATTTGTAGTGACATCTAGCGTCATCCACGCTTCAACTAGCGTAAAATTATCAGTTATGACAATAGATGTCGCGATGACCAAAAAGTCTAATGCTCAACAATTTTTGGCTAATATTCCAATAGTATTAATCAATATACTGTTTTGAATTCTTTTTGCTTGTAATATAAGTTGTGAACTGTTTTAATATTACATTTTTGGCAGACGCAACACTGTTGGCACCTAGTGTCGAGTAGTGGTACTGATAATTTAGGCTTTGACGCGTGATTGACGCTAGATGTCACTACAAATAGGATCACTATTATCTGGCAGAAACTTTTTACGCATATATTTGATTCGTATAACAGTTCTTGGCAGAAGTCACGTTTGGTAGAAACACCTTACGCAGAATATGCTTTGACATAAATCATTTCGCAGATTTTTGTAATACCGAATCGTTTGTTGTCATAATGTTGATGAGCATAATAGTCTTCTAGTCGAACAATACTTTTGCAGATAATATTTGTGCATAATATTTAAGCGGCATAAAGTTGCAATTTGCTATTTGATAGCGAGTTGGATGTGTTGGGGATGCAAGATACCTAACACTCCTCCTCGCTTCGCTCGTCGTCGTACCTAACGGTGATTCTGGGGCAGTTTTCTTTTTTTGATAGCGTGTAATAATTCTGCTAATGTAATATTATGCTATTATAAGATTATTATGGTACATACAATTATGCTAAATCAAAATCGACCAAAGTAATGTTCTGTAAAACTAAATTCTGCCAAATGTGTCTTATGCGTGGTAGTAATACTGCCAACTAAGTTTTCTGCAAAATTGCCATTCGACTAAAAGTGTTTCTGCGAAACATGTTATGCGAAGTGTGTTTCGGACTAAATTTTTTCTGCCAGATGAGGGTAACCCTACAAATAACTTGTATTTACTGACGTATGGAATTACAACTCTTCCCTTACTTATTCCTCTACGTTTCTATAGATACGAGATAAGACATCTGAACTTTGGTGTCCAAAGTCCAATGGTATGGTTCTTGTCTTGTATCTCTATACGTTAGAAATCTTCATCTCATTCAGGTCTGTGTCTCTGCAACACGGCTAGTCTCTTCTGCACGATCCAGGTCATCCAGGTGATACTTGTCTCCTAGTCTTTACAAACTTGAAGTTACGACCAGTGGCCCGTTTCTCGAAAGGTACAAGCCTTGTATTACAAGTGTGTTTCTATGACAACCCATACGATTTGACAGTTCGCGCACTTATAATACAAGGCTTGTACCTTTCGAGAAACGGGTCCCTGATCCTCCCATAAAATCTGTTCAGTTTTTTTTTTCTATACATTGGCCGTTGCGTCCCCATTTATCCAAGATTGCAGATCCAATCCTTTGATTACTACTTTAGCTTTTAATGCTTCTTATGCAGCATTTGCAGTGTTTTTAGAGTTACAGATCTTCACTGCGTCACCTCCAGGTGGTCGTATCAATACTTTGATCCTAGTCCTTTCAGCGGCTACTTCTGGAAGTTCCAGGCTTATTCTTTTTTCCATGTTTAGGTTTTGTTGGTTTTCGCATCCTTATCTATCTCCTTGAGGTCTGTGTCTCTGGAGCATAGTTAGTCTCTGCTGCATCACTTCCAGGTGATGCTTATATTAAATACTTAGGTCCTATTCCCTTCAGTGGCTACTTCTGGACGTTCCAGGCTTATTCTTTTTTCCATAAATGTTTAGGTTCTGTTGGTTTTTGCGTCTCTATCTATCCTAAGTTAGGTCCAATCGTTTGATTTTACAATAGTAGCTCTAAAGTTACAGATTTTCATCTCCTTCAGGTCTGTATCTTTGCAGCACGGCTAATCGCTGCTGTGTCCCTTCCAGGAGTTCCAGGTGATGATACCTGGGTCCTAGTTTTTGGGAATTTGAAGTTCCAGCTTGATCCTTTCTTCTAATTATAAAGTCTTTTCAGTTTCTGCTTTGGCCTTTGCGTCCCCATTTATCCAAGATTGCAGGTCCCTTTGATCCCTTACTTTGCTTGCTTGCTTTGTTGCTTTTGATGCTTCTCCTGCAGCATTTCTAGTATTTTTAGAGTTACAGGTCTTCATCTCCTTCAGGTCTGTGTCTCTGCAATACGGCTAACCGCTGCTGCGTGACCTCCAGGTGATGCTTGCGCCATTTTATACGTCTGTTCTGGAACCACACCTTCACCTGGAACACAATAATAGTAAGGTGCATTCGGGTAATTCCGAATCACAGAAATGCTCGGGTAATTTCGAAAGGGGAATCTTGATATGATGGAAATAATGGTGGTTTTGATACGACTTTTGAAATTAGACGACTTTCGGAATTAAGTGCCTTACACATAGCTGGGCATTAACTCGTTAATCCGTTAATCGTTAATTAACGAAGTTAACATTTCGGTTAACGGATTAACTTTTAAGTTAACTTTAAAAAATGTTAACGGATTCGTTAACTTCCGTTAAATTTCATCGAGTCCGTTAATCGTTAATCCAGCACCCCAAGCGGCTCGCTGCGCCGCGAAAACCACGTCCTGACTGCTACTGTAAAAGCCCGTAGTACGGCAAAACCTAGGATTTATCGGTAAAAGCAGATCCGTCGGTTATAAACAGTCTAAAGACCAATTGGCGACTTTGGATCACTTATTCGAGATCTTCTAAATCTTATTAGACGTGCTATATCGATCACTAATCTGGGAATAGAGTGCAATGATCAGGCATGACATGACAGACAAATCGCGCAACCAAGTTATCGTGACCCACAGCATCGAGTTGTCGTCTCAAACCTCAATCTGAAGAACCGACGCACCACGATTGCGACCGCATGAATGACCCAATAATTACCGATCCGAAGTAAAACCTAGGATTTAGCTAACCAAGGGCGGTAAGAAGAGGCCCGAAGAGACCGTAATTATTACATTTCGGTTTTTTACCGATTGGCGTCACGTTTAATGGTTTTTGGTGGATACTTAGTAAATACAAATACATAATACGTACAGTGAAGTCCTATTTTTATGACGTGTTAACGGATTATCGATTAACTTTAACTTCCGTTAAATCTACCGAAATGTATCGCTTTAACGATTAACGAAGTTAACTTTTTAAGTAACGGATTAACGATTATCGAAGTTAACTATTTGATTAACGGTGCCCAGCTATGGCCTTATATTACGATACATGTGGAATTACATCCTGAGGAATGAGCGCTGGTGGCCTAGCGGTAAGAGCGTGGGACTTTCGATTCGCAGGTCGCGGGTTCCAACCCGGCTCGTATTAGCAATGAGCTTTTCTGAACTTATGTGCAAAATGTCATTTGCGAGTCGCTTTTCGGTGAAGGATAATATCGTGAGGAAACCTGACTAATACCAATAAGGCCTAGTTGCTAGTTGCCCTTCGGGTTGGAAGGTCAGATGGCAGTCGCTTTCGTAAAAACTAGTGCCTACGCCAAATCTTGGGATTAGTTGTCAAAGTGGACCCCAGGCTCCCATGAGCCGTGGCAAATGCCGGGATAATGGAAGGAGGATGATCCTGAGGAATGACGTGGCTAACAGGAAAGTATTCAGACTCACCTGTGCCTCTGTAAGTTGTAGTGCATGCGCCAGATATAGTCGCTCGGGGCCGACCATGTACTGCTGACGCTCAAATTCTGCTTCCAATCTCTCGAGCTGTTCCGGTGTGAAGATCGTTCTGATGCGTTTGCTTCGTCCGGAACTGAAACAATTTATTACATATTTAAATAGATATCATACACGAAAGAAAAAACGACAGGGCCCACTGGTAGCCGAGCCGGGAATCGAACCCGGGTCTTCAGCTTACGCGGCTAACGTCCTCACCACTAGACCACCCGCCCGCCGTGGTACCCGACGAAATTTCTCTAGTGTATGTTATCTCTGATAAGGCTAGGCGCCTTTTGACCAACTCTAAGGGCGAGCAATTAGTGCTTGCACCTCCTATACGAATCCTTTGCAGGATTACGATACCCGGACCCGGGGTTCGATTCCCGGCTCGGCCACCAGTGGGCCTTGTCGTTTTTTCTTTCGTGTATGATATCTATTTAAATTTATAATTTATATATAGTAGTGTGACTACTTGAAAAAAGAACAAATCGGAAAATATTCAATAAAATAATTTGATTTGTTCCCTAGCTGTAATTTATTACATGTTATAACTTCTAAATCAGCAGTTCTCGAAAAGTTTGTACAAAAATTAAGGAAAAGGTTAAATTTGTTTTTATTATTCCTATTTTTTTAACCAAGATTTTTTTGATGAATTGAGATTTTAGTAAGTTTTGCTTCTTAACACTTTAAGTTCTCGTGCTTTGTACACATATTTAAAGTCACATACAGGTCGAACGCGATTAATTAATCGATAATTAATAATGTTAATTAATCGCGTTCGACCTGTATGTGACTTTAAATAAGTTTTACTTCGTCATTAAGGTTCTCTAGTATCTATATTTTCTTAATTATAACAATTATCCTGTATATAATATATATATTGATCCTAGTCCTATCAGCGGCTACTTCTGGAAGTTCCAGGTTTATTATTTTTTATATTATATATATACTATATATCTTACGAAAGTCGACTTATATTACTAAATGTTGGTAACAAAATAAGATCAATTAAAATTTGCTGACGTGGCTATGAACAAAGTTGACGGGAACTGCTCAAATAAGAACCCAGCAAGAATTTGAAATATGTTTGAGTATCACGGGAGTTCTATTGTTCAAATTGCCTAAAATCTTTACAAGACTGAAATAGAGAGTTGCCCTGCCTCCATAGCTGGGCATTAACTCCTTAATCCGTTAATCGTTAATTAACGAAGTTAACATTTCGATTAACGCCGTGTCTTGCGTGGGCGACGGTCGCGCGACCGTCGCCGTCGCGTCGTCTACTTCCATATCGATAAGGGGTGATTTCGTATGCGTCGCATCGCCGTCGCGCGACCGTCGCCCACGCAAGCCACGGCGTAACGGTTTAACTTTTAAAAAATGTTAACGGACTCGTTAACTTCCGTTAAATTTCTCCGAGTCCGTTAACGATCTTCACTCATATTATTAAATTTGAACCCCCGTCTACCCGACCTACCCGTGACCTCGGACGTAATGTCATGTCCGAAACGTCGGGCTAAATATAAACGTAAGTTTTACGCGATTAAGTCCCGTTTTAATTTAATAAAACCATGACATTTCCATTAAGATAACACCCCTCTTAATTTTGGCGCTGGTTTACGGGACAGTCTGTACTGTATACAACGTATTTCCGGTATCACTCAAAACCTCAGACACCCCAACTGATTTTTATTTTTTTTAAACTCATCTAGAGTATTCATCTTTTAATCTGATGGGTACTTTTTAGGGTTCCGTAGTCAACTAGGAACCCTTAGGTATAGTTTCGCCATGTCTGTCTGTCCGTCCGTCCGTCCGTCCGTCCGTCCGCGGATAATCTCAGTAACCGTTAGCACTAGAAAGCTGAAATTTGGTACCAATATGTATATGAATCACGCCGACAAAGTGCTAAAATAAAAAATGGAAAAAAATGTTTTATTAGGGTACTCCCCCTACATGTAAAGTGGGGGCTGAATTTTTTTTTCATTCCAACCCTAACGTGTGATATATTGTTGGATAGGTATTTCAAAATGAATAAGGGTTTGCTAACATTGTTTTTTGATAATATTTATATTTTCGGAAATAATCGCTCCTAAAGGAAAAAAAAGTGCGTCCCCCCCCCTCTAATTTTTGAACCATATGTTTAAAAAATATGAAAAAAATCACAAAAGTAGAACTTTATAAAGACTTTCTAGGAAAATTGTTTTGAACTTGATAGGTTCAGTAGTTTTTGAGAAAAATACGGAAAACTACGGAACCCTACACTGAGCGTGGCCCGACACGCTCTTGGCCGGTTTTTTTAAATTGAATTTTCAATTTTCTGTACAACTCTACTTGACTTTTAGCTCTACACTCAATAAAATAATTGCTAACTACCATCATAAACCATTAAACTATTTATTTGTGTACGTTACTGCAACGACATAAGGTTTACCAATAGACAGCTAAGATGTCACTGTAAAACACTTTTCCCCTCATTAGCTCGGAAACACGTGTTTTGTCCTTTAATACCAGCGGGTAAAAACGCATTTTATCCACTAGTGGGTAAAGTACTTTGACCTTGAATAAAGTCAAATTAACTGCTTTAAAATTGATAAAAGTAGGTGAATCTAGTAATAGAGATGATTTACCACCTGTGGAACTACTGTAAGCAGTGATAAACGCATTTTTTTGCGTTGTAGTTTCCTCGCTATAGTGAGGGGAAAAGTTTTGTATTACACTCGGGTGCAAATGTATTTTACTTCTCGTGTGTTAAAATACAACTTTGCCCCCTTGTATAACAACAACATACAACATACAATCACGCCTGTATCCCATAAAGAGGTAGGCAGAGCACATGAAACTACTAAAGCTTCAGGGCCACTCTTGGCAAATAAGGGGTTAAAAGAAAACGAAACTGTGGCACTGCAGTGACAGGTTGCCAGCCTCTCGCCCACACCACAATTTAACCCTTGTATAACAAATAACTATTGTTCTGAATAAGCTAGACTTTACCTGCTACTACAGGAGAGGTGGCTGCGAGGGGGCTTCAACTGCGGCCTTGTCTCAGGCCGGGGGCTGTCTGCAACAAAGAGTCATATTATATAGTCGGGCTTAGCATGTAAGTGACCCTGCCATGTCGGAAGGATTTCAATGGAGCAAATCCAAGATGGCGCCTGTAATGTATGAGATATCGGTCCGACATCCGATATCGGATAATGTGAAGACGCACTAACATACAAAAAATTAATTATGTAAATGTATTTATACGTAATTTTATATCGGGTATTTTACCCTTGTTTTTAACCCCCGACGCAAAAACGACGGGGTGTTATAAGTTTGACGTGTCTGTCTATCTGTTTATCTGTCTGTCTGTGTGTGTGTCTGTCTGTGGCATCGTAGCTCCCGAACGGATGAACCGATTTAGATTTAGTTGTTTTTGTCTGATAGCTGAGTTAGTCGGGAGTGTTCTTAGTCATGTTTCATGAAAATCGGCCTCTATAGTACGGTCGGGGGTTTTTTCAAAATTTTAATTTTGTGGTTAGGTTATTTATCCCTAAAAACTTTATTGAAAATATCAAATCTAAATTCCAGAACCTCATAATCGAGTTTCGACGAGTTTTCACTACAGTGACAATAGGCTCTAGTTTCTTACTAGTCAAATCAGCTTCTTTTTAAGATAAGATAAGATAAAGATAAAATATCGTTTATTCAAGTAGGATTTTACAACCTCTTTCAAATCGTCAAAATTACATTAAAATAAATTAAAAAATAAATAACAAATTTACAGAAACAATATAACTTAACAACAAACCTATGAAATTTGCTTCTAACATATTTTTCCCCTCACTAGCTCGGAAACACGTGTTTTGTCCTTTAATACCAGCGGGTAAAAACGCATTTTATCCACTAATGGGTAAAGTAATTTGACCTTGAATAAAGTCAAATTAACTGCTTTAAAATTGATAAAAGTAGGTGAATCTAGTAATTAAGATGATTTACCACCTGTGGAACTACTTGAAGCAGGGAAGCACGCATTTTTTTGCGTTGTAGTTTCCTCGCCATAGTGAGGGGAAAAGTTTTGTGTTACACTCGGGTGCAAATGTATTTTACTTCTCGTGTGTTAAAAAACTCGCAAGTTCAGGATTCTATTCTCAAACCACTCGCTTCGCTCGTGGTTCAACTATAGACTCCTTTCACTTGCTCGTTTTTCAATTCCACACTTGGCGTTAAAATACAACTTTGCCCCCTTGTATAACAAATAACTAATAAATATTATCATTCATTAATTTCATTATGCACTCATTAAGTTTTAGTTATAGAAGGCCATGCATTTTTGTCATTGATATATTCTTGAACAGTGTAGTATGCTAAGAACTGTCAAAACGATTTGCTAATATGGAATTACTATGAAATGCTGAGGAGTGACGTCATGGTCAATTCATTTACTTATAACTTTCTCTTTGACTTGTTAAATAGAAATTATGTTAAAACATGACTACTGTCCATGTTTTTCTTCTAATTACTTATGCGGTGCTTTATTTCGTGCACTGCATAAAATAACTATTTTATTTTTCCCCTCACTAGCTCGGAAACACGTGTTTTGTCCTTTAATACCAGCGGGTAAAAACGCATTTTATCCACTAGTGGGTAAAGTAATTTGACCTTGAATAAAGTCAAATTAACTGCTTTAAAATTGATAAAAGTAGGTGAATCTAGTAATAAAGATAATTTACCACCTGTGGAACTACTGGAAGCAGTGATAAACGCATTTTTTACGTTGTAGTTTCCTCTCTATAGTGAGGGGAAAAGTTGTGTGTTACACTCGGGTGCAAATGTATTTTACTTCTCGTGTGTTAAAAAACTCGCAAGTTCAGGATTCTATTCTCGAACCACTCGCTTCGCTCGTGGTTCAACTATAGAATCCTTTCACTTGCTCGTTTTTCAATTCCGCACTCGGCGTTAAAATACAACTTTGCCCCCTTGTATAACAAATAACTATTATTTTAAGTACCTATAGGAAACCAGCCTATCGCCTGTTCAAGAAGGAGATATTGCCGCTGATCTTTTTTCTTGCTTTGGCTTTTACTTCCTGCCAATTTGCACAGGGTAAATTTGCGAATGTCAGTGTTGGCTTGGTGGTTCCGTAGTGTATACTGATGTGCCGAAGGAAAGTTTCCAAAATTCTGAAATTTTCACACAGGAAGACTTCGGAAACTTTCCATGCTTTGTATGGACAATTGTATGGATGGAAACTTTCCATTTCATAAATTTAAATTTTCTTTATTTTTCGTGAAAGTTTCGTGAATTTTTCAATAAATTTAAGATTATTTGGAAAGTTTCCGCAACTTGCACATCACTACCGTATAAACTTTCACACGTGACTTACACGTGATTAACAATATTACTTATCAACCCCATATGCATATAATTGTCAGTGTCAAGTGTCAATGTCACTGTGGTCAAAAGTCCATTAACATACTGGCGCGGTCGGTAGGATCAGTAAATAATAAAATAATAAATAAATAAATATTATAGGACATCCTTACACAGATTGACTGAGGCCCACGGTAAGCTCAAGAAGGCTTGTGTTGTGGGTACTCAGACAACGATATACATAATATATAATATATAAATACTTATATACATAGAAATTATCCATGACTCAGGAACAAATATCTGTGCTCATCACACAAATAAATGCCCTTACCGGGATTCGAACCCGGGACCGCGGCGCAGCAGGCAGGGTCACTACTGACTGCGCCAGACCGGTCGTCAGTAAGGACAAAAACATATATAACTCCGTATAGACAGATAAAGTCTAAGAAAAAAACGTATCTCAGTACCATATAGAAAAAGGTACGGTGGCCTAGATGGCATTACACTAGGGTACGCTGAGCTAGATGGCGCTAATATTAATATTTGACATTTTAAAACATATCACGCTAAGAATATGGGCCAAATTGTCAAAACTGAGGTTCAAAAGTTTTAAGCATGTGTCAAGAGAAGGCAGTCTATGCACTGTGATTACACATTTTACTTCGACAGTAACTCTCTATAATACTCGATCCTCTTTGGTACGGATATGGTACATTACGATACAAGTCCGAAAAAAAGGAAGTTCGGAGCAAGTGGCGATAAATTAAAACCCAATCGAAAGGAGTGTTTTAAATCGACGCGAGTTACGAAATTCCTTTTCGCACGTGTATCGTACGACGTCAGTACAGATGGTCCGTTATTTCTCAAACATGGTATGAAATGTAGCTACGGTCATTACGTTCGTTAAATGGACTTCAAAGTATCACGTTTGAAGGCCTAGGCCGGGAAGAACTCTATTTAGGGTTCCGTAGTCAACTAGGACTTTCTAGGAAAATTATTATGAAATTCTAGAAAAAAAAACACGGGAAACTACGGAACCCTACACTGAGCGTCACCCGACACGCTCTTGGCCGGTTTTTTAATACATAAAACAACGATAATATTTGTGTGATTTTATGTTTATGTTTTAAAATCGTAAAAAACAATCGCACTGTTCTAAGACTTAGACCAACTTAGACATAGACAATATGTAGGTATATACAGTGTGTTTTTTGTAAAACTATGCTATTTTGACATGTGCCATTATCTATTAAATTCTATGTTATTCTTTAAGAGGTCTTCCATTAAGGCACACCACAGACAGTCATAAAAATAAATAGAATATTGTATTTTTTTCTTCTCCTTGTTTTTAATTATTTAATATGTGATATATATATTGTTCTTTTTTTATTTTTAGTTCCACAGCGCCTTAGTTTTTAGGGTTCCGTAGTCAACTAGGAACCCTTATAGTTTCGCCATGTCTGTCTGTCCGTCCGTCCGTCCGTCCGTCCGTCCGTCCGCGGATAATCTCAGTAACCGTAAGCACTAGAAAGCTGAAATTTGGTACAAATATGTATATCAATCACGCGAACAAAGTGCAAAAATAAAAAATGGAAAAAAATGTTTTATTAGGGTACCCCCCCCCCATACATGTAAAGTGGGAGCAGATATTTTTTTTCATTCCAACCCCGACGTGTGATATATTGTTGGATAGGTATTTAAAAATGAATAAGGGTTTACTAAGATTGTTTTTTGATAATATTAATATTTTCGGAAATAACTGCTCCTAAAGGAAAAAAAAGTGCGTCCCCCCCTCTAACTTTTGAACCATATGTTTAAAAAATATGAAAAAAATCACAAAAGTAGAACTTTATAAAGACTTTCTAGGAAAATTGTTTTGAACTTGATAGGTTTAGTAGTTTTTGAGAAAAATACGAAAAACTACGGAACCCTACACTGAGCGTGGCCCGACACGCTCTTGGCCGGTTTTTTTATTGTTATGCGGCCAGTGTCCTGGGAACAATGCCTCGCGCAAAGTTACTAGGCCTATATGAGTAGACTGTAGGTTTTTTTTGGTTGCTTTATGTAGTTTTGTGTTAGTTTGTAAGTGTGCAATTGGTGTATTTTTGTAATTATATATGTTTGTTAAGATTATGTAACTAAGTAAATAATACTTGCTCATATATATTAAAAAAATGCATAATAAATAAAAATTCATAATCTTAAAAAAGATTTGTATGCAACCTGTCAGTAAAATCTGAAAAATCTGTCAGTTTGAACTGACAGGTTGCATACAAATCTTTTTTAAGATTATGAATTTTTAAGACTGTCTGTGGCGTGCCTTTTCAATTCCTTTATTAAGTATGAAATATAAACAAAGTAAATACTCCAATTTCGCACACTAAATGGGAGTTATAAAAAGGGGGGAGTTATGATCCCTAGGGAGTTACGATGTTTTTATTAATTTTTTATTTATCTTTTTACATAAGTTTTATATAGCAAGTGTATTGAAAAACATTGTGTGTAGGTAACTCGGGGCGCAATAATATTGCAAACTCGAGTGGCAACGGCAAGCCGTCGCGATTTAACAAGCTCTCGTTAACAATATTCAACTTTCCCGCCACGTTGCACTATTGATTGCTTACCTTGCCGCAGCCCCGCCGGCGCCATACTCCTACAGAACCCCTCATTGAGCCTCTGTATCTCCTGCCCAGCCCAATACCCCAGCTGTGGGCTCCTCAGCCGCTCCACACTCAAGTTCATAGCATCCTGTTCCGCTCCAGACAAACCCAAAATGGCCGCGATCGTAAAACTCTTCCCAGCCAAACTCGTCTTCCCTGTCAAATCCACTCCGAACTGACTATCTTCCTCGGTAGAAACTGGCGACGAACGATCAAAACCATCTTGGTACGACACTGCTAACAATTCCGTTAAGTTCGCCGGATACACTGACGGACGCTCCATTTTCAAACTATTCACATTTCAAATTTAGAACACTTCACATTTTTTTTTAATTAAGTCTAGTCTATTAAGTAACGACTGGCTGGCGAGACGCGTTTGCGGTTTATGATTAAAAGCGCATTTTAAAATTGGAAGGCGGGGCGGCGTCGATCGGTTTGGCGGGAAAAAAATGACATCGCATAGAGCGGTCAATTGAGGGTGCATGATTTGGGGGGTGGTGGGGGGAAATGGAGGGTTTTGATTGGGCGAGGCGGCGCGTGCGCGGAGGGGGCGGGGCCAGATTTAGGAGGGAGTGGCCCCGCAGTGATTTGCGGTCCCTGCAGCTTTTGATTGAGGCAGGGAGGGATTTGGGCCGATTTTGATATTACTTAATGATGTTTAATTATGATATAGCTGCGATACACCGTTAATTGTTTGTCTGGTAATTAATATGAAGACGCGCAAGCAGTAATCTGTCCCACCTTCGTGTTACCTAACTCTAGGCAGCCTAGACCTCCCGACCGCCATGTCTTGTCGTTTTTTAGTTAATACAAAACTAAAATCTAAAGTTAAAAATAAATGAATAACTTTCAATTTCCCCAAATCACGGTACATTGGCAGCGTGTCACGTTCTATGGCAATGACCTTTGGCCTTTCCTCCAGGATCCCAGGATTTCAACTCCAAACGACTCAAATATGCATTGCTACTACTATTAAAGTTATGCTGACATGGTGCCATGGAGATGGGAAAGCGCAGCCTCAGAGTATGCCGACATGGGACGTATGCCGTATACCTGTTTGCCACCGACGTGGTCCGTCCGTCCGTCCGTCCGTCTGTCTGTCTGTCTGTCTGTCTGTCTGTCTGTCTGTCTGTCTGTCTGTTTGTCTGTCTGTGTGTGTGTCTGTCTGTGGCATCGTAGCTCCCGAACGGATGAACCGATTTAGATTTAGCTTTAGATAAAGCTGAGTTAGTCGGGAGTGTTCTTAGCCAAGTTTCATGAAATTCGGTCTACTATGTCGCAGTCGGGGGTTTTTTCAAAATTTTAATTTCGTGGTTAGGTGATTTATCGCCACTCGTTTCGAACTTCTTTTTTTCCGCAGTTGTATCTTAATGTACTATATTCTGGCATCAAATTGTTGATATGATTAACATTTGATTTATGTTTAAATAGTTTTTTTTTTTCACCAAGTCCGTCCCTGCCCGTCTTGCCCCCTCCCCGTGAAACAATTTAATATCATAATCTGTGCGCCGATACTGCGGAGCTGCGAACTATGGAGGTGCCGCGAATCCAGGATCATTGGAGGAGGCATTATATACATGAAATTAAACTATGTAAACGGATTAAATCGCGTATAATGAATTTACAATTCATCCCGACGTTTCGAACACTTTACAGCGTTCATGGTCAACGGGTGACCGAGGAAAAAATTGGATTATGTGACGTTCTTGCCAATGTCACTTTTTCCTATTCGCAATTCTGGACAATCTGAAGTCTACGCAATTAGTATTTCACCTCATTCGCTATTGTGGACAGTAATTACTTGTGAACAGTGGCGATTCTTCCTGTTCGCAATTCTGCACATTCTGAATTGCACACAATAGGTATTTCACCTCATTCGCTTCTATGCACAGCCATTATTTCTGTACAGAAGCGATTCTTCCTGTTCGCAATTCTGCACAATCTAAGTTCCACACAATAGGTATCTATCCTCATTCGCGTTTGTGCACAGCCATTATTTGTGTACAGAATAGTTTCTTCCTATTCGCCATTCTACGCAATCCGAATTCGACGCAATAGGTATTTCACCTCATTCGTTATTGTGCACGGTCATTATTTGTATACAGTATAGTTTCTTCCTCTTCGCGATTCTACGCAATTCGAATTCCACACAATAGGTATTTCGCCTCATGCGCTATTGTGCACTGTCATTATTTGTGTACAGTATAGTTTCTTCCTATTCGCAATTCCACGCAATCTGAATTCGACCCATTAGTATTTCACCTCATTCGATTTTATGCACAGTCATTACTTGTGTAAATTAGCGATTCTTCCTGTTCACAATTCTACACAATCTCAGCTTCCTCAATCCCCACAAACACGCACAAATAGAAACGCAGAAATCTCGCTAACATGAGCGGAGTTTCGTTCTGATCTATTATCAGCAGTTCTACTTCATCAAATGTCACAGTGTGAACTATCATACCATGAAAAATACGAACGTTTTCCGAAAAATACGAAGGAAAAGCTTTTCGCACTACATCTGTAATTATTTAGTAAACATTGGCCTATAGTCAGCAAACGTTCGATTTTAACATTTTGTTTACAAGATATATACAGTGCGTATGACGGTAGTTAATATTAATAATGCTATATGGAGCTTTGCCTATGCTAGGGCGCCGTGGAAAGCACTTTCTGCGTTTCTATTTGTGCGTGTTTGAGGGGATTGAGGATGCTGAGATTGTGTAGAATTGCGAACAGGAAAAATCGCTAATTTACACAAGTAATGACTGTGCATAAAATCGAATGAGGTGAAATACTAATGGGTCGAATTCAGATTGCGTAGAATTGCGAATAGGAAGAAACTATACTGTACACAAATAATTACAGTGCACAATAGCGCATGAGGCGAAATACCTATTGTGTGGAATTCGAATTGCGTAGAATCGCGAAGAGGAAGAAACTGTACTGTATACAAATAATGACTGTGCACAATAACGAATGAGGTGAAATACCTATTGCGTCGAATTCGGATTGCGTAGAATTGCGAATAGGAAGAAACTATTCAGTACATAAATAATGGCTGTGCACAGACGCGAATGAGGCGAAATACCTATTGTGTAGAACTTAGATTGTGCAGAATTGCGAACAGGAAGAATCGCTACTGAACACAAATAATGGCTGTGCATAGAAGCGAATGAGGCGAAATACCTATTGTGTGCAATTCAGAATGTGCAGAATTGCGAACAGGAAGAATCGCCACTGTTCACAAGTAATTACTGTCCACAATAGCGAATGAGGTGAAATACTAATTGCGTAGACTTCAGATTGTCCAGAATTGCGAATAGGAAAAAGTGACATTGGCAAGAACGTCGCATAATCCGAAAAAGGAAAAAGAAAAATTACAATGTGCAAAAGCTACCCACATACAAGAAATATTAACGAACCATGAACATAAATAATATGGATTTTTAAAGTAGGTTACACTATTAATAAAGCTAGTTATACAATTATTTCAGTGTGTTATACATTTATTTTGTAAATTTCACGTAGATAAATCGTTATAATTTGCAATCTGGCAGGAAATTGTGACGGCCATCTCGAATTGCGCTTGACCGCGTTGCCAAAGCAACGGGCAGTACAACACCGCTATTCAATTTTTTTCTCTGTGTTTTCCTCTCAAATGTGATGAAAAATATTGTGTGTAACTCAGGAAGCAAGGATTTTGTAAACTCGTGTCTATAACCCGCAGTCGACAAAATCCCCCTTACCTCCCTTGTTGCACAATATACTATTATTCAGTCTGATTTATACTGATCCTACCGACCGCGCCAGTACCACCATGCCGCTAAACCTTCATCAGTAACCTATTAACCACAGTATAATAAAGAGTACTATCGTACAGTATGGCCACTCCCGCTCCCCTCTAAAAGCGCTGCCCACCCCCTCTCGGTTACCTCACAGTTACCGCCTGTCAAAAATGCGAACAATCAATCTGTCATATTTCACTCATACAAGCATGGTACGCGTTCACGTACACGGACTTACAATGTGTGCTAGGAACGCGCCTCTTTCAAATATTTGATCGTCAGTGTCCGAGATGTGGTAACACTGACTTCTGAGCCTATTTCTGGGTTGATAAGTACCGTATGACTTCCGGTTCGAACGCCATCTTAGCGGTATCGTGTCGTGAATAATTTCTCCTTCTTTTGCTCATTAATTTTGTTTAAAGTGTAATATTGGTAGCTTATTATGCAGTAAACTAATGTTATAGTGAGAAGCTGTTGATTTTTGTCGTCAACGGACGGTAGTCCACGTTCAAGCGTCTGGTAAAGGTTACAGCCGGCGGAAATGGTCAGGAAATGATGATTATCAAATACTTACAGTCTTTTAATATTACATACATACTTATATATACAAATCAGCCTTGAGAATTGAAGAAAAGTTAGTGTGTTTAAAAAAAAACCTTATAGCTTATAGCAAAAACCGGCCAAGACCGTGTCGGGCCACGCTCAGTGTAGGGTTCCGTAGTTTTCCGTATTTTTCTCAAAAACTACTGAATCCATCAAGTTCAAAACAATTTTCCTAGAAAGTCTTTATAAAGTTCTACCTTTGTGATTTTTTCATATTTTTTAAACATATGGTTCAAAAGTTAGACGGGGGGGGACGCACTTTTTTTTCCTTTAGAAGCGATTATTTCCGAAAATATTAATATTATCAAAAAACGATCTTAGTAAACCCTTATTCATTTTTAAATACCTATCCAACAACATATCACACGTTGGGTTTGAAATGAAAAAAAATATCAGCCCCACTTTACATGTGGGGGGGGGGGGGTTACCCTAATAAAACATGTGTTTCCATTTTTTATTTTTGCACTTTGTTGGCGTGATTGATATACATATTGATATCAAATTTCAGCTTTCTAGTGCTAACAGTTACTGAGATTATCCGCGGACGGACGGACGGACGGACGGACGGACGGACGGACGGACGGACGGACAGACAGACATGGCGAAACTATAGGGGTTCCTAGTTGACTACGGAACCCTAAAAAATGGCCGACGGGTTGAACCAGGTAATATGCAGACATTAAACGTCGATACGAACTCTACATTATCACAAAGTTTCATCCTTGACAAAATGAGGAAGGTCTGACGGCCCTGGGCTCTTAGTCCGGTTTCAAAATGGAAGCCGTCGGAAAATGCGGCCGCGCTAATTATGTAAAAGATAAATAACTAGCTCTTGCCCGCGGCTTCGATCGCGTTAGAAAGAGACAAAAAGTAGCCTATGTTACTCCATCCCTTCAACTATCTCCTCTTAAAAAATCACGCCAATTCATTGCTCGGTTTTGCCGTGAAAGACGGACAAACAAACAGACACATTTATAATATTAGTATGGATAAGAAAATTACTTGTGTAATACAATAAAAAATGCTGAAATAAATAAATAAAATGCAAAATAAATAAAATGCTTGTATAATGTAAAATTGCTTGTATGCGTGTGTGACAGCTTTTACAAATTCCTTATGTTATTTGTTTTGACATGTGCCGTCAATCACTTGACACTAACTTGAATGTTATTCTTAAGGGTCTCTCACACTAATAATTTCATTTATTATGTATGAAAATGATGAAAAAAAAATTTGCGAATTTAATTAAAAGAGTTATACAGGATGGTTCCTGATAATGAACCCAACGATTTGTAAAATTTAACGGAAGTTAAAAAAAACACGGTGTATACAATTTTTTACAATGTTATTAACTATAGATTGTTTGCTCCTGTAATGGACAGGAGGCCCTCCAGTGGCAATAATTTTAAAACTGAAAATCACAGAAAAATCCAGCGACCAGTGTTTTTTATCCCATAAGTAGACTAATATTTCAATTTTTTTTTCGATTATTTTTATCACTCAAACAGATTGTTCTATTATAAATAAAATAATATACCAAACATCGGAAAATACCGATAAAATACATAGGTGTTTATGTATGGCTGAATACACAACATCCCTGGAAAAACTTTTTACTTTATAAAAAATTTAACTCATTATCATTCATTTATTCATAATTTCATCATTACATGATGAAATTATTTTTAAATTTTATTGTGTATGACACAGTATACACAATAAAATTAACCTGCCTGTTGTTGCTTAATTTCTTGTTTGATCTTATTTGTTGTATGTAATTACTTAATGTGCACAATAAAGAATATTATTATTATTATTATACACATACACAATTATAATAACTAAGATAGGTTACGACACTAAAATAAATACAATATATGTGACAAAATATTTATCCTATGAGTGAAGTGGTACCTATAGGTATGCCTTGTCTGCATGTGTTTTTAATAAACAACCAAAATCGCTAGTAAATAGTTTTTTTTATTATCACTTAATGACCTACTATTTATGTTTGTTTTTCTGAATCATTAGTTTATATTTAACGACAAATAAATCATTAAACATGAGACTACTCTCTACTCAAGAGGCCTTTAAAAACTTTTTTTTTATTTGTATTGTTCCCTTGTACTTTTTATCTGCTAAAAGTCTAAAAACGTACTGCGTGTATGCACAAATGCGTTTTTGGAGAATAGACTACTTATAGATATAGATATAGATGTAGATATAGATGTAGATATAGATGTTTATTGGTAAAATATTCACATTTACACGTCAATTACATACAATGACTATTTAGAAAAAAAATCTCATTTTACATTGGGTATTCTAAGTAATGCAGACACGCATATTACATTAGTAGGTACACGATCCAGTCAATGACCCGTAGGTATCAAGGAACTCATCCTAAGTATAGCAAGCCATTTCGAGTAGGATGGATTTTAGTTATAGACTTGTCTTGAAGTCTTTAAGGTGTGGTTTTACTGGTGTGCATGACCCTTTAAATAACAAAGAAAGGTACGGAAGTGGAAAAAAATAATACAATGACAACAACAAACAACTAGGGAACAGCTAGGTCTAGTGGTAGAGACGTTAGCCGCGTAAGCTGAAGACCCGGGTTCGATTCCCGGCTCGGCCACCAGTGGGTCTTGCCGTTTTTTTCTTTCGTGTACTTATGATATCTATTTCAGTTTAACAACAAACAAATTATATCACCAAATGTCTTATTTTCTTCTCATCAAACAAATGCTGTCCCAACATCAAATATCTTGTTTTAAACTCTTGATCCAAATGATTAAACGTTTCAAGTGGGCCTTATAAAAAAGTAATAAAAGTAGGGCTGTCCGTTCCGCCGATTAGGGCACTTAATATATGGCCCGCGATATTAGGACGTGGAATTTTAATTACCGCTGGGGACAGCCCTATTGACAACGAGGTAGGGTTGACGAGCTTGTAAATTTAAAACGAATATTTGAAATAATCTGATTGATAAAGATTATACGGAAGTTGTACGAATTATTCAATACAAATATATTATATGAAATTATTCAAAAAGAAAGGACACTTTTAAATTTTAAATATTTTTTTTTTAAACTCAAAATTACAACTAGGGAACAAATCAAATTATTTTATTGAATATTTTTGATTTGTTCTTTTTTTAAGTAGTCACACTACTGTATATAAATTATAAATTGAAATAAATATCATACACGAAAGAAAAAACGGCAACGGGTACCACGGCGGGCGTGTGGTCTAATGGTAAAGACGTTAGCCGCGTAAGCTGAAGACCCGGCGGGTTCGATTCCCGGCTCGGCCACCAGTGGGCCTTGCCGTTTTTTCTTTCGTGTATGATATTTATTTCAATTTATAAACTCAAAATTCTTTACATTTTTACTTAAAAAAAAATATAACCTTTTTATTTATTTTTATTAAATTATTAGTAGCTTCAAATTCAATCGATATCTGTATTTATTTGTTTTCCATTTCTCTGATTTCTCGGTTAGTTTTTATATTTTATAAACTGAAAATAGATTTAATTTTAGTTTGTTCGCTTACAGATTTTACGCTGGTCTGGCGTAGCGCGTAGTGATAGTGACCCTGCCTGCTGAGCCGCGGCCTCGGGTTCTAATCCGGTAAGGGCATTTATTTGTGTGATGAGCACAGATATTTGGTCCTGAGTCATGAATGTTGTCTATGTATCTATGTATTTTTTATATAAGCAAGTAGGTACTTATATCGTCTGCTAGCCCCCATAGTACAGTCGACTACAAAGATGTTTCACCTTATTACAATGCAATAAGGTGAAAAAGTGGATACATCTCTTTGTAGTCGACTGTGCAAGCCTTTCTTAGTTTGGTTGGGGCTAGGTTTATCTGTGTAAGGTCCCCCAATATTTATACAATAAAATAAATAAATATTTATTTGTTTATTTTATTGTCACTGTAACATTTATAAAATACCAGATAATAAAAATGCCAGCATTGTTGCAAGTAAAGACATTAATACAAAATTCTTATTAATTTAATCATTTTGTAATTGTGAATTATTTATTTTTATTGCACTTGTGATTGGACCTTATGTTGTCTTAAAAAAAATAATTTATTATTTATTATTATAATTTTCATTCACTTTTATTTTCATAAAAAATCCCTCAAACAGCCAACCCTAGAATAGGGTGCGCGTATCAAAAAGCGCATCATCCGATTGCGGGTCGTTAAACAGGGGAAGCTAATATTGTACTGAAATGAGACTCGCTGGAACAAGCACGACAAATGAGGGTTTAGGACATTATGACATGTAATGTGGAAGGGTGACGGTAATCAAAACACCTGCAAGTGATTTGGCTTTGTTGATAAAGAAAACTTACTAGCATTTTTTGAGCAAAATCCGTCAATATCCAGGAAACAGCGTGTATTTCACGAAAGGTATTCTAGAAAACTATTAAAAAAGTAAGTGCATGGCCGTAAAAAAGTATCGTATACAACTGAGGCAAAAAAATACTCGTAGCGTCGCATCTTTATTCCAGGCGTGGCCTTTTTTGACCTCTTTGCATAAATATTGTAACTGCCTGCCTGTTTATGATATAATAATAAAACTTATGATTGTATAAAGCGGGTTATTGATTTTTATTTCGCCAGAAGTATCAGACAATCCACCAACAGGTAACGTTAGAATTAGTATACTGGTGGTCCTACCGGCTGCGCCAGTAGCCATCTTGTCGCGACATTCATCGCGTCGTAATTGAAAAACTTCGTCCTTCATGTCTGCCGTGTAGCGATTCATTTCAATGTTCATATTTGTTGTTTTATTACGTAAATGAATACATATTGAATGGTCTATCCGGAAGACCAGCGCTGGAAGTCACCAGCAATATGCTGAGGTTAAACCATTTCGTGGCACCTTCTCGTTTTTATGTGTTCCTATTTGTAGTATTTTTCTCTTTTGTGTGTTTACGAATAAATTTATTCTATTCTATTCTATATCGTTTTTGGTGCAAAAGTTATCCATAACCATCCAAAGTTATCCATAAGTATTATGGGTACTTTTGCACCAGAAACGATAAGGAGCGGGGTTTAATAGTTAGTTTTTTTTTATACTACGTCGGTGGCAAACAAGCATACGGCCCGCCTGATGTAAAGCGGTCACCGTAACCTATGAACGCCTGCAACTCAAACAGTGTCACATGCGCGTTGCCACCCTATTAGAAACTTGTACATTCCCTTTTGCTGTGTTAAGTACACAGCAAAAAGGAGTGTACAAGTTCTAAGGAGGGTTCGGGTTGCCGACGACTCAAAGGACAATAGACGGAACAAGTCAGTTCCGTAAGTCTTCCCGTCATCAGCACACCGCACCCTCGTTGAGCTCTGGCAGCCTTACTCACCGGCAGGAACACAACACTATGAGTAGTTTATTTGTTAATATTTATTTTAAGTTACCTTTTATTAAAATGTTGTATTTTCTTGAAATAAATCCTTGGTTCTATTCTATTCTTTTTTTAAATTCTGTATTTATAACTCTTGGTTATAGCTGTACTAGCTTTTGATCGCGGTTTCACATGTGTTAAATTTGAAAATTACGGAATACTCCATACAAATTTCAGCCCCCCATTTTAGGGAGGTAGGGAGTTAGAAAGAAACAAAAAGTAGCCTATGTCACTCTCCATCCATTCAACTATCTCACTTAAAAAATCACGTTCATTTGTCGCTCCGTTTTGTCGTGAAATACGTACAAACAAACAGACACACACTTTCCCATTTATAATATTAGTATGGAATAACATAGCCTTTCTGTTTATCAAGTAAACACTCATGTATCAAGTAAGTAAGTACCTACTCTACAACCACCTAAATTATTCCTAACGGCTCAACGTATCGAAATCCGATAGCAAAACCTTCACAAAACATTCGATAATCGCTACTAATAGTTACATAGCGCTATACCTACGCTATATAGCGCTATAGCTACGTTACTCAGCGCTGAATAACGCTATTCAGCGCTATGTAACGCTATAGAGAGCGCTCGGAGCGCCGTAAAGCTAATAATGGCTATAATAACGCAGTCGCTATCTCATTATGTGTTATGTACATACTGAATCACAGCGGAACAGGGGTGCTGTGGAGCTGCCTTATGCTTATCCATACTATAATATTATAAATGGGAAAGTGTGTGTGTTTGTTTGTCCGTCTTTCACGGTCAAACGGAGCGATGAATCGACGCGATTTTTTAAGTGGAGATAGTTGAAGGGATGGAGAGTGACATAGGCTACTTTTTGTCTCCTTTTAACCCCCCACTTCCCTAAAATGGGGGGGGGGGAAGTTTGTATGGAGAATTCCGCAATATTCGAATTTAACGCGAGCGAAGCGAATTATTATAATAATTTTGACAAGAATGGATTTTCTTAACCCCGCGTGAATATTTTATCTATTTATTTAGACTTTATTGCATGACAAAATTGTACAAATGGCGGACTTAATGTTTTAATGCATTCTCTACCAGTCAACCATTGGATCGAACAGAATCTTTAGTTCATTCATAAACTATTGAATCGCCGCTGACACACACATACATGTACACGTATTGAAGAATGCAAACGAGAGTAACGTTAAATCGAGACGGATGGCCAGAATTTGACATATTATTACGCAAAAACTCTAGTTTGCAATCTTCTTGCGCACCGAGTTACATAATGTTCTTCATCAAACCGGAAATAAAAAGAACTAAAAAGGAAACAAAAGTTTTTTTTTTATTCGTATTCAGGATAACAACAGCCGTAAATATAACTAGGACATACTAAAACTAATTACAGTAAGTAATTTCATAACTAATTCTTGCTTTGTTATGTAAAAGTTTTATTTTTCTGTCTATTTTCGTCCTCTAGTTTTTTATTTTTTTATTGTCGTGTGTTTGTTCTCTGTCGTGGCATCACCGAATGGGCCCTACGGAAGACCAGCACTGGCTTCCAGCTAGCACCATGCTGAGTTGGGTCCATTTTGTGATGCGCACTTAATGTTCTGTTCTCTGTTTTTGTTTGTTCTTTTCTTGTGTACATGTACGTACGTGTTTGTGAGTGTCATGAATAAATGTCTTTTATCTTTATAATTTTCTAGCAAAAAATCTTTTTAATAGTTTTGCAAAGTAGTACATTTCTTGTCAGATCGAAACTTTAAAGGCCCATATACCTACTATAGGGCTAGCATATGATTGACGCGAGAGTATGTCGCTGCGAGATAGACTACCCGGTATACTCTTGGGTTGACACGTTCGTTTTTCGTCACGTTCCTAAATTTGTCCGATTCTGCTTTCGTCAGCCATTCTTCATTCGTCAACTTAGTTTGCAGTCATTATCGTCTTTGACCATAATAAGTTGTTGGCCTTTTTCTTATTTCGACTCAATCGTTTTTCGTCATTTCGTATTTGGTCATATTCTAAGTTGGTACCGACCTAAGACTATGAAAAAACACGAAAAACATAGATTTAAGAGCGAACATGCCGAAAGAAGATTATGACGAGTAAAGAACGAGACGGATTAAGATAAAAATGAACAACGAAATTGACCGTAGTTGAGAAACACCATCGACGATCGTGACGAATAAAGAATGGCTGATGAAAGCAGAATCGAACAAATTTAGGAACGTGACGAAAAACGAACGTGTCGACCCGAGAGTATACCGACTACCCGTCCTTATATCATTAATACAATTAGACAAAGACGTGTCATCTATCTCGCGGCAACATACTCTCGCGACCATCGTGTGCTAGCCCTGAACAATATTCTTGTCGACTCCTTGCCCGCGCTGTTCCGCCGGCACGCCGACGCGCCAATAAACCGGCCTTTGTCATTTGTCATCCACGGCCGCGCCGGGAAACAATTAAATCTTGTCTATGCGAATATTTGGATGCTCGCTTTTTTGCCAACGAGGTAATGGGTTTGTCGAAATTGTGGCTTATCGAAAAATGTTTTTATTCAGTCAATGATTATTTAAGTTACTCGTAAAAATATTTATATTTAAGTTTAGCTTTAGATGTATAGTATATAACACCTCGTCGTTTTTACGTCGGGGGTTAAAAAGAGTAGAAATGGAACTACCTATTTTATTTTATTATAGCAACACAAGCCTTCGCCACACATAAAGCGTTTTGAATAGAGTAGCGTTACCGGAGCGCAATGATAGCGGTGCGCCGGCGGAACGCTTTCCCTGTATACTAATAATACTCTTTGGCTTCCGCGCGCATTCCGCTCGCTATCTGCGCTCGTTAGTTCCGTCAGCGTTCGTCCGGCGCACGCTTGGCGTGGCCGAGCTTTTACTGTTCTCTTATAAAAAGTGGTTACCAGGCCATAAAATTACAAAAAAAAAGTGGCTCAATAGTTGCCCCACGCAAAAAAAAACGGTTTACAGAGGCACGCCACAGACAGTCTTAAAAATTCATAATCTTAGAAAAGATTTGTATTCAAACTGACAGTTCAAACTGACACTGACAGATCTGTCAGTGTCAGTTTGCATACAAATCTTTTCTAAGATTATGAATTTTTAAGACTGTCTGTGGCGTGCCATAAACGGTGGCGCCACTATTAATTTCTACTATTATTCGCCAACTGTACCTTCAACGTATGTACTTAATAAAATTGTAATATCTGTTTTAATCTTCTAAATATTACTTAAAGTAGACAATAAAGATCGTTTGTTGTCATTTATCATCGACTGTCGCCACGCGCCGAAAAACAAATTAAATCTTGTCTATGCGAATATTTGGATGCTTGTTTTTTTGCCAGTGGTAATGGGTTTATGCACTCGTTTGAGTTTAATTTGAATTTTATATGAGGGTGTTTTTATTTATATCAAAAGCTTGTCTAGTTTAATTTGTTAGGGTTCCGTACCAAAAAGGTACAACAGGAACCCTTATGGTGCGACTCTGTCCGTCTGTCTGTCCGTCTGTCACATTCCTAAATATCTCGAGAACTACTAATGCTATCAACTTGAAATTTGGAATAGTTGTGAACATTGTAAACCTCTACAAATAGAAAGTATAATTTTTTTAAATATATTAATTTTAATTGTAGAAAATAGCCAAAATGAAAGGGGGGCAAACTGTAAATTTCAAGTTACTAGGTCAAGTGGGGTATCGTTGGAAAGAGCTCAAATTGAACGTAAATAAACAATTTTTTATAATTTTTTTGTTGTGGAAAAAAAAAAGAATTTTGAAGGAAAATGTAAAAAAAATACCGTCCCCCCCCCCTTATCTCCGAAGTTTACCAACGAAAAATTATGAAAATTTTAGTAAACATTGGTTTTATGCTATATATTACAGGAAAAATATAATCGTGTTTGTATTTTGAATACTTTTTTTTTAATTCACAAAAAACTTTTCAGATTTTTACTTTCAATTTACCCACCCTTGCGGATGTATATCGTACTTAAAATTAATACCAGATGTTACGTAAACCATCTTCTGTCCAATAAAGTAAAAACTGTTTAAATCGGTTAACATTATAAAGAATTATCCCTGAAAAACCAGGTCGCGCAAATTAGTTAGCAAATTGACCGGGAGATGGCGCTATAGGTACACTATAATACTCATTAGTGCCTATACTTTTGTCTTCTAGTCAAGTCATTAGAGTTATATGAAAATATGAGATTATTTTTACTAGGTAGTTTGAAAGAAAGTTTGTACGGAACCCTCGGTGGGCGAGTCCGACTCGCACTTGGCCGGTTTTTATTTTTTTTTACTATGAATTATTGCAATCAATAAACCACGGTAAAAATACGTTTGCCTACTATTAAAAAGGTTTGATTTTTGCCTAAGCTAACTTTCCATCTAATTTCTTCTATCAAAGTTAAATATTACTTAAAAAGGTAATGTAATATTTACATGTAATTTGAGATTAATTATACGGATTATACCACTTTATCAATTTATTGTAATGCAGAATTAACTTAGTCTGACTCACTAGTCTTAATAATTATTAAGAAATATAGCCCAGCCTAGATTACCCAGAAAATTGAGACCTAACTTCTTAAGCGCTTAATCGCTTAATAATCAAAGCTCAAGTAAAAAAAGTAAAATAATTAATAATTTCAAAATAATATAACAAATACAATAAAGCTATCAAAGGCGACCGTCATCAATTAAATATTTAAATAATCGTTTTCAGGCAAAAGCGGCAATTTGAGCGCCAAATAATTCATAACGACATCCGAGTTGTGCAGAGACTGTTATTAATAAAGACTGTTATATCATTGATATATGGGTAATATTTATCAAAGTTGTCCACCCCACATTTTTTGGTTTTGGAAATTGTTATGTGTTTTCCACTCAGAATCGCGAGCTCTTTCAATCCTAATAGGAGAAAAAAAGTGTCCCAAGGTTTTTTCCCCATTCCGTTACCATTTTTTCATACATTTTGTATGGCGGTAACGGAATGGAAGGTTTGAAAAAATATATGGAAATCTTGGGACATTTTTTTCTCCTATCAGGATCGAAAGAGCTCTCGATTCTGAGTATGACATACATACATACAATCACGCATGTATCCCATAAAGGGGTAGGCAGAACACATGAAACTACTAAAGCTTCAGTGCCACTCTTGGCAAATAAGGGGTTGAATGATAACGAAACTGTGACATTGTCTGAGTATGAATCGCGTAAAAAATACTTAAGTATGTTACAAAAAAAAAGTGGGGTGGACAACTTTGAAAAACATGGCCCATATTACACCGAGGATCGATTTTTGAATTTCGAACTCATGAATTGGCCGTTTGAAAGTCTGTGGGAAACGACGTAATGCTATTTTTGAAAAAGGATATAACATTATGCTAACAAAGTCTACAGTATAATATTAGGGCCGGGACCGCATAGTATTAGGGCTTGGCGCGTTTTCACATTATCCGATCCGATATCGGAACTCGGAAGGATTTCAAAGGCAAAAATCAAAGATGGTGGCTGAAATGTATGCCATATCGGTCCTACATCTGATATCGGATCGGAAAATGTGAAAAGGCACTTGTTCGTAAAACCATATTTTTCTCCTTAGTTAACACTATTGCTTGAACAAATTTCAAATCCCTACTAATATTATAAATGGGAAAGTGTGTGTCTGTTTGTTTGATCGTCTTTCACGGCTAAACGGAGCGACGAATTGACGTGATTTTTTAGGTGGAGATAGTTGAAGGGATGGAGAGTGACATAGGGTGCTTTTTGTCTTTTTCTAACACGAGCGAAGCTGCGGGCAAAAGCTAGTATTATATAGATTGCAGTTTATATTTGTGTTGGTCTGTGTCCGTACCCGAATAATATGGAGCCTGTTATTGTTCCATTGGAGATAACGTTTTCCCAATTTACCACGACCCGGCTATGTTAGGGGGCGTTCACATAAGCACAGTATAATAAAGAGTACTATCGTACAGTATGGCCACTCCCGCTCCCCGCTGAAAGTGCCACCCACCCCCTCTCGGTTACCTCACAGTTACCGCCTGTCAAAAACGCGAACAGTCGACCTGTCATATCTCACTCATACTAGCTCAGTACGCGTTCACCTACACGAGCTTAGACTGTGTGCTAGGAACGCGCCTCTTTCATATATTTGATCGCCAGTGTCCGAGGTGTGACATAAGCTAGCTGTTTCTTTGTTCATATACTCTACGAATGAGGAGGCACACTCAAAGATTATGACAGATGGCGCCACCCTATTAGTCCATACGTGAGAGCTAGAAGATGATATGTTTTTTCTCTCTCTCACATATGAATGACAGTGACATGCCTAGACACTTGCACAGACGCCGCCTGGTGGGGTAAATTGTCAGTGTGCCTCCTCATTGTTACGGATACAGGATATTTAGTTATGTGTTTAATGACTATTTACAACTATATAGCAATTACGCAAAAAACGAAAACAACAAACGCGCGTAATTACGGAAAAAAGGAAGTTCTACGAATATCCTTTACGCGCGTGTATCGTAATGTGCTAAAATAGTACACGAAATAGTACATTACATCAGAGGCCGGGAAAATGAGGATTTCCGGCCAAGTGGATATATACGGCCGAGCGAGCGTGCGAGCGAGGCCGGATAGGGATACGTGGCCGGGAATCCGTTTTCACGCCGAGGCATGTATAGTGCTTTTCTCAAACATACAATGAAATAAAAAAAAATGCTCTAAAGGACAATATTTTATAAAAAAAAGTTACTTTGCAGGCCTAGGCCTGAAAAATAATATGAAATCCCTTTGCAGTCCTCTCGAGTTGTTGCGCCCAAAAAGCGATACTTCCCAGCCCATTTTAAGGAACGTAAAGACAATATTTCATTGCATGTTTGAGAAAAATATGTTTTCAGTTGAAAAACAGATGGTGTTTTTTTTACGCACTAGTGCGAGAAGTGGTTCATTATATGCCATTCGTAACTCGTGTCGATTTAAAATACTCCCTTCGGTCGTGTTTTAATTTATCGCCACTCGTTTCGAACTTCCTTTTTTACGCACTTGTATCGTACGACGTTTTTCAGTACAGATGAGCCTCCGAAGTTTCGACCTGGCATATAATGAACCACTTCTCGCACTAGTGCGTAAAAAAAACACCATCTGTACTGAAAACATATTTTTCAGTACATATGGTGCTTTTTTTACGCACTAAATAGTGCGAGAAGTGGTTCATTGCTTGTCAGATCGAAACTTGGGAGGGTCAACTACGCCAAAAAACTTCGTACGATACACGTGCGAAAAGGAAATTCGTAACTCGTGTCGATTTCAAACACTCCCTTTGGTCGTGTTTCAATTTATCGCCACTCGTTTCGAACTTCCTTTTTTTCGCACTTGTACCGTAATGTACTAAATTGCTTGCATGTTGTAATTTGTTACAGTTTGTTAGAGCATGGGGTCGCTGTGATTTTTTATAGTGGGATTCTTCATAGAAAATGTTACAATTTGATTCGACTTAACACGCGTCGCGTGCTATCTGCTCGCTTTGCGTTTTAATAATGTGTTTCCGCCTTAACGCTCGCGGCAGCCGTAGGAACTAATTTGGCTCCGTAAGATTTAACATAAGAAAGCCCACAGAATGAGGGCAGCACTAGCTACGGTGCCTACTCGTAGATACTATCTTAATACTATTTAAGTAAAGACGATTGAGTATTATAGAGAGTTCCTGTCAAAGTAAAATGTGTAATCATAGTGCATAGGCAGCCATTCTCTCGACACAAGCTTAAAACTTTTGAAACTCAGTTTTGACAATTTGGCCCATATTCGCCATCGACAGGGCGCTCATCCACACACCTTGCAACCTGAATGGTCGCGCACCGTGCGGTTTCAGAGTATGTGACACCCCTTGAGTTGCAGGCGTCCATAGGTTACGGAGACCGCTTTCCATCAGGCAGGCCGTATACCTGTTTGCCACCGACGTGGTATAAAAAAAATAGATTGATATGTGTTAAAATGTCAAATATTAGCGCCATCTAGCCGAGCGTTCCCCAAAGGTATCGCCATCGTCACCGTACCTTTTTTCAGTATGGTTTTGAGGTACGTTTTTTTCTTAGACTTTATCTGTATACGGAGTTACATATCGTCACTACTTTGAAAAAATCTCGTATCTCACGCTGCTCCTCAAAGTTAAAACGTAGTAAGTCTATACGCATTCCATACATACTTACTACAATTTTCTTTTCATTGACAGACGAAGAAACAAGTTTTTTTTAAAGTAGTAACGATATGTCGTTGCTATAAGTAAGTAACCTGGGTACGGTGTAGATGCAGCTTTACCCCTGAACCAATTTGCGGCGTTATTAATTCGGAACAACATTATAATTAATCATGCGCAGTGCATGAGCCACGGAGCGACGGTGGACGCGGCATAATAAACACAATGAATCCCATTTTCCGAGATTGTCCGAGACACGGCAGCTCAGCAGCATTTCGTGGCAGTTTTCGATATTCTGCTACGAAGTGCTGGAATAATATACCACCCCCTATACGCAACTCCAATGGTCTTAGCTCATTTAAGCGTAAACTAAAAAAACATCTTTTAACCCTGCAGCTGTCGTGATCTCTACGAAGTGTGAGCCGTGTGAGTGTTACGGATCGTGGTGTTTGTTAGTTTATGTATCGTTTTACTGTACTCTAGTATATAAGTACCTTCTTGGTCTTCTTTCATTTGGCGTAGGTACCAGTGGCGACGCGTGAATTTTTTTGTTGGTAAAGCCGGAGGGGTTTTTGGGATCTGTTTTGTATGGACTTTTTTTTTAATACTACGTCGGTGGCAAACAAGCACACGGTCCGCCTGATGGAAAGCGGTCACCGTAACCTATGGACGCATGCAACTTAAGGAGTGTCACATGCGCGTTGCCAACCCATTAGAAACTTGTACACTCTCTTTGGCTGTGTAAAAGTACACAGCAAAAACCGGCCAAGAGCGTGTCGGGCCACGCTCAGTGTAGGGTTCCGTAGTTTTCCGTATTTTTCTCAAAAACTACTGAACCTATCAAGTTCAAAACAATTTTCCTAGAAAGTCTTTATAAAGTTCTACTTTTGTGATTTTTTTCATATTTTTAACTTATTGTTCAAAAGTTAGAGGGGGGGGGACGCACTTTTTTTTCCTTTAGGAGCGATTATTTCCAAAACTATTCATATTATCAAAAAACGATCTTAGTAAACCTTTATTCATTTTTAAATACCTATCCAACAATATATCACACGTTGGGGTTGGAATGAAAAAAAATATCAGCCCCCACTTTACATGTAGGGGGGGTACCCTAATAAAACATTTTTTTCCATTTTTTATTTTTGCACTTTGTTGGCGTGATTGATATACGTATTGGTACCAAATTTCAGCTTTCTAGTGCTAACGGTTACTGAGATTATCCGCGGACGGACGGACGGACGGACGGACGGACGGACGGACGGACGGACGGACGGACGGACGGACGGACGGACGGACAGACAGACATGGCGAAACTATAAGGGTTCCTAGTTGACTACGGAACCCTAAAAAGGAGTGTACAAGTTCTAAAGGGTTCGGGTTGCTGATGACTCAAAGGACAATAGACGGAACAAATTAGTTCCATAGGTCCTTCCGTCACCAGCACACCGCACCCTCATTGACACTCACTTCTACAGATACTGCAGAATTTAAGAGAACCCGTTGGGAATCGAGTTGTATCGACGCGCTAATTTTAGGAGACTGCAATCTGTGGCTTATTTCGCAGTTGTCAATTGTCGCCCCACAGTGACACTTCGGCGTTCATTGCCTGTTCAACAAGGAAAATATTGGTGATGAATAACAATAAAATATTGATGCTGAGTAACGACCAAGCATATCAACCAAGAAATAGGTTGCATACTTAATTGTCAGTCTTCTTTTTGAGTTATCCCGGCATTTGCCACGGCTCATGGGAGCCTGGGGTCCGCTTTGACGACTAATCCCAAGATTTGGCGTAGGCACTAGTTTTACGAAAGTGACTGCCATCTGACCTTCCAACCCGAAGGGTAACTAGGCCTTATTGGGATTAGTCCGGTTTCCTCACGATGTTTTCCTTCACTGAAAAGCGACTGGCAAATATCAAATGAAATTTCGCACATAAGTTCCGAAAAACTCATTGGTACGAGCTGGGGTTCGAACCTCCGACCTGCGGATTGAAAGTCACACGCTCCTACCGCTAGGCCACCAGCGCTTTTTTTGGTGGCATACTTAATTGTCAGTGTCAAGTGTCAATGACGCTGTGTAAAACAGCATACACACCTTCCAACTCGAAAGGGTAACTAACTGGACCTTATTGGAATTAGTCCGTTTTCCTCACGATCACGATGTTTTCCTTCACCGAAAAGCGACTGGCAAATATCAAATGATATTTCACACATAATACGTATCTTAACTTAATTATTTGCACCCTTATACCTAAGGCAAATAATGATTTCATCACACTTACAGAATAAATGTACAAGTACATACAGGCGGAGCGGGAGTTATAGAAAAATCGTTCTCCCTAGGGAGTTATGACTGTTATGAGATTTCAAGTACATAGGTACCATGATTTACATTTTTTTCGTTTTTAGGGTTCCGTACGAAAAAGGTACAAAAGGAACCCTTAGTGCGTTTTCACATTACCCGATCCGATATCGGATGTAGGACCGATATCTCATACATTACAGGCGCCATCTTGGATATTTACCATTGAACATTATCCAATCCGACATCCGATATCGGATTGGATAATGTATACGGATATTTTTTTACTGCAAGTGTGATAAACAACATTGTGTGTAACTCAGGGCGTAAAAATATTGTAAACTCGAGTTTTCCGGAGCGATTTAATTTAGATACTCTCGTTTGCAATATTAAACTTCCGCCCCTCGTTGCTAAATGTACAATTTTCAGACTGTGTAAATGGAATATCCACTCCGCATTAAATCCTTGTCGCATCCCTCCACTCGAAACAGAAACGACAAAACCGCCACACTCTACCCGCCATCTTACCTCCTTTCTCCCCACCACTCGTGGAAACGCTACCGTCTACCCTCAATTAATTACACGTCATAATTTAAACCGATAGTTAGCTTCACATACTTGTACTTATCTAGGGGATATACAGCGTGTGGATTCCATACGATACGGGCGAATAATGTATCCAGTTATAGTATCTAATCATACGAATCATTTAGGATAATCATTTTATTAAAAAGTGTTATTAATTAAGAGTAATTATTTTTTTAAATCTGACCAAGCAGCAATGTATGCCGTCCATATTAACTTGACATGACATAAACGTCATGTCGTAATGACGTTTAGGAAGGTACGCTAATTGATGTGGACGTAATACATTGCGTGCTGAATTATTATGTATGAAAAAAAATATCTCATCTATTCAATAAAAAAACCATGTAGTTAGGCTCTTTAGGTCCAATACTAATCGTTATTCAAATATTCGCCCGTATGGAATACACACGCTGTATTAGCTTCTACCTTTTGGCACTGGTCCCCGCGAGCTAGTAAGCTATGAGCTATTGGCTATAAAAACAAACAAAAGATAAGCACTCCCGTGCAAATAAAAGAGACACGGCGATATTAATAGCTCACCGCTGTGCCATTTTTTTCAAAGTTGTTTACCCCACTTTTTTTTTGGATTTGGAAATTTTTATGTGCTTTCCACTCAGAATCGCAAGCTCTTTCAATCGTAATAGGAGAAAAAAAGTGTCCCAAGGTTTTTTTTCCCATTCCGTTACCATTTTTTCATACATTTTGTATAGCGGTAACGGAATGGAAGGTTCGAAAAAATGTATGGAAATCTTGGGACATTTTTTTTCTCCTATCAGGATCGAAAGAGCTCTTGATTCTGAGTATGAATCGCGTAAAAAATACCCATGTTACAAAAAAAGTGGGGTGGACAACTTTGAAAAAAATGGCCCAACTATAAACATCGCCGTGTCTCTTTTATTTACGCGAGAGTGCTTATCTTTTGTTAGTTTTTATAGCCGATAGCTCATAGCTTACACGTACTAGCTCGCTGTGGGACCAGTGCCTTTACCAGCGGCTTCTCTTGCGTTAAATTGCGGAATATTAATGCCTTAAGTATTTTGATTTACCTTACTGTCATTTATGATGAAAGTATTAAAGAATATCAATTGACTAATAGTAGTCACTGGGTTTCCGCCATGTTGGAATGTTATAAAAATGGCGGACAAGCAGTGACGGTGGCCAGTTCGAGTACAGACGAGTAGTAGTGAAGAAGTCTTGAATTATTTATTGTAAATTGGTTGTTAATATGTTTGTTATAAGTGAATAAAGTAAATGTGATGGTACAAGTAATAGTTTTCATCATCAACCTGGTAATATTCCCAACAATACTAACACCAGGGGCAGTTCACTCCGCGTTTCTTCCGTACATTTCGACGGCCGCGAGTTCGCGGCCCATAAAGTTTGACAACCTTAACGCTGCGCAGTAGAACACAATGTCGCATGCAGTCCGTTGACTGGTTGTTGAGAGTGAGCCTTCTGTACTTGTACTTTAATACATTCTGTGCTAATATTATAAATGGGAAAGTGTGTGTCTGTTTGTCCGTTTTTCACGGCAAAACGGAGCGACGAAATGGCGTGATTTTTTAAGTGGAGATAGTTGAAGGGATGGAGAGTGACAGAGGCTACTTTTTGTCTGTTTCTAACTGCCCACTTCCCTAAAATGGGGGGTGGAAGTATGAATGAAGCATTCAGCAATTTTCGAATTTAACGCGAGCGAAGCCGCGGGCAAAAGCTAGTACTCCGTAAAAACCTCCATCCCCCATTTGAATGAAGGTGGGGGATTAGAAAGAGACAAAAAGTAACCTATGTCACTCTCCATCCCTTCAACTATTTCCACTTAAAAAATCACGTCAGTTCGTCGCTCCGTTTTGCCGTGAAAGACGGACAAACAAACAGACACACACAGTTTCCCATTTATAATATTAGTATGGACTTATAGCTTGGCAAAAAAGAGTAGAAGCTCTTTTGTTTTCATCATAGCAACACTTACTGTTCTCAAACAAAAATGACTCAATGGCCGGCAACAGACAGTCAGACAGTCTTAATTTTCATAATCTTAAAAAATCATAATCTTATAAAATAAGATTGACTGCCTTGCCACACACATTCTTAAAATTCAAATTATTCGCAATCTGTCAGATCAATCTGAAAAAAATCATAATCTTAAAAATAAGACTGTGTGTGGACAGTTGCGAAATTGTATGGGAAATGGGAATCCGTGCACTCGATCTGATTTCATAAGATTATGATTTTTTAAGATTATGAAATTTAAGGCCGGCAACAGACAGTCTTAAAAATTCATAATCTTAGAAAAGCTTTGTATGCAAACTGACACTGACAGATCTGTCAGTGTCAGTTTGAACTGTCAGTTTGCATACAATTTTTTTTTTAAGATTATGAATTTTTAAGACTGTCTGTTGCCGGCCTAAGACTGTCTGTTGCCGGCCAATACCAATAGTAACGCCTGATTTAGACGGCGTGCGAACTCGCAAGCGATTTTAGTTACATTGCGGGCTGTTGAGGTTACATACAATTTTGCACAGCCATCAAATACCGCAATGTCATAAAACTCGTATGCGAGTTCTCGTACCGTCTAAATGGGCCCTAAGTTTACAGACGGTGGCGCCCTCATATTCTACTCTTTTTTTGCCAGACTGTAGATATTGTTTGAATGTTTCACGGGAGCCAACGAATAGCCATTAAATCCGCCGTCGCCGCAATATAAAAGTTAACCTGACTGCCGCCGCGCTTTATTGAATATTTTTATTATGGCGGTACACACGGTTAGTTCGAGTGGACAGTAATGCATTTAATAAATAAATAAATAAATAATAAATATTGGGGACACCTTACACAGATCAACTTAGCCCCAAACTAAGCAAAGCTTGTACTATGCGTGCTAAGCGACGATATACATACTTAAATAGATAAATACATACTTCTATGTATATAATAGAAAACATCCATGACTCAGGAACAAATATCTGCCCTTCAAATAAATGCCCTTTACCGGGATTCGAACCCAGGACCACGGCTTGGCAGGCAGGGTCACTACCGACTGAGCCAGACCGGTTGTCATCGTTTATTACAGTTATTTATTTTGCAAGGGGGCAAAGTTGTTACTTTGACGACCTGTCTGGCCTAGCGCGTAGTGACCCTGCCTGCTACGCCGAGGTCCCGGGATCGAATCCCGGTAAGGGCATTTATTTGTGTGATGAGCGCAGATATTTGTTCCTGTGTCATAGATGTTTTCTATGTACGTCTATATAATTATTTGTATAATTAAGTATATATATCGTTGTCTAAGTACCTGTAACACAAGCCTTCTTGAGCTTACCGTGCGTCACAGTCAATCTGTGTAAGAATGTCCTGGGTGGCTAGCCGAATGGCACAATCGCTCACGAAACGCTCACGAAACGAAGCGCTAGTAGATATCTATCTCTATCGCGCTTGCGTATTAGCGCGACAGAGCCAGCGGCGTATCGCTTTCGTTTGGCGTCGGAGAAATGCCATTCGGCTACGGGGCCTGTAATATTTATGTATTTATGTACTTTTAGACGTACGGCCAGTTTCTATTCCACCCTAACTTGATAGATATTTCACCAACTTGCAAGAACTGAAAAGCTTAGTTTTTTCTTTTCTAAAAGTTTTCTTATACGCACTACTAAGGAGTGGAACGTCTATAATTACTTTACGAACTTAACAATGTATTATTTTATCCTATTCTAATTATTATTATACCTTAATTTTATTAGCTATCGACCGTTTTTTTTATGCGAAAGGAGGCAAATGAGCATACAAGTCGCCTGATGGCTAGTGATCACTGCCGTCCACGGATACCTGAAATACCATAAGTGCTCGATTGGAGGTGCATTTCCGGCCTTTAAGATGGGCGTAGGTACGCTCTTTTCTTTAAGATTTGAAGATTGTATCGCTGTGGACTGGAAATACCGCAGGCGACAATTTATTCCACAGTTTAGCGGGGCAGGAAGTTTCTGGAGAATCACACAGTTGAGGACTGCCAGCTATGTAGAAATAGTTCCTCACAGCAAAATAAGAAGAACGATAACGTGATGAATGTCGAGCGATTGGACTGGCGCGGTCGGTAGGATTAGTGCAGGTAAATTGTTTTTTCTCGAAATACGGACGTTTTTTCTCAGTCTACTTTACCGGTTAAAAACAAAAACTAAGTGCGGTAGGCAATATTTAGAGCTAGTCCAATATAAATTGCTGGAGCAATAGTTATTCATTTAGTAGTTCGCCGTTTTGGTCGACTGTGTGTCTCACCGCGAACATCAAAGGCCACTTTATGAAATTATTCCCGTTTGAACTCGACGATAACTATTTTGTAAATTAAACGCATATTTTTGGCTGATATTCCGTTATGAATTGTTCTATTGGAAACAATGTTTGGACGGGGTAGTGACTGCTGGTTTTGTAGAGTTAAATGTGTTAGTATGTGTATACAGGTAGACATATTGTGTTGAGGGTATGTATTTGACACAGACCTATCATTTTGCTTACGCTTAAAGACTGTTGAAGTGTGCAAAAGAGAAGCTGTCACGTATATGATCATACTATAAGTGGAAAAGAGGCAGACTACAAATGAAAAACGTGACCATTTTTGATCTGTTCTTAGTCATGTTTCATGAAAATCGGTCCACTATGTCGCGGTCGGGGGTTTTCTCAAAATTTTAATTTTATTATTTCACCCATATTTCACCCTGTTATGGCATTATCGGGTCCAATACTAAGGGATCTTGACCATCAAAGGGTCATCTAATTGACATGTATGTCCTAATCAAGTGATGATCCGTCGCCATGGCAACGCTGATCGGCCTTTGATCACCTCTTCATTAGATCGAATAATAGAGGGTTCATTAGTAAGTCCGTGTTTTAATCAGTTGAAGAGTAGTTAGTAGTTTACAGTTAAGTACTTAAGGTAACGGCGGCTATCAACGCGGGTATCGAAATCGACGTCCATTACCGCCGCATTTGCAAATACGCATTTTATAGGCAAACCGACCAATTTCTTAAAAAAAGTTACTCACACAAAGGAAGCCTGTTTAGTTGATTAACGCACATATAGGCGATAGAGAGTGTGAATGAAAGAAGACGCTCGCTATTTGACAGTTTTTGCCACGGGGCCGCGAGAAGAGGTTGTGTCATACTGACGTGTGACGCTAAACCTAAGTGAACTCCAATCTCATTTAGTAGTTTACGTAATAATTATGGCAAACAGGTGAAAGTTATGCATTTCAAATTATTGTTTATAGTTTTCTACATGACTTCTGAGTACTTTTTACGTATTGTTTAGCCTGGAAATGTGTTTAAAGTGGAAATTAAAAGACAGCGGTGAAAGGCGCCATTTCGTGAGTAGATTCTATTACTGTGGTATACCACGGTAATAGTTAAAGTAGTGATATTAGTTCTTTTTGCTTTATTTTAAGTATATGTGATCAGTTATATAATGTCTTACAGTTGTTTCAATCTTGATCTATTCACGCTATCAAAGAACTATTTACGCGGTATGAAAATTATTCAACAAAACCTTAATTTTTAGCAAAAACTTCATGACTGATTTCGTAGTTTCTATGAAAACCGTTAATTTGTCAATTTTTTAAACATTGACATAAAGTCTGATGCTTACTTACCAGTTATGTAAGCTTGGTTTAAATATAAGGTTGCAATATTTTATTTTGATTTGTAATGAAAATACATCTGTATGACTTTGTTTTTATGGGTCGGAATTAGATTTTATAATACTCCAATTTATGCCTATTACCGATGGTACGAACAGATAACCCTCGGTAATAGAATATATAAGAATCTATTACCGATCCATGCAATATTTGTTTGGGTCGGTAATGGGTTCCTATAGAAGTATCTATTACCGAGCGACATATTAGTCTTGTATCAAAATATGACATTTAGTGTACCGTAAGTACAGATTTCTTAGGTGAAACTGAGTCTTCTGTGGGTATTCATAAAGGAGGATAGTATAGGTATATGTATTTGTCATAATTTGTATATTCAACCGTCGGTATTAAGCTCCGAATTTTGAGATGGGTTTCTATTTACCGATGGCAGAAAAACACTGTCATTCATACCCTCGGTAATGAAATCTCAATTCGCGTTAATAGAACTGCAACCTGTTCATTACCACGGTAATAGAAAATTTAGGTATGTTGGCTTCAATAATCATTTTATGACATATAATAAACTAAAATGATCCTAAAACTCTTCAAAACTAATAGTTCAATAAATACTCTTCCATAAAAAAAATATTTGTGGTCGTTAATGAGCTTTGATACCCTTAATTTTTTGGTATCTTTTGAAATCTGCTTAAGTACCACGTTAATAGGCGCCATTACCTTACAAGGAGACACCAGCAACTGTAAGATTTTGTACAAAATGTATACAAATAAATAATTTTTCACCACACCAACTGGTAAACGCTTACTTTGCTATTCGAAAACAGATAGCAAAATCGCATTTTGTCCACAAGAGTGCAAAGTAATTTCATACAAATTTTAACTTGACATCTTGAGCTGGCTGGTAGAATTTACCTATAAACGATGATTTTGAATCATAAATATTGAATAAATTTATGGATTTGATTTGATTTGATGTTTGATAGTTAGTAGTTTGTTCGTGTTGGTGTGGTGAAAAATTTTGTGTTTCACTCGGTGGCAAAGTTTGTTTAACCTTCGTGCCTTGAAACCCTCGCAAAGCTCAAGATACCACTTTTTGAACCACTCTCTACGCTCGCGGTTCAATATTGGAATCTTTCGCTTGCTCGGGTATCAATATTGGCACGTGCGGTTAAACAACAACTTTGCCCTCTTGTAAAACAAATAACTATTGAATTTTGAATTTGAATTTAAGTAATTACTCCTTCATTGGGCCAGCGTAGTACCGGATGGGACTTGTAACAAAAGCGAAAAATTAAACTGTAGCTTAAACTGAATAAAACGAAGACTAAAATTAAACCACAGTATAATAAAGAGCACTATCGTACAGTATGGCCACTCCCGCTCCCCGCTGAAAGCGCCGCCCAACCCCGCTCGGTTACCTCAGTTACCACCTGTCAAAAACGCGAACAGTCGACCTGTCATATCTCACTCATACAAGCATGGTACGCGTTCACCTACACGAGCTTAGACTGTGTGGTAGGAACGCGCCTCTTTCATATATTTGATCGCCAGTGTCCGAGGTGTGATTAAACTATGTCCTTAATCTGACCAACGTTTATATTGTGATGTGACTTTTAAAACAATTACTTGTATTTTGATTTTTATCACCCTTGAGTTTTTACTAAGAGGTCTATCGCATCGTACGTATATCCATACTAATATTATAAATGGGAAAGTGTGTGTGTCTGTTTGTTTGTCCGCCTTTCGCGGCAAAACGGATGGACAAATTGTCGTGATTTTTTAAGTGGAGATAGTTGAAGGGATGGAGAGTGACATAGGCTACTTTTTGTCTCTTTCTAACCCCCCACTTCCCTAAAATAGGGGGTGGAAGTTAGTATGCAGCATTCCTCAAATTTTCGAATTTGACGTCAGCGAAGCCGCGGGCAAAAGCTAATTTACTTATAGGTACCTATGTAAGAAGTGTGGTAAAATAAGTTTTTTCCAAAAAAATCATTTTTAGCACAAGCTTTTATCGCCAACTGTACCTTTCTTTCAACAGTCATCTACTGCTCTCCAAGACGTTTCTAAAAACCCCTTACTCGATGGGGATACGACGTTTTTTTTTTTCATGACAGAGTTTCTATGACCACCTTTCTGCTCCATCATCAGATCAGCTCCATGATACCATAATATTGCATTGTCATGTAATTTATATATGTGTGCAAAATTTCAGCTCAATTGGAAACGCGGGAAGTAGGTCAGATTTTGCTTCTACGTTTTGATGCACACTAACATACTAACAAGGCAAGTTGAATAAAAGCTTGTAAAAACATGTTATTACCTATTCCACTTCAAAACAAACATTAAAAGTTAATAACAAAATAAATACCACTTTTCAATATCAAAGTTACAAGCGCACAAAAGCGCCACGTGCCAAGCGCCGGTATTTTTATGAGCGCAAATCGCTGTGTATAATAAAAGTTTACAAATTAGTTGCTCCCTTAGGGGAATTATATTAAAACCACCCTCGCGACAAATCGAGTCAAACATATTGTTGAAGCTCCCCTGTAGCTTAGGCACTGCTCCCACCGCGAGCTAGTAAGCTATGAGCTATCAGCGATAGATGAGCATTTCTTTTTTTTGTCACTTTTATGAAGTGTGATATTTTTGAAAAAAATATATGCTAAGTATTTCTACTCAGAATTACCAGCTTTTTCAATCCTAGTAGTTAAAAAAGTTGTCCCATACGATTTTTTCTTATTTTGTTACCATTTTCCGTACATGTTGTGTGGGGTAACAAAAGAGGAAAGTAACAAAAATGTATGGAAATTCTGGGACACTTTGTCTCCCAGTGAGATTGAAAGTACTCGTGATTCTGAGTACAATTGACCTAAAATTCCCTAAAACAATCAAAATGTTTTTCCCCTCAATAGCTCGGAAACACGTTTTTTGTTAGACTTATATTGACCGGGATATAGACCGTGATTACCTTTTTGATTTTTGTCGAGCTCCCGATATTTCGACGCAGTTGCATGCATCATGATCACGGAAAACTGACGAAGGCGGGTGGATGTTAAAGTTGTATAGACAGCGCGCGATCTACCCTCCTTCGCGCGCGTCGGCTGCGTTCACTTTCAGCGTTACCACTGGTCGCGTTCACACTCGATGATCTGTCCAAAGACACTACACTCACAGTGTCACTACGTTTGTTCAATTCTGACTTCACCGGTTTTTTACACAAACAAATCACTGGATTCCATACATTAGATAGTTTGAAGCCATCCTCACGATTGAAATTTTTATATTTGTGAATCTCAATGGCTTCTCTTACCAATCTCGGTATGTAGTGGCGTTCCGTCGAAATTACCTTAGGACTATGCAACTCGATCCAATGATTTGCACCCGACTCAATGAGATGTTGAGCAATAGCAGACTTGCGAGTATCGTTCTTTTTGACTGCAGCAATGTGTTCTTTAATTCTGCAGGCAATAGTGCGCTTGGTCTGCCCTATGTAAGAGCTGCCACAACTGCAACTGCACTGCAAGGTAATCACGGTCTATATCCCGGTCAATATAAGTCTAATGAAAATAACCGTGAATCATTCAAAACTCTTACGTGTTTTGTTATTTAATACCAGCGGGTAAAAACACATTTTATCGACTAGTGGGTAAAGTAATTTGACCTTGAATAAAGTCAAATTAACTGCTTTAAAATTGATAAAAGTATGTGAATCTAGTAATTAAGATGATTTACCACCTGTAGAACTACTGGAAGCAGTGATAAACGCATTTTTTTGCGTTGTAGTTTCCTCGCTATAGTGAGGGGAAAAGTTTTGTGTTACACTCGGGTGCAAATGTATTTTACTTCTCGTGTGTTAAAAAACTCGCAAGTTCAGGATTCTATTCTAGAACCACTCGCTCCGCTCGTGGTTCAACTATAGAATCCTTTTACTTACTCGTTTTTCAATTCCACACTCGGCGTTAAAATACAACTTTGCCCCCTTGTATAACAAATAACTATTATTGGCAAAAAAAAGGAAATGCTCAGATACGAACGAAAGATAGTCAGTCGATCCCGTGTCAATTATAAAAAATAGTTAATCTGTGTCAGACCATTTTGATTTTTTTGATAAGAATATTTTAAACCCCCGACGCAAAAACGACGTGTGTGTGTCTGTCTGTCTGTGTGTGTAATGCGGATGAACCGATTTAGATTTAGTTTTTTTTGTCTGAAAGCTGAGTTAGTCGGGAGTATTCTTAGCCATGTTTCATGAAAATCGGTCCACTATGTCAGGGGTTTTTCAAAATTTTAATTTTGTGGTTAGGTTATGTTCGTTTCTGTCGCGGCCGACAGCTTAAATCGCCTCGCTTTTGGTGGAGCCAGTGCCTAAGCATTATCGACTTAAAATCGGTTGTGTAAGGGTGAGAATAGAAGAGATACGATGACTTTGAGAGGGTGTGTTGTCAATTGTCCTAATCCGTGGCGGGAACTGGTATTAATGGCAAGGGTTCCGTATAAAGGCCGTTTTTTGTAGATTTCGTGATTTTTATTTTTGGAAATGTTCATTTATTTATTTATTAGTACAAACAAAAAAACATGTTTACATGACATTACAGTAAAACCAATGCGTCACGAAACTTAGATAACAAAAATAAAGAGAACGATAATAACAGAGAGAACAAGGAGAGAACAATAAAAAATAAAATTGCGTAACACAGCGTGGCTCCGTTGCGTCGTTTGCCCCGGTGTGGGATTCGGCAGGTTGCCCCGGGACCGCCGAAAAACCACACCTTTCGGCCAGAAGTCGTCGAGGGTTAAAAAATGAATTCCGCGTCTTTTTAACCGCCTTCCAAATCTCAAAGGAAAGGGTTTTCAATTCGTCTGTTTTTTTTTTAATGTTTGTTAGTGCAGAGATTTGCTTGACCGTCTCTTGTTCCATCGGACCCCTCATTTTAAATACAGAGGGCACCTGCATCAGGGTTCATCCCTATTAGGGATGAACCCTTAACAACTACTTGTCGTTGACGCCACTTGCACTATTTGCGCATTTGTGTAGATGGTTAATGATAACGAGTAATGGGGTGTCCTTGGACAGGTTTTTATTACAAGCTTTAATTCAACTTGCCTTGTTAGTATGTTAGTGTGCGTCAAAACGTAGAAGCTAAATTTGACCCACGTCCTGGTTGCCGATTGAGCTGAAATTTTGCACACATATATTATGTAAATCACGTGACAATGTGTATTATAGTATCATCTAAATATATAAAAGAAGAAGCTGACTGACTGACTGACTGACTGACTGACATATCAACGCACAGCCGAAACCGCTGGTCCTAGAGATTTCAAATTTGGCACGTAGGTTCCTTATATAGTGTAGAGGAGCACTAAGAAAGGATTTTCCAAAATTCACCTCCTAAGGGGTTCAAATGGGGGTTCAAAGTTTGTATGGGGAAACAAGATTAGTTTGACTATTTTATTCGAAACTTCACAGGAAGATTCCTTACGACATATGACTGAATACGTGTTTCAGGTTTTTTGAAAATTTAACCCCTAAAAGGGTGAAAAGGGGGTGATAAAGTCAAAAAATCAATATGGGTATCGTTTTTATGGTTTGTCGGGTCGCTGATCACGATAAATACAACGTTTTTGAAATCTAACGAGGCGGAAGTGAAATACCTTCTCCCCTGTTGTAGTGCAATGGGGTTTAAATATCAAAAAATATATAAAAGAAGAAACTGACTGACTGACTAACTGACATATCAACACACAGCCGAAACCGCTGGTCCTAGAGATTTCAAATTTGGCACATAGGTTCCTTATATAGCGTAGAGGAGCACTAAGAAAGGATTTTTCAAAATTCTCCTCTTAGGAAATAGGGGGTTCAAAGTTTGTATGGGGAAACTAGATTAGTTTGACTATTTTATTCGACACTTCACAGGAGGATTCCTAAAGACATATGACTAAATACATGTTTCAGGTTTTTTGAAAATTTGACCCCTAAAGGGGTGCAAAGGGGGTACAGTCAAAAACACAATATGGGTATCGTTTTTATGGTTTATCGGGTCGCTGATCACGATAAATACAACGATTATAAAATCTAATGAGGTGGAAAAGAAATTTTCTCCCCTGTTGTTGTGCAATGGGGTTAAAATATCCAAAATAGCCATAAGTATAGGTTTAGTTTTTAACTTTACTTCTGAATTTGTTTTTTATCATGCAGAAACGTCTGCGAGCGATATTACATAATTTTAAATTGAAGGAAAAATGGAAAAATTCACATTTCCGGCAGGACTCGAACCTGCGACCTCTGGCCTTGCCGGGGCCATCGCGCTTCCAACTGCGCCACGGAGGCAGGTTCGAGTCCTGCCGGAGGTGTGAATTTTTCCATTTTTCCTTCAATTTAAAATTAACTTTACTTCTGGTTCAAGAGATTTCAAATTAACACGGAAGTTCCTTAGAGGAGCACTAAGAAAGGATTTTTCAAAATTCACCTCCTAGCATGATAATTTGACAGGGGCAAGGACAGGGAAAGGGACAGGGACAGGGACAGGGACAGGGACAGGGACAGGGACAGGGACAGGGACAGGGACAGGGACAGGGACAGGGACAGGGACAGGGACAGGGACAGGGACAGGGACAGGGACAGGGACAGGGACAGGGACAGGGTCAGGGTCAGGGTCAGGGACAGGGACAGGGACAAGGACAGGGACAGGGACGGAACGGGATAGGGTCAGGATTAGGGATAGGGATAGGGATAGGGATAGGGATAGGGATAGGGATAGGGATAGGGATAGGGATAGGGATAGGGATAGGGATAGGGATAGGGATAGGGATAGGGATAGGGATAGGGATAGGGATAGGGATAGGGGTAGAGATGGGGATAGGGATAGAAATAGGGATAGGGACGGGGGACGGGGACGGGCATAGGGATAGGGGAGGGACGGGAACAGGGACGGGACGGGGACGGGGACAAGGATAGAGATAGGGACGGGGATAAGAATAGGGATTGGGGTCGGAATAATCGGTCGGTAATCGATATCTAGATTCTAGGCAGTGTAAAATGCAGGTGGCTCAGTGGGAAGGGATTAAGTAGGCATCGGCGAGTATCCTGCATCCGTAATAACTATTACATTCAATGTGCTGTAAGAAGATCGTTGTTTGCTTGCCTTTTATATGTTTACGTTTGCAATAAGTATAAGAAAAATGGAAAAAATTGTAAACGATAATGCAAGGAAGTACTTTTTACCCTACTGACCATAGCGTCGAGATACTGGCTATGTGGGTTGTATGAAGTTTCCACAGTATAAATATTTATATAGGTAAAATACATACATATTCATACCTACTACCTACGCTGTGGTCGCTGTGTAACAATTCTACAATCATTGCAAGAATTTCTTTTAAAACAATAGTAATATTTGTAAGGTACAGTCAGCCAAAAAAGTGTTCTTATTGAAACGTTTACAAAAAATAAGATTTTCATTTGGATCCGTAGGTTTCTTCGAAGAGTCGAAAAGTGGTAAACCACTTTCTTGGCTGACCGTACAGCAAATAGATCAGTTACAATGCCCCCCCCCAGTCGAGAATTGCCCCGCTTTACCTTAATCGAAATAATCGCGGACAGATGTACCTACAAAGAAACCTACGGATCCAAATGAAAATCTTATTTTTTGTGAACGTTTCAATAAGAATACTTTTATTACGCGGGCGAAGCCGCGGGTAAAAGCTAGTCATAGAATAATTCTATGGGGGAAAGTGAATAAAAATTGTATGAACATTTTGAGATATTTTTTGTCTCCTATCAGGATCGAAAGAGAAAAAATAACAACAGGGATGACAACTACATAAAAAAATGGCATTCTGTTTAGTCCGTCAGTTAGATCGTTCTAAAATCTGAACACATTTTTTCGCTTTATCTAATTAATGAGAAAATACAAAGATACAGAGCATCAAAGTTCCAGAGTGGAGGCTTGTATGTCACTTTTGAGTAACAATTGTACTATCTAGGCGTGACACTGACGTCACGCGAAACTTCAACGCACTGTACCGTCGTGATTTTTAGTTTACGAGAAAAAAGAAAAAATGTGTCCAATTTTTTTTTATAATCTAACGGACTGTGTTTCTTTTTAAGCTCAAGGACACGGAATATAAATAAAAAATATTCAATATTTAATAATAAGCTTTTATTCAGTGTAAGTACACGTCTGTTATAAATAACGATTATTATTTATACATTGTTTGGTGCGTTCCAAAGTTTCAAAAATTAACATGAAAATGAATAATGGTACATTTCCACCATAAAGAAATAACTTAGGGAAGAGTTGTAACCCCATACAATCAGTAAATGCAAGTTATTTGTAGTGACATCTAGCGTCAATCACGCGTCAAATAGCGTAAATTATCAGTACCACTACTCGACACTAGGTACCAACAGTGTTGCGTCTGCCAAAAATGTAATATTAAAACAGTTTACAACTTATATTACAAGCAGAAGGAATTGAAAACAGAATACTGATTAATACTATTGTAATATTAGCTAAAAATTGTTGAACATAAAGCTGAGTTTAGACCTGCAAGTTATTGCAGCAAGTTTTGAGACGCAACGATAAGTAAGAGTGAGTGGCAAATATCTGCATCTCTTTCTTGCATATACTTTTGTTTCAAAACTTGCAGCAAGAACTTGCCCGTCTAAACCTAGCTTTAGACTTTTTGTTCGTCGCGACATCTATTGACAAGTAGCAGTACTGATAATTTACGTTAGTTGACGCGTGGATGTCGCTAGATGTCACTACAAATAACTTGCATTTACTGATGTATGGAATTACAACTCTTCCTTTACTTATTCCTTTATGATTCCCACCTATATACATATTGTCAAGTAAAGCGTGGCCAGAAATATATGCCTGTTGTCAGGAGGGCGCTGTTATCCTGATGTATGGAGTAACAGTTCAGTACAGTATGAAGAAAATAGTTCTAATGAAATTCCGCAAGATGGCGCGTAGTCATATGTTACTGGCCGGGCTTTACATAAACATATAAACTACTAGCTTTTGCCCGCGGCTTCGCTCGCGTTAGAAAGAGACAAAAAGTAGCCTATGTCACTCTCCGTTCCTTCAACTATCTCCACTTAAAAAATCACGTCAATTCATCGCTTCGTTTTGCCGTGAAAGACGGACAAACAAACAGACACACACACTTTCCCATTTATAATATTAGTATGGATAATTTTTTGTCATAGATTGCAGAAACCCTTAGATGACGAGTATGTGACGCCATCATGGCACTACTTTTCCATTATGACTATTGTAAGTATACATTTATATTAGAGATGCAACGAATAGTTGTATGGCCGGATACCGGGTACCGAATATTCGGCCCAACCATCGGCCGAATATTCGGTATCCGGCCGCCGAATATTCGGACAGCAGAATTTTACCTACAATACCTACAATTTAAGCAGGGAGCGGGCGCGTCGTGCAGGTTTTGACTTGTTTCGTAGTGAACTTCGCGCGGAGTCAGTTTTTTTTTAATATTTATTTTTTTAATAATAATAAAGGGCTATGATTATTAGTGTTATAACCGTAACTGTTTTTTTTTACATTTAATTTGATTACCCCAAAATCATTCAATCAAAAATAGCACATCCGGTATCCGGCCGGATAGTACGACACTATCCGGTATCTGGCCGAATATTAAAATAAAGGCCTAATAGTCCGGATACCGAATAGTAACCGAATATTCGGTGCATCTCTAATTTATATTAATTTATTTCTCAATGAGTAATTTTTCGTCCTTGCCTTTGGTGACATTAGGTGCCGAAATTGTTAATATTTGTGATTTTACATAATTTTATACATCCAAACTATACTATGTTACAAAATTTAAGCTAAATCAATTTACTAACATAATTTAGTCATTTTAGTTTTCATGTTATTGTTTTAGTTCTTATTTAGTCATACAATGATTTTAAGGCTCGAAATACATACAAACACTACAAATACAATGAATACATATAACGAAAGCATAGAGGAATAAGTTAGGGAAGAGTTGTAACTCCCTACATCAGTAAATGCAAGGTATTTGTAGTGACATCTAGCGTCATCCACGCGTCAACTAACTTAAATTATCAGTACTGCTACTTGTCAATAGATGTCGCGACGAACAAAAATTCTAATGCTCAACAATTTTTAGCTAATATTACAATAGTATTAATCAATACTCTGTTTTTAATTCCTTCTGCTTGTAATATAAGTTGTAAACTGTTTTAATATTACATTTTTGGCATACGCAACAATGTTGGCACCTAGTGTCGAGTAGTGGTACTGATAATTTACGCTATTTGACGCGTGATTGACGCTAGATGTCACTACAAATAACTTGCATTTACTGATGTATGGAGTTACAAATTCCTTATTCCTCTATGCTACTAACATAATTTAGTCATACAATGATTTTAAATCTGACATACATTACATACAAACTAGAAACATACAATAAATACATATAACAAAACAAATCATTTAATACTCAATCTCTAGTTGCAATTCATCCTCCTTGCGTTATCCCGGCATTTGCCACGGCTCATGAGAGCCTGGGGTCCGCTTTGACAACTAATCCCAAGATTTGGCGTAGGCACTAGTTTTTACGAAAGCGACTGCCATCTGACCTTCCAACCCGAAGGGTAACTAGACCTTATTGGAATTAGTCCGGTTTCCTCACGATGTTTTCCTTCACCGAAAAGCGACTGGCAAATATCAAATGACATTTCGCACATAAGTGAAAAAGTCATTGGTGCGAGAGCCGGGGTTCGAACCCGCGACCTCCAGAACGAAAGTCGCACGCACTTACCGCTAGGCTACCAGCGCTTCAATCTCTAGTTGCAATTATAATAAATAAATTCCTTCATAATGTCCTTTATACTTACATTTATTTGAAGCGTTCTTAAATAATTAAATATCCGCCAGGGAATCGAACCTTCACAACTAAGCTACCGAGTGACAGCTCTAGTCAACGAATTCTCTTTAACTAAAATTCGATTTACAAAAAGATTTCACTGGGAAAAATTATAATTCTTCTATTTCGTCACTACTTTTAAAAAAACTTGTATCTTTGTCTGTCAATGAAAAGAAAATTGTAGTAAGTATGTATGGAATGCGTATACTTACTGCGTTTTAACTTTAAGGAGAAGCATGAGATACGAGATTTTTTCAAAGTAGTGACGATTTGTATGTCTCGAATGGACATATTGCAAGAAATCTCTATCTGTTATTAAAGGTTATATAATCGAGCTCTATTCTTATCTTGAAGTTTAGGCTGCGCAGACTGTAGCGTCCAGCGGTTTGAGTTCCAGTTTCACGTCGTCCGATTTGAGTTCAGCCACCAGTTCTCGTAGCCTGTAGACAAAGAATTATTATTATTACAAGCCTATACTGTGTCCCACTGCTGGGAAAATTCCTTCGATTTTCACTCGTCCCGATTATGAGCGATCTCCGACCAGTAGGTAGCTGAGTGTAACCGAAGTTAACGGAATTCAATAAAAACCGGCCAAGAGCGTGTCGGGCCACGCTCAGTGTAGGGTTCCGTAGTTTTCCGTATTTTTCTCAAAAACTACTGAACATATCAAGTTCAAAATAATTTTCCTAGAAAGTCTTTATAAAGTTCTACTTTTGTGATTTTTTTCATATTTTTTAAACATATGGTTCAAAAGTTAGAGGGGGGAAGCACTTTTTTTTTCTTTAGGCGCGATTATTTCCGAAAATATTAATATTATCAAAAAACAATCTGAGTAAACCCTTAATCATTTTTAAATACCTATCCAACAATATATCACACGTTGGGGTTGGAATGAAAAAAAGATATCAGCCCCCACTTTACATGTGGTACCCTAATAAAACATTTTTTTCCATTTTTTATTTTTGCACTTTGTTGGCGTGATTAGTATAAATATTGGTACCAAATTTCAGCTTTCAGTAATCAGTATATTTATTGCTTCCATAGGTAAATACATGGTGTTACATTTCGTTAGTTCAGCTATGAAACCCTGTAGGGCACTGCAATATGACTTAAATCTAACTTATCTAAATACATAGTGATAGTTATGACTATGGCTTAAGGCTATTTATTAAATATACACTGTTTTAAGGAGAGATAAACACATAAATTTCTTATAAAGTTATATAACTCTACTCAAATAAATATTATAACTATATATCACTATCAAAAAACTCTTGTAACGAATAAAAGGAATTATCTAATAAGTATTTCGAGATCTTTTTATTAAATAAACTGTTCGTGTCTTCATCTCTGATGTGTTTCGGAAGTTTATTATATACTTTAATACACATTACATGCGGACTGGATGCATGCATTTTTAATTGAGATGATGGCACTGGAAGTCTGTCTCTAGGGCGTAAGTTAAAGTTTGGAGGTAATTTGGCAACTGGGAAGAATTGTCTGTTTTCTAAAAAATTTGCATATTTCAAATATATATAAAGATGTCAGAGTCATAATATTGAGTTTTTGAAAATGTTTTCTAGTGCTAACCGTTACAGAGATTATCCGCGGACGGACGGACGGACGGACGGACAGACAGACATGGCGAAACTATAAGGGTTAGTTAACTACGGAACCCTAAAAACACAGTGTATATGAAATCTATGGTTAATACTCACGTAGCTAGCTGCCTAGGCGTGACATACACCGTGTGTTCAGTGTTACTCGGCGCTGGGTAGTACAGGGCTCCCACGGGCACTGTTCTAGGTGCTAGGGCTCCGGTGAGGTCGGGAGCGGGGAACGTAGCCAATGGAGCCTCCACGCAGCGCCAGGGTCGGTGGAGGAGGAGTTGCTCGCGCACTTCGGTTTGCAGGGCTAGGAGACGGTCCTGGGAAAAGATTTAAATTTCGTTCAGCTGCGTTTGTGGCCCACAAACTGGTCTCGCCGGAAGATCAGCGCTGACCCCCGGGTCAGCATTTATGCTGAGGCGGGACCATTTCGTGGTAAACCAGTTACATTTTTTTAAAATCTCATCACTTATTAGAATTTTATATAATACTTACTTATGTATATTAACTGTGTTTACCATTGAATAAATTATTGAATCTGAATCTGAAAATCTTAAATAACGAATTAACAACAGGTTAGGTACTTCGCAAATGTGTGAGTGAGACAGCCTACCTCTAGCTGTTTCCTCATCTGCCTCTGCTTCTCCTTATGTTGTTCCAAAGTTTTAGCGTACTTGCTCGGGTTTTCCGGGAACTTGACTAGCCCTGAGCGAGCCACGAATAGCGTCCATTCCTGTTTCAACAATACATTAATGCCATTATCGTTAAAGGGTCAAAATATTTTTTTTTCTACTCCCGAACCGTTATTCGTCATTTACAGGGTCGTGCATAGATCTTTAAAACCCTACATAAAAGTCTCTTCCCCAAAGCCAGCGCCGGCCAGCTTCTGCGGACGCGCGCAGTGACGAAAAAATTGAAAACGCATTATTTGGCTTTGTAACCATGGCAACGCATTGTTATAACGATACTGCGCGCGTGCGCGGGAAGCCGGCGAGGGTGGCTGTGGGCAAAATACAGGAAACAGTGTGAATTTCACGAAAGTTATTTTAGAAAACTATTAAAAACTAAGTGCATGGTCGAAGAAAAAGTATTGTATGCAACGGTGTTTAACTGAGTCAAAAATACTCGTGGCGTCTTTATTAACAATTATCGGCTTCGCCTCAAATTGTTACTCACGCTACTCGTCTTTTTTCACCTCACTTAAACGCCAGTTTCATAAAATACAATTTCACCACGTAAAGGCTGTTGATACTTGAATAAACGAATGACAAAATTTCATTTTGTGAATTTTATCCACAAGAGTGTAAAGTAACTTCATACAAATTTTAACTTGATGCCCAACGTTCCGGGATTCTCTAGTTAAGGTAGATCAGTGCTGACAGTGCGTCTCTTTCCATATAATTTTTTGCTCTAACCAAGCTCACTGCATACAAATCGAGGTCATGATTCTCGAAAAAATCTTAACAGCGCAATGTAGTAGGCTTGTGTAGTACATGTACTAATAGTACAAAAGACACGATTCCCTGCACTGTACTAGACCGAATGACTCCCATATGATTCTGCTCTCTAGTACATTTAGTACACTCACACACGCGCAACAGAGTGGGAGCGAAAGGACCGAAGAGCCGAGAAGTGACAATGACAGCAAAGCGATCCGTGTGATCCGACCGCAACCGAACTAGAACCGACTGACTCGGACCGAGAGCGCGCGAAAACGACCGATCAGCTCTCGGCTAGTACGAGCGAGTTACTGTACGCCATATCGTCACTACTTTTTAAAAAACTTGTATCTTCGTCTGTCAATGAAAAGAAAATTGTAGTAAGTATGTATGGAATGCATATAGACTTACTGCGTTTTAACTTTGAGGAACAGCGAGAGATACGAGATTTTTTAAAAGTAGTGACGATATGCACAATTGTATCGCTTAACTTCAAACCTGGGTAAATCCATTCTGCTTTAAGGTTGAATACATAAAAAAGACAAAATGATCTGAAAGAAAATCAACCTTATGGCACTGGTCCCACCGCGAGCTAGTAAGCTATGAGCTATCGGCTATAAAAACGATCAAAAGATAATCACTCCCGTGTAAATAAAAGAGACACGGCGATATTGATAGCTCACCGCTGGGCGAGTAACTATAAACATCGCCGTGTCTCTTTTATTTACACGGCAGTGATTATCTTTTGTTCGTTTTTATAGCCGAGAGCTCATAGCTTACTAGCTCGCAATATGACCAGTGCCTATAGCAGAATGGATTTACCCAGTTTTGAAGTTAAGCGACACAATTTGTCTCTCGCTCTCTCGGTGTACTACTGTCCTAAAAGAACGAACTAGTACACTCGCAGATCGTACGAGTTGGGAGCGATCTTTTCAGTGAACGAGCAGGCACAACAGTTCAATGTAGGATTTTTCACACCCGGTACAGCGACATCTACCGAACACTTCCCGACTACAGTATGTCAAGAGGTCATTATTCTGGGAAAAATCGGAACAGCGCGATGTAGGATTTTTCGCCAACAGTACAGCGACATCTAGCGGACATTTTAAACACTCACCGACTGTAGTGTATCAAGTCTAGTCTGCAGCGCCGCGGCGGCTTGTCGCCTAGCAACGGCCTCGGGCGCTCCGGGATTCTCTAGCGGTCACAAGTTACGTGCTGCCACGGTTTCGCTATCTCACTCTAACATTATCTTTGTCAATCCTATACTAGAAAATCCAAGGAAGATCCCTGCTAATAGCGCGTCTCTTTCCATTAAATACGCTGCAAAAAAGCCCACTGCATACAAATCTATAGGCCAGAAGTCATGATTCTCGAAAAAATCTTAACTGCGCGATGTAGGATTTTTCGCCAACAGTACAACGACATCTAGCGGATATTTTAAACTCACCGACTGTAGTGTATCAAGTCTAGTCTGCAGCGCCGCGGCAGCCTGTCGCCTAGCAACGGCCTCAGGCGCTCCGGGATTATCCAGCGGTCGCAAGTTACGTGCTGCCACGGTCTCAGCGCGGCGGCAAGCGGCAACTCGCGCGGCGCGCTCGCGTTCCAGGGTCCTGAAGAATGAAGCGACATGTTGTGTGTACGTGTAATTTTATGTAATAGACAAAATTTGGCCATAAGTATGAAATAGAGTTCGAAACGAGTAGCGATAAATTAAAACAAAATAGACACGAGTTACGATATTTACACGAATATCAATAAAAATAAAATAAAATAAATATTGGGGACACCTTACACAGATCAACTTAGCCCCAAACTAAGCATAGCTTGTACTATGGGTGCTAAGCGACGATATACATACTTAAATAGATAAATACATACTTATATACATAGAAAACATCCATGACTCAGGAATAAATATCTGTGCTCATCACACAAATAAATGCCCTTACCGGGATTCGAACCCAGGACCGCGGCGCAGCAGGCAATAGAAATAATAAATAGATCTATGGCCGCCTTTACACCTGTAAGTTGCTTACATAAATCTTTCGTAAGCAACTTATGGATCCATTTACGCTTATCGTAAGTTTTGCTTATGGGAGTTTTGTGATTCTCAACTTACTGGAAGTTTACATTGTTGCAAGCAACCAAAGTTGAAAAGAAAGAAAAAACTTTCACTGGTGTCTCTTCTACAAGACATGTGGCGTGTCTCTTCCACAAGATATGTGTTAATAGTTATAACTTACCATCTGAGCACCTTCAGCTGTTGTTGTAACGCCTCGTTTACCTCCCCAGCGGCCACGCCCGGCGCCACCTTAACTGGTGTCTCTTCTACAAGACATGTGGGGTGTCTCTTATACAAGACATGTGTTAATAGCTACAACTCACCAGCTAAGCACCTTCAGCAGCTGCGGCGGCGACGCCCGGCGCCACTTTCACTGGTGTCTCTTCTACAAGACATGTGGAATGTCTCTTCCACAAGATATGTGTTAATAGTTATAACTTACCAGCTGAGCACCTTCAGCTGTTGTTGTAACGCCTCGTTTACCTCCCCAGCGGCCACGCCCGGCGCCACCTTAACTGGTGTCTCTTCTACAAGACATGTGGGGTGTCTCTTATACAAGACATGTGTTAATAGCTACAACTCACCAGCTAAGCACCTTCAGCAGCTGCGGCGGCGACGCCCGGCGCCACTTTCACTGGTGTCTCTTCTACAAGACATGTGGCGTGTCTCTTCCACAAGATATGTGTTAATAGTTATAACTTACCAGCTGAGCACCTTCAGCTGTTGTTGTAACGCTTCGTTTACCTCCCCGGCGGCCACGCCCGGCGCCACTTTCACTGGTGTCTCTTCTACAAGACATGTGAGGTGTCTCTTCTACAAGACATGTGTTAATAGCTACAACTCACCAGCTAAGCACCTTCAGCAGCTGCGGCGGCGACGCCCGGCGCCACTTTCACTGGTGTCTCTTCTACAAGAAATGTGGGTGTCTCTTATACAAGACCTGTGTTAATAGTTATAACTCACCAGCTAAGCACCTGCAGCTGCTGTTGTGGGCCACCTTTACTGGTGTCTCTTCTACACGACATGTGGGGTGTCTCCTATACAAGACATGTGTTAATAGCTACAACTCACCAGCTAAGCACCTTCAGCTGCTGTTGTAACGCCTCGTTTACCTCCCCAGCGGCCACGCCCGGCGCCACTTTCACTGGTGTCTCTTCTACAAGACATATGTAGGGTTAATATAAAGTTATGATATACTGTGTGACACTAGGAGGTACCAATATTAATCTTACCACATCTTACTAATAAATCATATTGCATTATATTCCAAGAGCGTTCTTGAATTTAAAACTTTTCAGTTTAGTAATTAGAGCTTGGAACCTAGTCGTTTTGTAGCAATATATAGGTAAGTCTAGAGAGCTCAGTGTTCACTCTATACAAAAGAGGATCGAGTATTATAGAGAGTTACTGTCGAAGTAAAATATGTAATCACAGGTGTGTGTGTGGATTGAGTGAGCACCCTCCGAAAATAAAAAAAAATATGCTGATCATTTAGTAAAAGTTCTAAAACAATTGTAAAACGAATCTCTGAATTTGTAAAAAGATAAATCAAAAGATACAGCCATTAACATGTGCTCACTCAGTTCTCACAAACTACCAACGAAAACAGTGAATATATTCATTTAACATATAATATTTATATACTAACATTTAGTAAAAAATAGGCCAACCTACCTCTATAAATATTAGATCACCTAGTGACGTATTTTATTTTTTACAAATAGTTTCTTATGCTCACTCAATCCTCACACTTTTTAAAAGCCGAATTTTGATGAAAAACATAAGATTTAGACCGCTATTATATGTGTATAGTTTAGTAAAAGTGAAATGGGAATTTGTAAAATACAAAACGAACCACTAACGTGTCAGGTTTTTTTATAATGAATTTTTGTAAGTGCTCACTCAGTCCACACGTTTTGAGAAAGTTAAAAATGTAAATATCTTACGATTTGTAGCACCTAAGACACTCGAAAGTACTTCAACATTTAGTAAAAATTTTTACTAAATATCCACCATCTAATATTTTATATTCGTTGTCTGGTTTTAAAGATATTCAGACATAACTTTTCTCATACAAATGTATCAAGTAGGGTGACCACACTATGTCGGCTCCTGATTTTCCCCACCTTCCCATTGTCATATTGAGATTGGGGAGTTTCGTTCGTTCAATTTTGATAATAGTTTATATTAAACTAATACCATATTAATTCTCCATCTGCAAACTGTTTTTAGGTTATGTTCTTGGCCTAGTGATGATGTGTATTGTGTAATTTTTATCGACGTCAGGATAATAACCATGTCGACATCTATATAGCTCGTGCGTATTGGCGCGACAGAGCCAGACTAACTGGCACGGCGTTTCGTTTTCGTTTGGCGTCGGAGTAATGCCATTCGGCTACGCACGCTGTAAAGCTGCTAACACATGACCGTACGAGCACCGTACCGCACCAAGGTCATCCATATGGATGCTTGCTAGCTTGTAAATGGGAGCGAGAAAATAATATTTCTCGCTCCCATTTAATAATCTAATCGTGCTAACAGATGAGCGTACCGGATTTATAAGTGGGAGCGAGAAAATAATATTTCTCGCTCCCACTTATAAATCCGGTACGCTCATCTGTTAGCACGATTAGATTACCAGGTTCTGGTTTCTTACTAGTGAAGTATTATATTCTTTGTTTCTTACCAATTATCATTCATGTCCTTTTTAATGCATGAATGTCGATATGGTTATTATCCTGACGTCGATAAAAATTACACAATACACATCATCACTAGGCCAAGAACATAACCTAAAAACAGTTTGCAGATGGAGAATTAATATATATGGTATTAGTTTAATATAAACTATTATCAAAATTGATCGAAACTCCCCAATCTCAATATGACAATGGGAAGGTGGGGAAAATCAGGAGCCGACATAGTGTGGTCACCCTACTTGATACATTTGTATGAGAAAAGTTATGTCTGAATATCTTTAAAACCAGACAACGAATATAAAATATTAGATGGTGGATATTTAGTAAAAATTTTTACTAAATGTTGAAGTACTTTCGAGTGTCTTAGGTGCTACAAATCGTAAGATATTTACATTTTTAACTTTCTCAAAACGTGTGGACTGAGTGAGCACTTACAAAAATTTATTATAAAAAAACCTGACACGTTAGTGGTTCGTTTTGTATTTTACAAATTTCCATTTCACTTTTACTAAACTATACACATATAATAGCGGTCTAAATCTTATGTTTTTCATCAAAATTCGGCTTTTCAAAAGTGTGAGGATTGAGTGAGCATAAGAAACTATTTGTAAAAAATTAAATACGTCACTAGGTAATCTAATATTTATAGAGGTAGGTTGGCCTATTTTTTACTAAATGTTAGTATATAAATATTATATGTTAAATGAATATATTCACTGTTTTCGTTGGTAGTTTGTGAGAACTGAGTGAGCACATGTTAATGGCTGTATCTTTTGATTTATCTTTTTACAAATTCAGAGATTCGTTTTACAATTGTTTTAGAACTTTTACTAAATGATCAGCATATTTTTTTTTATTTTCGGAAGGTGCTCACTCAATCCACACACACACAATCACAGTGCATAGACTGCCATCTCTTGATACAGGCTTAAAACTTTTGAACCTCAGTTTTGACAATTTGGTCCATATTCTTAGCTCGATATGTGTTAAAATATCAAATATTAATATTAGCGCCACATAGCTGAGCGTACCGTACCTTTTTCCGTATGGTACTGAGGTACGTTTTTTTCTTAGACTTTATCTGTCTATACGGAGTTATATATGTCTTTTCTCTATACATACAACTGGCTATTAGTCATATGAACATATGAAGATATAACCTAACCACAAAATGATAATTTAAAAAAAACCCCGACATAGTAGACTGATTTTCATGAAACATGGGTCCAAAACAGGACGCAAAAACGACGGGGTGTTATAAGTTTGACGTGTCTGTTTGTCTGTCTGTGTGTGTGTCTGTCTGTGGCATCGTAGCTCCCGAACGGATGAACCGAATTAGATTAAGTTTTTTTTTGTTTGAAACGTCCGTCCGTCCGTACGTCCGTCTGCATTACTGAACTAACAAGTCTTGAAGAGACTTCCGGTTGGGACGCCATCATAGCGGTTTCGTGTCGTGAATAATTTATTTTTCTTTTACTCATTAATGTTGTTTAAAGTGTAATATTGATAGCTTATTATGCAGTAAACTAATGGTGTAGTGAGAAGCTGATGAAGAATTGTTCTCGAAACGCGTTTAGCCTCTTTTTTGTCGTAAACGACCGGTAGTCCACGTGCTCTTGTAAAATCTAGCTATCAATTTACAAGTGCTAAGTCACCGTAATTACCGTACAAAAATTACCAATATTAGCTCATATCACCTTGACACTGGCGAAATAGTCCCAATGGACTGAAGCCATTTAATTTTAAAAAAGTCTTGAAGAACCATTTTTAACCCCCGACGCAAAAACGACGGGGTGTTATAAGTTTGACTTGTCTGTCTGTCTGTCTGTGTGTGTGTCTGTCTGTGGCATCGTAGCTCCCGAACAGATGAACCGATTTAGATTTAGTTTTTTTGTCTGAAAGCTGAGTTAGTCGGGAGTGTTCTTAGCCATGTTTCATGAAAATCGGTCTAGTATGTCGCGAACGGGGGTTTTTTCAAAATTTTAATTTTTTGCTTAGGTTATACGATTTTTGTTCTGAAATATCATTCGATATTTAGAAATCGCTTTACGGTAAAAGAAAACATCGTAACAAAGCTCAACTAATTTCACTATACCTACGTTAAAAAGACTACTAATAACCACAAAATTAAAATTTTGAAAAAACCCGACTGATTTTCATGAAACATGGCTTAGAACACTCCCGACTAATTCAGCTTTCAGACAAAAAAAAACTAAATCTAAATCGGTTCATCCGTTCGGGAGCTACGATGTTACAGACAGACACACAGACAAACAGACACGTCAAACTTATAAAACCCCGTCGTTTTTGCGTCGGGGGTTAAAAAAAACTAGTTCCTAAAGACCAATTCTATGGTACCTCCATAATGTCGTATTGGAAACATTTTTTTATAGTTAAATCATTCACCAGTTCCTGTTATTTAAAATTACAATAAGGGTCTGTTGCATCAAACCGTCTGTCACCGTTAAAGCGTTCGTTAAATTTTATTGTATGGGAAGTTCCATAGACGTCTACAGCGTGACGATGATGTGTCTGTCAAATGTGGTTGATGCAACTGGCCCTAAGTAGCGCATGGCACCAGAGAAGATCTCAAAAATATCTACACAATTTAACTTTTTTCAATTTTTTTTCGACTTCGACTCGTTCGAAACGAGTGGCGATATATTAAAACACGAAGGTTTTTAAATCGACACGAATTACGAATTTCCTTTTCGCACGTGTATTGTACGACATTTTTTGCGACTGTTTTAAATTTTGATATTTTTGTAACCTTCGTCGGTGTGGAAAAAGGTTAACATTTAAATCGGTAAAAATAAGTTAATCTTAAGAGTTACAATGATAAGTACATGGCATGACACAGATTAAATTAAATTGCATTCTGCATTATGAATTGAGCAATGACTTTTAAGTTTAGATACATCTTATTTAGGAAGTCACAAGCTTTAAAAAAGTCATACGAAAACCATAATTTAAAAATCATTGCTCATAATATGATACAAATACTTGAGTAATTTAGCCTCACAAAGTCTTACCCTCTTATTCATACACTGAGAGAAAATACAACCAGTTTTCATGTTCGTTCAACAAGTTTTTTGGTTAAAATAGCGCCTACGTGCTCTTTGGTTCAAACAACAAGCTACTTGTCATTTGAATTGGCAATATATTTGAATCAACAAGTCGATTTTATAAAAACAACCTGACACATATTGTTTTAAACATACGTTTGGCTGATTCAAACGGATAAACCGCAACAAGTCGAACTTGTTAAATTCACAATGCAAATTTCTCTCAGTGTAAAAACATTACTAAACTGGCCCCGTAGCCAATGGCATTTCTCCGACGCGGAACGAAAACGAAACGCCGCGAAAGCTAGTCTGGCTCTGTCGCGCCAATACGCGATAGAGATAGATATCTACTATCCATCTACTACTATCTATCTACTACCCCCGACGCAAAAACGAAGGGGTGTTATAAGTTTGACGTGTCTGTCTGTCTGTCTGTGTGCGTGTCTGTCTGTGGCATTGTAGCTGCCGAACGGATGAACCGACTTGGATTTAGTTTTTTTTTAGTCTGAAAGCTGAGTTAGTCGGGAGTGTTCTTAGCCATGTTTCATGAAAATCGGTCTACTATGTCGCGGTCGGGGGTTTTCAAAATTTTAATTTTGTGGTTAGGTTATAATTTTTTACATAAATTCTTACATTATTAACTAATCAGTTTAGTAAGTTTTTTATGAATAAGTGGGTTAATATCTAAAATAAAATAGATCAAAAAAGTTCAATATTCACTCTAATTGATATAGACTTTGCAAGGATAAACGTCAATGCATCGCATTACATTAGTTATAAGAATTAAAATTAAATTAAAACAAAGCAGATTGACAGTTGACATAGTTTCACATTCACAGCAAATTATAAAAAAAATGACGACATGACAAAATTAATACATTAATTTAAATTAGTATCCATTCCAAGTAAAATTAGTTACCTAAACCCTTAGTTTTTAGAGGATACCAAAAATTATAATAATTAGCACTATGTTTATAACATTTAAGAGTTAACCCTTTGGCTGCCAATAACGACGAGATGAAAAGGGCTTCTAAATAAACTTAAAAAAATGACAAAACGTTCGGCATGGACAGGAAATTAAAAAAAAAGTTTAAAAAAAAACATTTTTGGCACAAGCTTTTATGCTGCTGCTCTCCGAGACGTTTCTAAAAACCCCTTACTCGATGGGGATACGACGTTTCATAACAGACCACCTTTCGGCTCCATCATCAGATCAGCTCCGTGACACCATAATATTGCATTGTCACGTGATTTACATATGTGGGCAAAATTTCAGCTCAATCGGGAACCGGGAAGTGGGTCAAATTTAGCTTGTACGTTTTGACGCACACTAACATACTAACAAGGCAAGTTGAATAAAAACTTGTAACAAAATGAGATGTATTTGCTCATTTCAAAATATTATTTGTGATCCAAAAAAGTACAATTTTAAATTTATAGAAGGAACTCACGTTTTTTAACGGTGTTGTAGTGCTGCCTTGTGTCGATAAATTTATCGATATGTAGAAATAGTATCCTATCTATTAGATAGCCTGAGTTTGGACTTTTGCAGCTAAGTAGTGGTATGTAGCCAAATTGTATAATTGTATTTTGTATACCATTTGTAAATATTTGCATACTGTTTAAAACCACAGAACTAAATCAAGATAGAAGGAAAAAGTGTATCTACTTCGCGTGCGGAAAAGTTAAATAGCGAGCAACATTGTTCGCCGCGCAAGTCAGTCTGCTCCCGACCGCTGCCCGCGAGTGACATACAGTGAAAAATACAAAATGGGTCGGTATTCGATAATTAACTGTTCAAACACCACCAATAAAAGCAAGAGTGTTAAACAAAGTGTTTCCTATCATCGGTAAGTACCATTTGTCCTAAAATATTTTTTATTAAATAAAAAACACGATTTTCCTATTTTTATCATCAAAACATTAGCTGACGTACGGCCGTCAAACTAGTTTTCCATTGCGGCTTTAATTTGACGAGTCCGACTTGGCGTGCGTTTAAAACAAGCGATATAAAAATAGGCTATTTAAACTGTCGAGACAAAGTGAAGGTAGATTTGTTATTTTGTCCGTCGAACTCACGTCGAACTTAAGAATAGTGGTGCACCACGGAACTATATCGTCATGTATGCTGCGATTTCCTTATTCGATTTAAATCGATTTTGCGAAGCAGTGGAAATTATAATTATGTTTTTATATTGTTATGAAACTATACATATAAAGTACGAGTGAAAAGTAAATTTAAGTTTAAAATAGGTTACAGTTACGGTATTAACGTTGAATTTGTGGTCGGCAGAAAAACAAATACAAACATACGCTCTATATTTATTATGAATAAAAATAACTCTAAAAATGTGTTAATGGTTAATTATATTTATATATTACTAAAAGTTGTAACAAATAACAGGAGGATAATGAAGTGAGTAGATACATGGTCGATTTTCTTAAAAATATTACGAAATATTAACTAGTATTAATACCTACCTACTAAAATCTTTGTTCCTGGCCTTAGGCAAATTATATACCTACTAGTGAATTGTTTGTCATCACACGAATACAGGTATATACTTACTTCATTTCACAATGAAGATGAACATCCGATATTTTTAACTTCGGCGGGCATCCCGCACGCAACCTCCACAATCGATCGAATGGGTTACGCGGCGACAACGTTCCCATCACTAAAGTACACGTGACGTCATAGGCTCGACACAAAACGTTACACGCTCGGTTTCGCTGTTAATCGCCGAGCATTTTCCTTCTATCTTGATTTAGTTCTGTGTTTAAAACAGTCGAAAAAGGTGATACAATTTGTCTTTTACACTGTCACGTAATTTATACCCTTTTTCTGTAAATAAAATATTGTTTGTTTGTTTGTTTGTAGTTATCTTTTGTCAAACCACATAGCTCATAAGGGCGTTTTCAGACTAGCGTTCTATGGCGCCCAAAAAAACGTTTTTGTACCGTGACGTGACGATAACAAGTTCGTTTGAAACAACCCTAATGCGTTAAATGTATTCTGTGTGTATCAAATGACGCAAAAATAAAAACAAATACATCTCACAAATCTCACGGGACGACGATCATGCGACACTGATTATATTTAAATCATTTCTCTTACGTATTTCCGCGGGCGCATGTACTGGCGTCACTGCCGCTGTATAAATATATATACATATTTATACATTATATTCACACTTAATAGTACTTATACATCGAAAACACATGTCTAACACGACAATTGACTGGAAAGGTTGACTGGAAGAGATCCCATTAAGGGATAAGTCCGCCTACATTGTATATTACTGACTCTGTAACGGTGTCTCTTTTGTTTCCTTTATGTACAATAAAGCTTATACATACATACATACATACAATTATTTAGAAAACACGATCAATGGATCATATAATATGAGACATTTAACCAAGAAAGTTGTGATTTTGAGAGTCCAGCAAGCCTAGCACATGATCGCCACGAGAGTATGTCGCCGCGAGATAGATAACACGTCTTCTTCTAACTGTATTAATGACATAAGGACGGGTAGTCTATCTTGCGGCGACATACTCTCGCGGCAATCATGTGCTAACTGCAGAAGGTACAAGTGTTATTTTGGGCGTCAAATTGGGAAGTTTACTAAAGTCTAAATACTCGCTTCATGTAGGTACTCGCTTCAAACTTAGCTCGGTCTCTCAACCTCTTTGTTACACAGAAACAATATGGAAATATTTTATAGAACATTTTTAAAATATATTGACAGTATTCGATGATTAATTAATCTACGGTTGTACTCACGTTACTATATCGCTATTGCTGCGACATGTTTCGGGCCAATTTGGAGGCTCTTCAAGCGTATAGGAGTTCACGCGACGGCTAAACTCCGTGGACTCATTAATTATTTGAATATGTCTCACGAAAGTTTAACGCGTATAAATGTATTCGATGAGTTAATTTTTATGTTAGCTGCTTTTCCAGCCGCCTTGAATAAATTATTAATTAGGGAAGGATAGGCATGCTTGGTTATGACAGACAACATTTAGAGCCATTTTTTATCGACATCGATACACAACACAAAAACATGTCTTAAAACATTTTGATATTCGAAAATACACATTTCAATAACGACGCATTTTGATCACTTTATGTATATTATTCATTTGACATATCTCAGAAATATGTCAACAGATACAGAATCGCGTTTACCCAATAAATATAATAAATAAATAAATAATAAATATTATAGGACATTCTTACACAGATTGACTGAGGCCCACGGTAAGCTCAAGAAGGCTTGTGTTGTGGGTACTCAGACAACAATACATATAATATATAAATACTTATATACATACATGCACATACAAACATCCATGACTCAGGAACAAATATCTGTGCTCATCACACAAATAAATGCCCTTACCGGGATTCGAACCCGGGACCGCGGCGTAGCAGGCAGGGTCACTACCGACTGCGCCAGACCGGTCGTCAATAATAATTCCTAACGTCAGGCATACCCAACAAATTTATTATTTTTTATCAGATTGACATTTATATATGTATGACACAGCATTTTAACTGCGTTAGTGAAAGACTCATTGATTTCTTTGTTATTTAAACCAAAGAGGATCGAGTATTATAGAGAGTTACTGTCGAAGTAAAATGTGTAATCACAGTGCACAGACTGCCATCTCTCGGCACAAGCTTAAAACTTTTGAACCTCAGTTTTGACAATTTCGGCCATATTATTCTTAGCTTGATACGTGTTAAAATGTCAAATATTAGTATTAGTGCCATCTAGCTGAGCGTACCCCAAAGGTGTAATGCAATCTAGGCGGCCACCGTACCTTTTTTTCTTAGACTTTATCTGTCTATACGGAGTTATATATCGTCACTACTTTTAAAAAATCTCGTATCTCACGCTGTTCCTCAAAGTTAAAACGCAGTAAGTCTATATGCATTCCATACATACTTACTACAATTTTCTTTTCATTGACAGACGAAGATACAAGTTTTTTTAAAAGTAGTGACGATATGTCTTTGTTTAAACGTATTGACATCCATATCGGTAACACTTATATTCAGTGAGAGAAGAACCCAAATGTCTTACAATAATAAAATAACTAGTGTTGTAAATATCGATGTCGATAAACATTAGTAGGCGTGGCTTACGTGAGTAGTCTCTGGAAACGACCGCCGGTGTCGCCACCGCTGCGCGCGCAAACACACCAGTTACACACTAGTTACACACTCTTTTACACACGCGTTACACACGTCTAGTAAACGTGTTAACATTTGTATAAGAAAATGTTGAACACAAAAGATAAATATTAAGCTGAGTTTAGACCAGCAAGTTATTGCTGCGAGTTTTGAGACGCAACTATAGGTAAGAGTGAGTGGCAAATATCTGCATCTCTTTCTTGCATATACTTCTGTGTCAAAACTTGCAGCAATAACTTGCTCGTCTAAACTCAGCTTTAGAGCCAAGCTTAATTCTGCTAGGCACTGAAAGTGTGGAAATTTCATGATTTAAGTAAATTTGTTATGAAAATATGACTTGTGAAACTGTAAGTAAAGAGTTGTAACTCTATACATCACTAAATAAGAGTTATTTGTAGTGACATCTAGCGTCAATCACGCGTCAACTAGCGTAAATTATCAGTACCACTACTAGACACTAGGTGTCAACAGTGTCGCGTCTGCCAAAAAAATAATATTAAAACAGTTTACAACTTATATTACAAGCAGAAGGAATTGAAAACAGAATACTGATTAATACTATTGTAATATTAACTAAAAATTGTTGAGCGTTAGACTTTTCGTTCGTAGCGACATCTATTGACAAGTAGCAGTACTGATAACGATATTTGACGCGTGAATGTCGCTAGATGTCACTGCAAATAACTCGCATTTACTGATGTATGGAGTTAGAACTCTTTCCTCTAAAAATGGTATTATTATTTTTATTTGAAGTGATTTAACTGTGTTCAACATTTTCATTAGATTATAAAAGTATTACTAAACAATCATTGTATTTATTAGATAACCCTTAGATCAGCAATTCCCGTCAACTTTGTACAAAAATTAAGGGAAAAATTAAATTTGTTTTTATTAATTCCTATTTTGTTACCAAGATTTTGTTGATGAATTGAGATTTTATTAAGTTTTATTTCGTCATTAAGGTTCTCTAGTATCTATATTTTCTTAATTATAACAATTATCCTGTATATATCTTACGAAAGTCGAATTATATTACTAAATGTTGGTAACAAAATAGGATCAATTAAAATTTGCTGACGTGGCATTGTACAAAGTTGACGGGAATTGCTGAGATGCATATTTCCGAAATTGATTAGATTTTTTCACTTTCCATCTAAGAGTTATTGAAATAAGTTAAAAAAAAAACTGTTAATATACAATAAAAAAAGACTTACGAAGAAGTATCAAATCTAAAAATATAAGTAAAATATTACTTCACTGTACATCATTTTTAAAACAAACAATAAACTTAAAATAAATCATACTTAAACAATATTCAATAATTTAAAGTAGAAAATTAGTATCGAAAATTCCGGTCGAAAACTAAAACTGGAAATTGTCAAAATTAAAAAGTGACAACATTCTAGTATCGAATTTGCAATATTATAGTCACTTTTTCTTCAGTCAACACAAAGTGTTGCCACTTATTAATTTATACAATTTCTTATAAAACAGAAAACATGACTCAGGAACTGTCTGTGCTCAACACACAAATACCCTTACCGGGATTCGAACCCGGTACCACGGCTTAGCAGGCAGGCCAGACCGGTCGACAAGTAAAACCTGGCCAGAAATATATGACTACGCGCCATCTTGCGGAATTTCATTAGAACTATTTTTTTCATACTATACTGAACTGTTACTCCATACATCAGAATAACAGCGTCCTCTTGACAACAAGCATATATTAGGCTAGTTTCCTAGTCAAATCAGCTTCTTATGAACTGTCAAAACGATTTGCTAATATGGAATTACTATGAAATACCATAAATTAAATATAACAAGATCATACCATCCCATACATTAAAATGCGACCGCCTACGAACGCGCTTACACTCCACCACACATGGCGCCACAAAAAAAATGTCTCGTAGTTTTCGATTATACTTGTAGATGGCGTTAAGTGTCACTTTTGACATAGATTTACGGCTCTTGACACTTAATGCCAATCTACAAATAATCGGTGGCAACAAGGCATTTTTTTGTGGCGCCATCTATGTGTGGTGAAGTGTAAGCGCGTTCGTAGGCGGTCGCATTTTAATGTATGGGATGGTAAAAAAATGAAAAATGAAAAATGAAAAATCTTTATTGATAACAATTGTTACATGTCCATATTTTGTTGCATAATATTTATGTCTCTATGTATATGTCATGCGTTTATTCATCATTTATAAATTAATCAATCTACCTAATAAGGTGGATGTACTAGTGCTCGACGCGGTACTAGTACTCGTCACCCATGGTTTAAATAGCGATTAATAAGATAAGATTACCGTTACATTCATCGCAATTAGATTTATTAGATGAGAAATGTTTGTAGCCTTCACATTTCATACGCCATATTATAAAATATAGAAACTTTTTTCAATTAATGAATAATATATGTGATGACATTGTCATGAGCAATCAATCTCTCAATTTTGTTAGCGATTTGGTAAAGCTTTGCTCGTATTTGCTGACTTATTTGAAATACTTTCACGGTAAGTTGTGAACATATTCTATAATTGTGTTGGTGCTAGAATGTGCGGGAAGATATTTAAGTAATTAAATGTCGATTTCGTTCATTGTTACTGTGATAAACAAGCGTGTCATTTATTAGGACTGAAAACCGTCGCAAGTCTAAAACTCGACACGGCTGGCATTTATTGGGACTGTTACGTTATTTTCCAAGTCCCAATGTTTGTCGAGCCGTTTTTTCAGGATATCACGATTAAAGTAGCCAAAACGAATCGTTTACAGTTTCATATTATCAGCATATTTTTCTGTAAGTCACATTAACTTTACTGAAAAAAAAACAAATTACATGCACATAGACAGTTTTTTGTATATCTTTTACGGTTTTATTGATATGTTTTCTCGTTAAATGTAGTGAAATCTGTATAATTTCTTTGGGTAGTGCTTGACATGTCATTTTTCACAAAACTTTGGGTATATTTTCAGAAATGCCGCCTGATAAAGGTCAGTGGAAGAGATATTCTCAAGAAGACTTAGAAAAGGCCATAGAAGATGTGTTAAGGGGTTCGTCCATCGCCTCGGCAGCAAAGAAATTACATAAATGTAAATTACATATTTTATTACATAAATGTAACACGTAAAAAGTAAATGTTATCAACAGAATACGTTTTTTTTATTAAATTATTTAATTTTGTAGTAAATTTTAACCCAAAACACTTGTTTTTTACTGTTTTTCCTGAATCATACTTAGATGTCATCTATTAGGACTGCCAGCAAAAGCACCTGTCAGTTATTCGGACAAGCGTATTGACTTATGTTTTATTTAATTTTGAGATTTTTTTATATTATCACTGTATGAAACTAATTGCATTTAACAAAGTTAAAGGTCACATCTCCCAAAAAAGATGGATATGTTTTGTATAGATGGGTAAATTATCGTAATATCACGAAACACATAAATATTTTCCCTTAACCTGTCGAGCAGTGGTACATCCACCTTACAACTTTATTGTATTATTACTTACTACATACATATCCAAATCGTTAAAATACAACATTAAATTGTAAGTGGAATGTCAAAAAACTCATCATAATTGTAGAACATCTTCTCAAGGAGCCATTTTTAGGGTTCCGTAGCCAACTAGGAACCCTTATAGTTTCGCCATGTCTGTCTGTCCGTCCGTCCGTCCGTCCGTCCGTCCGTCCGTCCGTCCGCGGATAATCTCAGTAACCGTAAGCACTAGAAAGCTGAAATTTGGTACCAATATGTATATCAATCACGCCAACAAAGTGTAAAAATAAAAAAACCGGCCAAGAGCGTGTCGGGCCACGCTCAGTGTAGGGTTCCGTAGTTTTCCGTATTTTTCTCAAAAACTACTGGACCTATCAAGTTCAAAACAATTTTCCTAGAAAGTCTTTATAAAGTTCTACTTTTGTGATTTTTTTCATATTTTTTAAACATATGGTTCAAAAGTTAGAGGGGGGGGACGCACCTTTTTTTTCCTTTAGGAGCGATTATTTCCGAAAATATTCATATTATCAAAAAACGATCTTAGTAAACCCTTATTCATTTTTAAATACCTATCCAACAATATATCACACGTTGGGGTCGGAATGAAAAAAAATATCAGCCCCCACTTTACATGTAGGGGGGGTACCCTAATAAAATATTTTTTTCCATTTTTTATTTTTGCACTTTGTTGGCGTGATTGATATACATATTGGTACCAAATTTCAGCTTTCTAGTACTAACGGTTACTGAGATTATCCGCGGACGGACGGACGGACGGACGGACGGACGGACGGACGGACGGACGGACGGACGGACGGACGGACGGACGGACGGACAGACAGACATGGCGAAACTATAAGGGTTCCTAGTTGACTACGGAACCCTAAAAATGGAAAAAAATGTTTTATTAGGGTACCCCCCCTACATGTAAAGTGGGGGCTGATTTTTTTTTTCATTTCAACCTCAACGTGTGATATATTTTTGGATAGGTATTTAAAAATGAATAAGGGTTTACTAAGATCGTTTTTTGATAATATTAATATCTTCGGAAATAATCGCTCCTAAAGGAAAAAAAAGTGCGTCCCCCCCTCTAACTTTTGAACCATATGTTTAAAAAATATGAAAAAAATCACAAAAGTAGAACTTTATAAAGACTTTCTAGGAAAATTGTTTTGAACTTGATAGGTTCAGTAGTTTTTGAGAAAAATACGAAAAACTACGGAACCCTACACTGAGCGTGGCCCGACACGCTCTTGGCCGGTTTTTTAATTTTTAATTTGAAAGTTTCTGTGGAAGCTGCATTTCTAATGTGATCGGGTAATCGATTGTAGACTGTGGGTCCGAAGCAGTAAATCGACTTTGCCGACTTTGCGAGTGTGTGTCGCTCCGCCACCAGCCGATATGATCTTGTTATATTTAATTTATGGAAATACTGAGGAGTGACGTCGGGGTCAATTCATTTACATCTTTCTTTTATTTTTTATCTTTTATTTTATATCTTTCTCTTTGACATATTAAATATAAATTAAGTATGTTTAAACATAACTACTATCCATATTTTTCTTCTAATTATGTGGTGCTTTATTTCGTCCACTGCGTAAAATATTTTAAGTATAGGAAACTAGCCTTTTCTGGTCAGGTTTTAAATTAAGATAATAAGTGTCTTTTGCTTGTCATCCGACGACATATCGTCACTACTTTAAAAAAAATTGTATCTTCTGTCAATGAAAAGAAAAATGTAATAAGTATGTATGGAATGCACACAGACTTACTGCGTTTTAACTTTGAGGAGCAGTGTGAGATACGAGATTATTTCAAAGTAGTGACGATATCGATATCGATAAGTGTACAGTACAACACTACAGACTAGTGACTTACCGTGGTGCTGCCCTCCCCGCTTCGCGTACAACTTGAGTTTGTCTCGGAGCGCGCCGCGTTCGCTCTCGAGCGAGTCTATATCTTGTTGGAGGTGGTCCATTGTCTCTTCAAATTCTTTCTCTTTGCTGTGAACAAAATAAATGTTTGTAATTAAGCAATATACAAATAAAATAAAAATAAATATTGGGGACACCTTACACAGATCAACTTAGCCGCAAACTAAGCAAAGCTTGTACTATGGGTGCTAAGCGACGATATACATACTTAAATAGATAAATACATCCATACTAACATTATAAATGGGAAAGTGTGTGTGTCTGTTTGTTTGTCCGTCTTTCACGGCAAAACAGAGCGACGAAATGACGTGAGTTTCTAAGTGGAGATAGTTGAAGGGATGGAGAGTGACATAGGCTACTTTTTGTCTCTTTCTAACGCGAGCGAAGCCGCGGACAAAAGCTAGTACTTATATACATAGAAAACATCCATGACTCAGGAACAAATATCTGTGCTCATCACACAAATAAATGCTGTTACCGGGATTCGAACCCGAGACCGCGGCTTAGCAGGCAGGGCCACTACCCGCTAAGCCAGACCGGTCGTCAAAATTTTAACCTTAACTTAATCTTTATTAAAGACAAAGACCTATATAACTTCGTAAATACCGATAAAGTCTAAGAAAAAAACGTACCCCAAAACCATACAGAAAAAGGTACGGTGAGCTAGATGGCGTTGGCGATACACCTTTGGGGTACGCTCGGCTAGATGGCGCTAATATTAATATTTGACATTTTAAAACATATCAAGCTAAGAATATGGGCCAAATTGTCAAAACTGAGGTTCAAAAATTTTAAGCTTGAGAGATGGCAGTCTATGCACTGTGATTACACATTTTACTTTGACAATCATTCTCTATAATACTCGATCCTCTTTGCTAAAGATAAGGGCATTAACTCAGAATAAGTTACCGTTTGAGTTGGTTGTTGGCGTCGTCCAGTTTTCGCGTGAGTTGCTCGGCCTTCAATTCAGCGTCGCGAGCGGCCGCCGTCAGCTTCCTTTCGCCGAGCTCGCGGCGAATCTGCATCTCTGAGAGTTCCTCTTGCTTCGCCTGCACACAAATAAATAGTTACGAGTAGTGTTAACGCCATGACTGGCAACACTGTCCAGGACAGCCAACCTCCGGTCACCCCGCTGATCCAATGAGCAGCGGCCAGCGCCTCGACCTGCCGGACCAATAAGAATGAAGACTGAAGCGCCACAGTTTCCCCTTCGCGTCACTACAAAAGCAAGGTGCACGGCACCAGCGACCCTTCTTTTCTAACCAAAATTCTCTCTCCGTCACGTGTCCTAGACTAGAACCTCTCACTGTACTAAAATCCATTAAAATGGTAATATTCTAAAATCTGTTTTTTTTAATATCTGAGTTCCGGCTCAGACAAGTAGTAATTTATAAATGATTTACCCTTGAATCGCCGACAGACACTTGTTCGAGTATTATTTCAAAGACAACGTTTCAAATCATTTCATCGACAGTTCATATCGTAGAACAATCGATACAAGTAAAATCAAACCGTAGACTTTTATTTCATAAATAAGTTATTCCGAGTATACTTTATATCGTGGTATTTCGTTTCGTGTTTTTTCATTTCATTTTGTTTTACATTAAATACAAATAATTACGCATAATACATACATACATACATACAATCACGCCTGTATCCAATAAAGGGGTAGGCAGAACACATGAAACTACTCAAGTTTCAGTGCCACTCTTGCTTGGCAAATAAGGGGTTGAAAGAAAACGAAACTGTGACATTGCAGTGACAGGTTGCCAGCCTCTCTCCTACGCCACAATTTAACCCGTATCCCACAGTCGCCTTCTACGACACCCACGGGAAGAAAGGGGGTGGTGAAATTCTTAACCCGTCACCACACAGGCTCAAAACAGGGTCAAACAAGTCTGTCAGTAAATAAGAACAAAGAATAGGTATATACATACATAGGTATGTACATAGGTATCCTTTTCTCTAGCACCCTAAAGAAAAGGATGCATATAGTTTTCTTTGTTCTTATTTACTGACAGACTTGTTTGACAGAGTATATTTAGTATTTTTCATATAAATCCATACTAAAATTATAAATGGGAAAGTGTGTGTGTCTGTTTGTTTGTCCGTCTTTCACGGCAAAACGGAGCGACGAATTGATGTGATTTTTTTAAGTGGAGATAGTTGAAGGGATGGAGAGTGACATAGGCTACTTTTTGTCTCTTTCTAACGCGAGCGAAGCCGCTTGAAAAAGCTAGTAATTTATATTTAGTATGTTTCATATAAATCCATACTAAAATTATAAATGAGAAAGTGTGTGCGTCTGTTTGTTTGTCCGTCTTTCACGGCAAAACGGAGCGACGAATTGAGCTAAAAATTGGTGAGCATTAGACTCTACGTCCGTCGCGACATCTTGACAATTTCATTGACAAGTAGCAGTACTGATAATTCACGCTACTTGACGCATGGCGACACTTGATTGTCGCTAGATATCATGCATGTTATTTAATGCATGTTAATTATAAGATGTAATGTTTTGAAAAGAAGTGGCCCGCCGAGTTTCTTGCCGGTCCCATAGTGGATACCCCCCTACAACTGAGGGGGGACTGAAATCTTCTCGAGGCTGAGGCGTAGGGTTAGAGCCGGCGTAGCTTTATTTGGCGTCCATAAGCGCATTTTAAATGCCTACTCGGAAAATAAATATTTCATTTCATATCACTTAACCAGACAGATGGGCCAAAATAGCGACCGAATGGGCACCACAAATTACCAGAGGCCGAGGTAGGCCAAAAATGAGATGGCGGAAAGACCTGGACTCATTTTGTGGCGATTGGCGGGAGCATGCAAAGAGCCGTGATGAGTGGCGAAAAACAGGGGAGGCCTTTGCCCAGCAGTGGGAAACAATATAGGCTATTAAAAAAAAAACACTTAACTATGCCTATACAAATAACCCTCATTTACTGATGCATAGAGTTACAACTCTTCCCTTATTTAGTTATTCCTCTATGACACCTACTAGTCATGCTGCAACTCCAGTTAGCGCGTCAATCTGTGTAACCTCCTTCCCGTAACATAACTTGATTTACCAGCAAGTTATACAAAAAGTCTTTCCTGTTCCAGCGCCCCACGCTTTTACAATAAATATTAAATATAAATATTAAATTAAATAAATATTATAGGACATTCTTACACAGATTAACTGAGCCCCACGGTAAGCTCAAGAAGGCTTGAGTTGTGGGTACTCAGACAACGATATATATAATATATAAATACTTATATACATAGAAAACATCCATGACTCAGGAACAAATATCTGTGCTCATCACACAAATAAATGCCCTTACCGGGATTCGAACCCGGGACCGCGGCGTAGCAGGCAGGGTCACTACCGACTGCGCCAGACCGGTCGTCAAATATTATAATTAAAAGCACATAGTTTTTACACTTCAACCCAGAAATAGAGACAACTTGAACGATCCATAATTTATTTTTGGCTTTTACGTGCATTTATAAAAGCGTATTTTATAGTGTTTTTTTTTAATTTTTAGTGTGTAAAGAACTTACTTTAAGGGCCTTCCTGAGTTCCTTGATGTCAGCCTCCTTGTTTTCCAACTTGATGGTCAAAGTCTTCGTCTCCTCCAGTTGTTTTTTCACGAGCTGCGCGCGCAGCACCACAGGCGGAGTTGGCTGAAACACATATACATTTTTAGTTTATTCCCAGGTCTTAGTGTTCTCTAAAACTATTAAATAATTGAATATAGCGCTGGTAGCCTAGCGGTAAGAGCGTGCGACTTTCGATCCGGAGGTCGCGGGTTCGAACCCCGGCTCTACCAATGAGTTTTTTGAAACATATCGTCACTAGTTTGAAAAAATCTCGTATCTCACGCTGCTCCTCAAAGTTAAAACGCAGTAAGTCTATATGCATTCCATACATACTTACTACAATTTTCTTTTCAGTGACAGACGAAGATGCAAGTTTTTTTTAAAGTAGTGACGATATGAATGTCATCTGATATTTGCCAGTCGCTTTTCGGTGAAGGAAAACATCGTGAGGAAACCGGACTAATTCCAATAAGGCCTAGTTTATCCTTCGGGTTGGAAGGTCAGATGGCAGTCGCTTTCGTAAAACTAGTGCATACGCCAAATCTTGGGATTAGTTGTCAAAGCGGACCCAGGCTCCCATGAGCCGTGGCAAATGCCGGGATAACGCAAGGAGGATGATGAATTGAATAACGAACTTCAAAAAAATCTGGTTGAAAAATACTCGAGCCTTATGTAGGAAAAACTTGAGTCACGTACATTTTCGGCTGCCAAGGTCGCTAGTTTGATGACGTCAGCACTCACGGCTAATAAAGAGTGCTTGGTATATTAATTTTTCCGCAATTTAATCTGGCATTTCTGTATATTCCGAAGTTTGTCAATAAATTAAAGAAACTCTTAAGTTTTCTATTACTAATTAGTAACTACAGTCTAACTAAAAATATTAGAAATTAAATAGTGGCAACGTCGTAGTGTCCTGTTTTCTCGTACATATTGATTTTATACTATACTCTGGCACAATGACTGTATCAGTCAAAAAGGAAAGCAAATTGAAAAAGAAAATTTAAATTTTGCGGCTTTTTCTACTGCTGTACTTACTGGGTGAGTTTGGGTATAACTGTAAGTGTGGATTTTGGAATTGTATACTATAGAAAGTTTATTTTACCTTATCAGCTACGTTTGTGATCGACATCATATCATATTCTTTCTCGGCGGCCATAGTCGCTAGTTTGGTGACGTCAGCGCTCACAGCTGCCAAAGCGTGCTTGATCGTGCGCACTGGACCGTGGTCATCCTGTAACAAAACAGTTTGTTTCATATATCCCATATTCCATAAGGGGTAGGCAGAGCTCATAAAACTACTTAAGTCTCAGTGCCACTCTTGGGATTAAAGGAAAATGAAATTGTGACATTGCAGTGACAGGTTGCCAGCCTCTCGCCTACGCCAGAAATTAACCCATATCCCACAGTCGACTTCCCGTCTTCCCGTCACCACCGCGGAAGCGCCACTCCCTACCATCGGGGATTTAAGTAATTGCTGGTGTTAATTATGCGCAACCCAAATAAATACAGTTATGGCATTATAATGTGGAACTTTATACATTATGTCTCTAATTTTAGATTTTTTTTTTTTAGTATGTATAGGTAGACGTTTGACCACGATCACACCTGATGGTAAGTGATGATGCGGTCTACGGTGGAGCACGCTTACCTATGAGATACCTATTTACTCTTCCTATAAACACAGAGTTCCTGATACAGATAGAATAAATACGTAGATATCTATGTTATGTACATATTATCAAAGAGGATCGAGTATTATAGAGAGTTATTGTCAAAGTAAAATGTGTAATCACAGTGAACAGACTGCCATCTCTCGACACAAGTTTAAAACTTTTGAATCTCAGTCTTGACAATTTGGCCCATATTCTTAGCTTGATATGTGTTAAAATGACAAATATTAATATTAGCGCTATCTAGCCGAGCATTCCCCGAAGGTGTAACGCCATCTAGGCGACCGTACCTTTTTCTCTATGGCTTTGAGGTGTTTTTTTTCTTAGACTTTATCCGTCTATACGGAGTTACATATGTCTTTGATATTAATTATTATGCATCACATCATACTGTTAAAGTAAGAGTTAGACAAGATTAAGGGCCAGTTTCATCAAAACGTCTGTCACCGTTAAAGCGTTCGTTAAATATAATTGTATGGCAAGTTCCATAGACGTCTGTTGCGTGACGATGATGTGTCTGTCAAATGTTGTTGATGCAACTGGCCCTAAGTAGCTTATGATAAGTAGCTCTCAAGGATAAGCGTACCTGCTGATAAGTCTTATTAGTGGCTTGCGTCCACACGTTCAGTAGCACGCTGTGTTGTAGCGGAGCCCCATCTCCTCTGTCGCCGGCTGTCGCTGCGCAGGCGCAGGCGGCGCGCGCGGCGAGGTAGGAGGCGCGCGCGCAACGGGACAGGGTGGCCGCGGCTTCTGTGCGAAGCTTCTCGATTAGCTGCAATAAATAAAAAAAAATTTATAATGTAATAGTACATTACATCAGAGGCCGGGAAAATGATGATTTCCGGCCAAGTGGGTATATACCGGATAGGGATACGAGGCCGGGAATCCGTTTTCACGTTGAGGCATGTATAGTTCTTTTCTCAAACATACAATGAAATAAAAAAAAATGTTCTAAAAGACAATATTTTATAAAAAAAAGTTACTTTGCAGGCCTAGGCCTAAAACATAATATGAAATCCCTTTAGAGTCCTCTCGAGTTGTTGCGCCCAAAAAGCGATACTTCCCAGCCCATTTTAAGGAACGTAAAGACAATATTTCATTGCATGTTTGAGAAAACTAGTTTTAAGTTCTTGGCCGAATAGGAATGACGACTACATAAAAAAATGGCATTCTGTTTAATCCGACAGTTAGATCGTCCAAAGATACTGAACACATATTTTTCGCTTTTTCTAAATAAGTAATTAAAAAATACAAAGATATAGAGCATCAAAGTTCCGGAGTGGGGGCTTGCGACGTCACTTCTAAGTAAAAATTGTACCTAGGCGTGACGTCACGCGAAACTTCAACGCACTGGTACCATCGTCATTTTTCGTTTACGAGAAAAAAGAAAAAGTACATGTCTAAAATTCTTTAATAATGACTAATTAGTTTTTTTAGGGTGGGCAACAAAGTTGCTCGGCGACTTACGTATTTGTATGAAAAATTGCGTTTCGACATTTTTATGGAACAGTAATCATTTTTTTCCAAATCCTGCATTAGTTAGCCAGACCGTCCAGATGCACCCATCGGATCCGCCCGGCAGACGTGCCCGGCGGACAAATCCGTACGTGTATGGCTAGCTATTGGTCCTATAATAAAAGTTGTTCATTATAGCCTCAAAAGTCACTATTTCAAGTATGAACGGTCCTTTTTATTCCCCGTCTGTATGTAACTAGCAAAGAGGATCGAGTATTAAAGAGCGTTACTGTCAAAGTAAAATGTGTAATCACAGTGCATAGACTGCCATCTCTCGACACAGGCTTAAAACTTTTGAACCTCAGTTTTAACAATTTGGCCCATATTCTTAGCTTGATATGTTTTAAAATGGTGTAAAGGTGTATCGCCATCTAGCTCACCGTACCTTTTTCTGTATGGTTTTGGGGTACGTTTTTTTCTTAGACTTTATCTGTCTGTACGAAGTTATATAGGTCTTTGGTAACTAGTAATTACCTGCACTGGCAATGGCACCGGCGCTTGTGGCGCGGGCGGTAACCGACGTCTAGCGCTCTTGAGGGCCTGCTGCAGCGCGCTGGCCGTCGTTATCATGTGCGTGTGGAGCTGCCCTAACTCCAGCCCGTGCTCGGCTTGCTGAAACAAAAATAACACATTTAAAGTCCATGCATTCTTATAATTAAAGAAACCCAACAAAAGGGAGTGTACAAGTTTCTAATGGGGTGGCAACGCGCATGTGACACTGTTTGAATTGCAGGCGTCCATAGGTTACGGTGACCGCTTTACATCAGGCGGACCGTATACTTGTTTGCCACCGACGAAGTATTAAAAAAATTTCAAATAAATCGTCAGGTCAAAACCCAACCAAGTCGGGGTGATGAGTGTAAAACCATATTTATCGAACTGTTAATTTATTGAATTGAACTTACATTTAAAACCAAGATGCGTAAGCATTTATTAAACATATTCGTGACTAAGTATTATAAGCTAAAATAGTTATTTGTTTAACAAGGGGGGCAAAGTGGTTTTTTAATCGCACGTGCCAATATTATACACGAGCAAGTGAAAAATTCCAATATTGAACCGCGAGCGTAGCGAGTGGTACAAAAACTAAAATCAAGATTTTAGGGTTCGCGAGGGTTTCAAGGCACGAAGGTTAAACAAACTTTGCCACCGAGTGAAACACAAAATTTTTCACCACACCAACACGAACAAAACACTGACTGTAAAACATGAAACTAAATCAAATCCATGGATTAATTAAATATTTATAATTCAAAATCATCATTTATAAGTTAAATCTACCAGCCCACTTAAGACATCAATTTAAAATTTGTACGAAATTACTTTGCAATCTTGTGGATAAAATGCAATTTTGATATCTGTTTTCTAATAGGAAAGTGAGCCTTTACCAGTTGGGGTGTTGAAAATATTATTTGTTTACCAGTAAATTCGTCTGTTGCAGCGCGCTAGCGTCAGCATGTAACGCGCGTGCTAGCGCGAGCGACTGCCTCGCGAGGGTATTTTGCTCCAGGGTGGACAGGCCGAGGATAACTACAGCCGAGACAGCATCAAAGGTACTTTTCGTATGTATAGTCAATGATGAGATATGCCATAGTATTATGGGGCAACACCATGTCACTAAAACTAGACTGTTTACTTGATACCTACTTGAGAACTGTTGCCAATGCGTACTTTGTTGTACATCAACACAAATGAATTACAGCATAATAAAATAAAACTATGGAAACGGATTAAATCGCATATAATGAGTTTACAATTCATCCCGACGTTTCGAACATTTTACAGCGTTCGTGGTCAACGGGTGACTGAGGAAAAATTACAAAATTCTTGTGATGCAATTGGCATATTTTGTGATCTTTCAAAAGCCTTTGATTGTGTGGATCATGGAACGCTCATTTTGAAATTAGAACACTATGGTTTGTCTATAAATGCCCTAAACTTTATGTCTTCTTACCTTAGCAATAGAACACAAACAGTAGTTGTTAACAAAACTCGCTCTAGCGGGACTGTAGTCCAATTAGGAGTGCCACAAGGCTCAATTTTAGGTCCATTCCTGTTTTTGGTTTATATAAATGATTTGCCATGTATAGTGAAAAACTTTTGTGAAATAGTACTTTTTGCTGATGATACATCACTGCTTTTTAATGTTGACCGAAAATCTACGGATTACAATGTAATTAATAGCACGTTAGCTGATGTACTGCAGTGGTTTACTGTCAACAATTTACTTCTTAATTAACCATTAATTAGCCCTTTGTTGTCTGATATAATAAATAAATAATTAATTAAATTAAATTAAATTAATTCTAAGAAAACCAAATGTATTCGATTTTCTCTGCCGAATGTTAAACCAATCGATACAAAAATACTTTTGAATGATGAATGCTTAGAGATGGTAGATACAACACTGTTTCTTGGTTTAACATTGGACAAAAATCTACAATGGAGTCCTCATATAAAGAAACTAGCAAGCAAATTAAGTTCAGCCGCATACGCCGTTAGGAGAATCAGGCAACTGACTAATGTTGAGACAGCTCGCCTAGTGTATCATAGTTATTTTCACAGTGTAATGTCATACGGTATTCTGGTTTGGGGCAAAGCAGCTGACATACAGACTATCTTTGTATTACAAAAGAGAGCCATTCGTTCTATTTACAACTTAGGAACACGTGAATCAGTAAGAGAACTCTTCAAAGAAATTAATATCTTAACTGTAGCTTTCCAATACATTTATGATAGTATAATTTATGTTGTTAAGAATTTAGACTGTTTCACTAAGAATTCTGATATCCATAATTATAACACTAGAAACAAAAATAAGCTTGCCATAAAGAAGTTTCGTGTCCGTAAAGTACAGAAGTCATTTGTTGGGCAATGCATTCATTTTTATAATAAGTTACCTGACACTGCTTTGAGATTACCCCTCCCAGCTCTTAAGAACTACTTAAAAAAATCATTGATGTTAAAGGCTTATTACAGAGTCGAGGACTATTTGACAGACAAACATGCATGGCCCGAACCAGAAACTACAAAAAACGAATAGCAATTAAAATAATTGTATTATGTATAGAGGACACAGTTCAGATAAGAAAGCACATCAAATATTTTATATTTTATGTTGTGTAGGTAAATTACATATTTAATGATATTGAGATTCATATTATCTTTTTCTTCTATGACAATTTGATATGTTTTCTCTGAAGAAGAACGACGTATTATTAAGCAATAATATAATTTATTGAAATTGATTTCCATAGAGTACCTAGTCTGTTCATATTCTTTGATGAATACTTTTGCATGTTAAATTGTATGTTGTTATTTAATGCATGTTAATTATAAGATGTAATGTTTTGAAAAGAAGTTGCCCGCCGAGTTTCTTGCCGGTCCCATAGTGGATACCCCCCTCCCAACTGAGGGGGGACTGAAATCTTCTCGAGGCTGAGGCGTAGGGTTAGAGCCGGCGTAGCTTTATTTGACGTTCATATGCGCATTGTAATATGCCTACTTGAAAAATAAATATTTCATTTTCATTTCATTTCATTTCATTTTCATTTTTACAATGTACAAAAGCTACCTTTCCATAGTTTTATTTCATGAGTAACTATCGCGATAACCGAAGACAATATTATGTACAGCATAATACTTTGGGGTGAACGTGCCTACGGGAAAATACCATTGAAGTCTGTTGTAGTGCACTTTTATGAACCTTATGTGTCAATAATGAGATATGGCGTAGTATTATGGGGCAAAGACAAGTTACCAGTAGGGTCTGTTGCAGCGCGCTAGCGTCGGCGTGTAACGCGCGTGCTAGCGCGTCCAGAGCGCAGCAAGCGTGAGCGACTGCCTCGCGAGGGTATTCTGGCTCCAGGGTGGATAGGCCGAGGGCTGACCACATTGCGGAGAGGTAGGTCCAACAGCGTTCGATGCCTGTGGGGTGAAAAGGGAAAATAAGACACCCTATAGTACACTACCCTACCCTACTGCCACACCTCGGACACATATATTGAAAGAGGCGCGTTCCTAGCTCACAGTCTAAGCTCGTGTAGGTGAACGAGTACTATGCTTGTATGAGTGAAATATGACAGGTCGACCGTTCGTGTTTTTGACAGGCGGTAACTGTGAGGTAACCGAGAGGGGGTGGGCGGCACTTTCAGTGGGGAGCGGTAGTGGCCATACTGTACGATAGTACTCTTTATATACTGTGCTACTGCAATACAAAATGTTGACCGAATGGTGGCCTCTATCGGATGTAAGAAGCGCCTGGCATCCGTTGGCTCGTTGGGTGGACGACATTCGAAAAACTGCGGGGCACTTCTGGATGAGATTAGCCCAGGACCGGGATAAGTGGCGTACACGAAGTACACATATGTCTTTGGCCTGGGGCTAAGTTGATTTGTGTAAGATATCCCCAACATTTATTATTTATTTATTTAAAATGAGCTAGAGATTAATCAACAATTAAAGTCCGTGACCGTACTTAAAAGGCTCGGGGACTACTGAAACGGAATTTGTACATAGACCAGCAGTTCTCGAAAAGTTTGTACAAAAATTAAGGAAAAACACTCATAGTGTTGTGTTCCTGCCGGTGAGTAAGGCTGCCAGAGCTCAACGAGGGTGCGGGGTGCTGACGACGGGAGGACTTACGGAACTAATTTGTTCCGTCTATTGTCCTTTGAGTCGTCGGCAACCCAAACCCTCCTTTGAACTTGTACACTCCTTTTTGCTGTGTACTTATACTTAACACAGCAAAGGGGAGTGTACAAGTTTCTAATGGGGTGGCAACGCGCATGTGACACTCTTTGAGTTGCAGGCGTCCATAGGTTACGGTGACCGCTTTCCATCAGGCGGACCGTATGCTTGTTTGCCACCGACGTAGTATAAATAAAAAAAAAGTTTAATTTGTTTTTAATTATTCCTATTTTGTTACCAAGATTTTCTTGATGAATTGAGATTTTAGTAAGTTTTATTTCGTCATTAAGGTTCTCTAGTATCTATATTTTCTTAATTATAACAGTTATCCTGTATATATCTTACGAAAGTCGACTTATGTTGGTAACAAAATAGGATCAATTAAAATTTGCTGACGTGGCTATGTATAAAGTTGTCGGGAAATGCTCAGATTTGTTTACCACGAGATGGACATCGGAGAAGTCAATTTAAATAACCTAACCACAAAACCCCCAAAGTGGACAGATTTTGATGAAACATAGCAAAGAACACTCCCGACTAATTCAGCTTTCAAACAAAAAAAAACTAAATCTAAATCGGTTTCATCCGTTCGGGAGCTACGATGTCACAGACAGACACGTCAAACTTACAACACCCCGTCGTTTTTGCGTCGGGGTTTAAAAACATACCGTCGAGGCCGACGTTTTCATCTAGCTCGTTGCTCTTGAGCAGTTGTAAAGCGCCATCTAGTGCTTTTTCTTGTTGACTGGCGTCTGGGAGGGCGCTGGCTGCCTTTAGAAGGAGCTCTGGCTTACAGGAATCCAAGGTCCATACCCACATTGATACAATACACTGGAAAAATAAAATGAAATTGTAATTAGGTGATAGGTGATACGCGAATAGTTGAGCATTTCTTTTTTTGCCACTTTTATTAAATGTGATATTTTTGAAAAAAAATATCGTCACTACTTTTAAAAAACCTCGTATCTCACGCTGTTCCTCAAAGTTAAAACGCAGTAAGTCCATATGCATTCCATACATACTTACTACAATTTTCTTTTCATTGACAGACGAAGATACAAGTTAGTGACGATATGGTATTTCTACTGAGAATCAGTAGCTTTTTAAATCCTAGTAGTTAAAAAAATTGTTCCATACGATTTTTTCTTATTTTGTTACCATTTTCCGTATATGTTGTATGGGGTAACAAAAGAGGAAAGTAACAAAAATGTATGGAAATTCTGGGACACTTTTTGTCTCCCAGTGAGATTGAAAGTACTCGTGATTCTGAGTACAATTGACCTAAAATTCCCTAAAAAAAATCAAAATAAAAAAATGGCAAAAAAAAGAAATGCTCAGTTAACATTATGATACAAGTGCGGAAATGAGGAAGTTAGGAACGAGTGGCGATAAATCAAAACACGACTGAAGGGAGTGTTTTAAATCGACACGAGTTACGAATTTCCTTTTCGCACGTGTTCGACGTTTTTCAATACAGATGGCCCTCTGACGTTTACACCTGGCAAGAAATGAACCACTTTGCGCGCTAGTGTGGAGAAAAAGCACCATATGTACTAAAAAAAATTGAAAAAACCCCCGACCGCGACATAGTAGACCGATTTTCATGAAACATGGTTAAGAACACTCCCGACTATCTCAGCTTTCAGACAAAAAAAAACTAAATTTAAATCGGTTCATCCGTTCGGGAGTTACGATGCCACAGACAGACAAACACACAGACAGACACGTCAAACATGTAACAACCCTTCGTTTTTTCGTCGGGGGTTAAAAATACAATTTGATTAATATTTGTTGTGGTAACCAAGTCAGGATGGTACACTTGACAGATTCAATTCAATAGTTTCAATAGTTTAGTTTTAACAGCCACATAACTTGTCAAAATCGATAACAAAAGCAAAATCATTTCATCAATAAATTGCTCAAAACAATAAATGAAGTAACGTTGTATTTGATTACCGTAAGCAAACTTTCTTAGACTATTCAGCGCTACCACACCTCGGACACTGGCGATCAAATATATGAAAGAGGCGCGTTCCTAGCACACAGTCTAAGCTCGTGTAGGTGAACGCGTACCATGCTTGTATGAGTGAGATATGACAGGTGGACTGTTCGCGTTTGTGACAGGCGGAAACTGTGAGGGGGTGGGTGGCACTATCAGCGGGGAGCGGGAGTGGCCATACTGTACGATAGTACTCTTTATTATACTGCGACGTGTCGATGACACATTTAGCTTTAGTGTAGGCAAAGAGGATCGAGTATTATAGAGTTACTGTCGAAGTAAAATGTGTAATCACAGTGCATAGACTGCCATCTCTCGACACAGGCTCAAAACTTTTGAACCTCAGGTTTGACAATTTGGTCCATATTCTTAGCTTGATACAAAGACCTATATAACTTCGTATAGACCGATAAAGTCTAAGAAAAAAACGTACCCCAAAACCATACAGAAAAAGGTACGGTGAGCTAGATGGCGATACACCTTTGAGGTACGCTCAGCTAGATGGCGCTAATATAAATATTTGACATTTTTAAACATATCAAGCTAAGAATATGGGCCAAATTGTCAAAACTGAGGTTCAAAAGTTTTAAGCCTCTGTCGAGAGATGGCAGTCTATGCACTGTGATTACACATTTTACTTTGACAGTAACTCTCTTTAATACTCGATCCTCTTTGCTTGATATGTGTTAAAATGTCAAATATGAATATTAGCGCCATCTAGCTGAGCGTATCCCAAAGGTGTAATGCCATCTAGGCCACCGTACCTTTTTCTGTATGGTACTGAGGTACGTTTTTTTCTTAGAGTTATATGTATATGTCTTTGGTATAGGTAAATATCATACCTGTATCATGTGAAGCTGGTATTCGAGCTGGCACCTGAAGCTGTATTGCACGGCGGTGTGAGTCTTGGTCACCGCCTCTCTATCCCACACGTTGACAGCTGGGAACCTGTTGTAAAATAATAAAATAAAAATAAAATAAATAAATATTGGGGACACTTTACACAGATCAACTTAGCCCCAAACTAAGCAAAGCTTGTACTATGGGTGCTAAGCGACGATATACATACTAAATAGATAAATACATACTTATATACATAGAAAACATCCATGACTCAGGAACAAATCTCTGCGCTAATCACACAAATAAATGCCCTTATCGGGATTCGAACCCAGGACCGCAGCTTAGCAGGCAGAGTCACTGCCGACTGAGCCCGACCGGTCGTCAAAAATATTTAGAATCTTCAAATAAATACGCTTTGCAATCACAAATCTAAGTAAACTTAAACAAATCATGCAACTTGTCGAAATGCGCAAAAGATTGATTTGTGCGCGTAAGTTTCGGACCGTCATAGAATCAACATACCGTTCCCTGATTTGTCCGAGTATGATGTCCGATTTCGTGGTGAGACGTTGCAGCAGAAGAATTAACAGTATAGCGTCATGGTCACCTGCAACAAGTTCCAGTTATTATTAGAATGTCCTTATACATCTGCTTTTTGGTTTGTAATATATGTATTATTGTAATGTGTGTTGAACACAAATTATTGAAGAAACCAAAACGCAAACCGACATCTAAATCAGGCAGCGCAGGTTAAAAGTGTAGATACTAAACTTAGTTAAATTTCTCCTATCAAAGCATACGCAAAGAGCATGTGTACGTATACCGACCCAGAGAACCAGCGAATAAACTTAAATGGGGGGCGAGTTGTATCTTGTTGAGATAGTAGTATGTATGTACTAACCTGCCGGCTGTATGAAGTGGTCAGGCAGACACGCGGCTAGCATATCAGCTCTCGTGCCTGAGTCAGTTCTAGTGCACGCAACTGTAAGTCCACAGAGCGTGTAGATAGCCACAGGTGAACCAGTGAAAAAACTTAAATCGGGGGGCGAGCTGTATCTTATTCAAAACTTAATACAAACCTGCTGGTTGCATGAAATGGTCAGGTAGACACGCGGCTAACATGTCAGCTCTTGCACGTGCCTGAGCCAGTTCTAGTGCACGCAGCTGTAGGTCCACAGAGCGTGTAGAGGCACGGGAGAGGTGCACTAAGGAGCCAAGTTCGACGGGCGGTGAGCGGGAAGGCTCCGGCGTGTCTTGCTCGGAAGATGGGGCTGGGGAACCTGAAAAAAAAGTTGAGACTGAAATTAGGAAAATGTTGGACATTGCTAAAAATTGGGATAATGTTCTCTGGTCCCGGATTCTTAGTTACTTCTTTGTTGAGTAAGCGCTCTCCTGATTGGGTTCTTACTTATTTTTATTCAACTTTTTTTTGTAACTTAAGAGTGGAAGCAGTTTCTCTTGAATTATTTCCTAGAGTTTGTGTGGCTACCTCCTACCAAATCGTAGCCAGCTTTCTCGTAGAACAGCTCTTCAGGGTTGTTAAAAAGGCTAGTTTTAGTGTCACTCGGACCGACCATGCGGAGAGATCCGCACCGGACTAATATGAAAATTAGGGGGCGTTTTAGAGCGGAGCGGACAACAACATCTTCGACTTCATATAAATTGGTCGCGCGGATCGCAGACTAGGCTTGTGTCGTTCACGAACTATGAACTGTTAGGAATAAAATCCCATCAATGACCGAAATGAACTGAATCTTTCCGTGGTCTGAGTATCGGTCTTTGCTCATTTAGTTCAGTATAGGATCGGCGAGCGGGAGCGGTTTGGATCGAGAACGAATGTGTGACTGCGCCGACCGAGAGCGAGAGCTACTTAGCAGAGCAACAAAAAAAGTCAAGTTTTCATATTAAACTTCGGTTACTTACAACCTTTCGGCCCGGAATGTTACTATCTGTGGACTATTCGTATAATTTTGACACTATTCGGTCCCATTCGTTCTGATCTTTCCGACCGCAGTGATCGCTGGTCTGGCTGAACTAAATGAGCAAAAGACCTAAAAGAGCGAACTAGTTCATGGGAGCGATTGAACGAGATCGGAGCGCTCCGATCAACGAACGAAACGGCACAAGCCTATCGCAGACGGTCCGCGTAGCAATAAAATCAGCCTAACTGTTACATAAATTAAAGTACATACGTAAGAAAAGTAACTGCTAATAGGCTACTAAACTTATATCGACCGGTTTGGCTCAGTCGGTAGTGACCCTGCCTGCTGAGCCGCGGTCCTGGGTTCGAATCCCGGTAAGAGCATTTATTTGTGTGATGAGCACAGATATTTGTTCCTGAGTCATGGATGTATATTTATCTATATAAGTAAGTATATCGTCGCTTAGCACCCATAGTACAAGCTTTGCTTAGTTTGGGGCTAAGTTGATCTGTGTAAGGTGTCCCCAATATTTATTTTTATTTATATCGATTTTGGCTCAATAAATGATTGTCTTCTGTAGTATCTGACATAAAAAAACAATATTTATAGATTTTGGGTATTAAAAGTGTATGATGACTGCGTATTTTCGATTACAAAATGTGTGTAATTTTTTATTCATTTTGGCCACCGAAAACTCTGTCAGCGATGTAGTGACGTCATCGAATTCGAACCTTACTGCATGTCAAAACAATCACTGACATATTGAACTTTATGCCTTCATACTTAAAAAGTCAGAAAATGTTGTTTTCGAATAATGACCTGATGCCCAGATAATCTATAGATTAACATGACTGTGTTGTTTTCGCCTGATTACGTAAAAGTATACTTTAAAAATATTTTCTGCTTGTTTTAAGTCATAATAAAATATGGTAATATTTTATTACGGTTAATTGGACAGTACTTTATCATCAGGGCCCGTGACTTTCATGCCGATGACATAAATTTGACGAGCGTGACGGATAGGATGTTTCAAGAGTTTTATTTAATAATTAATCATTATTCATCAATCATTTTAATCGTGACTTCCAAACTAATCTATTCATACGTGAAATAATTAATACCTACTTGATACGCGAAAAGTACATTAAATTATTTGTTTACTTTTTTTTACATTCATTTTATTAAATATGTTTGTTACCATATTGCAATAAATTATTAAAACAAAACAAATTGTTTCCTTTTCGTTTCACGTATCAAGTAGGTATTAATTATTCCACGTATGAATAGCTTAGTTTTGAAGTAATGGCTGAGATACGCGTCATACTCGTGAACGGGTGCTGTTTGTGGAGACTGGTCTGTTCAAGCTTACCTGGGCCACATGTTTTGTTAGATTATTTAACTTTACTTTTGAGCGGATTGCGAGACACTACATTCGGTTCTTGTAAGAATTAAACTTAAGTAAGTAATGTCTTAAGGATGACACTAGAGACCATCACGTTGTCGTTTAATTTAGTTAATTTTAGCTTTTGGACACTTAGAGACTTTATACATCTCTGAGATTTTGATTATATTTTATTTTAAAATAGACTCCTTACTTTAATGACCTTGTTGTCGTTTGATTAAGTTAATGTTAGTTTTTTGGACACTTAGAGACCTTATACATCTCTGAGATTTTGATTATATTTTTAAACTTAATTTGTAACCTTGATTGGCCCTTATTTGTAAACTTGATTTGTTCTTTAATGATTGACAACTAGAGACTTGTACATCTCTTGAATTGTGTAATTTAGCTGTTCATTTTTTGTATTTTTTTTTTTGTATTATTTGATAAAGGTTTTTACTTTTAAATATTTTAATTTTATAAAATTTGACTCTTGGAGACGCTATACATCTCCATGGATTATTTGATTAAGTATAATATTTTTACTTGTAATATTCAGTCTTTTACAACTATTGAAGTATTATAGATTTCTTTTATCTTTGTATCTGTTTGCACTTTCTTTATGTATTGATTATAGTTAGTAATAATATGACATTTAGAGACTTTATACATCTCTAATTCTATATCAGTGTATAGCTACTTTGCTTATGATTAATATTTTTAGTTAATATTTCTATTAATTTCATTTGTTTAACTTTAATGAATACTCTGTAATGTTGACATGTAAAAGTGCCCCCGTGGCCTATTTGCTGAATAAATGATTTTGTATTTTTGTATTTTGTATTCGTACATGAAAAAATTGATTAATGAATAATGATTAATTATTACAATAAAACTATTTGAATCATCCTACACGCAGCGTGACGTCAAATTGATGTCATCGGCATGAAAGTTACGGGCCCTGTTTATCATATAAGACAGACTTTAAAAAAACCGGCCAAGAGCGTGTCGGGCCACGCTCAGTGTAGGGTTCCGTAGTTTTCCGTATTTTTCTCAAAAACTACTGAACCTATCAAGTTCAAAACAATTTTCCTAGAAAGTCTTTATAAAGTTCTACTTTTGGGATTTTTTTCATATTTTTTAAACATATGGTTCAAAAGTTAGAGGGGGGGGACGCACTTTTTTTTCCTTTAGGAGCGATTATTTCCGAAAATATTAATATTATCAAAAAACGATCTTAGTAAACCCTTATTCATTTTTAAATACCTATCCAACAATATATCACACGTTGGGGTTGGAATGAAAAAAAATATCAGCTCCCACTTTACATGTAGGGGGGGTACCTTAATAAAACATTTTTTCCATTTTTTATTTTTGCACTTTGTTGGCGTGATTGATATACATATTGGTACCAAATTTCAGCTTTCTAGTGATAACGGTTACAGAGATTATCCGCGGACGGACGGACGGACGGACGGACGGACGGACAGACAGACATGGCGAAACTATAAGGGTTCCTAGTTGACTACGGCACCCTAAAAAGGATCAAGTAGTCTATTAGGTATGTAATGTACCTTGTTTGGACTCCAGCTGGTTTCTAATCTCGTTGTACTGTTCAGTCATTTTCTGCACCAACTCTCTAAACTTGAGAATAGTAGAATCTCGGTCCATGATAGTTTCGAATGCTGCTTCTCGTTCGCGCACAACCTGGACAAAAAAATGGTTTTTAAAACGTGCTTTGGAATCATTGTGTTTTACATGAGTATATTGTTCACTCTATACATCAAGTAATTACAAAAAAAACCTACATTTTCGAAGTACGAGTACGTATAGACATTTTGCGTCAAGTAGAGGATTTGTTTGACATCCATTGTCAATTATCAGTACTGATAAATTTTATTTGACGCTAGATTTCGACTACAATCACAATCATTTTGGTAAGAAATGTTTATTGATCTGTCTGTGCTAAGAAAAAGAGTTATTAGTGTTATTACCTCCCTAGTGGCGCTTTGAGCCATCTCCAACTCCTCGCGCAGATCTTGTTCTAACTCTCGGTTGGACTCCACCAGCTGTTCATGGACTTCTTGAAGTGCTTCCAGCTCTGCAACGTCTTGTTTTAGTTGTTCCACCTGGACAAAAATAAAAAATAAAACATGCAAATAAACAGTCATACAAACGGGTTATGTCACGTATTATAAATTAAATTGATCACAAATAATTACTGTAGAGATTTCAAAACGTCGGTAAGGTAACGGACCCAATCATGGACAGTTTCAGAAAAAAATTCACCTGTATTTAATATTTCACTGATAAATGTAAATTTCTACCGCTAAACGTGTTAAATCTTGAATGTCCTATCCTTCTTTTACATTTCAATCGTATTGCAGAATAGATACTCCTATTGGTTTCTTCATAGTTAACCAATTAAAACTAGGTGTTTATTCTCCAGAAATGGATACCCCATTATGGACAGTGAAATAAGTTTAAAATTTTACTTTTAAAGCCAACTGATACTCAATGAGTCAACTTTATACACCATAAATAAAATTAGTTTGGGTTATTTTAACATAGGATTGTTTCTTGTAAATTTTGGTTTTGTTCCTTGTCCAACATAGGAGGTACGCAGTTTTCCGGTTCCAGTAATGGACACTCGCAAAATAACACTATTTCTTTATATCTTTGGAGCAACAAACTAGTATGTATAATACCTTATCTCATGCTTAATGCAGTAAGTAAAACTCATTCAAGTTTACACCGAGTATTATTTTTTTATTAATTTATACATGAACTCTACTCTCTTAGCAACGTTACTAAGAATTCGTCTTGATAGTTTTTTCAGTAAACTGGTGAATTTTATCTTGCCGTCAAATCCTTCAGAAATAACTAAATAGAAACTTTAAAATTAAACAGCTCTACAACTCTAGTTTATGGTACAGTTTTAGAAACTAATTTTAGATACTTATTTTTAAGGATTTAAGTTTTTTTTGTCCATAATGGCATCACCGTCCATTATAGGGTATTTTACATTATGTATAGTGGTTGGCAAAAAAGACTGGCCTCAATGTAGGTAACAAATCAAATTATTTTATTAAATATCAATCAATAAGTGGGCGATCAAGCCCACTGGTGGCGAAGCCGGGAATCGAACCCGGGTCTCCAGCTAACGCGGCTGACGTGATAAACCGCTACACCACCTCGACCGCCGAGGTACCCGTCGAAATTTCCATCATCACCACCAAATCACATTTTCACCATCTGTCTCGCTATATCGTAATCCTGCAAAAGGATTCATATAGGAGGTGCAAGCACAAATTGCTCGCCCTTAGAGTTGGTCAAAGGCGCCTAGCCTTCAGAGATAACATACACTAGAGAAATTTCGACGGGTACCTCGGCGGTCGGGGTGGTGTAGTGGTTTGAGCACGTCAGCCGCGACAGCTGGAGACCCGGGTTCGATTCCCGGCTTCGCCACCAGTGGGCTTGATCGCTTTTTCTTTAGTGTATGGTATCTATTTCAGTTTATAAAGACTGGCCTGCAAACTACAGAGGTGTCACATGCCATTTGCTGACCCTAGCGTTTTTTTAATGTGATAGCAAACGAGTAGACGAGACGCCTGATAAGTGATGAGAAGCAGTCACCTTTACCAATTTCATTTCATTTCAAATCATTTTCATTTCAATTGACTTGTAAGTTTGAGCTTTACCAATTGACTTGTAAGTTTGAGCTTGTATGCTTTTTTAACCCCCGACGCAAAAACGACGGGGTGTTATAAGTTTGACGTGTCTATCTGTCTGGCTGTGGCATCGTAGCTCCCGAACGGATAAACTAATTTCAATTTCGATTTTTTTTGTTTAAAAGCTGAATTAGTCGGGAGTGTTCTTAGCCATGTTGACCGGTGACCATGACGACCGGTCTGGCTCAGTCGGTAGTGACCCTGCCTGCTGCGCCGCGGTCCCGGGTTCGAATCCCGGTAAGGGCATTTATTTGTGTGATGAGCACAGATATTTGTTCCTGAGTCATGGATGTTTTCTATGTATATAAGTATTTATATATTATGTATATCGTTGTCTGAGTACCCACAACACAAGCCTTCTTGAGCTTACCGTGGGCCTCAGTCAATCTGTGTAAGAGTGTCATGGTTTACCCTTGAATCGCCGACAGACACTTGTTCGAATATTATTTCAAAGACAACGTTTCAAATAATTTCATTTCATCGACAGTTCATATCGTAGAACAATATACAAGTAAAATCAAACCGTAGACTTTTATTTCGTAGATAAGTTATTCCGAGTATACTTCATATCGTGGTATTTCGTTTCGTGTTTTTTCATTTCATCTTGTTTTACATTAAATACAATTCATTACGCATAATATTATTTCAATTATGATTTTTTCTAAAACTTTACAATTTGTAAACTGTTTGTTTGGTCACAGTTCTAACCTAACCTACTTTAAAAATGGTTCTTTGTTGTGTAGGGTCGCAGTTCTAACCTAACCTAAACCTACTCTGTAATCCGTTTGTTTCTGTGTGATCACAGTTCTAACCTAACCTAAACCTACTCTGTAAGCCGTTTGTTTGAATGATATTCGATGAAAAGTTTGTCGGCGAAACAAGGGTACACCGAGTGTCATATAATAATGTTTGATGAAAATCGGTCCAATAAGTCAAGTTTTTCAAAATTTATTTGTTATGGTTGACTCACCTGGTCTTCCAAAGCCATTTTCTTCTCAGCCAGCTGTTCCACCATCTCCTCAGCTCCCAAGGCCGCGTCCACCTGCTCCCGAAGGTCCGCCACCTGGGCCTCCAGCTCTTCAACCCTGGTGGACAGCTTCTCTTTGGTGCGGGACAGTTCCGCTATCTCAGATTTGTATTGCTCTATATCCTGAAAATTAAGATGATGTTTAGAACTGTTGCAAATATATTTTTTTATACTATAGCCTGACAAGTATTTATTTGACCCTGGCCGCGTTGCGGATTTTCAGCTGAACTAATTTCTTTTACTGGCAAGGATTAATATTTGACACCCGTCATCGAGTCATCGAATGTCAGTGACATATACTAGAAGTAAATATTTTAAATTTTCTAACGGTTTCATCGCAAATATGCCCAAAATAATATTGAAAAAAGTGAAAATAATTATACTGAACGTGATAAATTACGTACAACAAAAAATTATGAAGGATTTCACAGCATTTCGACAACAATGTTCCGAGATCGGTCGTTGACATGTCCGGCACTGACAGTTCATAGTGTGGTTCTCCTGTATTGATAAGTTGGTTTCTATTGGGTTGGTAAGAAAGTAATGAGCGAATCATAACCAATATTGTAATTTTTATTTAATTTATTATTTTAATCATTTATTAAAAATATAACGGCCTTCGTTATCTACTACTTGTCTCCATCGTTCTGGTAAAGAATGAATAGCATCGGCGAAGAAGTTCTTAGGTTTAGATTAAAAAAACTCAGCTATGTACTGTCGTCGATGGGCTTGATCATCGAACTTTTTTTCATTCAAGGCATTGCTTAGCGACCTGAACAATACGTAATCCGTAGGTGCCAAGTCTGGAGAGTACGGTGGATGAGGTATCACTTTCCAACCTAGCTCCAATAGCTTTAGCCGAGTCACTTTTGCAATGTGTGGGCGAGCATTGTCGTGTAAGAAAAAAACTTTAGCATGCTGTGGACGATTCTGACAGATTTTTTGGTTTAAATTTTCAAGCTGATTACAGTATACTGATGCGGTAACAGTCATTCCACTTGGTAGGAGTTCCCAGTGAATAATACCATGAATATCCCACCAAACGGACAGCATAACTTTTTTCGGGTGATTCTCTGTTTTTGGTGCCTCTATTCCTTTTTCGTTTGGAGCTAGCCACTGACGTTTGCGTGTGTGATTTATATATAAGACCCATTTTTCATCTCCAGTGATAAGATGGTCCAACCAGTTGAATGTGCGGCGAAAAGACAGAAGTTGTATGCAGATATCGACACGGATGTTTAGTTGATCTCTATCAAGTTCGTGCGGTATCCAAACACTGTATTTGTAGTTTTTTCCCAACTCGTGTAAATGTGTTTCTATGGTGACATGAAAGCAGCCTAACTCGGTAGCAAGAGTACGACTCGTTAGCCTCGGATCTCCTTCAATTAAGGTTTTTAATTTGGCTACATCAATCTTCACCGGTCGACCAGACTTAGGTTGATCTGATAATGAAAAGTCGCCACTACGAAACCGCTGCAACCATCGTTTCGCCGTGGCCTCAGACACAACTTCAGGAGCAACACGCTGACATATATTACGCACTGCTTCGGCGGCTGAATGGCCAGACTGAAATTCATATAGTAAGCAATGCCTTACATGCACTTTTAATTCGTCCATTTTCTTCCTTATATTAGCTCGGCGACAGCTAGTGAATGACTGACGAGAAACTGTGCGACTCGCCCTTTATATACTTTCGACCATAGAAGATTCTAGAACACTCTCAAAAATTTTATGTGGAATTCAATCGATCGCTCATTACTTTCTTACCAACCCAATATTTAGCTTAATATATTTTTTGTTCTTATTTATGGTGTCTGTAGCTCTGCCGTGAAAAATATTTAAAAAAATAAGGAGGCCGTTCCATCATTGCCACCAGTACAAAACAAGGTCTTACGTAAAAAGAAAACAAACATCGACGACTTCGATAAAGGTACCAGATTCATGTATTTTAGGCTGTTCGGAAAGAAGTAGCAAAAACCTAGCTTATTAAATTTTGATTCTATAAAACCATACAATTGCCCCAATTTTCTACAGCACATTATTGCCATATGAAATCGGTTTGTAGCGACACTCTCTCAGGGTCAAATAAAAACTTGTCAAGCTTTACATCGGTCACAATTTCGTTTTCATTTAACCCATACTCAAACTGGAGTCTTTTTTTATTTTCTTTCTTTCAAGTCATACCCTGTACATGTTCTGCGTAGCGTATTTGTCATGTGCGTTAAAATCAACTGGGAAGACCTTTTGAAGCCTGACACCTGACACAAAACATCAAAATGGCGCCCAATTTTTATTTTAACTTACTAGTAGAGCGGCGAGAGGGTCTCGGAAAAAGTTGATGTGACTGGAGAGTATACTGCTGACAAGTGGTATCGTTGTGATCGGTAGACTTTACTGAGTACGAAATAATGACTTGTCGCATTCTCAGACTGTGGGGGGGTTAACTATGACGTCACAAAGATCGCGGTCCCGGGTTTCAATTTTTTGCCAATTTATCTAGAACCCCTAATCCAATTTTGAAAAATAAGGTGTCGATTGAAAGCATATAACATGCTGATTAAGATTTCTTATATGTGAAAAGTATAGTTTTGTTAGTTATTTTTTAATTAACAATAATGCAAAAAATACTTTTTTTTTTACTCTCTTTTTTGATTTTTGTGACTCAAAAAGGCAATGAAAACGGCCACTTAGCTAAAAAATATGTTATATAAATCATTCAACTACATTATTAAGCTATCTGTTGTTTTTTAAATTTCTACGATCGGATAATAAATAAGCAAACTACAACCACATACCTGTAGGCGGGGAGTACCGCTTGACACGCGTTCCCATACATTCGGCGTCTACCAAATTACACCTCGCGCAAAATTCGTTTCAAGCAGATATACCTCTAATCTTATTCATCGTAACCTATCAATATTGGTATCATTTGAAAGTAAAATTAAAGTACTTTAAGAAACAATGTCAATCATTTTCTTAAAATCAATAATCGCCAGTCTGTGGTGGTTACAAAGGAAAAAGTGGGTATGCAATTTGACTGGTTTCCTAGGTTTGATACCCTAGACGAGTTTAAAAGGGGAGGTAAAGGTGACATATGGGTTGTTCTCTGGCCTAAAAGCTACACAGAGGGTCAGGGGAGAAAAAACTAGGGTTAAAGTTTAGTTTTAAGTTATTTTTTCTTTTATTTGTTGATTTTATTGTGTTTAATTTTTTTGGAATTTTATCAAGGATACACGTTGGTTTCTTTTGCTAAAAATTCCCTTTTTTATGAGAAATGTTATGAATTTTATGGCATTTTCCGATAGAGACTAAAATTAACTTTTAAATAAGGCCACATAGTCATACTTTTACTTATATAATATTAAGGGTAATAGCCCCGGCGAAGTACCTAGTGCAAGCGGGACAGCAGTGTAGCAATCCATAGACCTGACTTCACTGGTTCCTCAGTGCCACACATAGTCTTACGAGGCGGCCTGCGTGCCCTGCTCTCTAATATGTGGGTCAATACTGCTTCAACGCAAACGATTGAGATGTGTGATTTTTTTGACACTGAGTGTATTTGCAGGAGCTGCATGTACTTAACAAGTGTACCTCAACAACTATTTCATATTTCTATCGCATTATTATTAATAAATATGCTCTTAATGTTATCTTGACTTCTGTTGAATAATTATGTTTTGAGAAAAGTGGCTAAAAGTGAGGATTATAATTACTAAAACATTATAGGTAACTTCATTTTAGTGATTTAATGTGTATAACGACCGAAGCCCAATCGTTTTGATTTTACGATTACTTTTTAAGGCTGCTTTCAAAAAAAACGTCAAAATAATGTAAAATTGATAGTTTTAGTCGGTGAAATACTACACTTTCCGTTATCCAATAGATTTATTTAATTCAAGTTCCAGTTAGAGCATCTTATTATCTTGATTTTTATAAGACTGGATTTTTGAAAACTAACTCACTAAATTAATTATGAATTTTTCTCTAATGCTCGTTTAGAAAAACGCACGTATAGAGCTGAATCAGTCGATCTTATTTGTAAAATTTGGACAATTTTGAATATTAAAACGGGTAAATTTATAATTCGTATATCCTGTACCACAATCATTTCAGACTAGATTTTTATTTTAAGTTTTTGAAAAAGAGTAAACTAGCCTAAGGCGAATTCAATTTTTTTCAGAAATTACCTAAAATTAAGTGACAATTTCTTTGAAAATCTACATCACATCGAAGTAAGTTTTGTACTAAATGAATCTGCAACGTTTACTTAAATTGCTGTTATGCCTTAGTGATTATAAATTGCTATTATTGATTTTTGCCAATTTTTTGAAAACGAGCCTTCACCGGTACAATTATTACCAGTTTTGGACATTTTCTCATATTTTGTTAGACCAAGTAGAAAAATTCCTATAATGTGATATATATTTATAAACTACTCGCAAAGCCCTTTAATTTGATACCACACACGGTATGATCCAGCGCTCGGTTGCGATTTCACTATTTTTAACACGAAAGCCCTCTTAATACCTACTGGGTCAAAAAACCGCACCTCTAAGTCGTTTGAGTTCAAACGGTATTACTTGGTATTACCCTTAATATTATATATTATAAGTATCAGTATGACTATGTGGCCTTATTTGAAAGTTAATTTTAGTCTCTATCGGAAAATGCCATGAAATTCATAACATTTCTCATAAAAAAGGGAATTTTCAGCAAAAGAAACCAACGTGTATCCTTGATAAAATTACAAAAAACCGGCCAAGTGCGAGTCGGACTCGCGCACCGAGGGTTCCGTACAAATGGAAAGGAAATGGGTAGTAAGGTTAAAATTATTAAAAAAAAATATATTATGTGATGTAACTACACAGAGAACCTCCTATAGAGTGGCAGTCTTGTATATTTGGTTCGCGATACGAGTCACCAGTGTTTGGGGTGCGAGGAGCGGGCGGGGAATGTGTTAAGCGCGCTGTGATTGGCCGTTTCAAGGACGGCGGGCAGTCGCGCCAGATGAAAAGGGATAGAAGTATGACTGTCCCTCTACTGACGCGTAAGTGGCCAATGTAAGTTGACCTATGCCGGCTCTGAATAAATTATAAATATGACTTATTTGTGGAATGTAATGCCGTCTGTTTTTAAATTTGAGCTTCTTGTTACCTTTCCACACCATTTCACACTACAGGTGGACATCTTTAAGGCATCAAAATACCCTTTTCCAATTTTTTTGTGCGAAAAACACGCGCTGCTTTCGGGTCTGTTACTTGGTCGATACTGATCGGGCACGGCGAGCGCCCGCGCTTATATCAGTGCAAATACTAGGAAGGCTGGCGACCACGAGTCGTCTTGTAATAGATGTCTATAGGGGTTGGTCTGTGTGTAACTAAAAATTTATGGTTTTCGTAATTTTTCCTTTATCTATGCTATAAGACGTTGCTTCGTACCAAATTTCAAGATTCTGAGTTCACGGGAAGCACCCTGTAGGTTTTGATTCCCTTGCAAGTGTCGAAAATTTGCGGCATAAACGGCTGTATCTTTTGATTGCGTTGGCTTAGAAGTTTGATTTTTTCACAGCTTCAAGGGACAGTAGACCTGAGTAATTGATATAAATTTCAGCTTCATACCTCCACGCGTTCCTGAGAAAAAGGGTCTTGACAGACGGACGGACGGACGGACAGACGGACAACAAAGTGATCCTATAAGGGTTCCGTTTTTTCCTTTTGAGGTACGGAACCCTAAAAACTAAACACAATAAAATCAACAAATAAAAGAAAAAATAACTTAAAACTAAACTTAAACCCTAGTTTTTTTCTCCCCTGACCCTCTGTAATAGCTTTTAGGCCAGAGAACAACCCATATGTCACCTTTACCTCCCCTTTTAAACTCATCTAGGGTATCAAACCTAGGAAAGCAGTCAAATTGCTTACCCACTTTTTTCCTTTGTAACCACCACAGACTGGCGATAATGGATTTTAAGAAATTGATTGACATTGTTTCTTAAAGTACTTTAATTGTACTTTCAAATGATACCAATATTGATAGGTTACGATGAATAAGATCAGAGGTATATCTGCTTGAAACGAATTTTGCGCGAGGTGTAATTTGGTAGACGCCGAATGTATGGGAACGCGTGTCAAGCGGTACTCCCCGCCTACAGGTACTTATGTGGTTGTAGTTTGCTTATTTATTATCCGATCGTAGAAATTTAAAAAGCAACAGATAGCTTAATAATATAGTTAAATGATTTATTTAACATATTTTTTAGCTAAGTGGCCGTTTTCATTGCCTTTTTGAGTCACAAAAATCAAAAAAGAGAGTAAAAAAAAAAGTATTTTTTGCATTATTGTTAATTAAAAAATAACTAACAAAACTATACTTTTCACATATAAGAAATCTTAATCAGCATGTTATACGCTTTCAATCGACACCTCATTTTTCAAAATTGGATAAGGGGTTCTAGACAAATTGGCAAAAAATTGAAACCTGTTAAGTTGTTTTAGAACGCAGCCAATCTTTTTTTTTTTATCCGTCGCCTCTGGCGCCTTTTTACTTGTCATCTGTCACTTGCTTGTCAAATGCTGTGAAATATACCGTTAGTCAAGAATGCTAGTTTTCTTTCTCTAAAATCTCCGAATAAAACCACGAATAATCCTTCATGGTAGCAGAGCGTGGTTCAAGATCAGTAATTGAAGGAAAATCCGAAGTATTTCAAGAAAAACAAGAATATATATTGTTCGTACAGTACGACGAAACAGTCGCCGGGCATATCGTCTGCAGATCGTCGTAATACAACGAAACAGCTATTATACCGATAATTGAACATCAATATGGGCACAAACTTGTTCAATTTAGAGAAATTGACGGGCCGGGACAACTTTGCTACCTGGAAATTTAGTATGAGGACGTACCTGGAACATGAAGATCTTTGGGAGTGTGTGAAACCAAGTGACGACAAGAAAGCCATAGACGCCAAAAAGGACATGAAAGCCAAAGCGAAATTGATTCTGCTGTTGGATCCTCAGAATTATATTCATGTACAAGATTGCAAAACGTCAAAAGAAGTGTGGGCAAATCTAGAAAAGGCCTTTGATGACAATGGTTTGACAAGGAAAGTGGGTTTGCTGAAGGACTTGGTGAACACATCTTTAGAATCAAGCAATAGTGTTGAAGATTATATCAATAAGATTATGACAACCGCTCACAAACTTCGCAATATAGGGTTCGATGTAAACGACGAGTGGCTGGGCACACTAATGCTAGCTGGTTTACCAGAAGTCTACATGCCTATGATAATGGGACTCGAAAGTTCAGGTGTAACAATTAGTGCTGATCTTGTGAAAACAAAACTTTTACAAGAAATTAAATCTACAGACTCAGGCGCTGCCTTGTACACAAACTTTAAGAAGACTAAACAGGACCAACCTAGCAAACCGAAGGGTCCTAGATGTTACAGCTGCAATAAGCATGGCCATTATGCTAAGTTCTGCAAGAATCCTAAGAAAACAACACACAAACAGCATAAGAATGGAGATAGTACAAATTTTGTGGCAGCGTTTTCTGCATCATTGGGAGGTGAAGATAGTAATAAGTGGTTTATCGACTCAGGAGCTTCGAAGACCATGACAGCAAGGAAGGACTTAATGTATAACTTAAGTAAGCCACCATTTGATTCAATCACTGTGGCTAACAAAGAAACATTACCTATATTAGGAAACGGGTGTGTTAACGTCAAGTTAAGCAAAGGCAGGATTCTTCAGTTGAAAGACGTCTTATATGCCCCTGGACTTGCCTCCAATTTGATATCAGTGAGCAGTATTACAAAGAATGGTTATGAAGTTAGATTTTTTGAAAAAGGGTGCCATGTTTTGGATGCAAAAGGGAAGATCATCTGTTCAGGAACGCAGATAAACAGGCTCTATTTGCTAGATACAGCAAATACCATTGAAACTGCTCAATTTACCACAGCCAGAGGTAACGTTGATAATACCTTTTTATGGCATTTAAGAATGTCACATTTAAATGTATCAGATGTCAACAAGCTGCCTACTGCTGCCGAAGGTGTGATTATTGAAACAAAAAGTGACAGTATCAGATGTACTCACTGTGCCGAAGGAAAACAGACAAGACTGCCGTTCAACAAGGTGGGTTCCAGAGCCAAACAGCCCCTCGAGCTGATACATTCTGACTTATGTGGGCCAATGGAGCACCTGTCAGTCTCAGGTATGAAATATTTTATTACTTTTGTAGATGACTACACTCGTATGTTTCATGTGTATTTTTTGAAAGATAAATTGAATATTTTAGAAGTGTTTAAAGATTTCAAGGCTAGAGTTGAACTACAGCTTGAAAGAAAGATTAAGATGATTCGCACCGATGGAGGCAAAGAGTACTGCAATAATAATTTTGAAAAATATTTAAGTAGTAATGGTATCATCCATCAGACCACGACACCCTACACCGCTGAACATAATGGATTGGCAGAACGCGGAAACCGCACACTCGTGGAACGGGCAAGGTGTATGCTATTTTATGCCAAATTAGAGCCAAGGTATTGGGCCGAAGCCATAGCCACAGCTGCCTATATCACAAATCGCTCCCCGTCTAGGAGCCTGGAAGGTAGAACTCCTTATGAAATGTGGTATGGGCGTAAACCTAACTTGTCCCATATTAGAATATTTGGCACGGAGGCTATGGTCCATATACCCAAGCAGAAAAGACAAAAATGGGACAAGAAATCTATAAAGTTAATACTTGTGGGATACTGTGAAGACTCAAAAGGATACCGGCTACTAGATCCAACCAGTAGAAAAATCATAAAGAGCAGGGATTGTATTTTTCATGAAAATTATCAATATATTTATGAAAACACTGTTTCAGTTGACATCCATGAAGAAAACCTGCCGTCAGTCAGCTCCAGTACTGTTCCCGAGGAAAAGGAGAGTCCAGGGACCAGCAACGACAGCGCTAAAGCTGGCACCGAAGACCAATCGAGTTCCATGAGGGTCATCGGTACACCTTGCAGCGAAGGTAAGGCAAAAGAGCCTATTAAGGATAGTAACAGTGAAGACTCTAGTACTGAATATCAAACTGATACAGATGATCTTGATGAGACCTACTATCCCCCTGTAAAAACCAGTTTGCCGCAAACCCAAGATACGAAAATGAATCTGAGGCCCCGTAAAAGACAAAAGGAAAATAGTCTATTCTGTTTATTTACTAATTTATCTGATCCACAGTCAGTAGAAGAAGCCATGTCGTCCCCACACGCTGCTGAATGGAAAAAGGCCATGGACGAAGAGTATAGCTCCTTAATGAAGAACAACACATGGAGCTTGACTGAACTTCCAACCAATAAGAAAGCCTTACCCTCCAAATGGGTGTTCAAAACCAAAACTGACCAAGCTGGAAAAGTTACACGTTTTAAGGCCAGACTTGTCATAAAAGGATTTGCTCAAAGGAAAGGGATAGACTATGAGGAGATCTACTCGCCAGTAGTGAGGTATACAACTATACGTTTTCTGTTTGCCTTAGCGGCAAAATATAGCATGGATATAGACCAGATGGATGCCGTTTCTGCATTTCTACAGGGAGAAATAGACACTGATATTTACATGGTACAACCAGAACTATATGTACGAGGATCTCAAGTGTGCTGTTTACATAAGTCAATATATGGCCTAAAGCAAGCCAGCCGCTTATGGAACACAAACTAAATTATGTACTACAAAATATAGGGATGCAGCAGTCCAAGACTGATCCATGTGTATATTTCAATGAAGAAAGGAACACTTTCATTGCAGTATGGGTCGATGACCTACTTATTTTTACTTCTCAACAAGATGTCAAGGATATGTTGAAGAAGAAGTTGATGAAACATTTTGAGATGAAAGATCTAGGAAAAGCTAGTCAGTGCCTAGGATTCAACATTACGAGGCAAGAAGATACAGTTATGTTGGATCAGAAAAAGTATATTAATGAGGTACTAGATAGATTTGGGATGTCAGAGTGCAAAGCTGTAAAAACGCCTATAGAGCCTGCTATCAAGTTCAGCCAAGATGCAGAACCAGACCATAAGTATCCATACAGGCAAGTCATTGGCTGTCTTCTCTACATAGCCCAAGCAACGAGACCCGATATCTCATTTGCAGTCAATGCATTGAGTCGGTACAATGCTGAACCAAAGACGGACCATGTGACCGCAGTCAAAAGACTATTGAGATACTTGCAAGGCACTAAAGATCTCAGACTAAGTTATACCAAGAGTGGTGTCTCGAATATTACAGGATATTGTGATGCTGATTGGGCTGCAGATGTGGTAGACCGCAAATCCTGCACGGGCTACATCTTCATGTTACAGGGCGGTGCAATTTCATGGTCGTCGCGTAAGCAGCAGACTGTGGCCCTATCTACGGCCGAAGCGGAGTACATGGCAATGTCCTCAGCCACTCAAGAGGCACTGTGGCTAAGACAACTTAGCGCAGAGCTTGGTCAAAGTCTGGGCGAGCCACTCATCATTTTCAGTGATAATCAAAGTGCGATAAAATTATCATTAAATGATTGTTATTTGCCTAGGTCTAGACATATAGATATTCGTTTTCACTTTCTCAAAGAACATGTTTGTAATTCTAAGATAAAATTTTGTTATTGTAAGGGTGATGAAATGTTAGCAGACATTTTAACAAAAGGTGTAACTACCAATAAGATGTTGTATTGTTTAGCAAGAGTAGGCTTGCGTTCTAGGGGTGGGTGTTAAGTTGTTTTAGAACGCAGCCAACCTTTTTTTTTATCCGTCGCCTCTGGCGCCTTTTTACTTGTCATCTGTCACTTGCTTGTCAAATGCTGTGAAATATACCGTTAGTCAAGAATGCTAGTTTTCTTTCTCTAAAATCTCCGAATAAAACCACGAATAATCCTTCAAAACACCTACAGGTGTCTAGCTTGACCTATAGGTGTCTAATTTCACCTATAGGTGTCAAGCTTCACCTATAGGTGTCTAGCTTCACCACTTTTAGACATACCTTGTTCATTTTGTACATAGCCTATTTGACATGTGACTTGAAATCAACTGGGAAGAGTTTTTGAAGCCTGACACCTGACACAACACATCAAATGGCGCCCAATTTTTATTTTAACTTACCTTATTCATCTTCTGCATGGCGTGTTTGTCGTGTGCGCTCAAATCCCTCAGCCGGACGAGCGTCTCTCTTAGCCGCGCGTTCTGTTGCTGCAGCTGCCGCATCTCGTAGCCGGTCGCGGGCGTCCGTCACTGCGTGCGGGCGCTCTCATATGTCACCCGAGAGCCTGATAGGTGTCTGGCTTCACCTATAGGTGTCTAACTTGACCTATAGGTGTCTAGCTTCACCTATAGGTGTCTAATTTGACCTATAGGTGTCTAACTGCACCAATAGGTGTCTAGCTTCACCAATAGGTGTCTAGTATCACCACCTTTGGACATACCTCGTTCATTTTGCATAGCGTATTTTGTCACGTGCGTAGAACACCTGACACCTTACCCAAAAAAACAAAATGGCGTCCAATTTTTATTTTAACGTACCTTATTCATCTTCTGCATGGCGTGTTTGTCGTGTGCGCTCAAATCCCTCAGTCGGACGAGTGTCTCTCTTAGGCGCGCGTTCTGTTGCTGCAGCTGCCGCATCTCGTAGCCGGTCGCGCGGTCGTCCGCCGCTGCGTACGGGTGCTCTAGTCAGCACACACGGTTTCGCGTTAGGAGGGCACTCCCGTCAGTCGTGTCAGGGAAAACGGGGGCTAAGGCTCGAGGGTTTGACTTTAGAATGTTGGTGTGTAAAAATGGTTTGAAATTTGGGACGTTCAGTAAGAAATTAAATTTGGTATGTATAGTAAGAAATATGGAGGTTGAAAGGTAACATGTAAGACGATTTCAAAGGAATCAACTGGGGCCCGGCCTTAAAAAGATTTTTTTTATTATTATTAATGGGCTTACTCTTGACCACAGACTAGCCAAAGGCAAAGACGTGGCCTACAATGGAGTGAGCTCGCCCAGAAGATGCCTGTTCACTCTTGATTTGAATTTTTATTCCTTCAAAGTAAAAAAACAGTTGTCTAAAATAAAATTGGTAATTTTTACAAATGCAAGTTTTTGGGAAAACTACAAAACGATAAATTGTATACAGTGATTTATTACTAAGATTTTAGATAGACACACCCTGTTTTTATTGAATTCCGTTAACTTTAAGGGAAGATTCTTTAGGTCGAATTCAATCAATTTCTCTAAGAAACTAGCCTCTTAACTCTTACGGTTACCGATTTATTAAAAAAAAAAAATCACCCGTGAGACTCATACATATTTAAAAATATTTTAAGCGGGTTACTCACGTATTAAGTCGATATAGCGTTCGACATGTTTCAGCTCAATTTCGAGAGCCTTTCTCAAGAGTAGCGAGTAGAGTCTCGAAATTGAGCTGAAACATGTCGAACGCTATATCGACTTAATACGTGAGTAACCCGCTTAAAATATTTTTAAAAAAAAATCACTGAACACGTGTGTGGCATCCCTTACCACTTCCTAATGTAATGTTATTTGTTTTGACATGTGCCGTCAATCACTTGACAATGACTTTAATGTTATGATTAAGGTCCTCTCACACTAAGTAATCCATTTATTATGTATGGAATAGATTTTTTTTTAGAATTTAACAAAAAGCGATATACAGGGTGGTTCCTGATGATGAACCTAACTGCGTGTCTAATTTAACGGTCTGATCTTGGTTTAAATCACTGAAAATGTATCTAGTTTTAAAAGTTATACGAAATTATCGCCAGTGGCGCTAGTGTCGCAAAAGAGGAACATCACAATAACCATGATCCATACCAACATTATAAATGGGAAAGTGTGTGTGCCTGTTTGTTTTTCCGTCTTTCACGGCAAAACGGATCTAAGAATCGACGTGATTTTTTTAAGTGGAGATATTTGAAGGGACGGAGAGTGACATAGGCTACTTTTTGTCTCTTTTGGACCCCCCACTTCCCTAAAATGGGGGGGGGGGGATTTGGAAGTTTGTATGGAGCATTCGGAAATTATCGACTTTATCGCGAGCGAAGCCGCGGGTACAAGCTAGTATTAAATAAGGATAGATAAAAGATAATAAGTAAGTCGTGTCATGTCAACGGGAGCTATGAACACAAAAAAAAACACAGACACAAAATACATGCAAATAAATACACATACAAAGACCTAACACATTCACCTTTCTTTCATTTTTTTTCTCATACTTTTTATCATAAAAATGACTAAATAACATTGAAATTCAAACTAGAAATTTGGATTATTTTTAGTGATGACATTTCTACTACCTAATGAGTAATTATTAATATCATCACAATGTGTATAAGTCATTGATTAATTTGGCTTTTAAAATAAAGAAAAAGTTTGAAAAAAATCCTTTTCTTGCAGTTTTTGCCAAAATAAAATATAGTATTTGAGTGAATCAACATTTTCATATATGTTATTGCCATGGTTACGGTCCCTTGAGTCACGCTGGTTTTATGCAAAATTATGCAAGCATGCATGTAGTTCATGTTTGTAAGTGGCAAATTAAGGAAATGGCTTGTTAACACCAGAAAAATGCAATTTGAAACAAACAAACAAAACAAACCAGCGTGAAACAGGAGACCGTAACCATGACAATAACAGACAAAAAAAAGTTGATTCACCCATTTAATACCCAAAATGGTGTAAAAGAAAGCCATAAATTTAGAATCTCCTATTTTTTAACCCTGCCAATAAGCGCCCCACTACACCAAAAGCAGTGAATGTGTCAAGTTCGTGCAAAATATAATAAATAAAAATATAAAATATGAAACTATATGAGCATATAATACAAAATAAATGGTACCTAATGTGCGACCCACAACCAAAAATTGCTATGTATACGTACAATCATAAGCTGTTTAAATTTTTCTAAAAAATAAATATAAATATATAAAATAAAGATTTTATTAAGATCAGTGTGGCAAGAGAAGTGTATCTGGCCTTCGCATTTGGCCTGTTTGGATCATTGTTCAGTGTTTATTAAGAGTCCAAATCGTGAGTCATAAAATTATGAACTCGCAAAAATATATATTGATTTAAACTAACACGATCTTCACTCATATTATTAAATTAAAACGGGCCCACGGTCAGTCTACCCGTGACCACGGACGTAATGTCATGTCCGAAACGTCGGGTTAAATGTAAATCGCAAAAATATTTCTAAAATACATACAAACATACATACATACAATCACGCCTGTTTCCCAGAGGGGTAGGCAGAGATCACGGATTTCCATTTACTACGATCCTGACAAACCACTTTCGCTTCACACACTTTCATAACGTTTCTCATACGCGCTCGTCGGTTTCGAGTACTTCTGCCCTGGCCTTTTTGCAATATTTCCCCGATTTGAACAAGAAAAGTTCGCCTAGGTCTTCCACTTCCAACTGACCCTTCCACTCTTTTTCCTCATATTTCTAACAATGAGTAAAAATGCCAAATATGAAGGCCACACACACTTTCCCTTATAACACACTTACCCGTATTGACCTTACTATATACTTGTCTTAAAAAAAGTATTTTTAAATATATATTCTACAAATATATGAAGCATTTTAAGACCGACAAAAAGAAGATTTGTGAAACCGTGTATGCTGCCTTTTTATACGCTCAAAAGCAACAAAAATAAGGTTATTTTCATTGCTCTCGAGTGTATATGTTTGCCAAATTGAAATTTAAAAATAATTATTTTCTACAACTTTGAAAAGCGTTCGTTCAACATTATTTTTAGCTCTCAAATAGCAAAACAATAATTCAGATATATTATTATTTAAAAAAATACTGTATGAAACCTACGGCCAAAGTAAATAAAATCTACACGAGAGAAAGCATTTGCAAAAGAAAATCCCGTGCTAAAATAATACAAAAATAATTCAGTAATCCACGAGCGTTGCGAGGGTTGAACATATTTTGCCCCTAAATGAAACACTACGTTTTTCATCACGCCAAACCAACCAAATATTAACTGTAAGATATTACTGATTAATCAAAGTCAAAACAAAGCAAATAAGATAAACGTCATTATTCAGTAATGACGCAATAATAAGTATAATAACACAGCTCTAAAAAATAGTATTTTATGCAATAGGCGTTTAAAGGAGGTCAAAAAAGACGAGTGGCGTGGGTAACAATTTGAGGCGAAGCCGAAAATTGTTATTAAAACGCCACGAGATTTTTTTGACTCAGTTAAACACCGTTGCATACAATACTTTTTCTACGACCATGCACTGAGTTTTTCATTGTTTTCTTGAATAATTTTCGTGAAATTCACACTGTTATTTTGACGCAAAGGTTTGCACTGTCAGCTCAGCTGCCCAAAGCCTTCCCGCGAACGCGCGCAGTATCGTTATAACAATGCGTTGCCATGGTTACAGAGCCAAACAATGCGTTTTCAGTTTTTTCGATACTGCGCGCATGCGCTGAAAGCCGTCGGACGCTGGCTTTGGGAATAGACTTTTATGTAGGGTTTTAAAGATCTATGCACGACCCTGTAAATGACGAATAACAGTTCGGGAGTAGAAAAAAAACATTTTGTTGCCCTGGATATCAAAAAGCATTTTTTTTTGTTTTTTAATCATTTTTTTGCCATTTCTATGTTTTCATATTTTTAACCCCCGACGCAAAAACGACGGGGTGTTATAAGTTTGACGTGTCTGTCTGTCTGTCTGTCCGTCTGTCCGTCTGTCTGTCTGTCTGTCTGTTTGTCTGTCTGTCTGTGTGTGTGTCTGTCTGTGGCATCGTAGCTCCCGAACGAATGAACCAATTTCGATTTAGTTTTTTTTGTTTGAAAGCTGAGTTAGTCGGGAGTGTTCTTAAGACATGTTTCATGAAAATCGGTATACTATGTCGCGGTCGGGGGCTTTTTAAAAATTTTAATTTTGTGGTTATGTCCAGATTACGAATGTTTTTATGAAAGTACTCAATTGCTCGTACTTTTATGATATTTGCATATCTTATATTTTAAACAATCATCGGTAATATTATTATATGTTATGCAAGATGAAAATAGATGTTCAACAAAAAATCAGATTAAATCTTAGAAAATCATTGATAGTTTCATGAATTGTGTGCATAAAATTAAATAGACTCAAAATCACTTTCTTAATCTAGGGCAACAAAACCACTGTTTTCATTTGATCAGCGTAATAATTTGAAAGTCAATTGACTAAGCATCAGATTTTTTTTTTTATCAAGAATACCTTCAACCATTGGTGTGACGAAAAAAAAGTTCCCGACTCACATTGTGCCTTTATAAATAAGAATACCGCATCTACTAGGCAATTTTTAGTTAAACGCAATTATCGTAAATAAATTACTGTCACTGTCAAAATGATCACACCTTGGTTTACAATAATTCTGTCTAAATAAAAATGGCGGTTTACATAGTGCCCTCGTAAAGCCCCTCTTTGCAAGCAAGTGTGATATAAACATTACTCACGCGTGTTCCCCGAGGCCTCCATCTCCGCGCGCATGAGTTGCAGGTCTAAAGTGGCCTCCTCCAGCTTTTCGCGGCAGGATTCCAGCTCCAATTGGAGAGCTTCGGCGCGCTCTGAAAAAAAAAAATAAAATAGATAATCAAACTATCAGTATCAACAATAATATTAATAAGTACGGTATACAAGGTTCATCATTCTCCTTGCGTTATCCCGGCATTTGCCACGGCTCATGGGAGCCTGGGGTCCGCTCTGACAACTAATTCCAAGATTTGGCGTAAGCATTAGTTTTACGAAAGCGACTGAATCTGACCTTCCAACCCGAAGGGTAAACTAGGCCTTATTGGAATTAGTCCGGTTTCCTCGCGATGTTTTCCTTCACCGAAAAGCGACTGGCAAATATCAAATGACATTTCGCACATAAGTTTCGAAAAACTCATTGGCACGAGCCGGGTTCGAACCCGCGACCTCCAGATCGAAAGTCGCACGCTCTTACCGCTAGGCCACCAGCGCTTCTGGAAAAATAAACGTAAGAATCTTTAATTAAGTATTATCAAAGACATATGTAACTCCGTATAGACGGATACAGTCTAAGAAAAAAACGTACCTCAAAAGTTTTTTTGAGTCAAAACCATACAGAAAAAGGTACGGTGACCTAGATGTCGTTACACCTTTGGGGAACGCTCGGCTAGATGGCGCTAATATTAATATTTGACATTTTAACACATCAAGCTAACAATATGGGCCAAATTGTCAAAACTGAGGTTCAAAAGTTTTAAGCTTGTGTCGAGAGATGGCAGTCTATGCACTGTGATTACACATTTTACTTTGACAGTAACTCTCTATAATAATCATTGATGTAAAGATAATAATCGATCCTGTTTGGTATTATTAAGAGCCCATAGCCCCATATTATTAGGAGAACCTCTCTCAAAACTGTTGGATAGTCTTTGACACTTAGTCAACTATAATATTTCATTACACTTCACGTTTAGTTAACTGTAATAATTTCAAAAATAGAACTTCATACAAGTTCTTTACTAATTTGCGGTACCTGGCACATTTTTCTGCATCTGAAACACGTTTTTTTTTATTTATCGCGTTATCTACCAATCAGAGATCGTTATTAGCAGTTTCGTCCATTGATGATGAAGATGATGACTCATAGAAAAAGTATTGTATACAATAGTGATATAAGTAAGCTTTCCACTCTCGTACCGTACTATTAGGCCACTCAGCAAGCTTCGTGGCCTAAACATGGTACTCGACTGAAAAGCTTTGTATTAAATCACGATTGTATAAAATACTATTTCGTGCCTATGTTTTTTTTTAATAAGATAAAAATTTGAAAACATAGAATGTTTTAAATATCGGTCCAACTAGGGTTGCAAATAGAAAAAAAAACAAATGTTTTTTTTTTCAGAATTATGAAAAAAAACATGAAAAAAAACCAAGCACCATGGTTTCTTTTCTAAATATGGTTTTTTTTTTCAGATGAACAAATAATACGACAGTAACGGTTTTTCGTGATTTGTAACGTGTCAATAACAATTACGTACATTTTAATTCGATAAACATTCAGTATACAAACATTTATTGGGGAATCCCCGATGCGGCGTGGAGAGGCGGTGGTGTTGCCAACAGTAAATAGCGATAACTACTAACCACAGATTGTGTAAATGTTAGTTTTATAAACCAGAAATTAAAGCTACGAAATTAAATTTGTTTAATAGTTTACATAAAGTCTAAAAAACCGTATAAAAGTATTAACTGTTCTGCATATTTTGAGATTTACACCTTTAGAAAAAAAACATACTCCAAAAAAAAAACTGTTTTTTTTCACGGTTTTTTTTCATGTTTTTTTTTTCAAGCCAGAAAAAAAACCGTTTTTTTGCAACCCCTAGGTCCAACTTTGTCAGAAGATTATTTTTATATGACTCACCTATGGCGCGGCATTTTGAGTGTGTCATGACCGCCCCTAGGCGAGTGTTTTATTGCTGTAATGAGTGTAATGTGTACTTATTGCTGTATTGTTGTGCTGTCTACTTTCATTAAATTATTAAAGCTCGGCCACACATGCGCGTTTTGAGAGCGTAGGTGGAGCGCAATGATAGCGGTGCGCCGGACGAACGCTGGCGTTGCGCCCAGCGGACGCCGGCGGGAATTAACCGGATTGCGAGCGGAACTCCAACGTTCGTCCGGCGCACCGCTATCATTGCGCTCCGCTAACGCTACGCTATCAAAATGCTTTATGTGTGGCTGAGGCTTTAGTGCAAATTTGGTTTCCCAGAGTATGTATTTCCACTTATTCCTACCTTCGGCCATCTCCTTGTCGAGTGCTGCCATCTCGGCCGCCTCTTGCAACTCTGCAGTTTCGTCGTTATGGTTGTCCAGGGCCTCTTGAGCTTCGCGGACCTGATCAACAAGTAAACAATACATATTACAACATGTCTTAAATATTAAAAATATTTACCATTTCTGCCTTAACTTCCAAGAAACCTCACCTATTTTAATAAGAATAAGAAAAATAGTTATTATTCAGTATCTAGTATCTAACGCATAAAGACGGGCATTTTCGAATCACATTTTTTTTTAATGTGGGTAAATTTTATGTTTTCCCTACTCAGAATCACGAGCCCTTTCGATCTAGGATAAAAACGAGAGACAAAAAAATGGTCCCAAAATGTTGTATCATTTTGCATACTTTCCACTTTGTAACCGATGTGCAAAGTGTTTGAAAAATAGTAAAGAAGTGGAAAAATTTTATCTGAGACGCTTTTTTCCGCCTAGTAAGATCGAAAGTGCTCGTAGAATCACATTTTAGTAGGAAAAACATTTTTACCTATTTTAGGGAAAAAGTTATTGAATCTTTATTCTAGAAAACGCCCAGACACAAATAATATCTTATTTTTTACACTTACTTAGGTAATTTTCTTTGTCATTCCTTCCTCGATATGTATTGTAACTCTCCCATATTGCTTCGCCTTTTTTACAATTACAACTTGTAATTCCTCTAAAATACTTTTTAATAAGAACATACAAGAAGAAAACTTATATTAACAAGTAACTAAGGCTAAAAGACACTCATTACTGAAAAAGATAATTTTTTCTTTGTCATTCCTCGACGTATAACAGTACTCACCTCTTGCTTCGCCCTCTGTAAGTCCCTCTGCAGTTGCGCTTGCGATTCCATAATGCGCGCTTTGAACTCATTGGCCTGTTCCAACTGCAGACGCACGCGTTCCAACTCGCGGAGACGCTCGCGATCCTCGGCGCGTTTTACTCGTAGCGTTTCGAGTTTCTCCTTTAGGTCTTCTACTTCGGATTTTAGTTGGGTTATCTGAAAAACAATAATGGATATTAATTTAAACGACTAGGGAACAAATCAAATTATTTTATTGAATATTTTTTGATTTGTTCTTTTTCAAGTAGTCACACAAATAAATTATAAATTGAAATAGATATCATACACGAAAGAAAAAAAAACGACAAGGCCCACTGGTGGCCGAGCCGGGAATCGAACCCGGATCTTCAGCTTCCGCGGCTAACGTCATTACCACTAGACTAGGTGGGCGGGTGGAAATGGAACTATTTTTTTATAATACCAACACTTAACTTAACTTATAAATGCATGCACGTTTCTTAGAAATAAACAGATTAAATTTTAATTTTTTTTTTTTTAACTGTTCTTTTATAAGTGTCAAAATCTGTCAAAATAGTTGCCACATGCCAAACGGTTTACATATATTTGCCCCTATTGTTTTCTACTCTTTTTTGCCAGCCTGTACATTTCATGTTTTACTCAAGTTTAATAAACAAAATTTCTTCTACTCCATGTAACACTGTCCTGTCACGGTCGCCAAATAAAATCCATCACTTTACCTCTTGTTGTGCTTGTGTTGGCCAGCCTGTCTTCAGCGTGAGGTGTTGGGTCTGGCGAAGTGATGCTCTGACCCGATGTGTATTGCCATAGTGGGTGAATCAACTTTTTCTTGCTTTTTGCAAGAATTGCCCATACTTATTATTACCTCTACTTTTGTGAGTTTTAACCTGGTCATCGTGAATAAAGATCCTTATTTTTATTTTACATTAGGGATTAAAAAAAAAAATTTACAATTAAATCTATATGTGACCCAGTGGAAGAGACACTTTCTTCATACAAAAGTGAGGGACAGCTATGTCCACTGGGTCATTGCTCGAAATTAGGTAATAAAATGGCAAATCCTATAAAAACATGATGTATTGCATAGCTTGTATATCTGTTTTTAATATAATAAGTATAAACTAATTACACTAAATCCAAATCCAAATTAAATTTTCTGACCACATGTAGTCGAAGTATGCGTAATTTTGCTGGCAAAGGAAAGTTGATTCACCCGTATACACGAACGATTCATTCTCACATGTGTTGCGTACATACACGGCGCACACACATACATACCGCGCGGCGTACTTTTGTTAGAAGAGTTACTACTGTGTACTGCGGAGTTAGTCTCCACAGAGGCAGTCTAGTTGCTATGGTTACCTCTTGTTGTGCTTGTAAGTTGGCCAGCCTGTCTTCTGCGTGCGGAGTCGGGGCTGGCGAAGTGATGCTCTGTCCTGGCGTGTATTGCAGAGTTAGTGTCTCCAACTCTCCACGGAACCAGTCTGGTTGCTATGGTTACCTCTTGTTGTGCTTGCAAGTTGGCCAGCCTGTCTTCAGCGTGTGGTGTCGGGGCTGGCGAAGTGATGCTCTGCCCTGGCGTGTATTGCGGAGTTAGTGTCTCCACAAAACCAGTCTGAAAAAAAACATGAATAAAATTAACACTTTCCGAACTTCAGGGTGGAAAATTCTACAATCTTAGAATCGAACAATCCAAATTTTTCATCACCTGAAGTCTGAACGCAACTTCGACTACGTAGAATTGAAATTTGGTAATTTTCCCAGCATCAAAATACGTCCATAACAGATTTTGTATTCGGTTCAATAGGAAAGGCAACTGCCGTTTATCTATAGAAACGTTTTACCGTTTCTTTCATTACAGATCGACATAATAGGAAATTATAGTACATTACGATACAAGTGCGTAAAAAAGGAAGTTCGAAACGAGTGGCGATAAATTAAAACACGACCGAAGGGAGTGTTTTAAATCGGCACGAGTTACGAATTTCCTTTTCGCACGTTTATCGTACGACGTTTTTCAGTACAGGTGAGCCTCCGAAGTTTCGACCTGCCATAAAATGAACCACTTCTCGCACTAGCGCGTAAAAAAAACACCATCTGTACTGAAAAATAACATTACATTACATTACATTATAGTAGTAGTAGTAGTAACTCTTTATTGTACAAAAACACATTAAAAAAATAGCATACATTGAGATGTGAAGTACAAAGGCGAACTTATCCCTTTGAGGGATCTCTTCCAGTTAACCTTTGAGTAAATAAGAGAGAAAACTTGAAGAGGGTAACAAATTTCGCAATTAGAATTATTATTAATTCCGCATTATTTAATGTATAATTACCATAACCGCTTTATTTAACTCTTCTTGATATTTCAATTATTGTAAACATCAAAAGCAAAAACTTATTCAACCAACGGAGCGGCAGCTGATTTATAGTACTCACCTCGACAAATGACGCGCGCTTCGCCGCCTGGTCGGGCGACGCGGCTCGCTCGGCCGTCGGCGAAGCATACGAGGTTAGCGACTGGCGACTGCTCGCTAGCGAAGTGCGTGAGCTGAAATTTATTATGTGATGTAACTCAGAGAAATGAAGTAACGGATAGTACTGCCCCCATAGCGTGTGGGTGAATCAACTTTTTCTTATCCATCATTAACAACATTTTAATTTAAGGATTTATATTTAGCAAAGTCGATTTTTTGTGACCACCAGAGTCGGTGCAAGTAAGGCTGGTTTTGGTGTCACTCGGATCCGCACGAGCAATTTATTTTATTCAAGTTGATAATCAAAACCAAGTGCGGGTAGTTCGAAAAACTCGCGCGGCTGTCAGAGGGTGTTGATGTCATTTCAAGCCAGTCTTCTCCGAGACCACGGGGACAACGCCGTCCCTGAAACGTTGGAGGTCAGTTTAATATGTAATCATACGCGAATAAGTCCCGATTTTAAAAATAATTATGTGTAATAATCGTAAAAGTTTAAAACAGTGTTCTATGAGTGTTATTCTTTCTAATCTTCTGGTTGAAATAGAGTAACAACAAGAAATAGTTGATCCACCCAAGTAATTGTACAGAAAAATAGCATAATACATTTGAAGCACTGAAAAAGAAAACAAGAAATGCAAAATAAAGAACGCGCTGCAAATACGATACATGAGTGCATACTTATTTCTAAAATAACATTAATAATACAAGGTAAAAAAAAAAGTTTAAAGGCATATAATAGACATCGTATTCCAGTTAGGAAAAAGAAAAGCATTTTTAAAATGAAGAACATTAATATTAATTGCCTGTTTTCCAAATATTTGCACGCCTGCATGCAGACTGAATACACGGATTTATTTATTTTGTAACACCTTATAACTGTGTTCTATGCAAATAAATTCTTTGAATCTTTTTGAATCTTCAAACAACAACAGTCTCTACTACGCACTTTTTTTTACTTTTTTTTCTTTTTCCTATTAAGAAAACGGTAAAATTTTACTGAAAACTTAAATATACAGCAGTATCTAATATTTTTCGAGAACAAGCTTTAATACAGGATTTAAAAGAACAGAAAACTATAATTTACATTGAGGCTACTACAATAAATAAGCTAGACTATAGCAAGAACTGTAACCCAGAAAAAACTTCTTTCAAAAATTATGTTCACTAAAACAGCGAAAAATAAAAAAAAAGCTTAAAATATATTGGGCTGTCTTTCCGTAGCAGAAACATACTACTCAGTTGAGACTATTCATAAGCATAGTTCAATAAGTTTTTTGCAAAAAAAAAAAACATTTTTGTCACAAGCTTTTATCGCCGACTGTACCTTTCTTTCAACAGTCATCTACTGCTCTCCGAGACGTTTCTAAAAACTCGATGGGGATACGACGTTTCATAGGAACTCTCCTATGACCACCTTTCTGCTCCATCATCAGATCAGCTCCATGATACCATAATATTACATTGTCACGTGATTTACATATGTATGTGTGCAAAATTTCAGCTCAATCGGCATCCGGGAAGTGGGTCAAATTTAGCTTCTACGTTTTGACGCACTACATACTAACAAGGCAAGTTGAATAAAAGCTTGTAAAAAGTATGTAATCTAATGTAATCTAATAAATATTGTATTTTCCGTTTGGCCATACATATAGAACGAAACAAAACCATATAAAAAAAATAATCGTCCAAGCATATGATACAATGCGTGTACTGCGCATAGCGTGCATACTCGTATATAGTGACATCCCACGATTAAAGGTACCTTATGGCTTTACCAAAGACATATATCTACTTACCTAGGAACCATTGAGAAAAAGCAAAGAGAATCAAGTATTATAGAGAGTTACTGTCAAAGTAAAATGTGTAACCACAGTGCATAGACTGCCATCTCTCGACACAGACTTGAAACGTTTGAACCTTAGTTTTGACAATTTGGTCCATATTATAAGCTTGATATGTGTTAAAATGTCAAATGTTAATATTAGCGCCATCTAGCCGAGCGTCCCGTAAAGGTGTAATGCCATCTAGGCCACCGTTCCTTTTCCTGTATAGTACTGAGGTACGTTTTTGTCTTAGACTTTATCTGTCTATACGGATTTTTTTTTATGAAATAGGCAGCAAACGAGCAGACGAGCCGCCTGATGGAAAGCAGTCATCGCCGCCCATGGACATAGTAACATCAGGGGAGTCACCTATGCGTTGCCGACCTTTAAGAACCCTAAATACCTGCTTCTTGAAGAACCCCATGTCATAGCGCAAGGGGAACACCTCAGAAGGTAGCTCATTCCACAACTTGCATGTTCTGGGCAAAAACGAGCGAGAGGCCCGTTTGTTTTTGGTTTGCCACGTATCTAGAAAGTGAGGATGAACTTTGTTTCTTTGGCGGAAGGTGCGGTGATAAAAGATATTACATATGTCTTTGGAAAAAGGTATGGTCAACTAAATAGCGCTATACAATTTTAAGTATCTATAGCGCTATTTAGTTGTATGCGTATAACAGCTAGATGGCGCTAATATTAATATTTATCAATGTTAACACATATCAAGTTTAGAATATGGGCCAAATTAGCAAACTGAGGTTCAAAAGTTTTAAGCACGTGTCGAGAGATGGCAGTCTATGCACTGTGATTACACATTTTACTTCGACAGTAACTCTCTATATACGTAATCCTCTTTGGTTTTACTATAATGCTGTGTAATTTATTTGTCTATTAAATACAGTTCATATACATACAATCACGCCTGTATCCCATAAAGGGGTAGGCAGAGCACATGAACTACTCAAGTTTCAGTGTCACTCTTGGCAAAAAGGGGTTGAAAGAAAACGAAACTGTGACACTGCAGTGACAGGTTGCCAGCCTCTCGCCTACGCCACAATTTAACCCATATCCCACAGTCGACTTCTACGACACCCACGGGAAGAAAGGGGGTGGTGAAATTCTTAACCCGTCACCACACGGGCACATATATTAATCATATATTAATGACTTGCTTATGTGGTGACGGGTTAAGAATTTCACAACCCCCTTTCTTCCCGTGGGTGTCGTAGAAGGCGACTATGGGATATGGGTTAAATTGTGGCGTAGGCGAGAGGCTGGCAACCTGTCACTGCAATGTCACAGTTTCGTTTTCTTTCAACCCCTTATTTGCCAAGAATCACTGAAGCTTTAGTAGTTTCATGTGTTCTGCCTACCCCTTTATGGGATACAGGCGTGATTGTATGTATGTATGTATATTAATGACTTAAAAATGCAGTACTATGCGACAGCCATAAGGTACCTTTTCTCGCGGAGTCACAGTGACGTCTATAAACGTCGTTACCTCGACATGGAGAGTGTGCCCTTCGGCGCAGGCGTCGTCTTTCGCCGCACCCTTTATCATAATGTTATGTTATTTTTGTTAGTTTTAGTTAGAGTTACTGATACAGTTCATTGACCTTCCTACACGAAAAATTACAATGAGGAGGCACACCCAAAGGTTATAATCAGAGATCGGATTTTTGTGCGTCATCTCATACTAAAAGCACATCTCGGTCACTGGCGGTCAAATATATGAAATAAGCGCGTTCCTAGCACACATTCTAAGCTCGTGTAGGTGAACGCGTACCATGCTTGTGTGAGTGAGATATGACAGGTCGACTGTTCGCGTTTTTGACATGCGGTAACTGTGAGGTAACCGAGAGGGGGTGGGCGGCACTTTCAGCGGGGAGCGGTAGTGGCCATACTGTACGATAGTACTCTTTATTATACTGTGCTAAAAGTCATTAAAATGACGTAAGTCACTAAGAATGTCGCAAATCCGTCCGATCTCTGGTTATAACAGATGGAGCCACCCTATTACTCCATTGCACTTGCATTGCACAGATAAAGAATTTCATACGTGAGAGAAGATGATATATTTTTTCTCTCTCTCACATATGAATGACAGTGACATGCCTAGACACTTGCACAGGCGCCACCTGGCGGGATAAAATGTCAGTGTGCCTCCTCATAAGACTAGTTTAGATATGGACATAGAGAAATTGTAGGCTGTAGAGCATTGTATTTTTCGTCAGTGACATCTAGTGTCTAGTAGTAGCATTGTTAAATCCGCTAATTGACGCTAGGTGTCGACTGCGAGAATCATAAACATTTTGGTAAGAAATATGATGGATTCACAGTATTTTCTCTATTTTTAGGCATTTTCGCGCGAACAATCACAATTTTTTTTCTAATGTGGGTAAATTTTATGTTTTTCTAACTCAGAATTACGAGCCCTTTCGATCTAGGGTAAAAAACAAGAGACAAAAAAATGGTCCCAAAATTTTCTATTATTTTGCATAATTTCCACATTGTAACCGCTGTACATAGAAAGTGTTTGAAAAATAGTAAAGTGAAAAAATTAAATTTGGGCCGCTTTTTTAGGATGGAAAGGGCTCGTGATTTTGAGTAGAAAAAACATAAAATTTAACTATTTTAGAAAAAAAGTTTTAGAATCTTTTTTCGCGAAAATGCTTTTATACCAAAACGATCATATTTTGAAAGCGACGTTTTTAGTGACAAATCGGCAGTTTTTCATTTGATTTAAATGCTAATGTATACAAAGGTCAATGATTACATTGTAATTCTGATAAAAATATAGTAAAAAGGTAATTAAATTAATAATAAAAAGCTCATTTTAATACGAATTTCGTTAAAAAAAGTAACAAATTTATTATACCCAAATACTATATTTTTTAAACAGTTTATTAAAGATTATTAAATAATAAATTAATAATATGTAAAATTAATATTGTCTAACACGAACATAGAAATATTAAAACATAAAATAATTAGACATTTTTTTACTAAACTCTTAATGGGCGGGCATTTTCACAATTTGAGTCCCCCAATTAGCGTAAGTTATTGTTAACAAAAATTAACTCGCTGTCAGTTTTGTGACGACAATTAAGCATAAAATCTGTCTAAAAATTTACTTTTTTCATATTCTCAATGTGGATCGCTACAGTTTATGTAATTAACACAAAAGCAATATTTTTATTGAAATTTCATGCTTAATTATCCTCACAAGACTGTGAGTGAAAGTGAGTTATTTTTTCTTAGCAACTTACGCTAATTGGGGGGTCCCAAATTCTGAAAATGCTCTGAAATACTTAGGAATCTAGTAAGAAAAGTAAAAAATGGTCAAAATAACAATTATGTGCTGTTCATTTACATGTGTAGTAATATTATTTACGGAACATAAAGAATACACGCATCCAAATTAATGAGAAAAAAATAATTAGTTAGTTACGTAATAGAAAATTATCTAAATGTCCAAATCATAGGCTTTGTATTTATGTTATCCACAACTTAATAACAAATGTTTTTGATAAACACACCAGCCCTTACTAGGATTCGAACCCGGCTCCTCCTGATTTGAAGACAAGAAAGCCGTCAAAGAAATAAGGCAGCTTACTTACTTATACGAATTTTATACGCGACATTTGTCTTGAGAACGGCACATAAAATAATATTATAAAATTATTAAAATTAATAATGAAACGCCTATGCTTCAGCTATGGGAATATCCGGAGGGTTTTTTTTTTATGATTTAAACTATATGTCACAATCACAAGATTTATTATATCAGAAATTGCAGGATTTATCTAATTTATCCAACACAGAGTAAACACAAACTCACTCGACCAAAGTTAACCAAGAGGTCCTCGCTTCGAGCTGGATCACCACCTTTTATAGCCTCTGGTAGTCAGGTAGCAACCCGGACTAGTTCCACCTGGTTACTAACTCACCCCTCATTAACTAATGACTTGGTAGCTAAATAATAACCACGTTGGTGGAGGAGGCGGCTTGTTACAATAAAGACCTCAAAAGCTGATTTGGACATCAACATGATAATTTTCTATTGACTGAGCGTAGATATAATCGTAGTACTAGTTATAGACGCTCGAACAAGAAAAAAAGACATACAGACACTAAACTACACATCTATTTTATACTAGTGTGGGCTGGGATCGTCATAACATAAGTTAACTATAAAACTCCCGTGAGACTCATACATATTTAATAGTTATTTGTTTTACAAGGGGGCAAAGTCGTTGTTTAACCGCACGTGCCAATATTGATACCCGAGCAAGCGAAAGATTCCGATATTGAACCGCGAGCGTAGCGAGTGGTTCAAAAAGTGGAATCTTGAGCGTTGCGAGAGTATCAAGGCACGAAGGTTAAACAAACTTTGCCCCCGAGTGAAACACAAAATTTTTCACCACACCAACACGAACAAAATATAAAACATCAAAATAAATGAAATCCATCCATTAATTCAATATTTATGATTTAAAATCATCATTTATAGGTAAAATCTAGCAGCCAGATTAAGACATTGAGTTAAACTTTGTATGAAATTACTTTGCCCCGTTGTGGATAAAATGCAATTTTGATATCTGTTTTCGAATAGCAAAGAAAGCCTTTACCAGTTGGTGTGGTGAAAAAATATTTTATGGGTATGCGTCGCGCTCTCGACATGTAAAGGCGGGGTCGCTACTCTTGAGAAAGATCCTCGAAAATTGGATCGAAACATGTCGAACGCTATATCGACTTAATGCGTGAGTAACCCGCTTAAAATATTTTTAAATAACATAAGTTCATAAAAAATACAGTAGATGTAGTGTAGGGACGCCCGGCCGGAGGCAGGGGGGCTGTGTATCACTTGTTGTGTTCATTCAGCCCATAAAAAAAACAATAATGTCTAATGAAATAAAACTATGGAATCGGATTATATCGCGTATAATGAATTTACAATTCATCCCGACGTTTCGAACACTTTACAGCGTTCGTGGTCAACGGGTGACTGAGGAGAAATTACAATGTGCAAAAGCTACCCACATACAAAAAATATTAATGAACCATGACCATAAATAATATAGATTTTTAAGGCAGGTTCACACACTGTTAACAAAGCTAGTTATACAATATTCAAAAGAAATTACAATTACTATCTTAACCTCGTGGTGCCCAATGTACTTTCTAAAGTACATAATGGTTTCAATGGAATTTTAACTTTCATGTATACAAATAAAATATAATTTCTTTTGTTTCTAAAATTTTTCGAACAATTTAAATTGAATTCAATCTCAACTACAATAAGAATCAAAATTCCCTAGCAAAAATTTTGTATGGTGGGCGCTACGAGGATAAAACAATTAATTAATTAATCTATACAAAACTGACAAAAACAAACTGCAAATGTCCACCATACAACACAAATGCCTCACAGTCTTGACGAGTCTTCGTAGTGTTTGTTATGTGTGGTGTAGTGTATGCGCGTTCTTAGGTGGTCGCATTTTAATGTATGGGATGGTATGATCTTATTATATTCCAGCAGTTCTCGAAAAGTTTGTACAAAAATTAAGGAAAAAGTTAAATTTGTTTTTATTATTCCTACTTTGTTACCAAGATTATTTTTATGAATTGAGATTTTAGTAAGTTTTATTTCGTCGTTAAGGTTCTCTAGTATGTATATTTTCTTAATTATAACAATTATCCTGTATATATCTTACGAAAGTCGAAATATATTACTAAAAGTTGGTAACAAAATAGGATCAATTAAAATTTGCTGACGTGGCTATGTACAAAGTTGCCGGGAATTGCTCATTTAATCTATTAATAAATATAAATAGATATGACGATCTCACCCCACTAGACACCGCAACCAGTGCAAGATACTACAGTGGTGGTACAGATTACTCACGTGGTGGGTCTAGAGCGCTGGGCCACTGTGATACTAGCGGAGAAAACACACGGTTAGAACCCACACTACTCTACTACTGACCATAGACTAATTCTATTTCATTTTTAATGGCACTATGCTTGACGCAGACTATCGTCACTACTTTGAAAAAATCTCGTATCTCACGCTGCTCCTCAAAGTTAAAACGCAGTAAGTCTATATGCATTCCATACATACTTACTATAATTTACTTTTTATTGACAGACGAAGATACAAGTTTTTTTAAAAGTAGTGACGATATGATGATCCGTTCCGTTAATTAAAAAAAATATATCTGATAACCTCCTATGGCACTGTTCCCACCGCGAGCTAGTAAGCTATGAGCTATCGGCTATAAAAACGAACAAAAGATAATCACTCCCGTGCAAATAAAAGAGACGGCGATATTGATAGCTCACCGCTGGGCGAGTAACTATAAACATCGCCGTGTCTCTTTTATTTGCACGGGAGTGATTATCTTTTGTTCGTTTTTATAGCCGATAGTTCATAGTTTACTAGCTCGCGGTGGGACCACTGCCTAAGGCTGCGTCATACAACTTAACAATACAATTTTTAAATTAAAAAAAACCGGACATAGTGGACCGATTTCCCAACAAACATGGCAAGAACACTCTCGTAAATTCAGCTTCTAAATGAAAAAAAAAACTAAATCTAATTCGGTTCATCCGTTCGGTGGCTACATTGCGACAGACAGACACATACATTTCTAAATAAAAAAATGTGTATCAAAAAAGCCCAAAAACATTTAACAATATCAGTTAACTGCCATAGGGATCACCATAGCCAGCGTCAAATTCATTTATTTTCGTAAGCGACATCTAGTGACAAGTAGCGGAATTATCAGTACCGCTACTTGACACTAGATGGCATGACGAACGAAAACCAAGCGAAGAACACACGGTTAGAACCCACACTACTAATAGTAGTACTATCTACTTATGAATTTTACAACTAAAGTAGTTTACACACTTTCAAAACATCTGACAAGTGGGTTTTGAGATTGTGTCTAAAACCGTCATTAACAGTAACTAAAGAAAAAACAATCGATATATGTAGAGTCAACCAAATCTTGGCACTAAATAGCGTCCTTGCGTTATTCCGGCATTTGCCACGGCTCATGGGAGCCTGGGGTCCGCTTTGACAACTAATTCCACGATTTGGCTAAGGCACTAGTTTTTACGAAAGCGACTGCCATCTGACCTTCCAACCCGAAGGGTAACTAGGCCTTATTGGGATTAGTTCGGTTTCCTCACGGTGTTTTCCTTCACCGAAAAGCGACTGGCAAATATCAAATGACATTTCGCACATAAGTTCAGAAAAACTGATTGGTACGAGCTGAAAATTGATAGAAAATGTAGGGGCGAAAAGAAAATTTAATTCTCATAGAAAATTTGAATGTCACGCCATTTTTTGCAGGGTTCGAGGATATATATCAATGGATATATATCAAGATATATATCCGATAAACATCGGATATATATCCAGCGGCGTTCGACAATATATATCAATGGATATAAATATCCGATATTTATCATTTGTTTATAAACATTGCAACACAAAAATGGTTTTTAAAAATGTTACATTGTTAAAAATATAGTTTTTTGTGTTTGTTACTGATTTTTTACTAAATGTTATGTTTTTTAGTAGAAATTTCCTTATTTAAAGTTGTATTCATAAATAGTGCAACAAAATAATATGCCTTCCATACAAAATGGATATATATCAAAGTGGATATATATCCGATATATATCATAAATATCCGATATTTTGATATTTATTATAAATATCGGATATTTTCGAACCCTGATTTTTTGTGCCAAGTTTTGGTTGACCGTCTATAATTTCCATTATTTAGATTTAGACAAATGTAAGGAGTAAACTCAAAGACGAGATCGTCTCAAAATCCACTTGTTCAAATAGATTTATATTGGAAATGGAAAATAAATCTCTACAGGCATAGTCCATACAGAACAATGTGCCTCGCGAAACACCTCGATCTGTGTAGACATGCCCTTATATTAAGAGTCCCGTGAAACACCAGTATAGTTAAAGAAATAAGCTACTAAATGTTAATTTAGCTCTAAAAAGGGTCAGAATAAAACACATTTTCTAGACACATACTACACCGTGTTTTTTTTGTTTTCCGTTAAATTCGACATGTCGTTAGGTAGGTTCATTATCAGGAACCAGCCTGTATATCGTCACTACTTTTAAAAAAACTTGTATCTTCGTCTGTCAATGAAAAGAAAATTGTAGTAAGTATGTATGGAATGCATATACACTTACTGCGTTTTAACTTTGAGGAACAGCGTGAGATACGAGATTTTTTAAAAGTAGTGACGATATCACTTTTAGTTAAATTCGCAAAAAAAATTCTTTTCGTCGTTTTCATACATAATAAATGAATTAATTAGTGTGAAAGAACCTTAAGAATAATATTCAAGTTAGTGTCAAGTGATTGACGGCACATGTCAAAAAAAAACATTGGGAAGTGGTAAAGGCTGTCACACACGTTCAGTAATTATTTTTATTTTATTAATAACTCGATAACCGTAAGAGTTAAGACGCTAATTTCTTAGAGAAATTAATTGTATTTAGTTTAAAGAACCATCCTTTAAAGTTAACGGAATTCAATAAAAACAGGGTGTATGTGGCACATAATATGTATTGATCCTAAGATTCTAAATCTAAATTTTTGTCTTAAATTCAATAGTCACTTTAACAACCATATCAATTTTCACGTGGAAAAGATACTGTCAAATAGAGACTTGAACTCACGATCCCAAAAAGGACGCAATCAAAAAAAGTTGAGAAACAGTCTCAGCCAAGGCTCATCAACTCTTAAATATATTCTAAGCTTAATAACATCAATTTGGACACTATTTGCTTGTTAAAATTTTGCCCATTTAAAATCCTATTGAATACACGGTGCTCGTGAGCATTACAATGGATTTTAACCACGCATTTCTGAGGCCAAAAGAATTTTTTTTTATACACAGATGAAAAAAAAATTGTAATTTTTTTACTTTTTTTTTAAATGTATTTTCACATAAAAATTAAATTTTATTCATAAAACTGGCACTTAAAAAGAGTTTTAACGTTTTTTTCATCTAAAAACCTAATTTTTGAAAGGTTTATATCTCAATTTTTGAGACTTTTCTCCATAATGGCATCAACGCCGTTAAAAAAGCCTTTTGTACTGAGTAAGATTTTTTTTTTAATTGGTAGTAACTCTGATACTAGGCGAAATCCAGAAAAGTATTTATGACATTTTAGTCTCAAAATGGGATCAGGAATATGCTGTTAAAATCTGTCGCAACGCTTACGAATACCGTGCATAATTCTAGCAACTTTTCCGGCTATTTTAATTCTAACATTTTTATTTCTGGCAACACTAGCGGTAGACTGGCAATACAAAAGAAAAAGATGACTTGCTTGTAGTGAATGTATATTGTGTACCATTTTGTGCTCCTATCCGGGCTCGGAGTGGCTGGATGAGGACTGAGTGATAAAATAACTATAAACTGTTGTCTCGCTAGATTTTGCTTAAGAAAATAGAAATTTTAGTACTTTTGTACGAAAGTAAGGGACTGTCCACACTCAAGAGACGCATGTCCGCCGACGCGGAACGGACGTCAGCGCCACGCCGCTTGGATGTAATTAAAAAAAACGTCTCCTCAGTACATTTTGTATAGGAAGGACGCGCAAGGGACGTCGCTTGGCGCGCCCCAGTGGGGGCGCGTCTTACGTCTTTCCTATACAAAATGTACTGAGGAGACCTTTTTTTAAAATTACATTCAGGCGGCGTGGCGCTGACGTCCGTTTCGCGTCGGCGGACATGCGTCTCTTGAATGTGGATGGTCCCTAAAAGAGCTAATAGAATTTATACCATGTACCCGTTTAAAACACGCATGCTCTCGAGTTTCCTATGATAACGGTACCGTAGTATAACGGAAGTCTAAATACAATACATTGTGCAACAAGGGCAGGAAGTTGAATATTACTAACGAGAGTAAGTTAAATGGCGACGGCTTGCCGGAGCGATTCAAAGACTCGAGTTAGTAATATTCATACTCCCCGAGTTACACACAATGTTTTTCATCACACTCGCAATGTAAAAAATATGTAAATAGATATAAAAAAGTGAAGTACGGTACAAGAAATTTCATTATTCCCTTGGGAGAACGATTTTTCTATAACTCACGCTCCGCCTGCGTGCAATAGCACATTTAAAGTGCGGGTGTGATGAAAAATTATGGATAAAACATGGAGACGGCCGTTATACGACGGCCTATATACTAGTATATAGGACGTCATAAAACTAAAATGTCTCACAAAAGTTTAACGTCTATTTTGACATCAGCAGTAGGGTTAAAGGTTTTTAAACGATCCCCCGTATGTGTCTATAGCCCGGTCCACACAAAGCGAGACTGTGCTCACGCGGCAAGCGTGCTATGAAGACATGCCTCGGCCGAGGCATGCGCGCGTTTTGGTCGACCGAGCGACCTGCCTCAGCCGAGGCACGCCTACATTGGAAGTACAGATGGGCCGAATATGGACTTTGCCGAATACTAATATTACTTACTTACCGAACCAAACATTCAGCCGAATATTCGGTTACGCCATATTTTTTAAGAGGATTAATTCAAACTATTAAATGATTGATAATCGTTACATATGTTACTACTTATGTTTTTATGATTTAGTGGATAACTAAAACTTAGTTAAAACAACTCTGAAATTCTTCTCAACTCTTAAACTACGGTCTTTTTAACTTTAAAAAAAAAAACAATTGTATTTATATTTTGACTCACATGTTTCTCTTTTTTTAGCAGTTCCTTAAAAAACTACTAAAATAGGAGCTTATTATCCAATGAAATACGTAAGATCTTCATTAATTATTTACTTTGTTTATTCGGTAAATATTCGGCAATGCAACCTTATAATTCGGCCGAATACGAACAATTAAAAACTGAAGCCGAATATGTCGAATACCAAATATTTACCGAATAGGGAACTTGACTGTAGTTAAAATAAAATATTTTATACCATGCACAAAATAAAGCATCATAATTATAAGAAAAAACTGGACAGACGTTATTTTTAAATTCAATTTCTATTTAATAAGTCAGTCAGTAATATATAAAGTAACTGAGTTGACCGTGACGTCACTAAATTCGATTTCATATAAATTGCATATTAGCAAGTCGTTCAAATTCGTTTTGACAGTTCTTAAAAAGAAGCTGATTTGACTAGGAGGCAAGTAGCCTATATTCGGCTCATCTCTAATTGGGAGTTTGCCGCGTACATTGCCTCGTTGCCTCGCTGTGTGGACCCGGCTGATCCCATGTGAGACTCACCTGCTAAGCCGCCGGTTCGCGGCCGGCACCCGCGGCTCGTCCACAGAGGTGGTTGATGTCTCCATCGGGTTGTCTTCACCATCGAGCAACTGGATCTGCGTCTGGCGGACGAAAACACCGTAGTTTTCCTCGCACTGAAAAATATATTAATGATTGTTTATACTCAGCCTTAGGGTTGTAAATAGAAAAAAAACCAAATGTTTTTTTTTTTCAGAATTTTCAGATGAACAAATAATACGACAATAACGGATTTTCGTGAATTGTAACGTGTTTCAATAACAATAACGTAAATTTTAATTCAATTAACATTCAGTATACAAACGTTTATTGGGGAATTCCCGATGCTGCGTGTAGCGTGGAGAGGCGGTGGTGTTGCCAACAGTAAAAAGTGATAACTACCAACTACAGATTTCGTAAATGTTCCTTTTATAAGACCAGAAATTAAAGTTATTTGATTAAATTCGTTTAATAGTTAACATTAAGTCTAAAAAACCGTATAAAATTATTAACGACTTCAAAATTTTGAGATTTCGTACTTTAGAAAAAAAACATACTCCAGAAAAAAAAACTGTTTTTTTTCACGGTTTTTTCAAGCCTGAAAAAAAACCGTTTTTTTGCAACCCTACTCAGCCTAGCTACATATATGGGATCCATACATTCATACAATCACGCCTGTGTCCCATGAGGGGGTAGACAGAGCACATGAAACTACTCAAGTTTCAGTGCCACTCTTGGCAAATAAGGGGTTGAAGAACATTAAATAAATGTCATATACAAAGAAAAAGTGACCAAAGCCTCCAGTGCTCCGAGCTGGAATCGAACCAGCGTACTCCGCTTACCGGGCGAATGCCAGAACCACTCGGCTATCGGTCCACGAAAGCAAGGGTCGAAATTTCTAAGTATATGACATTTCCGAAGGCTCGTGGCGCCCTCTGGCCATCCCTGAGGTAGAACAGTATGGTTCGACCTCCTAGCCGAATCAACTCAGGTGATTACAAGCTAGCGAAGAGAGATGAGATTCCAGCTCGGAGCACTGGAGGCTTTGGTCACTTTTTCTTTGTATATGACATTTATTTAATGTTTATAACATAATAGTAGTGTTACTACTTAAAATAACAAGTTAAAATATTTTCTATGAAAGTAATTTAATTTGTTCTTAGAAGGGGTTGAAGGAATACGAAACTGTGTGTGGATCTATAGAATACATTATTTTTTTAACCCCCGACGCATAAACGACGGGGTGTTATAAGTTTGACGTGTCTGCCTGTTTGTCTGTGTGTGTCTGTCTGTGGCATCATAGCTCCCGAATGGATGATCCGATTTAGATTTTTTTTTTTGTTTGAAAGAGTTTCATGAAAATCGGTCAACTATGTCGCGGTTAGGGTTTTCAAAATTTTAATCTTGTGGTTAAAGTCGCCGTCAATAGAATTTGTGAACAATGTAAACAAACCTTGTAGTCAAAATTTCTTTAATTATATTCTAACTCATCAGATACTGGCTAAATCCATGTGTTGTTTAATCAATTCATCTCACATTATGATCCTCAACCTTTAAAATAATAAGATTGTGCTAAAATATTGATTTTTTATATAATGGTTTGTTTATATTGTTGAAATGTTCTATTGACAGCGATTTTAGGTTATTATTATTACCTCATAATTTTGATCATACACTGTAGCCAACTCATTGTCAAAATTATTCTCTTGACTGTCAGAAACTATAGTATCAATACTTTGCGATTTTTCCAAATTGATTATCCAGTTATGTGTAGCTATTTGAAAGTCAGGCAATGGTGGATTCCCTATTTCTAAACACTGACTTTTGGAAGTTTCTAAATCTGTTGGCTGCTCAGAAACACGCCAGCGGTCAGTACCTAAACTAAATGCATGAGGTATTGTCAAATCCTTCGGACCCTGAATATTCACCGTTCCAAAATCTGCCTCTGTATCAACAAGCCATCTTCCTGTCGCTACAACCAAGTTAGAATTCTCAATATTTTCCTTACATTTTAATATGTTTGATTTAGGTTCTATAAGCTGGTTCTCCAACACAGCTATAGCAAACTCAAGAGCAGATTTTATAGTCCGGGTACACAAATCGATACTATTTTTGGCTTGGTATATGGGTAGCGCTGCTAACCGACTCTCAGTTACAACTATAGCATAGTTCAAAGCAGCTCTTATAGCCTTATTACAGGTCTCCGCTCTGTGGTATGAGCATCCTTTTTTATTCGCCTTCATCAGAGCAAGACGGCATTCTGTGATAGCAATGGAACAGTTCAGCGCTGCTTTTACAATTTTGTAGTTTTCTCCGCTGTCATGAAATTGTTTGAACGGTTCAATGTCGCTTGGTATTGAAATATTTGGAAGAACAGACACAGTAAGTCTGCTCATTTTTCTATTTTCAACACTTTTTGATGTTTTTAAATCAAAATCATTGATACTATTACACTGATCTATACATAAGCATTCAATATTTGTATCTTTTGTCTTTTCTACATTAAATTCATAATCTTTTGGCGTTTTTTCACATTTCTCCATTTTTATCGCTAGTTTGACAGCTTTCGTAAACGTTAACTTCTCTTCTTTAACCAGTAACTGTTTGATATTATTATCAAATAACCCAAATACAAACTGATCACAAAGAATACTGTCAACATCTTTGTAATCACATTTTTTTGTCAATTTCCTCAAAACTGAAGCAAAATCCATGATTGATTCATTTTTTTTCTGCATACATTGTTTAAATTCAGTCTCTTTAAAGTGAAATTTTGTCTCAAAATATCTCTTCATAATTTTTACAAGTTCCTTAAAAGATTTTTCTGCAGGTTTCTTTGGTAAACACATCTGCACTAACAAATTATAGGCATCTGTACCGATTAGTGTTATTAAGGCAGCCACTTTGAGTCGTTTTGGTATTTTATTTAGGATCAAATAATGTTCCAAACGGTCAATATAATGTTCCCAATTTGAAGATAAGTCAAACGGTTCTATTTGTCCAAAAGTCATTGTATAACACTTTTTCAATCACATATATCAACAGGATTTCCTTATTTATCTCACTATCAACTAATGTTTATTAAAAAATATATATTTGTCAAATTATAAAATAGATACCACACTTGTGTTTCTATACAAATGTAAAACTACCTCCATAAATAAAAATTAATAAAATGTCTAACTACCCACTATTTTGTATTGCAAATGTAAATCATTTTCATGGTGTAATCTGTCCTTTTATTTGTTTTAAGAGGAAAAAAAATATTATGCCTGTGTGGTGACGGGTTAAGAATTTCACCACCCCCTTTCTTCCCGTGGGTGTCGTAGAAGGCGACTGTGGGATATCATGGGTTAAATTGTGGCGTAAGCGAGAGGCTGGCAACCTGTCACTGCAATGTCACAGTTCGTTGTCTTTCAACCACTTATTTGCCAAGAGTGGCACTGAAGCTTTAGTAGTTTCATGAGCTCTGCCTACCCCTTTATGGGAAACAGGCGTGATTGTATGTATGTATGTATGTATGTAAAAAATATTATGCTGACATTTAATCAAAAACATTAATTAGGAACAAAAATTTGTATGTACATTAGATTATATTTCCTAATGTATTGGCCTTTAATTAACAATCTAGGAGATTTACTAAATACCTAGGAAAATAACTGAGTGGCTAATTTAACCAAGCACTAAACTCACGACTCTCACGAGTGGGACTTAATTGGCCTATTCAATTTATGAACTGAACTGTCATATTATGTGGGTATATAGCGAAACTGTATTGGTGTGATCTACCCGTCTTTAGAAATAAAGAATCAGTCATTGCTCGATCTTGTAGTTTGATTGATATGCTCCCTATACTTTTACATGGCGCAGCCGGTTAAAGTGGTAAAAATTGTTTAATTTAGAAGACGAAAGTTCAAGAAGTTCACGTTAATATCAACAAGTGAAGAAAAACCAGAGATGGAATCAGTGCTTACTCCCCCGTTGCCGTTTAAGTTTGAGGAAAATGTAACCAACATGGCGTTTGGTACTTTGTGTGAATCGTGGGAGAAGTGGAAGAATGGGTTTCAAATATACGTGAAGGCATGTGAGCTTAATAAGAAAAGTGAAGAAATACAGATGAACATTTTCCTACACGTCGTAGGGGAACAGTGTCGTGAGATAGTGGAACAAAGTTCTACGAAATGTACAACGTTAACGGCTTTAATAGGACTAGTCGATAATCATTTTAAAGCGAAAAAAAATGTAACGGTCGAGCGTCATCGGTTTTTTACTCGTCAACAAGGTGAACATGAGTCCATAGATCAATACGTCTTTGAGTTGAGAAAGTTGGCTCAGTCGTGCGAGTTTAGTAACCTAAGTGACGGATTAATAAAAGATAGACTCATCTGTGGAATCGTTAGTGCAGCGATAAGGGAGCGGTTGCTACGCGAGGACGACCTCACTCTCGATAAGGCGTTAGAAATATGTCGGGCAGCTATAGTTTCGAAAATGTATTCGGAGGACATAAAACGTGAGTGTAGTAGTGAGATAAAAAGTAATGAAGTGTGTGCGGTGTCTAACAAAGAAGTGTACGAAATAAAGCGGGCAGGTGCAAAGGTCGAGGCGGGCTCGAGTTCCGGACGAGGATGGCGCGGGCGCGGATGGTTGCCTGGCGGGAGCGGGGCGCAGGGCCGTGTCCAGCGCGCCGGGGCCGGCCGCGGCCGGCGGCCAGCACCGCGCGCCGCCCGCGCAGCGCGGAGGGCGGTGCGGCCAGTGCGGCGGGGTGCACAAGAAGTACGACTGTCCGGCGTATGGCAGGACCTGCATGAAATGTTCCAGGCCGAACCATTACGCCAGGATGTGCAGGGTGTACATGGTGGAAGAGTCTGATGAACAGGTAAATAACATAACAAACCGATGTTGTTGTGACTCTTGTGAGGAGTGGAACACCGAATTAAAAATAAATAATGTACCTGTATATTTCAAGTTAGATACGGGGGCAGACATAAATATACTGCCTAAAAAATATTTAACCAGATTAGGTATTTCGAGTAAAGATCTATTAAAAACGAATACAAGACTTACTGAGTACTCGGGCGCGGGTATTAATGTCATAGGCAGGATTTTCTTACGAGTTAGGTACAAAAATGAGTTGTATATATTAGAGTTTAAGATTGTTGATTTAGATTCCACGCCGATACTGGGACGGTTTGCGTGTAAAGATTTAAACTTGGTTAGGCGAGTCATGGCTGTGGAGGAGTCAAACGATAAAGTTCCAGGGTTTGTAAAGGAATTCAGTGATGTATTTGCTGGTATAGGTTGTCTTCCGGGCGAGTATAAAATTCAATTAAAATCAGATGTAGTACCGGTGATTCATGCACCGAGGAAATTACCATTTGCGATAAAAGATGCGGTAAAAACTAAGTTGATAGAAATGGAGGCCCAGGGGATAATAGCTAAAGTTGAGGGACCTTCGGATTGGGTTAGTAGCATAACGGTAGTTAAAAAATCAAACGGAGACTTACGAATCTGTTTGGATCCTAAGGAATTAAATAATGCTATAAAACGGGAACATTTTCGGCTTCCAACCATCGATGAAATAGTATCAAATTTATCAGGTGCACGATACTTTAGCACCCTGGACGCGAGCTCAGGTTTCTGGCAGGTGCGGCTCGACGATACAAGTAGGTATTGTACATTTAACACGCCCTTTGGACGGTACAAGTTTCTAAGGATGCCATATGGCATCTGTTCTGCGTCCGAAGTGTTTCACAAAAAGATATATGAAAACTTTGATGACCTTGAAGGGGTATGTATGTACATAGATGATTTATTAGTGTATGGTCGTACTAGGGAGGAGCATGATCTCAGGTTAAAAAATGTATTGGAAAGATGTGCGAAAGTGAACCTTAAGCTCAATAGAAATAAATGTCGGTTTGGGTTGGAAGAGATAAAGTATTTAGGTCATCGCATAACAAAGGACGGCCTGAGTCCGGATGACTCACACATATCAGCAATAAAAAATATGCCTACACCTTCTAATAGGAAAGATATTGAACGATTTTTAGGTCTTATTACGTACGTAGGAACGTTTATACCGAACTTGTCAGATAAGACGCAACCACTAAGGCAGTTATTAAAAAAAGAAATTGAGTGGCATTGGGACGAGCCCCAGAGTAAATGTTTTAACGATCTTAAGGAATGTTTAATGAAAAAACCGGTATTACAATATTATAGCATGCATCAGCCAATAACTATTTCAGTAGATGCAAGCAAAAGTGGCCTTGGGTGTTGTTTGTTGCAGAATAACCTCCCTGTGTGCTATGCCTCCAAGTCCTTAACTAAAACGGAACAACGGTATGCGCAGATTGAAAAGGAGTTGTACGCTTGTCTGTTCGCGTGTGAGCGTTTTTATCCATATATATATGGGAGATCGGACATAACGATTGAGACCGATCACAAACCATTGATAAGTATAATTAAAAAGCCTATAGTAGACTCACCATCTCGTCTTCAAAGAATGTTATTAAGGTTACAGCGTTATACGTTCAAATTGGTATATAAGCCGGGTAAACATCTGTACATAGCGGACACGCTGTCGCGCGCATACGAGCCGGCTCACCCCGAGCACGCGGGCGCGGGGACGGGAGGCGAGTACGAGGCGCTGCACGACGAGGTGTGCGCGGTGCAGCGCGCGCTGGCCGACCTCGTCGACGACCACTTCACGGACCACCAGTTCCTCAACCTACAAAAACAAACTGACACCGACGACGAGCTGGTTCACTTACGAAAATGTATCTTAAAAGGATGGCCTAATGATAGAAAAGACTTATTAGAGGTACTTAGGCCGTATTGGACTTATAGGGATGAGTTAACTGTAGCACAAGGTTTAGTTTGGAAAGGGGATAGAATAGTGATTCCTAAGTCTCTAAGGAAAGATATGTTAAATAAAATTCATATAGGACACATGGGTAAGGAAAAATGTAAATTACGAGCGAGGGAAATAATGTTTTGGCCGTGCATTAATAATGAAATAGACAATTTAATAAATAACTGTAATATCTGTCTGTCGCACAGAAAAAATAATCAAAAAGAAGAGTTAATTCCGCATGAAATTCCAGATGAACCTTGGGCAAAATTAGGCGTAGATTTATTTCAATTACATGGGGTCGATTATTTATTATTAGTTGACTATTACAGCAAGTTCATAGAAATCACTAAGTTATCATCAACGACGTCTGAACATGTAATATCATCCCTTAAAAATATATTTTGCCGCCAAGGGATTCCTAGAGTAGTTATGTCAGACGGGGGACCGCAGTTTACGTCCTCAAGTTTCAAAAGGTTTGCTGATGAGTGGCAGTTCACTCATAAAATGTCGTCTCCGAGATACGCACAGTCTAACGGACAGATAGAGAGAACAATACAGACCGTTAAGAGTATTATGATCAAAACAAATGAAAATCGCACTGATTACAGACTAGGGCTTCTAGAATATCTAAACACGCCTTTAGCAAATGATTTGGCATCGCCAGCTCAATTGCTGCAAAGTAGGAAAACGAGAAGCATAATTCCAATCTCTCCTAAATTGTTAAAACCAAAAATTCAAAATTTCGTAAAAAACAAATTGGCTTATAAAAAGCACATACAGAAAAAATATTATGATCGCAACGCGAAAACCTTCCCGTTTTATCAGTGGCCGATAAAGTTAAAGTTTTAATGGACCCGAATAAAAAAGGTTGGTCATCGGGGACCATATCAAAGGTGTTAGGCCCACGTAGTTATAAAATTAAATTAGTAAACGGTAACGAAATAGTGAGAAATCGTAGGCATATTATTAGTGACTCGCCACAGAGAAATGACTCGCCTGATGTGGACTTATTCTTTGACTTAGATGACGTAACGCCGTCCCCGTTATCAAGCGCCACTGATATTGCCCCGAATGTAAACAACACTGTACCTAATCCCGGTAATAATATTGTTACTCGTTCCGGCAGGATAGTGAGGGCTCCAGATAGATTGGGAGACTGGATATGACAACATACCTACTTAAATCGGTGCTCCATCAAGGATGTAGAAAATTGGATGTATAATAAACACATAAAATTGTAAATAAATAATGATACTTGCCTACTTACTACATGTTACTTAACATATAATAAATTGTGAATTATTTATTTGTTGCATGAGTTATTTAGCGTCAATTATATCTACATTAAATTATATTGCTTGAACTTTGTAAAAAAAAAAAGAAATGAAATATGTGTTAATTCAATCATAAGTAGGTATTATTTATGCACGAACAATTAGGGTCGTAGATAAAAATATAGGTAGTAAAATAAGCACACTTGTTGTAAAAATATAATAATAAAATAAATTTAAGCATGTTTAATGCACGATACTGTGATTATGTTAATAAGTAATTATAATCAACATGTATTCTATAGAAGCGAACTATTATCTTGTAATTTTGTACCTGGTACTCTTTACTCAGTGAAAAAGTATTGCAGAAAATTCATGGAATCGTTATCATACCAACCATTGTTTAAATGAATATGCCACTATTTTGAATGTCATGTTAGCTCTGTTAAATAACGAAGGTATTGTTGTTTAGAGATATACCTACTGCTAAAATAACTTTTAATTTTGAAGTCTGATATGTTATTTAAAAATTTGTAATTATACATCGTTACATTAAGAGTCATTATATAAAAAATAAATGCATGCCGAATGGCTCATGATTTGTACTTTTGTCGATCGAATTGTATAATCATATACCTATTTATTTTGTTATTTTTGAAGAAGGAAGATGTCATATTATGTGGGTATATAGCGAAACTGTATTGGTGTGATCTACCCGTCTTTAGAAATAAAGAATCAGTCATTGCTCGATCTTGTAGTTTGATTGATATGCTCCCTATACTTTTACATGAACAGTAATTTAATAAAAGATCTAGACATCTAGGTGGCTGGCTAACTTAACCATATGACTGCAAAACGAGTATGAAATCTTAAATGCCGGCAACACGCTTACAACATTTTTGGTGTTTCAGGTGTCCATGGGTAGCAGTGACCGCTTACCATCATGCGACTTGTCTGCTTAATCCATATCCATACTAATATTATAAATGGGAAAGTGTGTGTCTGCTTGTTTGTCCGTCTTTCAGGACAAAACGGAGCGATGAATTGACGTGATTTTTCAAGTGGAGATAGTGGAAGCGATGGAGAGTGACATAGGCTGCTTTTTGTCTCTTTCTAACCCTACACTTCCCTAAAATGGGGGGTGGAAGTTTGTATGGAGCATTCCACAATTTCGAATTTAACGCGAGCGAAGCTGCGGGTAAAAGCTAGTAAGTAAGTAAGTAAATATTCTTTATTGCACCACAAGGATAACAGATTACAAATAGCAGACATTAAACATAGGTAGCAACAGTCGGTCTTATCGCTGTAAGCGATCTCTACCAGACAACCTTAGGGTAGCAGGAAATAAAGAATAGACATTTTGAAAATGGTAGTGCAAGAAATAATTAAAGGAATAGGAAAATTACACATACATTAAGTTAAATAATTATATACACCAATATTAAAAATAAAATATAAAAATAAATAAATAAAAATAAAATATCATGTACACAAACAAAAGTATAAAAGTAAAGTATAAGTACTAGTATTGCATAAATAAAAGTTCCAAAGTGTTACTCACAGTAAAATAGGCATGACCCCGGATGGTGCCATTATTCTTCCCCTTGGGCTCGTCGAGGATGACCCCGATCCACTTGCCGGTGGCGAAGGTGGGGTGCCCCACGTACGCCACGGAGCCCTTCACGTCTTTACCCACCACCTTCACCCGCTGTCCGAGTGTTAGCTTCTCTGACATCTTGTATCAACTGCAATTTTAAAAAATATATTTGGTACAGTTTGTATCATTTCATTTTTTTTTCATTAGAATATGTATAAGGTTTTTTGGTTGTTGTTACATCTATTCATGTTGTGTTGTGGATACAAATAAAACTATTTATCTATCTATTTAATGTAGTTATTTTCTTTTTCTTTTTAATTTTATAGTAATGAGTTTCAGTATTCCTAGTTGTGGCAATAAATATTTTGCTTTATATGTATACAATTAGAGATGTCTATTAGCACAGACCAGATTATTGAGCCAGAAGCACTTATTATAGTTTAGGTACTGTTGCTACAGCAGAACATTTTTCTAATTTAGAATATGATAAGTTTTTCAACTCTTCCACTTCGAATGTCACAGAAAAGAGTTTTGCACTCCTGCAATTCAAAGAGAATGCACAACATCATTTTGTTATTATTAGTAAGTATGCATATACTTATTCCTAAAAGTACAGAGACAATTTTGAAGAGATATATACATAATTATATGCACAAATATTTTCAATGATAGCAGTTTCCGATTTCCTAGTCGCTTCATAAGCAGATTATTGGATATTATACTACATAATAATTTCTAACATATAAGAATTACGATAAATCGAGGCATAGTAGAAAATAGGCGAATTTAAGGTAAAGGAACTAGCAAAAAAAAAACGAACATATGAGTAATACTGCATACTCTATAACTCGTTCATAACTGTAAAAGGAGACTCTACATACCAGGGTGTTATTCGCGAGAGTATAATTGTGCCAAGATGGTACAAGATTAAAACATAATGTTTCACGTTTATTAACAAAACTCAGTAACAATAATACACGAAACAGTATTGACGAAATTGGACATAAGCGAATTAAGAAATGTCAATATACGTCAAAATTTTGAGACGGCAAAACGTTTCGTTATTGCAAAGACTTGAGCAAAAACAAAAATTTATTCGTTCAAAGAATGATTATTGTGCAATGATTCAACTTTAAGTAATTAACATCAGCCATTTGATTAGGGAGTTTAAATAGATTGTAAACAGAATAGCTCAAAATACTGCACTTTGCAAATTAATTTTATATTTTTACTTTTTCGTGCTGTTTTGCTTATCCACGTCTGTCATTAACGTTTTGTTTCATTCACTGTTTCACTCTAGCTCTCTGCTCACTCTACCACCACTCTACTGTGAATTTTCCCGCTCATATACGCAGTTTTATAAATTTATTAATAGTTCAAAACTGTAATATAGTGTTAAAAATGTCTAAAACAGAATACCATAAACTGCTTAAAGCTCTGGAGGACATGAATAAATGTTTATTCTGTGTAGAATGCCATCAATTTTGCCAAAATCCAGTGACTCTAAGTAAATGTTTTCATTTGATCTGTTCAGAGCATTTTACAAATTTGTCTCATTGCCCGAAGTGTAAAGTTTCTCTAGAAGGCTGTATAACTTGGTCGGACGACAAATTAAGTGATGCTATTCACGCCGCGAAGAACTTGTCTGTAATGTTTGAACCTCTTAATGAATACAGTTCTTACGATACAGTTGTTTCTGTCCAATCGTCCGTAGAAAAAGCTCCAAAACCTGCTTCCGATCAAGATATTTTGAATACTTCGACTTTATCCTTAGCTTCGAATATTTCTAAGTTTAGTAAAATAACAGAGAAAAGAAACAACAAAGGTGAGACAGCATTACACATCGCCTGCAGGATGGGAAAAGCTGACAAAGTCACCAAACTGTTGAGCGAAGGAGCAAGTACGAACAATAAAGATAATGCCAGCTGGACTCCGCTGCACGAGGTAGTGCAGAATGGACGGCAGGACTTAGTTAAGCTTCTGTTGAGACACAATACGCTAGTTAATGTGCCAGGACCGGGCAATGAGACTCCCTTACATGAGGCCATTCGGTACAACCACATAGACATTGCTAAAGACCTGGTTACTCATGGAGCGGATATTAATGCTAGAAACTGCAAAGGAGAGACGCCCCTGACACTTGCAGCTCCTGATATAAGAGCAATTATTCAAGATACTGCTGCAAAAAGAATAATAACTGAAGACAGTTTTGATTTGGAAATTGTTCAGAGACAGATAGAGCTGGATTGTGAAGATATCAGGGTGTTCTGTGTGTCACAGTCTCGCTTCGTCACCAACAAACTGAAAGCCCTCACGAAACATCACGGCAACCTCCATGTTGAACAAAAATTCACTAACAAAGTAACACATCTCATAGTTGACGCCGAAGATGGCATCTGTGACTCCAGCCTCGAAGTCCTACAAGGCATTGTCAATAATTTATGGATTTTAACTTCTAAATGGGTGACAGCATCTACTGATGATAACTTAGAATCCTTTGAAGAGTATGAAGTGCTAGGTGTTGGTGCTATTACGTACAGAGGCCCAAATAATGCTCGCTACAACAAATATAAGCATCTACCCGGCATTTTCAATGGCTGTCACTTTTACTTCCATAATTTTAATACAAAATACAAGATTTCAGATAAAATAGAGGTTAACAAAGCTATTTTAAGCAAGCTGGTTACGGATGCTGACGGAGTAGTCCTAAGGCGGGCTCCAAACCCGGAATCTATACCAGAGGCAGAGAAGCTGGTGCCGTATCATGCCCAGAAAGACGGCAAACTTTACAACTGCTCGCATTACATTATATACAAGGATTTGTATGAGCCGCACTACAACATGGCTCATTTGAAGGCTCTGCCCATTGGCTGGCTCATTGAGTGCATTGAGAAATACCAGCTTTGCGAACCTTGGTGATGAAACATTGGCTTCATTGTTGATTTACATTCATAAATCATTATTTTTGTAAAATACTTTTACAAACATAGAATGACCTATTTTATTAACTTTTAAATTTTTACAAAAGCTACTTACCTACCTAGTCAGGGTCTCCATCCCTCTTGTTATTGTCAGTCATTAGATCTGAGTGCAATTTCCAAAAAGTGCCTATATATGCCAACTTTCCTACATAATTTCATCAAAATTGGCTTAGGAAATTTTTGTTGAGCTGTGTTAATGTCTTCTACAAACGAATACCTACCAAACCAAATGCATGTAATTTACTAATGTGTGCAATTAACAATAGTTTTGAAATAGTTGCACTAATTAAAAAAATATTGAGTAAGAGTGTCCTAACAATGACGCAGAGTCATTAGCAACTCTATGTCCTTGAAATAATGATCAAAACTGCTCAAATGTGCCACAATGGAATGTGGGGGTGTCATTGACATTGTTTTCATACTTCGTGACGTCACGGCTAGCCAGATATGGTCGAATAAAATTGCTCATCATATTTAAACGCTAAGAAGGAACCAGCTATGCCCTAATGACTTATGACACAAGCAGATTACAAACACCCTTGAATTGAATTTCCTGTAGCAAAGGTGACGTTTTCCTGTATACCTCTCGCTCTACGATAAGTCGTGTGAAGGTGACAGTATTACAAGTTCTCAACTTTGAAATAGACTTGCTGAAATCAATTCTAGAAAGATACAAAACTTATGATTGAAGAGTTGTCCTCGCCGCTCGGACGTTTCCTAAATCGAGATATGAGTCATATAGCGAAGTCCGCCAGCCGTTATGCGTCACGTTATCAATGTCAGACAAATGAATTGTTTACTCGGATAGCACGTTTAGACTCAAAATACTAGGAAGCAGTCACTAAAGAAGCTAAATATTTAAAAAAAGTTAGAGGACACCTTGCAAAATTACACGAGTTCGTAATGAGAGTAGGTCGCATGGCAACAAAAATATGCAGAGTTCGCGTCGCGTGACAACTTGGAATTGCCGCAAAGGCGCGAACTCTCGTTCCTACTTTCACTATTACCTGCTATTGACGACATCAAATCCCGTTATATTTCGTCTGGAAGTGTACCCGTGGCAATAAAGAAACCAGTATTCTTAGAAAAACATGTTTAATTGAGACACATCATATAATCATTACAGCAATTTAATAAGTATTAATGTCGTAAAAAACAAAGTGATTATTACTATTTCGTTCGGCGTACAATTGCAACTAAAGTTTTCCAGAAACGCGGGAGCGTCGCTCGAAAATATTTACTTTATACACGGGAGTCAGAAAGGCACAGGGCGCGGGAGGCCTAAGCCTCGTTATACGATTTTCTCTGTAAACATCAGTGCTTTCTAAATACATTTTCGATAGGGTTATAACGCGCACGTTCTCATTTTATTTAGAGGACTATGATGATTTCACGATGCGGACATGTTAGGTCGTCGGACGACCGCGGCGCGGCTTAGAAGCCGTGCACCTTGAGCTGCTCGGGCTTAACCAGTCCAGACTTGGTGAGCCACTGGCAAATGTTCTCGCGCTGGTCGCCTTGTAACTGAAGCACCTCTCCGTACTCGGGATGCTCGACCACGGTCCCGTTGCACGCGAACTCCTTCTTGCATGCCCGCACGATCTTCTTCAGGTCATATTCCGATGACAGACCCTGCACCGTCGTCAGCGTCTTACGCCCGTTCCTCTGCTGGATTCGGACGTGGACTAATCCATCTTGAACGTCGTCTTCCGAGCTTTTGATAGCATCGGCGAACGGGTCGAATGTGTTGAGATTCTGGATGGACATACGATTGAACGTACAGTCTCTTTGTTCTAACGAAACGCTGCGACACGACGCACGTAAAATGTCACTGATAACCGATGTGGGTTGATGATCGCACACGGCAACGACCAATTTACGCAAACTCTAGAAATGTAATGGCGGACGATATGGCGGACCGAAAAAATGAGAATGTCACGCGGAGGCGGAAATTGTTATCGATCGATACCATAGACAATACAATTTTTACTTTTAAATTAAAAGCACACTATTCACTATCTTTCAAGAAATGTTAAAGTGAACAAAATAATTAATCTTTCAGTTTTGCATAGAGTTTAGGTACGTAATCATCCCATTGGGCCACATAAAAATTTCCAGCGACAGGAGAACCAAGTTTGAATTGCTGAGCAAATTTAGCAATAGAAAAGTTGCCTCTATTTTTTCCAGAGGTACATGGCAATTTCGGGATTTTCGAAAAATCACACTTTTCCAGCTGTTTAAATACCAAAAAAACATATCGATGAAGACCAGTGCCTTTTGGAGGTCCGGATCCTATGTATTCAGACAAAACTTCACTTTTATTCATATCACCTCCGTGAATATTTCCCACCAACCAATGATGCCACTCTCTAAACTTCGGTTTCTCTCGACTCGGTGCATCTGGATCAACCATAGCCAGAAGATAATACTCTGTATCTTTAGCTGCCCACTTAACTTCAGGCTTTTCTTTGACTTGCGTGGGGGTTAATTCTTTTCCCGTCTCAACATTAACACCATTATTGTATTTAACGGTCAGTAGATCGGAAGGCGCCGTGTTTATTACATCAGGTAAAACACAATGTTTCTTAAAAAGCCCTTGGAGTTCTGACATTTTTTGCCTTTAATCTTGTGCAACGCAATACCTACAACTCAAGGAAAATGTCAAATGAATCACGTCAATTCTATTTATCTTGTTACTAAGGAAACAAGGAAAAGCATGTTTTGTAACTACTGGAAATTCTAATAGTTTAAGTTTTGGTTTATGTCTACTAAAACTTGAAAACGGCAAATGAAAATTGTCAAAAATTGTCTTGTTCAAAAAATTTCAAAGTTTAAGTCGTGAATGAATATAACAAAAATTATTTAAATTTTCAGACACATTTTTCGTTTTTCAATGATATTATAAAAATATAAAGAAAAATACAGCTATAAAGAAAGCTGTTCATGTGAATAACATTGTTTATGGTTACAATTTTTAATTTGGCAACTGGAATCGGTGTGACCAAACTAGAAAAGGGATAGTTTCATCAGCTATCAAGCTAAATTCAACTTTATTGATTTTGGATACAGCTCAAACTACAATAAACATCAGTGTCCCATCAGCGCTCTACCGCGAAATACAAATGTTTCACGCATTGCATATTATATTTTTTTTTTTTTTTTTTTTAATTTATGGCCTGGATGCGAGTCCTTTAAGCCAAGTCTTTGTTTTATTATGTTTAAAGCACTTCATTTAAACAGTTTTATGGCATATTATGCACTAATAATTTGTTTTAAAACACTTCACTTGTTTAAATCTTCAGCGAGGTATTTTTAATATACTTGTACAACGGAACGTAACTGTCAACGTTTTTGAGAATGTCGGCAAGGCGGCGGGGGACATTATTATTAAACACTTCACTTAATTCACTTGCGAGGATAAGTCTTTCAAATGCAAACACTTGACATTTAAATATAAGGTGCTCCACATCTGCAATACTACCATTCTGGCAGTGAGGACATGTACCATCGGCTATTATTGAAAATCTGGCTAAGTGCGCTGGTGCACGATTGTGACCAAACCTTAATCTGTTTATGGTGGTTATAAAACTTCGACTTCCCATCTTCATCTTCTCATACCAAGGTTTTCCAGGTAATTCAGATTGAATACTAGCATACCATCTTCCTTTTGTTTCCCTGTCTCTGGTCCATAATTCCATCCATATATCAACAACATCAGTTTTAACAGAGGCATGACAATCCGTCAGGGGAACTCTTGTGGCACATCTAACATCCAATTCATGGATCCCTGAGTAAGCAGCTTTGTCAGCAATTTCATTCCCTGTTATACCAGTGTGGGAAGGAATCCACATAAAATTTATATGTACATTATCATTTTTGAACTGTAATAGCATCATTTTAATTTTGTACAAAATGAAGTTATCCTTGTAATGCAACTGATTATTTTGCAATCCATAAATTAAGCTAAGTGAATCAGTAAAAATAAAGAAATGTTTATATTCTGACACTCTCATTATAACTTTCAGGGCCTCAAATACTGCATAAGCTTCAGCTGTGAATATGGAACATAAATCGTGCAACCTAAAGCTCTGTACAAATTTAGTTTGCGGATCATACACTGCACTTCGCACATGAGATTCAGTTTTACTACCATCTGTGTAAAGGTTGTAATAATTAGGAATTAGCGATAAGAAATTTAGGAAGTCAGTATTATTATTGATAGACTTTGTACATACGGTTATGTTTATAACTTTACTATTAAAATTATCTTCATAACATGGCCAAATTTCATTTTTATATACATTAGAAAATTTAGCTTCCACCTGTAAGAGTATTGTTGTTAGCTTAGGGAGTTGGGGATGACTCTTTATTCTTTTAATTATACTCTGATTGTTTTTAGCATATATCTTAATTAAATATCTGTAAGCTAACAGCACCCATCTGACTGGTAGAGGCATTGTTTTGGTCTCTACTTCCATTGCTCTTATTGGGGTTGAACACATTGCCCCTGATATTATTCGCATTGCTTTATTTTGAATTATTTCTAACTTATGTGTATGACAGGTATTCATATGTACAAGAAAACTATAGTCGAAATGACTTCTGACAAGGGTTTTATATAGTAAAGACAGTACTTGAGGGTCAGCACCCCAAGATATACCTGCAAGACATCTCATAACATTTAAACCTTTAACGGAATTAGACATTATATGTTTAGCATGTAAACTAAAATTTAAATGATTATCTATGACTACACCTAAAAATTTATGGGATGGAACTTCTCTAATTATCTCATTATTATATACAATATTTACATTTGATGTATCTTTGCTCAATATTAATAACTTGCTTTTGTCTGGATTTATTTTTAAATGTAAGTAATTGTTGTAATAAACATAAAGTTGATTTAACGCATCATTAATATGAGCTTTAGCTACATCTAAATTTGAATTAATAGAATATATTACAAGATCATCTGCAAATTGCAGTATATTAACATTAGAAGTATTTACAAATGAGTTAATCTCACTAGTGTATAAATTATACAATAGAGGAGACAGCGTTGCTCCTTGCATAGTGCCTTTGAAGACTTGTCGTGGTCCGTGTAATATGTTATTAAATTTAACATACAGCTCTCTATTATCTAAGAAATGAAAAATCCATTCGCAAAGTTTTCCTGGGATATTAAAATTGGACAGAACTTTTACTAAAATTGTAGGGTCAACATTATCAAATGCCCCTTGTACATCTAAAAATATGCAAACAGCATGTGACTTGTTGTAATTTGCTAGTTTTAAATCGGAGATAAGAGATATGAAGCTGTCAGAACAGCTTCTACCTCGTCGAAATCCATTTTGAAATGAAGGCAATATGTTGTTGGCCTCCACATACCAATCAAGTCTAGTTTTAATCATATTCTCAAAAACTTTACCTACACATGAAGATAAGGAGATTGGTCTATACGAATTTGCCTCACTAGGTGGTTTGTCTGGTTTTAAAATAGGTATTACACACTGTGTTTTCCAGGATTGAGGTATTTTCCCTTGTAACCAAAGTAAATTCATGACTCTTAATAAAACTTTTTGACCGTTAATATGTAGTTTTTTTATAAGAAAATATGGTATATCATCTAAGCCTGGGGTAGTATTTTTCCTAGATTTCAAACTTCTAACAAATTCTTCCCAAGTAAAAGGTTGAATAAGATACCTAGACTGATCATTATCGTTGTTCATTTCGAAAAAACTTTCTAAAGACCTACAATCGTTATTATTACCTTGACTAAGTTTATTTAAAAATGGTTCTATAAATTCATCGTTTTTATTTACCTGCTTAGATTTTAGTCCTTTAAAACGTTTAATATTATTCCAAATTAACCCAATTGGTGTACATCTATTTAAAGTTCCACAAAAACTACGCCAACTATTAGTCTTTTCCTCAGATATTGTTCGTTTTTTAAGAGCAACGAGTTTTTTGTAAGTTATATAGTTTTCTAAGGATGGATTAGACCTGTAATATTTTAATGCCTCATAGGCTTTAATGACACTGTCCTGACATTTTTTATTCCACCAGGGAACCGGTGGTCTGCTAATGAAATTATTAGTTCTAACAAATTTTGGAATACACTGTATTTTTAATAGGTTGAGTTCAGAAATAAATTTCTCATATGACTCTATAGGATCATTGTCATTTAAAGGAAAATTAGAGAAAACCTCTTCTGAAAGCTCTTTATACTTATCCCAATCAGCTTTAGCATATATAAATTTATCTGTCGGTTCACTTACTTGATACTTTTCAAGAGAGGTCTGCATACTAATTATAGTAGGATAGTGATAGCTACCCATAGGGTCATCATGGACTTTCCACTCACAATGAGGTGCTAGACTTGCACTGCAGAAGCTAACATCGATCGCTGAAGGATTTCGATTGGGGTAAGTTACAGTTGTTGGATTTCCATTGTTTAAAATACACAAGTCTAAGTCACTAATAATGTCAAACAAAGTGTTACCCCTCGGTTGATTAGAAACGCAGCCAAATTGCATATTATATTTAATTGGCGTTTTTACCCGCACTAGTTCACAAAGTAGTACATTTCTTGTCAGGTCGAAACTTCAAAGGGCCATATGTAATTATGTACTGAAAAACGTCTCTCCCTCCCTTCGAATTTCCTCTTTTCCACACTTGTATCATAGTAAAAATACCGATTCGTCAGCTCATTTACCTTAGAAATGAGACTCGACTTAAATAAAAGTTTAAGACGTCTCATTAATTTGGAATGCATATTATTTGATTATATGAAACCTTCTTTCGTTTTCTTTCATCCCCTTGTTTGCCAGGAGTGGCACTGAGACTTGAGTAGTTTCATGTGCTCTGCCTATCCCTTCATGGGATACAGGCGTGATTGTATGTGTATGACACCTTGATTTTTTCCTGTTATATGTTTTTTGGGGTCAAAACCGCCAGGTTAAAGTGGGACTGGGCAGGCCATGTACGGCGTATGCAGCCAACACGCAAACGCCCGAGGGGCCAGCCCGGAAAGAGATGGCGGGATGACCTGGACTCCTTTCTCAACAACTGGACGGATGCTGAACTTAATCGGGAGGATTGGAAATCTAGGGGAGAGGCCTTTGCCCAGGAGTGGGACACTATAGTCTATAGGCTATAAAAAAAACCGGCCAAGAGCGTGTCGGGCCACGCTCAGTGTAGGGTTCCGTAGTTTTTCGTATTTTTCTCAAAAACTACTGAACCTATCAAGTTCAAAACAATTTTCCTAGAAAGTCTTTTATTTACAAAGTTGTACTTTGGTGATTTTTAGGGTTCCGTACCTCAAAAGGAAAAAACGGAACCCTTATAGGATCACTTTGTTGTCCGTCTGTCCGTCCGTCCGTCCGTCTGTCAAGACCCTTTTTCTCAGGAACGCGTGGAGGTATGAAGCTGAAATTTATATCAATTACTCAGGTCTACTGTCCCTTGAAGCTGTGAAAAAATCAAACTTCTAAGCCAACGCAATCAAAAGATACAGCCGTTTATGCCGCAAATTTTCGACACTTGCAAGGGAATCAAAACCTACAGGGTGCTTCCCGTGAACTCAGAATCTTGAAATTTGGTACGAAGCAACGTCTTATAGCATAGATAAAGGAAAAATTACGAAAACCATAAATTTTTAGTTACATCACATAATATATTTTTTTTTAATAATGAACGAACTTTGTAAACCTTGCAGGTTTGTACGGAACCCTCGGTGCGCGAGTCCGACTCGCACTTGGCCGGTTTTTTTCATATTTTTTAAACATATGGTTCAAAAGTTAGAGGGGGGGACGCACTTTTTTTTCCTTTAAGAGCGATTATTTCCGAAACTATTAATATTATCAAAAAATGATTTTAGTAAACCCTTATTCATTTTTAAATACCTATCCAACAATATATCACACGTTGGGGCTGGAATGAAAAAAAATATCAGCCCCCACTTTGCATGTAGGGGGGGTACCCTAATAAAACATTTTTCCCATTTTTTATTTTTGCACTTTGTTGGCGTGATTGATATACATATTGGTACCAAATTTCAGCTTTCTAGTGCTTACGGTTACTGAGATTATCCGCGGACGGACGGACGGACGGACGGACGGACGGACGGACGGACGGACGGACGGACAGACAGACATGGCGAAACTATAAGGGTTCCTAGTTGACTATGGAACCCTAAAAATGTGTTTTTATTTTTGTACATTAAAATGTATTACTACTACTACTACCTTGTAGATTAGGGTGGCATGAAAAAGGGGTAACAAAAAGACGAATAAAGTTTGTACTGACATTTTTATTCCAGAACAGTTTATGTAACTACATACTATGGTCACAGTATAATAAAGAGTACTGTGGTATGGTGAACATGATTGCAGATTTCTACTAATATAACTGTATACATAGATATGTTGTGTGAATGAGTAAATGTTAAACTAGATAATTATTATGTATCTCTTTTTGAGAGTTTGAATATTTGGAAAAAATTGAGACAGGATTTAAAACTTCATTGACTGCATAAAGATAAGAAGATCTAAGATCAGTTTGTAGTTATTCATTAAATTGAACAAGCTATTATTATTCACTAAAGTCACAGTATAGTAAAGAGTACTACCGTACAGTACGGTCACTCCCGCTCCCCGCTGAAAGTGCCGCCCACCCCCTCTCGGTTACCTCACAGTTACCGCCTGTCAAAAACGCGAACAGTCGACCTGTCATATTTCACTCACACAAGCATAGTACGCGTTCACCTACACGAGGTTAGACTGTGTGCTAGGAACGCGCCTCCTTCATATATTTCATCCCCAGTGTCTGAGATGTGGTACAGGCATAGTTAAGTGACATCTAGCGACAATCACGCGTCAACTAACGTAAATTATCAGTACTGCTACTTGTCAATAGATGTCGCGACGAACGAAAAGTCTAATGCTCATCAATTTTTAGCTGATGTTACAATAGTATTAATCAGTATTCTGCTTGTAATATAAGTTCTAAACTGTTCTAATATTAAATTTTTGCCACCTAGTATCGAGTAGTGGTACTGATATTTCACGCTATTTGACGCGTGATTGACCCGTGATTGTCGCTAGATGTCACTTAACTATGCCTATACAAATAACTCGCATTTACTGATGTATGGAGTTACAACTCTTCCCTTTCGTATTCTGAATTTTGGTGGGCTGCAGATAAGGCAGTGGGGCAGGAAAAGCGACTTCAACTTCTGCCCCTGAGATTCAAGCACAGATATTTTCAACATGCTTTAAATGCATAATACTATCAGTTGTCATTGATGGATCATAATTGCTAACCTCCATACAAAAAGTATAGAATCACAGAATATATAATAGTACAAGTACAGTCAACCAATTGGAACCCTAGGCCACTCTACAACCATGTCAAAATAACAAGCTGTAAGAGATTTCTTACAATCGATTTATAATGTCACTATGACATAGTTCTACAGTGGCCTAGCGTTCCAATTGATTGACTGTGCAGAAGGCTCACTCCTTTGATATTCACAAACTGCTGCCATTCTGAATTCTTACCTACAACTTACGGACAAAGAAACAGACACACACACTTTCCCATTTATAATATTAGTGTGGATTATGCTGGCTTTTTTCTACATAACTACAAGTAAAATCAATTCATTAATGATTAAAATTATAATGATAATCTGAAAGGCAGGAATAACCTTCTAAGAACACTTCAGGCGTACAATTGTTTAAAAATACACACTTGCTAAGACTGTATTTTTAACTTAGATTTTAAAAGTGCAACATCGACAATTGATATACACAACAAGTTCTCTTATTATATTTTATAGAGGAGCATTCCATGAAGAAGTCCAACATTGTGCCACAAAAATGTGAATTATCTACAAATTGACTGGCACAAGAGTATCTTTATCTAAGGTAATGTGCAAAATTGTGCACAGAAACATGATCACCTGATTTATTGCACTTTAAAAATCACACGAAAATAATAATGCGTTGGTATGGGACAGCCCATGGAATGCTCCTGTATCTTTCGTTCAGAGGAAGTGATGAACCTGCATATGACATCAAACATGTTCATTCAGCTTTCATTCCGCCATGTCTATCCTTCGCTCGTGCCATAAGCGTCTCTATCGTCACCGGCTGATGCATCTTCTTGGTAATATTATCATTTTGCACTTGCAACAGCACCTCCTGAGTATCATTAAGTCTTTTACACAAATTCTCGATTCTCATCTGCTTTTCCATAATCTCCGCTTTAATATCTTCAATATTCAACGCCATGTCGTCGATATCGAAATGGGGTTGTTTTCTTTTTCAAAATTTGCGAAGCTTTCTAGTCGTAGTTGGAGCAACTGATTTTCAACACGAGAAGTTTTGTGCTGGTAGTCGATACACTTCTTTCCGAACTGCTTGCGAGTCTCCACGACTGCAGTCATTAAATTCTCGCATCTTTCCACTAATGATAGCTCGTCTACGTCTGAAATAAGAATGTATAATATAAAAATTAAACATTACACTTTTAGTGTGTACACATTGGATGAATTGTATTAAATGAAGTACTAACCCATTCTTTACAAGCTTTTTATTAAATCTTGTAAACAGCCGTGACTGCTCGTTTTGTAAGCGTATAAAATTAAAAACAATCTAATACAATCCTGAGAGAATCTTGAAAAAGACGTTAATTTTGTCAATCCATTGTCAATCTGACATTTGAAGTGCATTTGAACCTATGGAAGTGAAACATCAACAAAAAATTTGAATTCATGTGGCAACATTGTTGTGTGTTTATTTTTAAAGGTTCTTTCATGTGCAAATAGTACATACAAAAATAAGAAGGATAAAAAATAACATTGAAACAATCAAAAAAGTGAATACAATTTAGTGACATTCAAAAAGAGTGAAAGTTTATTATAAATAAATCAATCTGTTTTAATCCTCAATTGAATTATTTCTTCATAAATCTATCTGTATAAAGTACCTTTTTCTACTAAAGTTGCCAAAGCTAAAATAAAATAACTACCAAACGTGGAAAGAAAAGGTTTTTTTTTTTTTTTTTTAAATCTTTATTTGGGTAAAAGGCCTTTATCGCTTAGCGATGATGCCGGCCTCATTGTAATTACATAGTGTGATTAATTTCTACAATTAAACAGTCTTATAATCAGATAATATAACTTAATAGCTTGCCTAGATGTGGGTTGAGATAGCAAACTATTACAAATGCCCACGTCAATTAGGTTGATTTTGGTTTGCTTAACAAATGCCCTGCGGTCGGCCCCGATCCGGGCACACTCCACCAGTGCGTGGTAGGTATCTTCTCTTACCCCACAGCTCGAGCAGTTAGGGAATCTACTACTCTCATTAGGTGTCCGAACACATTAAGTGGCATGTGCCCGGATCGCAGTCGCATACTAGTAACAACAAGTTGTCTGTTTAGCTGAGCATCGTAAAACCAGGGTATTTTGGGCGGTTCACTAACCATAGTTTTATACCATATGCCTTTCTCTTTCGACCTCCTATCAAAATGATCCTTCCAAATTTCGTAGCACTTTATTCTGACGTCTCTTAACAAATCAGTAAAGAAAGGCATATAGTTTACAGATATACCTTCAGTAACCCCAATTTTGGCTAATTTATCGGCGATTTCGTTACCTACGACATTCACGTGTGATGGAACCCATTGGAATTGTATATAAAGAAAAGGTTGAATGTCATAACAAATTTATTATAATTACTTAATTAAAATATTATTGATAAAATTAGGGAGTCACAATATCAACACTGCTCTTTATCATCTTCATGAATTCATGCACCGAGACCTAAAACAAAAAATAACATTTAACATTAACTATACATACCTACAGCAATCTTAATAGGTCAAACGTGAAAATATCGCAGTTTTATAAAATAAAGAAATAATTACTTACAAATCCGTCGTAATCTTTGTCCGCGTCATCCATCATCTCTTCAATCTCTTCATCCGTAAGATACGTGCCTAGAATTTCGGTGACCGCCTTCAAATTTTCGAAACTAATGAGCCCTGTACAGAAAATAATTCAGACTTAAAACATACTAAAAATACTTACTAAAACATACTTCTCATCCTTCACAAAAATATCTAAACAATTGGATATTATATGTGTCAATTCATCCATCCATACTATCCATACTAATATTATAAATGCGAAAGTAACTCTGTCTGTCTGTCTGTCTGTCTGTCTGTCTGTCTGTCTGTTACGCTTTCCCGCTTAAACCACGCAACCGATTTTGATGAAATTTGTAACAGACAATCTTTAGACCCTGAGACAGAACATAGGCTACTTTTTATTTCGAAAAAAAGGGATGAAGGGGTTGAAAAAGAGGTTGAAAGTTTGTATGGCATTTCTTAATTTTAAATGATAAAACCATGAAACTTTATATTTTAGCACTTGATAAGAAATCATTAAACATATATTTAAAGTCACATACAGGTCGAACGCGACGCGATTAATTAACATTATTTTTACCTTTAAAATAAACATGGTGGGAAATAAACATTAACTAAAAGCGGGTAGATTATATTTATTTGTCTACCCCGAACATTTATATAAATTAATATCGGGTAGTTTTGTGTTGTTTACATCTCCGGTGACATTTTGCTGGGACGTCAGTCTTCCGCGACCACGGCCAGTGCAACCTGGCCGAAACGTTGGGAAAAAAGGTAAAAATAATGTTAATTAATCGCGTTCGACCTGTATGTGACTTTAAATATGTGTACAAAGCGCGAGAACTTAAAGTGTTATATCATTAAACATCTTGATAAGGGATAGGGATAGGGATAGCGATAGGGATAGCGATAGGGATAGCGATAGGGATAGCGATAGGGATAGCGATAGGGATAGCGATAGCGATAGCGTTAGCGATAGCGATAGAGATAGCGATAGCGATAGCGATAGCGATACGGATACGGATAATATGGGTATCGTTAGAGGGATACGGATAATCGGTCGGCGGTCTCTTACAATCAATGTGCTCTAAGACGATCGTTGTTTGCTTGCTTGAAGATTATGTTTGCGATAAGTATAAGCAAAATGTAAAAAATTGTAAGGGATAATAGAAAAAAGTACTTTTTACCCACCGATCAGTGTCTAAATACGGGCTATGTGGGATGTTTATAAAGGTTTCCCCAGCGTATATAAAATTACCTACGCTGTGGTCGATGTGTAATATTTCTACAATCATTGCAAGCAAAAGTATTATGTGCAATCGAAATAATCGCAGATAAATATACCTACAGAGAAACCTACGGTCCCTACGGATCCAAATGAAAATCTTAATGAATACTTTTATTACGCGGGCGAAGCCGCGGGTAAAAGCTAGTCTTGGAATAAATTTACAGTGGAAAACTACTGCCTTGGGTGAGACTTGAACTCACTAGACCCGGATCGATACTCCAGCACTCTGCCATGTGAGCTACTAAAGACCTTATCAACACCAAATAGGTAACCACAAAAATTAAAATGTATTAAATATAGACGGTAAACCAAATCTTGGGACAAAAAAGGCGGCAAATTAGATAACTATAAAGCTCAGTGGCCAATTGTCTTCATAAAACGGGTGCCTTTCTAAACCTTGATATTGGTGGAAACATCGACGTCCTCTAAATATTAAATATTGATTGAAAATCTTAGGACAAAGGTTTAATTCCCATAGAAAATTTAATTTGGCGCTATGTTTTACTTAATTCCAATATTTAGTTGACTGTATTGTACAGGGTGGTCCAAACCTTGACGTCAAGTATTTTTTTTAGATTCCTCAAATCGTGGGCTATCAGAATATATCCCATGTATATTATTGTAATTTTCGAGTTCCAAATTTTTGATTTCACTTTCCTTCAAAGAATTATTTAAAAAAAACTGTCGAGTTTTTTTGCTAGTTTCTTTTTGCATAATCATCACTACAAACGATGCATTTACTGAAAAAAAAAACAGCGTCCTCACTTTGATGCAAGTCGGAAAAAAATACCAATTTCAATGTTTTACGTTCTAATTTTTTTTTGCTTTTAAGGCTTATGGTCAAGCGCGGGTTGTAAAATTACCGAAAATCATTCATGGTATTTTCTTAATTTAAGTACAAAATGTTAAGTTTGATACGTTTTGAAAGTAAAACTTTGAAGTTGGTATTTTTTTTATCCAAATTGTGTCAAAAGTGAGGACGTTGATTTTTTTTCAGTAAATGCGTCGTTTGTAGTGATGATTTTACAAAAAGAAACTAGTAAAGAAGCTCCACAGTTTTTTTAATAAATTAATTTCTTCCTCAAGAATTTCTCAGGGAAGAAAATTTCATAAATTCGTAACTCGAAAAGTACAAAAAATCGGCCAATATACACAGGGTTTATTCTGATAGCCCATGATGTGAGGAATGTAAAAAAAAAAAATTATGTCAAGGTTTGGACCACCCTGTAGGCTGTAAAATTGATACCAGTGTCATCGCCGTCGAAGAGACGGAAACTCTTCATGATATCCCCATCAGTGTCGAGAGCCATGACTTTACGCATGATGAGCGTCTCGAAGTTCTCGAAGCTCAGCTTCCCAGAGTTACCCTTGTCCACCTTGTTGATCATGTGCTGCAGCTCCTCGGCCGTTGGCTCGTAACCTGTTAGTAAACTTCAAGTTTTATTATTTGGAAGAATACACATAATACGTCTTAAGACTGATGACGTCCACTAATCTCAAAAATTTGCGTTCTTTACAATTACTTTGAACGATAAAATCGATACTTCGGGAACCGTATACGTAATTTGTAAAATTTGGTATTTGAAAATAATAGAAATTTCGAGAGCTAAAATTTATATTTATGACATCACATATTATATCATACCTAGAGCTTTTACAGCCACTCGAAAATCTTGAGCGTTAATTTTTCCTTCTCCAGTATAATCCAACAGATTAAATGCTTGGCGCAAATCATCTTCCTGTAATTAATAGGATTAAAAGAATTTAAGTAAAAGCTAAATATATTTTGGCGACTGTTCCTGCAGTACTTCTACCAGAACAAATGAAATCGGAGGAGTTCCTATAATTTTTATAACACTTTTTAATATCTAGACAAACTTATACAAGCTTCCATACAATGATTTCCATCATTGGGAATTGGGAAGCAATCGATCATGATCATGAACATGAACCAATTCCATTGCAATGCAGCTATAGCATGGGTACTGTGAGTTTGGCCGTAGCCCTGGCTCAATGATAAAAAAGTTGATAAACAATGCTAAACGAACAACCACCTGTTCTTTAGTAAATGTAAGTTTAGCGTGCACTTCACGGTTGCCAATTATTTCTTCTTTTTCCTCAACTTTTTCCTCTTTCTCAACCGAGAATTCAGCAGTGACAGAAAATACGTTGTCTTCCATTGTGTGCGCATTAAATCTATATGGCTACGGCTGCATCGATCAAACGGTCTCTTAGCAATGAAGTTTCCCGCGGTTTTGAACAGATTGTCGGTCATGTTTCAGGACAGGAGGATTGTGGGTCATGTTGCAGTAGTTTCAGGACTTTAGAAGCGGCATTTATGTATTTATTGTAAGTAATTATAGACGGTCGACCAAATCTTGGCACTAAAAGATAGCGCGAAATTCAAATTTTCTAAGGGAATGAAACCTTCGCTTCAATATTTAGGGGAATTTTCAATAAATTTTTAAGTATTTATGGGTCGTCAATGGTTCCATGAACGCCAAGGTTTAGGAAGGCACGCGTTTTGTGAAGATGATTGTCCAGTGAGGCCTACATTTTTCATTAGCCAAGATTTGGTTGACCGTAGGTATAGTAATCAGTTTACCTGCTCCTGTGTGAACACTAGCCGTGCACAGATTGGTTTGTTTACCAACTCCTCCTTTTCTTCCACAACACCTACGATAGCTGATAAATCGTCGAATGACATCATTATTGTAAATTACAAGATGTAGACTAGAAACCAAAGTGTGTTTTATATTATATTTATACAAATACTCAAGAAGAAGGGAGATTACTAATAAATCTATGAGTGATTGAAGTCTGTGCGTCAATTTCCAGAGTGGAGGTAGACGTAAGAGTAATATGCCAGTATTAAATTAATTCATAAGCAGATAAAGAGATTTTATGCGCCTGAATTTAAAATTATGATCAAATTCTACCATTCCTTTATATTTTTTTGTAACAGTAACATTACATTCAGTTGTCAGTTGTTTAACAGAAAAAAAAAAATTGACGCCGCCATCTTGCATTGTTTGCTGTTTGAGGTTAGAATAGGCGGGCAGACGCCGGAATTGTTTTTGTATTTAACTAGCTAAAATTAAACTTAACCATGAAACTGGTTCGTTTTTTGATGAAACTTAGTCATGAAACAGTGACAATAGAGCTGAAGAATGGCAGCGTTGTCCACGGAACAATCACAGGCGTCGATGTCGCCATGAACACGCATTTAAAGGCTGTAAAAGTAACGCTTAAAAACAAAGAGGAGCTGCAGTTGGAGACTTTGAGCATTCGCGGGAACAATATTAGGTACTACCTGTTACCTGACAGTCTACCTTTGGAGACCCTTCTGATTGATGATGCGCCGAGAGGGCGCGGCAAGCGTGAAGGTTTCCCGAGAGGCGGCGGGGCCCGCGGCGGCCGCGGCAGAGGCCGCGGAGGCCCGAGGGGTGGCCGAGGAGGCCGGGGAGGCCGTGGTCGCGGCCGACGATAAACTAGTTCGTAAGCTACAACCTAAGATTGTGCGTGATTATTAATTATAAGACTATTCCACATTCTGTGTTTTAATTTCTAATTATCATATCCCTCAAGGTGAGTGAGTGTGCTTAAATCATGTGGGGCTTGAATTAAAGCTTTCCTAGATACCTAAGCTGATGGAGTGTTCCAGGATTAGCTAACTAACTGTTTACAAAGTATAATATAATCCTGTGTTATGGTTAACTCATGGTACCTATTTGGTTAACTCTGTTACATAGACTAGTAATTAACTAATAGGCTAATAACTTAAAAATCTTTCATTTCATGATATCTTTGCTTAACTCTTGTATCTAAACAAGGTTCAGTCAACAGTTTGGTGTAATTTTTAAAGATCTTTATAAAAACCTTTACCAAATTAAAGTGTATCCATATTCTATGAGGAAAAAAATCTCATTTAAAAACCGGGTAAGCTAAGAAGAAAAAAAATTCTTCATAGAAAACTGCAAAAAATAATGGTTTTCTGCAAAGAACAAAAAATCCTATTGCATAACCCAGTTAGCTAAGAAGAATTAGTTTTCCTCATACAAAACCAGTTATCAAACTTGGTTATCTACGAGGAACAATGTCTGATGTCTGAAGCCAAAGAATTTAAATCTCTATACAATTCGGGAAATCCTTCTCAAGTCTTGAGCACCAAGTCTCTTAAAGGGTTAACACCACATGCCTGCAAAAGACTTGAATCCATGCCAAATCCATCTTGGTAATACTTACATGGGGAACCAGGTAACTAGAAAATTATAATTACTGAAATCATTGCAAAATCTCATAATGTGTGTTTAGTTTGCTTAAATTTAAATACATACTTATATACATAGAAAACATCCATGTGATCCATAACTCAGGAACAAATATCTGTGCTCATCACACAAAGGAGCAAGGCCACAAGGGTCGCTGAAGATAGGAAGGCGTAGCGCGAGCTTGTGAAGGCCCTTTCACCTCTAGGGTACTGTCGGCTTTTAAGATGTATGAGCTTTTAAGTGGAAAAAGACAAAATACCTCTATTTGATCTACTCCATTGAGATGTTGTGCCTCCGTACTAACTCACTAAGTTTGGCTTGGGACTGTCTCATGTGTCATCACTACATAGTATAAAACAAAGTCGCTTTCTCTGTCCCTATGTCCCTATGTATGCTTAAATCTTTAAAACTACGCAACGGATTTTGATGCGGTTTTTTTTAATAGATAGAGTGATTCTAGAGGAAGGTTTACATGTAGGTATAGTACCCGTGTGAAGCCGGGGCGGGTCGCTAGTATGTAATATTTTATAGAAATACTTGCTTTTGGCCGCGGCTTCACTCGCGTTAGAAAGAGACAAAAAGTAGCCTATTTCACTCTTCATCCCTTCAACTATCTGTACTTAAAAAAAATCACGTCAATTCGTCGTTCCGTTTTGCCGTGAAAGACGGACAAACAAACAGATAATATTATAACAATATAATATCATTTATAATATTATAATATCGTCCTATTGCAGTCTTTTTACACTACCTAAAAGTTAACATAGAAATACCCTGCAAACCGTTTTCTTACATTTATATTACTAAATATAGTATATAATTATATTTTCACAGAAAACGATAATTTATAGAGTTGCATTACAATTTTAGAAACAATAAATTATCGACTTGAGGCGCCATCTAGTGTTGAGTAGACATAATATTTGTTGTATCTATATCACGACAGATGGCGCTAGTAGTCTTCAACATAGCAAATAATTTTAATGGAGAGTGCATTTACGTAAAATTAATAACAAATTCACATGGATTTGTCCATGATTTCTGTATGAAACAATGTATTTCATTCAATACCGCGACGATGGGTAATGTATAGTAGATGTATGCGCATATTTTTATTTAGTTGTTGTGTGCGGTGACTAAATAAATGTATGTTTTTTGTATGGAAAGCGAACCACCTTAAGAATTTCACCACCCTTTTCTACCCGTGGGTGTCGTAGAAGCCGACTGTGGGATAAATTGAAGTTGTTTCATGTGCTCTGCCTACCCCATTATGGGATACAGGCCGGGATATAGACCGTGATTACCTTTTTGATTTTTCACGATCACGGAAAACTGAAGAAAGCGGGTGGATGTCAAAGTTGCGTAGACAGCGCGCGATCTACCCTCCCTCGCAAATTAAGTCCAACCTAAAGAAAATCGAAGGAACCAGCATAGTGACTACACAGTCTACGGAACGCTAAAAGCGATAAGTTTGTGGCTCTTGAGTCAGTTAGAGGGCGCCACCGCCGCTGTCATACGCAGGTGCACAATTGATGACGTCACACTGCATTCGCTTTAGGGTTGTGCCACGAATTTTCTTTTATGAGTCGATATCGTTATAATATAATACTTAACTGGGTACTTGACACATGTTAAATAGTACGATAAAATATTGTTTATTGGACAGATAATGAGATTCTTAAAAAAACATTTGTCTTTCCCATCACGGAACAATGGTATTCCGGACCTTTGGGAGGCGTGCGCGGGGCCGAAGCCAATGCGTAGAGGCCCTTTCGACACTTTAATGAAATGTAAGGGTACACCGAGCGGATGTTGCCCTTGCCCGTATCATGGGACACACGCAGAGGCAACACCCGCCAGGGTGTAAGGACTATTTGAGAGTTAATGGAATCTAAAATGAACTGGTCTATTTTGATGAAAGTGATGGACTAAATACTGGACTATGGATAAAAAACCGGACGCCTGCCTAATAAAACGGTATCCAATAATAAAACGGTATCCAAAAAACATTATTATTACAAAATACTAGATTCTGATCTCTCAAAATTCAGTTTTTTTTTAACTTTCTATATATAGGTCTGGTTATTGAAGAAAATTCATATCGATTGACATTATTTACAAAATACTAACAAGTATGTAGCCAATTATGACAATATTTTTTTCCCCTCACTAGCTCGGAAACACGTGTTTTGTCCTTTAATACCAACGGGTAAAAACGCATTTTATCCACTAGTGGGTAAAGTGATTTGACCTTGAATAAAGTCAAATTAACTGCTTTAAAATTGATAAAAGTAGGTGAATCTAGTAATAAAGATGATTTACCACCTGTGGAACTACTGGATGCAGTGATAAACGCATTTTTTGCATTGTAGTTTCCTCGCTATAGTGAGGGGAAAAGTTTTGTGTTACACTCGGGTGCAAATGTATTTTACTTCTCGTGTGTTCAAAAACTCGCAAGTTCAGGATTCTATTCTCGAACCACTCGCTTCGCTCGTGGTTCAACTATAGAATCCTTTCACTTGCTCGTTTTTCAATTCCACACTCGGCGTCAAAATACAACTTTGCCCCCTTGTATAACAAATAACTATTTTAATCTAACTCAAAATAAAAATTCCATACAATAAATATCATAAACAAGGCAATCAAAAAAAAAGAAAACTAAAAATCTAAGTCTAAAGAGGGCCCTGAGGCATAGTGCCCGAGATGTTGGCAGCATTTCCTCGCTGAATCGCAATAAAATCGAGACCCTCGGTCCGTGGGGCCCGGGCGCCCAGATTTCATACAAGGACTTGGCGAAGCGGCTGACCCGCTGACTGATACTACGGGGGACATAACCTAACCACAAAATTAAAATTTTGAAAAACCCCCGACCGCGACATAGTAGACCGATTTTCATGAAACATGACTAAGAACACTCCCGACTAACTCAGCTTTCAGACAAAAAAACTAAATCTAAATCGGTTCATCCGTTCGGGAGCTACGATGCCACAGACAGACACACACACAGACAGACAGACAGAGTACAAACAGACAGACAGACAGACAGACAGACAGACAGACAGACAGACAGACACGTCAAACTTATAACACCCCTTCGTTTTTGCGTCGGGGGTTAAAAAGAGCTGGCAGCTTCCTCGTTCAACGTCTAAGCATCGAAAATTAACTATTTGTTAGATTCGAACATTATCATATTTTGAAAATTAACTCTAAATACGATATGGATGAGATTTGATCGTATCAGTGTCGAAAGTGAAGATTTCTTTAAAAACCTTCTTTTTAACCCCCGACGCAAAAACGACGGGCTGTTACAAGTTTGACGTGTCTGTCTGTCTGTCTGTCTGTCTGTGTGTGTGTCTGTCTGTGACATCGTGGCTCCCGAACGGATGAACCGATTTTGATTTAGTTTTTTTGTCTGAAAGCTGAGTTAGTCGGGAGTGTTCTTAGCCATGTTTCATGAAAATCGGTCTGCTATACAACGTCGCTATCGCGCGTTTATTATTATTTTTTTAATTTTGTGGTTAGGTTATAGCTTGTAACTCTTTTCCACGGGACATGTTAAAATAGAAATCAGTATAAATCTAAATAAAAAATAATAAATATTGGGGACACCTTACACAGATCAACTTAGCCCCAAACTAAGCAAAGCTTGTACTATGGGTGCTAAGCGACGATATACATACTTATACTTAAATAGATAAATACATACTTATATACATAGAAAACATCCATGACTCAGAAACAAATATCTATGCTCATCACACAAATAAATGCCCTTACCGGGATTCGAACCCAGGACCGCGGCTTAGCAGGCAGGGCCACTACCCACTGAGCCAGACCGGTCGTCATAATAATTTTCGGATTTTTTTTTTCCAGCGGGAGTTACTTTTGACAGCCCTGAAAGTGTCGATGATCATTTTTACAGCGATTTGGCAGCTTCCCTATGACTTCTGCGGTGTGGTGCGTGGCGCAAGCCACAAGCGGACGCGGGCACGGTAAGAAAACAAGAACAATATGTCTGATACAACTAAAATTACATTATTCAAAAATATTTTAAGCGGGTTACTCACGTATTAAGTCGATATAGCGTTCGACATGTTTCGATCCAATTTCGAGGACCTTTCTCAAGAGTAGCGACCCCGCCTTTACATGTCGAGAGCGCGACGCATACCTTGCATGCTTGGGCGGGACCGAGCAAGCGCCCGCAGTATGCGTCGTGCTCTCGACATGTAAAGGCGGGGTCGCTACTCTTGAGAAAGGTCCTCGAAATTGGACCGAAACATGTCGAACGCTATATCGACTTAATACGTGAGTAACCCGCTTAAAATATTTTTAAATATGTATGAGTCTCACGGGAGTTTTTTTTAGTTAAAATTACATTACTTGAGCTGTCAGAACTGAAAAAAGGAATTCTGGATTTGAGATTTAACTCGCCCCCACCCAATCCCTATGAGTCTTGCGGTGTGGTCCATGACGCAAGCCACAAGCGGACGCGGGTGCGGTAAGAAGGAAAATGAATAAGTCTAAAAATATAATTACAGCTAGGCAAAATAGAATGGAAATGGAACTACATTTTTTTATCATAACAACACTTACTGTCCTCATACAAAAGTAACTCAATAGTTGTCACATGCAGTACAGTTTACGTAGATGCTGGCGCCCTAATTAATTTATACACTATTTTGCCAGGCTGTACATTATTTTAAGATCTGTCGAAACTCAAAAATTAAAATAATAGCTCAGAGAAATTTTGGATTCGAGACTCAACTCCCCCTGTGAACTCGATTCACTCTAAATTACGGTACGTACTAGAGGTGTGCGCCGGTGGCTAAATCGTCGGCGGCGGCGTCCGGGCCAAAAATGGCCGGCGGCGTCGGCGTAATCGGCGTGATCGGCGTAATAATTAAAAACATGTAATATTTAAAATAAAAACGGCACTTCTATAACCGGCGTTACAAAGTACATAAATAAACTTTTTATCATGAGTCCTGTGACACAATTTCATGTTCTAATGAAGATTTTAGCAATATTAATAGCACATTATTTCGTTTTTGACTCGAAATTTGTCACTAACTTATATGAACCGCTGCCGCCTCCAGGCTGTGTGCGATTTTGCTCTGGCTTACGTCTTGACTATAACCAAATGGTTACAGCGCCTACGAAAATACCAGATCTGGAGAGCCAAGGCTCTCTCTGTTGGATCTTCAGCTATTTTTCCATCTGGATGACTATCATGTATTTTTCAAGATTTCAGGGCTCCTCGAAAAATACGTATGTGCCCATCGCGTCGGCAAACTGCTTATAGCCACTGTGGTTTTTTGCGTCCTAGGTACTCATAGAGGTATACTACCCAGGTTGGCTTCACTTAGCGTGATCTTAATTTCGTTGCTGGGGGCCGATTTTTGAGTCTCACTGTCACTAAAATACCGGTTGAAAACGGTGACTTGCCTATTATAACTATTATTTTCAGTGACAATTTTCTGAATTCGAACGCGTGAGACTCAAAAAATCGGCCCGCTGATCTGGTTTTGCAGGAATTGAAGCTTTTCAATAATAATTCTGTGTGGTTACAACCATCGGCAAGTGCCAACCTTCATTTAATCGTAGGTATCTTGTTTTTTATGTAGCCTAATATGTGGCCCACTGCTGGGCCAAGGCCTGTCCTTTTTATCCCCACTCATTACAGTTTGCTGTTCGCTCCCGCCAGTCATTATAAAAATGCATCGAGGTCGTTCTTTTATCTCTTTTTTGGTCTTTCCCGGCCTGACTGCGGTAGCACGGTAACCATTTGTTGCTACTTTGGACTACCAATCCGGGTATCTATCGCATTAACAGATGGAAAACTAATCAGTGCTGACATTGCTGCACGACGCAAAAAACAAAACCAGGTTTCTGGATCAACTATCTACATCCAACTCAAATTTGTATGCCGAGAGCTATATGCTGGACATCCGTTTCCACCATAGATGTGTGTAAACCTCTTTTTTTTCTCGACACTCATCAATTGACTGGGCACAATCGAATTCCTGTGGTTGTGGTGATGATGTGTGTTCCTCCGATTATTATTGGGCGGTATTGTAGGCCTTTCCGCGTCACGCCGACCATCAATGATCTATTGTGACTGCTCTTTGTGATTAAATAACCTTACTCATGCCCGTTCAATCCAGCAAGTTCCAGATTTTTTGGACTGTAAGGTCTTGTACCTAAAAGGGTTGCAGTGCTCCTCCGATGCTAAGGCCTCTTTACCAGCTTCCAAAGGTCCTCATAAAGAAAGAGTGCCTTGCAGATTCATGGTAATTTAGAAAATGAATTATTTAATGGAAGCCAACAATGAAAAATAATATTTTGAGCTATCAACGGATAATTATTAGGGTAATCAGTGTTTTTTTCCTATCCCGTGTTCATTTACGTGTGTTATATTTAACTCACGGCTTATATCAAAGTATACGTATGATTTTTATATAAGAAACACCTCCTAAGTCCCCGCGTACTTGTACAAGTAGATACAAATTAAATTCGAGTTTTGAACTCTTACATGAAAGAAAGTTCCCGAAAGTCCCGCCAAATTCACGCCGAAAACACGCCGCCACCGCCGATTTGTGGCAAACGCCGTTGCTGATCAATTTTTAATCGGCACACACGTCTACAGGATGAATAACACAGAAGAAGCCAAAAATTAGGAATTATTTTCACATCGATCTCACGCCGATTTCACGCCGGTGAAATGATCGGCGGCGGCGCAAAAATGACCGGCGGCGTACGCACGCCGGTCGGCGCACAAATGACGTAGATAATAAGAGTCGGCGCCCGAAGTCCGAGGTCCGCGTAAACGCCGGTCGAGCAAAAGGAAGGGTCTCCCTAACCAATTTTCCGCCGACCAATAATCGCTCGTAAAGCCTGGCATCCACTAAGGCGGAATAGAACCGCGTTGAATCGAATTCTCATACATTTTGAATGCGATTAGTAATATTAGTATGAACATGCGTATGGATGCGTTCACGAACAAGCGTAGATAGATAGATAGATTTTTATTGGTATTAATCATACACTGTCAGTTTACAATCATAAATTACAAAAAAATAACAATTCATTATATTCACATTACATGTTCATAATTTAATTAACAAATAATATTGTTGAAATTATATAACACAAAATTAAAACATATAAATTAATGACATTATTATTGATACAGATACAATAAAATGAGAATAAGAGAATAAGTTAGGAAAGTGTTGTAACTCCATCAGTAAATGCAAGTTATTTGTAGTGACATCTAGTGTCAATCACGCGTCATATAGCGTAAATTATATATCAGTACTGCTACTTGTCAATAGATGTCGCGATGAACGAAAAGTCTAATGCTCAACAATTTTTAGCTAATATTACAATAGTGGGTGTCGTATTACAAGGCGACTGTGGGATATGGGTTAAATTGTGGCGTAGGCGAGAGGCTGGCAACTTGTCACTGCAATGTCACAGTTTCGTTTTCTTTCAACCCCTTATTTGCCAAGAGTGGCGCTGAAACTTGAGTAGTTTCATGTGCTCTGCCTACCCATTCATGGGATACAGGCGTGATTGTTTGTATGTATGTATGTATGTATGTATTACAATAGTATCAATCACTATTCTGTTTTCAATTCTTTCTGCTTGTAAGATAAGTTGTAAACTGTTTTAATATTAATTTTTTATCAGACGAGACACTGTTGGCACCTAGTGTCGAGTAGTGTAACTGATAATTTATGCTATCTGACGCTTGATAAAAAACTTGTATTTACTGATGTATGGAGTGACAACTCTTTCCTAACTTATTTATCTATGCCAACAAGCTATATTTGGTTTGTGATGGGATTCCGCGTCAGTAGTTTGGGGAAATTCTGTCTTAGAGAAGCGAAACGACAAACCGGAGGCCACGGTGACATCATCGTTTGTGTCTTGTTTTGTATTTTGTAGTCTGTGTTACTTTTTGATTGAATAAATAAATGGTTGACTGGTAGAGAATGCCTTAAGGCGTTAAGTCCGCCATTTGTACTTTTTATTGATAATTTGTGCAATAAAGTTTAAATAAATAAATAAATAATCATAGTGATAATGATATAGGCTATGTTACCCGCTACCTCTTATGACTTGGACACCGGAACGAAGCAAAGCCGCAAATCTGCGTTTACTGTCCCCAGCAACCACCTTTTATGGCGCCTACTGTACTATGCCAATGACTTATACACCCTGTTTTTTATTGAATTCCGTTAACTTTAAGGGAAGGTTCTTTAGGTCATATACAATTAATTTCTCTAAGAAACTATCGTCCTAACTCTTACGGTCAGAGTTGTGCCGTTCTCGAGAACGTTCTAATTTTACAATGGAGAATATTCTCGTGAGAGAACATTTCCCATACAAATGTAGAACTTTCTTGGGAACGGCACAACTCTACTTACGGTTACCGAATAAACTTACAACACAATAAGGCCGCCACTGCCCTTCTGGCTAGGCAGCTAAAAAGCGACAAGTTCGACATTGCTCTTATTCAAGAACCATATATTTACAAGGGAGAGATAAGAGGCTTAAATGGTACTGGCGGGACGATACTGTATATCTGCCCCGAGAGTAATATGAGGACATGTATTTATGTTAAAACCGGCATTGATGCTATGCTTCTAAATGCTTTCTGTTCCAGGGATCTGACCACGGTCAAGATCCTGAATAAAGGGGGGTAAGGCACTAGTCATCTCATCAGCCTACCTTCCCTACGAGGCGGCGGATCCCATCACCACACAACTGCGGGATCTTGCTGACTACGGCAGCCGGGCGAACACTGACCTGATCATCGGCTGCGATGCGAACGCACACCACGTCATCTGGGGAAGCTCGGATGTCAACAGAAGAGGAGAGAAGGTACTGGAATTCCTGGTAAGCTCTTCACTACAACTCTTAAATAAAGGCAATGAGCCGACATTCGTCAATGCTAGGCGAGGTGAGGTCATTGATATAACGCTAGCGTCCAACAACGCAAGTAATAAAGTTAGTTCATGGCATGTCTCTGGGGAGATTTCTTTATCGGACCATAGATATATATGCTTTAGGTATACCACTAAAATCAAAGTAGAAGTTATACTAAAACGGAATCCCAGGAATACCAACTGGTTATCGTTCAAGGATGACCTTAAGGCGGACCTGGGAAACCCCAATGGTAAGCTAAACTCTATTATTGACATAGAACTTGAAGCTGACAAAATAGGGCAAGCCGTCCATACGGCTTGGACAAATAACTGCCCGGAAAAGAAAATCCTGGCGAAGAAGGTACCCTGGTGGAATCCGGAGATAGCAAAACTCAGGAAAGAAACTAGGGCTGTCTTCAACGATGCCAAAAGAAGTAATGATTTTGAGCTCTACGCGCGGAAACTCACAGAGTATAGCAAGGCAGTGAGGAAAGCGAAAAGGAAAGCGTGGAAAAACCACTGCGATCAAATCGGTTCCATTCCGGAAGGCATGAGACTCACGAAGGCACTAGCCACAACGAAGTCAGTCCCACTCACCTCTATTAGAAGGAGTGATGGTGGAATGACTGAAACGGGGCTAGAGACCCTCAAGGTGATGTGTGCCACACATTTTCCAGGCTCGATAATAAATCAGAGTGTACCAGACGATGAACCAATTAGTGTTACGGAACAGTGCACTCGCACGACCAGGCATAATTGGGACACGTCGAAAAAGGTAGTAGACCACAACAAAATACAATGGGCATTATCGACATTTCAGCCATATAAAGCCCCGGGGCCAGATGGAATCTACCCCATACTACTACGAGAAGGCGCTAACGTACTTATACCCCACTTGAGTAGACTGTACAAAGCGTGTATTGCCTTCGGACATGTACCACGTGCATGGAGGTTAGTAAAGGTAACATACTTGCCCAAACCAGGCAAAGAGGATTACACAGAAGCCAAATCATATAGGCCCATAAGTCTATCATCATTTCTCCTTAAAACTTTGGAGAAACTGGTGGACAGACACATCAGGGATGGTCCGCTCAAGAGACATCCACTACACCGCTTGCAATGTGCATACCAGCCGGGCAAGTCCACGGAGACAGCACTACACCTGGTGACAACTAGAGCGGAGCAGGCCATAGAAAACAAAGAACTATGTCTTGCTGCATTTCTGGATGTCGAAGGTGCCTTTGATCGCACCACATATGGTGCAATCAATAATGCTGCACTCAAACATGGCATAGAACCTACCATCTGCCGCTGGATAGGTAATATGTTGAACAGCCGGCTAATTAAGTCCTCCCTCATGGGGGAAGAATTACTAGCCACAGCAACAAAAGGTTGTCCACAAGGTGGGGTTCTCTCTCCGACTCTATGGAGCCTGGTAGTGAACTCACTTTTGGAAGAACTAAATAGGGGCCCAGTATATACAGTGGGTTATGCAGATGATTTAGTGATACTCATAAACGGGAAATTCCCGGGAACGGTGTCAGAAATCATGAATACAGCACTGAGGCAAGTGGAGAGGTGGTGTAACCACCAACAACTCTCCATCAATCCAGGCAAAACAGTGGTAGTACCGTTTACCAGGAAAAGGGCCCTTACTGGCATGGAGCAACTAAGGCTCTATGGAAGGGTACTTGAACTTTCCAATGAAGTGAAATATCTAGGGGTAACACTAGACAAAGAACTGAACTGGAAAAGACACGTCGAACTGACCACAGCCAAGGCACTTAGAGTGTTTGGAATGTGTAGGTCAGCTTACGGCAAAACATGGGGTTTAAACCCAAAGGTACTAAGGTGGATCTACACCATGATGGTGAGACCTATAATCCTGTACGGAAGCCTGGCCTGGTGGCCAAGGACATTACTGAGCACATGCAAGGATGTCCTCATGAAGGTACAAAGGACAGCATGCATGGCTATAACGGGTGCGTTCAGAACGACGCCAACAGCAGCATTGGAGGTACTATTGGATCTCCCGCCGCTACATCTAGTGATACAGTCTGAGGCACTGAAATCGCTACACCGGCTGGCTTTAACAGGCCTCTGGAGCGATAGCATGCCGAAGACTAAACACACAAGCATGGAATACAACAATTCTATGGGAAGGCTGATGAGTATGGGCTGCGACAAAATGCAACCGAAATTCATCTTCCACAAAAACTTCAAAACCAAAGTCCATACTAGAGCCGAATGGAAGGAGGGTCTGGAGACACCCACCCCTGATGACAACACCATCATCTGGTATACAGACGGGTCCAAGATGGCATCTGGTACGGGCGCAGGCATTTATGCAAATGACTACAGTGGTAGTATCAGCATGGGCAATTATGCCACGGTCTTCCAAGCCGAGACATATGCAATAATTGCCTGTGTACATGAGAATATAGTTAGACAAATCCAAGGTAAGACTATCTATATACTCAGCGACAGTCAAGCGGCACTCAAAGCCTTCACATCGCCCAGAGTTACCTCTAGACTGGTATTAAACGGCATCCAAGCTCTTAACAAGCTTGGAAGGCAAAACAAGGTGCAACTGGTATGGATACCGGGGCACGAAGGCTTCATTGGCAATGAAAACGCTGATGAACTTGCCAAGGCCGGATCTGAAGACAACTTCATAGGTCCGGAACCTTATGTGGGCCTTTCACAAGGAACCATCAGAATGGCTATGAAAGACCAAACAAAGGCTAGTCACCAAAAAGAGTGGGATGCCCTGGTTGGTCTGAAGCATTCAAAGCTCTTTATGCAGAGGGTAGACTCTGGATGGAGCAAAAAGCTAGGGAAGCTAGGCAAAAGACAACTCCAAATTATAACGGGGGTGTTCACAGGCCATTACGGGGTCAAAGGAATTTTGGCCAAGATGGGACACGCCGACAACACTGATTGTCGCATGTGTGGCGAAGAGGAAGAGACCGTCAGACATTTAATGTGTGAATGTCACGCCCTCGCCAGACAAAGAATGAAGAACTTTGGAGCAGGCTACCTGGCACCGAAGGACTTCAGAGAGCTACCCATGAGCCTCATCATCCGATACGTGGAGATGGTCGAGAAGCTCCTGAATAGCTGAAGGATCTTAGGATCGTAGGGGGTAATTGCACAAAAGATCCCGATGGGTCGAAGTGTATCCGTAAGGGCCCCCGCAGATTTAAGATAAGATAAGATAAGATACGGTTACCGAATTATTAAAAAAAATAATTTAATTACTGAACACGTGTGTGGCATCTCTTACCACTTCCTCAAGTTATTTGTTTTGACATTTGCAGTCATCAGACACTTGACACTGACTTTAATGTTAAGATTAAGGTCCTCTCACACTAATTAATTCATTTATTATGTATAGAAAGGAAAACAATTTTTTTTCGAATTTAACCAAAAGCGATATACAGGGTGGTTCCTGATGATGAACCTAACTGCGTGTCGAATTTAAGGGAAAACAACAAAAACACGGTGTATATTACTTTGGCATACTGGCAGCAAAAATGGTGTCAGCAGTGTCAATAATATGATGGTTGGCTGGTATAGAATGCCATAAGGGATTAACTCCACCATTTGTATTTTTGTTTGTATTTGTGACTATATAAATAAAGTTTAAATAATGTTCAAACTGAACGCTAGCAAATCCGCCAAACCAATAAGACCCAATAAATAAAACCAATAAATAAATTAATATTATAGGACATTCTTACACAGATTGACTGAGTCCCACGGTAAGCTCAAGAAGGCTTGAGTTGCGGGTATTCAACTCAGATAACAACATAAATTATCTCAATTAACACTAATTATCTAACTAACATTAATTATCTAATTATTATGGGGGGCAAGTACCATACCGTTCTACCCTAATAGGGATGGTCTGACGGCGCTACGAGTCCTTGTATAGATTACTCATATGAGAGATAATTTCGACCTCAGCAGCTGTGACCTGGGTGGCCGAGCGGATAAACAGGCATCTGCCGCGATTGCAGAGTACGCTGGTTCGATTCCAGCCTCAGGCACCAGAGGCCTTGGTCACTTTTTCTTTCATATGTGTAATTTATTTCGGTTTTAATTTAACATTAATTATTGGTTTATTTGCCATTTGTATCGATAAGGCTATCAAAACCAGTTAAAATTTAAATTACAGTTAAAATTAAAGTTGCTGCTAAGTTACCTGGTATGTATCTAAGAAAATTATTTAACAAATTAAACGTTTTGAAAGCAAACAGATAGATAGGATCAGACTGGCAATCATTTCGCCATAGCATTCCTCTGTAATGACATCAAGTTGTGTTCTCAATGGCTGCGTAGATATCGACTCGACCACTGTAGTTTGGTCTTTGATTTAAATAAATAGTAACAAATAAATAACAAGCTAACTCTAAAAAAATAATAAAACAACTTAAAATAAAATTAAAAACTAATCTAAAAACTAATCTAAACTAAAATATATCTAAAAAGGGCCCCCGCGGCATTGTGCCAAAGATGCTGGCAGCATTCCCTCGCTGAATAGCAATACTTATGCGTTGCGAGAGAAAGCTGCCAGCTCTCTGGTCACCGGTGGTTTCAATAAATAGTTATTTCTTAGATAAGGGGGGAAAGTTTTTTTTTAACCGCAGGTGCCAATATTGATACCTGAGCAAGCGAATGATTCCAATATTGTGGAATTTCGAGCGTTGCGAAGGTTTCAGGGCACGTTTGCTACCGTGACCGAATGGCCGAGGGGTTCAGGCATTCGTCGCGTAAACAGAGGACACTGGTTCGAATCCAGCTTTGGGCACTTGGAGGCTAGAACTCTATTCAATATACTTTATGGCTAGAACTAGTTTTCCTTATGCCCCATAATAGCACCTTCCCCATATCCCCATCGAGTAAGGAGTTTTTAGAAGCGTCTCGGAGAGCAGTAGATGACTGTTGAAAGAAAGGTACAGTCGGCGATAAAAGCTTGTGCCAAAAATTATTATTTTTTGCAAAAAAAAATAATTCTATTCTTTTTGCCAGGCTAATATCTGTATATAACTAATACAGCAATGGGAATGGCATACTCCAGAAAATTGCTCGTTTAATTCAGCATAATGACATGTTGCTGTGGACTTACTGACGTATCATTTCGGATCTGATATTCAAAAACTAGTTCTGTAACTATTTCATTGGATATTATTAAAAATGTTTTAAGTATTTAAGTTTGTAACCACATTGTAACTTTTAAGAATCTATTTAAGTTGAGAACTGTAAATTTACACCAAATGTTCTTTCTTATAAGGCAGTTTAGTTTATTTCTCATATAGTCTTTTGTTCATATTTGTTTATTTGCAGCGATTTTATAAGCGCAGTCTTTGCCAGTTTTGAAAAATACATACTAATATTATAAATATGTTCATGTAAATAAAGAATTTCAGTATTGAAAAAAAAATGGGAAAGTATGTGTGTCTGTTTGTTTGTCCGTCCTTCACGGAAAAACGGAGCGACGAATGGTCGTGATTTTTTAAGTGGAGATAGATGAAGGGATGGAGAGTGACATAGGCTACTTTTTGTCTCTTTCTAACGCGAGTGAAACCGCGGGCAAAAGCTAGTATTTTATAAAAGTTTAACGCTTCGACACACAGGTACGGAGTTTGCTAGAAATAAAAATAACATTTACAATAGTGACACTCTTGAACGTCTTTTTTGCTTTGCCTAGTGGTTGACTGGTAAAGAATGCCTTATGGCATTAAGTCCGCCTATTGGACGATGTATTTCTTGCAATAAAGATTAAATATATTAAAGGCGATGCAGAGTTATCTTGGTCTTAGTTGTTATTGTAAACCAGCGGTATGCAGCTGTTATTGACAGCTGTCAAAAATGTAGGCCAGTCGATATTTCTGGCAGCTTCCCTGTCTACCAATAAAACTATGCCAAAACAATAATTAGTTTTTACATGTATAATATGTACACTTTTGCCCGCGGCTGCGCTCGTGTTAGAAAGAGACAAAAAGTAGCCTATGTCACTTTCCAGCCCTTCAACTATCTCCACTTAAAAAATTACGTCAATTCGTCTCTCCGTTTTGCCGTGAAAAACGGACAAACAAACAGATACACACACTTTCCCATTTATAATATTAGTATGGATATTTCAAATGCACCACATGAAATATCATCATCATCCTCCTTGCGTTATCCCGACATTTTTTTTTATTATATTAGGACATTTCGCACATAAGTTTCGAAAAACTCATTGGTACGAGCCGGGGTTCGAACCTGCGACCTCCAGATTGGTAGTCGCACGCTCTTACCACCAGCGCTTTTTGACCACAGGAAAAGGAACAAATTAAATTAAATGAACAAGAATCTCGACATACTTCAAAAATTACGAAGTTACGAAGAATATGGCGCCATTATTTTTTTTTTTTTATGAAATATGTCTAAGTATAAAATTATTAATGTTTAATACTAATATTATTCTAGTTTATTTTTTATGGCAGTATTATACAATAACTAAATCTAAATACAAGAAATATCATTGATACCCGGCAACCTTCAAATCTATTCCAATCTGTATACATAAATACATACCTATTCAATCAAAAAAAATTTTTTCAAAATCGGTCCAGTAACGACGGAGATATCGTGGAACAAACATTAAAAAAAATGAAAAAAACACAGACAAATTGAGAACCACCTTGCTTGAGATTTGGGGCAGCGGTTAATAAATAAAATATGTCTGTAAGGCCGGCAACAGACAGTCTTAAAAATTCATAATCTTAAAAAAAAATTGTATGCAAATTGACACTGACAGATCTATCAGTGTCAGTTTGAACTGTCAGTTTGCATACAATTTTTAGGGTTCCGTAGTCAACTAGGAACCCTTATAGTTTCGCCATGTCTGTCTGTCCGTCCGTCCGTCCGCGGATAATCTCAGTGACTGTTAGCACTAGAAAGCTGAAATTTGGTACCAATATGTAAATCAATCACGCCGACAAAGTACAAAAATAAAAAGTGGAAAAAAATGTTTTATTAGGGTACCCCCCCTACACGTAAAGTGGGGAGTGATTTTTTTTTTCATTTCAACCCTAACGTGTGATATATTGTTGAATAGGTATTTAAAAATGAATATGGGTTTACTAAAACCATTTTTTGATAGTGCTCATATTTTCGGAAATAATCGCTCCTAAAGTTAAAAAAAATGTGTCCCCCCCTCTAACTTTTGAACCATAAGTTTAAAAAATATGAAAAAAATCACAAAAGTAGAACTTTATAAAGACTTTCTAGGAAAATTCTTTTTAACTTGATAGGTTCAGTAGTTTTTGAGAAAAATACGGAAAACTACGGAACCCTACACTGAGCGTGGCCCGACACGCTCTTGACCGGTTTTTTTTTAAGATTATGAATTTTTAAGACTGTCTGTGGCGTGCCTATTACTAGACGAACTCTTTTGCATCGGGGCTAGTACTATAATTTCGAATTCAATGACATGCCTTCAACAGAAAACGTTATCTATCATATCAGAAACAGATCTTACTATTTGAATCAAGAATAAATACGTAGATATTGAATAATAAATCACAGTAAAGAAGGACCAAGCCAAAGGTTCTTTATAACTAATTATGAGCAAAACACGTACCCAACTAGGTGGCCTATGTCCCAGAGTAGATACCTAGTTAGGTTCGAATGCCAGCAAAATGCACCAGCATTTCCTAAAAAGGCAAATGCGGCTTTCTCCTTTAGAAGGAGCCGCACGATTTGCTCCTGATCCGGAGGCGCTTATATTCTTAGAAATAGGTAAGTAAAATAGTTTGTTAAACCGACTTTATCAGTAGAAAGCTCTGTCAATTTAACGTATAATAAAAATTACCTTAAGAGGATACGGTAGTGAAAATGCTAAAATGGAAAGGAGCCCCCCTTTCAACTTGGGAATTTTAGTTAAATATACAAGTGTTATTAACTAGATTTATCGAAAAAAAAATTGTCCATTAAGAACAACTCAGTCAAAAGATATTTCAAAAAAATCCTTAAAATCGAGGTTCCGCTCTCGACTCTTTCCTCCTTCAAAACTTAATCAATCGGAACGAAATTTGAGAATCTGAATAACAATGAAATAATCTATGTCGGACCGTTTAGATTTTTTGGTTAATTGTTACCAATCTTGAGTATCACACCTTTTTTTGCGCCACAATGAAAAAGGCCGTTTTTGGAAATTTTTGATTGGCTCTAGAGTCTTTAAAAAGCAGAATATCAAAAAAATCAAAACGGTCCGACACAGATAAAAATAATAACAATCTGTGTTGAAAAAATCATTGCTCTATCTTCAAAAACCAGGGAAGAAATAGTCGAGAGCGTTTGTAAGGAGAATTGACCCCTACCGTATCGTCTTAAGTATACACATTTTAGTCAAAAGCAGCAAAAACTCTTTTGAAGTCATATAGACATTATAGACAGACAGATTTGCGTGTCTCGTCATCATATCATACTCTTATCTCGGTTGGTTGGTTTTAGTTAAATTGTTTTTTTTTTCCACGGTTAGGCAACTAGATATATGTATAAGTACTTTTTAATAGTGTTAATAGGTATAGGTTTTTAATATTGATTTATAATATAGATTATAGATACATTTTCTGCTGACACAAATAGAACCATAGGCAAGCGAAAAGCGATAGCGATACGTAATCACATCGCATACCAAGTAATTGGTAGGTACCTTTTAAACATATTTGTAAGTGTTCTTACAAATAACATTAGAAATTCGTAAAGTACACACGTGTTCAGTAATTATCTTTATTTTTATAATAACTCGATAATCTTAACAGTTAAGACGCTAGTTCCTTAGAGAAATTAATTGTATCTAAATAACCTTCCCTTAAAGTTAACGGAATTCAATAAAAACAGGGTGTATTGTATACTCTATTGGCTCCTGTCAAGTGCTGCCTCAAAATTGCCCCTTGACAATGATGGTTGGTCATTGAGCCATGTTTACTTGCGCGGGAGTCGCTACCTGGGCGGCCCTTGAAAATACAGGGTGGTTTTAATTTTTGGATATTTTTTACGTAATACATTTAATTTTAAATTAAATTTATTCCGGGGCAACCTGCTAAACCCTACGCCGAGACAGATGACGCCACGGAGCCACGCCTAAATAGAATACTTTATTTTATTATGTTTTGTATTCTAAGAACAAATTAAATTATTTTCATAGAAAATATTTTAACTTGTATTTTTAAATAGTAACACTACTATTATGTTATAAACATTAAATAAATGTCATATACAAAGAAAAAGTGACCAAGGCCTCCAGTGTTCTGAGCTGGAATCGAACCAGCGTACTCCGCTTACCGGGCGAATGCCTGAACCACTCGGCCACTGCCACTGCGGCGGCTCGAGCACTGGAGGTCTTGGTCACTTTTTCTTTGTATATGACATTTATTTAATGTTTATGTTTTGTATTTTTGACTATGTACGAGTAATATATTATGTATTGTTTTTAATTTTAGTTTCGCAGTGCTTTGGGTTTACTGTTATGCTGTGTTACGTATTTGAATAATACATACATACATACATACATACAATCACGCCTGTATCCCATACGGGGGTAGGCAGAACACATGAAACTACTAAAGCTTCAGTGCCACTCTTGGCAAATAAGGGATTGAAACTGAAAGAAAACTAAACTGTGACATTGCAGTGACAGGTTGCCAGCCTCTCGCCTACGCCACAATTTGAATAATAAGTAAATAATAAACTGTAATAGATACCATACACTAAAGAAAAAGCGATCAAGCCCACTGGGTACCTCGGCGGTCGGGGTGGTGTAGCGGTCGGACACGTCAGCCGCGTTAGCTGGAGACCCGGGTTCGATTCCCGGGTTCGCCACTAGTGGGCTTGATCGCTTTTTCTTTAGTGCATGGTATCTATTTCATTTTATAATTTATATATAGTAGTGTTACTACTTAAACAAACAAATCAAAAAATCCATACTAATATTATAAATGCGAAAGTAACTCTGTCTGTCTGTCTGTCTGTCTGTCTGTTACGCTTTCCCGCTTAAACCACGCAACCGATTTTGATGAAATTTGGAACAGACAATCTTTAGACCCTGAGACAGAACATAGGCTACTTTTTATTTCGAAAAAAAGGGATGAAGGGGTTGAAAAAGAGGTTGAAAGTTTGTATGGGATTTCTTAATTTTAAAAGATAAAACCATGAAACTTTATATTTTAGCACTTGATAAAAAATCATTAAACATCTTGATAAGGTCGAACGCGATTAATTAACATAATTTTTACCTTTTTTCTTTTTTTTTTGTGTGTCGTGCGGTGGGAAATAAACATTAACTAAAAGCGGGTAGATTATATTTATTTGTCTACCCCGAACATTTATATAAATTAATATCGGGTAGTTTTGTGTTGTTTACATCTCCGGTGACATTTTGCTGGGACGTCAGTCTTCCGCGACCACGGCCAGTGCAATCTGGACGAAACGTTGGGAAAAAAGATAAAAATAATGTTAATTAATCGCGTTCGACCTGTATGTGACTTTAAATATGTGTACAAAGCGCGAGAACTTAAAGTGTTACCTTAATAAGGGATAGGGATAGCGATAGGGATAGCGATAGCGATAGGGATAGCGATAGGGATAGCGATAGGGATAGCGATAGCGAAAGCGATAGGGATAGGGATACGGATGCGGATAGCGATAGGGATAGCGATAGGGATAGCGATAGGTATAGCGATAGGGATAGCGATAGCCATAGCGATAGCGATAGCGATACCGATAGCGATAGCGATAGGGATAGGGATAGGGATAGGGATATAGGGATACGGATACGGATACGGATACGGATACGGATACGGATACGGATACGGATACGGATACGGATACGGATACGGATACGGATTCGGATAATATGGGTATCGTTAGATACGGATAATCGGTCGGCGGTCTCTTACAATCAATGTGCTCTAAGACGATCGTTGTTTGCTTGCTTGAAGATTACGTTTGCGATAAGTATAAGCAAAATGTAAAAAATTGTAAGGGATAATAGAAAAAAGTACTTTTTACCCACCGATCATAGTGTCGAAATACGGGCTATGTGGGATGTTTATAAAGGTTTCCCCAGCGTATATAGAATTACCTACGCTGTGGTCGATGTGTAATATTTCTACAATCATTGCAAGCAAAAGTATTATGTGCAATCGAAATAATCGCAGATAAATATACCTACAGAGAAACCTAAGGATCCAAATGAAAATCCTAATGAATACTTTTATTACGCGGGCGAAGCCGCGGGTAAAAGCTAGTATTTAATAAAATAATTTGATTTGTTCCCTTTATGAATAAATAAATAATTTAGATTTTTACCTACATATATACCTACTATCGGAAAATGAAATCATCTGTACTTGTAGTTTGGAACCGCATTCGAAAAAACAAATTTAAAAAGAATATTTATGTATTACTCATCTAATTATCTGCCATAACTCTGATGATTGTAAAGATCAGTAAAGTCTAAACCACTATTTAATGGTAGGTAAATCATTAAACAGTTAGGTACTTATCGTGCCTGCTTTCTATAATTAATATTTATTTTAATGTAAAAATCAACACATTTATTACCGACAAATTAACATAAAAAGTGAATAATTAAATAATTAATATACTCACATATTTAAAAAAAATAAGCTGTGACGACCGGTCTGGCTCAGTTGGTAGTGACCCTGCCTGCTAAGCCGCGGTCCTGGGTTCGAATCCCGGTAAGGGCATTTATTTGTGTGATGAGCACAGATATTTGTTCCTGAATCATGGATGTTTTCTATGTATATAAGTATGTATTTATCTATTTAAGTATGTATATCGTCGCTTAGCACCCATAGTACAAGCATTGCTTAGTTTGGGGCTAAGTTGATCTGTGTAAGGTGTCCCCAATATTTATTTATTTATTTATTTGTGTTTGAAATAGTTTGCATGTGGTGTTCAGCTACAGTTTTTTATAATAATACTTTTATTAGCACCCTGTAGAGTTGAACAATAACGACGAGTCATTCGCTAGCACAAAGGTGTCTCTATAATGTGTGCTGCACTCGGGAGCCACGAGCGAAGCGAGGATTTACAGGTAAGGTTCCGTATCCATACTAATATTATAAATGAAAGTGCGTGTGTCTGTTTGTTTGTCCGTCTTTCACAGCAAAACGGAGTGACAAATTGATGAGATTTTTTTAAGTGGAGATAGTTGAAGGGATGGAGAGTGACATAGGCTACTTTTTGTCTCTTTCTAACCCCCCACTTTGTTAAAATGGGGGTGGAAGTTTGTATAGAGTATTCAGCAATTTTCGAATTTAACGCGGACGAAGCCGCGGGCAAAAGCTAGTACTATTATATCTCGTAGATATACTTAGGTGGTGTAGGTATTGAAATAGGCTGAGAGCCTGGGAGTTGGTTGATGGAAACACTAGTTAGTTCTGGTGTATAGATGTAATGTCTTTAACCTATCTCCTAACTCTCTCCAGTCAAGTTACATTGTGCTTATAGTTTATATACAGTTAACCTACGTGCTGAGAGGCAATCCCTTATCGTATGGAGAGGTGGTTTATCTGTATTCAATCACTACTACGTTGTCTACGTGATCAACGTGTAGGAATGTCTACTAGCCTATCACACCTCCCCTGAAAAGGTAAGGGGTTCCCTCCCCCCGAAAGAAACTTAAGGTAATTTATAATACAACTTAGTCCTATGCTTATACATTTAACATTTTTACCATTTCTTTACCACTTATGTATGTTTACAATATTACAGTTTTGTTTTCTTTCAACCCCTTAATTTGCCAAGAGTGGCACTGAAACTTTAGTAGTTTCATGTGCTCTGCCTATCCCTTTATGGGACACAGGCGAGATTGTTGTTATGTAATGTATTTTTTTATTTAAAAAAATGAGTTAGTTATAGCCAGAGCTTTCATTCAAATAAATTCTTAAAAAATATTAACTTTTCATAAAAGAATAACTTAAATTATGATTAATATTAAAATGACTTAAAATTTAAAATGTCATAAGTCTCGATTCAGTTTAATTTTATTTCTTTAATAATTTATATAAACAAATGATTGAATTTGCATTGATACTTAGGTATGTAATATGTATGAACATTTTTTATTTCTTTTCCACTCCCAGGTACCGCCGATACGCTCATTTTATTTTTTAACCGACTTCAAAAAAGGAGGAGGTTCTCAATTGGACTGAATTTTTTTTTTATTTTTTTTTTGTATGTACCTATGTTACTCGATATCTCCGAGAATCGTGGACCGATTTTCAAAATTTTTTTTTGATCGAACGGGTATAACCCCGAGATGGTCCCATTGGCACCAAGTCGGGGTCTGATGATAGGATCTTGGAGAAATCGAGGGAACTCTTCAATTGTTATAGGCACATGTAATGTTTTTAGTGTATTTTTCAAAGGTACACCAGTATTTACGCCTGATGGTAATAATTTTATGTGGCTGAGCTGATGATGGAAGGTCAACTCCTCAATGGTTAGGAGTTAAAGGATAATTCTTTCACTACTGTACAAATATTCGGACTGATACATATAATATCACTAGGAACCACTAAAAATCAACAAATAAATTAACTTTTTAACAAAAAATAAAACCGCCTTCAAAAAAAGCGTGTTACAAAACACGGAGAAACTAAAAAGCCAAAAATAATAAACCTTTCAATTCAGATTTCTTATCGGATTGCAATAATCTAAACATCCAAATTATAAACAAATCAATTATTTTTGGAGTCGGGGCCAGCCTGCGTATGGTTGGGTGGGGCAAACAGGAAATAGCAAGGCGACGAACAGGTCTGGTACCGACTACAAAAATAATTGATTTGTTTATAATTTGGATGTTTAGATTATTGCAATCCGATAAGAAATCTGAATTGAAAGGTTTATTATTTTTGGCTTTTTAGTTTCTCCGTGTTTTGTAACACGCTTTTTTTGAAGGCGGTTTTATTTTTCTAGTGGTCAACTGGTCACTTAGGATTTAGCTAAGAAAGGACAGGTCCTTTTAAAACTTGTTGTTTTAGGCTAAAATCTAAATGGACTCTTTTTACCATAGTGTTAAAACAAAATACTTACTCATCTCAGTCAAGTGCGTGTTCCTTTTTTGTATGATTGTGTTATACATACAATTAATATAATTTCAGCCGTCAGCTTTTGATGCATGAAAATAATTTCGCTTTAAAATTAAAAAAAAGCAATTTAAAAAAAAGCATTAAAAAAGCGCTGGTAGCCTAGCGGTAAGTACGTGCGACTTTCGTTCCGGAGGTCGTGGGTTCGAACCCCGGCTCGCACTAATGAGTTTTTCGGAATTTATGTGCGAAAAAATGTCATTTGATATTTGCCAGTCGCTTTTCGGTGAAGGAAAACATCGTGAGGAAACCGGACTAATTCCAATAAGGTCTAGTTTACCCTTCCGGTTGAAAGGTTAGATGGCAGTCGCTTTCGTAAAAACTAGTGCCTACGCCAAATCCTGGGATTAGTTGTCAAAGCGGACCCCAGGCTCCCATGAGCCGTGGAAAATGCCGGGATAACGCAAGGAGGATGATTGCTATAATCATAAAAGAGATGTAGTTATAAACATGATATAAATTCAATACAGTAATAAAAATATTGTCTAAAGTAATTATTAATTAAATTTAAATGTCACATGTAAACAAAACAATAAGAATTAAAAAATCAAACCCTATCAATTTCAAAAGTAAAAAAGAACATTCAAAAATCGAACCCCAAGGCAGTTAAAAGACGCCGCCGTAAAAAAAAACAAAATGGCAGACGCACTCACGTGGAATTCCATTGACGCCTCGAGAGATAGCTTGCTTGAATGAATTGTCTATTATATTATTGACAATTGGTGGTAACACCTTTTTAAGTGGCTGGCTGGCCGGCTGGGAACTGGCCGGTGCCCGTGTGACGAAATTAAAATGTTACGAGTTGTTGGGTGACGATTTGATGATGTGTATTTAGTTTTGGAAATTACTGTCATGTCACTCACAGCAAAAAATCTGATTCAGAGCAAAAGATCTGTGACTCACACTAACTCTAATGAACACAAAAGTTAAATTATAATCTATTGAAAATATTTCAACTTGTGCTGTCTTAAAGTAGTCACACTACTATGTATATAAATTAAAAACCGAAATAAATTACATATATGAAAGAAAAAGTGACCAAGTCCTCTGGTGCCTGAGGCTGGAATCGAACCAGCGTACTTTCCTATCGCGGGAAATGCCTCTTAATCCGCTCGGCCACCCAGGTCACAGCTGTCGAGGTCGAAATTATCTCTCATATGAGTAATCTATACAAGGACTCGTAGCGCCCTCTGTCCATCCCAGCCTCAGGCACCAGAGGACTTGGTCACTTTTTCTTTCATATATGTAATCACACTAACTCATTACCTTTAATTATATAAAGTAACTAGCTTTTGCCCGCTGCTTTGCTCGCGTTAAATTAGAAAATTGCGGAATGTTCCATACAAACTTCCACCCCCCAGCCGGCGTATTATGATTCCAATTTTATCACTTATCCACGTGGATAAAGCATCCGTCACGCTTTGGCAAGTATGTCAGTGTGAGAGTGACGGTTGTCTCATCCACGTGGACAAGTTATAAAATTGGAAGCATGATACGCCGGCAGTTTAGGGAAGAGGGGTGTTAGAAAGAGCCAAAAAATAGCCTATGTCACTCTCCATCCCTTCAACTATCTGCACTTAAAAAACCACGTCAATACATTGCTCCGTTTTGCCGTGAAACACGGACAAACAAACAGACACACAAACTTTCCCATTTATAATATTAGTATGGATATAAAAAGAATAGATCTAAATTTGAAAATTTAAGATCTTAAACTAAACGACGCTATAAAAGTAGAAAATACATACGATGAAAAAAAACTAAATTTTATCTAAAATCACAAATTAATTAAAAGCTATTTCAACTTCACTTCAAAAATAAAACCCTCACTCACTTCGAAAAGGTACAATAACAGGAAAGAAAATCTATAAAAAAAAGATTCGTTTAAATGCTTGATATGAATTTAAACATATACCAATAAGAAGTTATATATAACCAAAGGTATGTAAGGTATTTTCTTTAAATTCAAGATACGAAACTAATATGTGGTGTTCCTATACGGATGATAAATCAAATGCGAACTCCACTTAAACAGAATATTTTAGATATATTAATTATATTGTTTTACAAGAAAATCGTCATAGCAACGGATAAACAAGACTCGGGCGGAGAGACGGGAAGGTGTGGCTCGGTAGGCAGCTGGTAGCGGTCTGTTGCTCACGGAGGCTGCGTCTGGCGACCCAGCGGAGCAGGAGCGCGCATGCGCGCGCAGATCCGACTAGTGATGTGCGCGTCGTAGTAGTGATGCGCCACATTACCCCCTGGGAGAGTTAAGGTCCATCTGGGGAAAACAAATTAGGAAATCTGACAATGCGACCAGAACGTGTTTTCTTGACGTTGTCTTCCTGTTTAGCTTCTGAAGATGGGACATTAACTTGTAGGCGAGCGTCTCGCTCGGCTAATGTGTAAGCTGGCTTCACCCTGTCTATAGAGACTGTCAAAGGCCCTCTACTAGACTCAACCGTAATAGTTTTTTCGGTTCTTGACAGTACTTTGTATGGTCCAGTATATGGTTTTTCCAAGGAACGGCGGAGGGCGTCCTTGCGAAGGAAAACATATGCTGCTGTTTTGAGGTCGTCATGAACGAAAACAGGTTTTGGTGTATGATGGGATGCTGGCTGCGGTTTAAGGTGAGCGATGTGCTCTCTAAGCCGTGACACGAAGTCAGATGGCTGCAACATGTCATGAGGGTGTGTGTTAGAAGTGAAAAACTCACCCGGGATCCGTAGAGGCTCACCATAAACCATTTCTGCAGCCGAGCACCGCAGGTCCTCCTTCCAGGCCGTCCGTAGCCCCAGCAGCACGACGGGGAGCACGTCGGTCCAGCTCTCCGCGTCGTGCGCCATGATGGCGGTCTTCAAGCTCCGATGGAGGCGCTCGACCATCCCGTTAGCCGCCGGATGATACGCCGTTGTGTGGCGCAGATGTACGCCACAGAGGCGCGTCAACGCCTGGAAAAGTTCGGAGTTAAACTGGCGTCCTTGATCAGTTGTTACTACCTGAGGGCAACCAAATCTCGAAACCCATGTCTCACACAGTGCCCTTGCCACTGACTCGGCGGTGATGTTGTGAAGAGGCAGCACTTCGGGCCAGCGTGTGAACCTGTCCACTGCTGTGAAACAGTATCTGTAGTCGTTAGAAGGTGGAAGAGGTCCTATTAGGTCGATGTGCACGTGACTAAATCTCTCGCCAGGAAGCGCGAAGTGGCTGAGTGGCGAAGAAGTGTGACGCTGTACTTTCGACGTTTGGCACGCGACGCAGGCTTGGGTCCAGGCACGGCAATCCTTCCGTGCGTTGGGCCAGATATACCTTTCCGTGACCAGCTTGGTTGTAGGCCTCACACCTGGATGACTAAGGCAATGAATAGAGTCGAAAATCTGACGTCGAAGTTCCTGTGGCACGAAGGGACGAGGTCTGGGCTGCGAGACGTCACAGACTAACGTGATGAGGGTCCCTGGTACTGGAACTTCCCGAAGAACGATGGAGGTGTCGTTCGAGCTCATCAGTTCTCGCGTCTCCGGATCTACTTTCTGCAAGCGAGCCAGGGTCTCCACGTCTGGTGGTTTCGAAATGGCTTCGATACGAGAAAGGGCATCTGCTGTAATGTTATCCTTACCAGATATGTGTCTGATATCGGTGGTGAATTGCGAGATGAAGTCGAGCTGGTTTAACTGACGAGGTGAACAGTGGCGGTCCTTCTGCTGGAAAGCGTATGTGATTGGTTTATGGTCGGTGTAGATCACAAAATGTCTGCCTTCAACCATGAACCTGAAGTGTTTGACGCTTTCGTACACTGCTAGTAGTTCCCTGTCGTAAGCGCTGTATCGGGACTGAGCCTTGTTCATTTTCTTTGAGAAAAATGCGAGGGGCTGCCATTCCTCGTCCACAAGTTGCTGAAGTACCGAACCCAAGGCTGAGTTCGAAGCGTCACAGACGAGAGCCAGCGGTGCATTCATTACAGGGTGAGCGAGAAGGGTACATCTAATAATACTTGCTTTGCAGTTGGCGAAGACTTCGAGAAGCTCAGGAGTCCAACTGATGGGATGTGATCCTTTCACCTTAGGACCGGCCAGCAGGTCATGCAGCCGTGCTTGTTCTTCAGCAGCGTGCGGAATGAAACGCCTATAAAAGTTTAAAATGCCTAGGAATCTGCGTAGGCCGCTTACAGTCTTCGGAGGAGGGAAATCTCGGATAACTTCGATCTTGGTATCCAAAGGACGCGTGCCTTGCTCCGATATGTGAAAACCCAGGAATGTTACCTCGCGTTGACCGAACGCGCACTTTCCCTCGTTGATAAGCAGGCCGTATTCCGCCAGGCGTTTGAAAACTTGCTCGAGATGCTCTAAGTGCTCGCTGTGACTTCTGGAATATATCAAAATGTCATCTATGTAAGAAAAACAGAAATCCAAGTCACGGAGAACCTCGTCGAGGAAACGCTGGAAGGTTTGCCCAGCATTCCTGAGGCCAAAAGACATGAAAGGAAATTCAAATAGTCCGAACGGCGTAGTTATGGCAGTCTTGGCAATATCCTCGTGAAAAACCGGAATCTGATTATAAGCTTTAACCAAGTCAATTTTGGAGAAAATACTGCAGCCTGCCAGGCTATGAGCGTAATCTTCGATATGCCTTATAGGGTACCTGTCCGGGATCGTTCGCGCATTGAGCGCGCGGTAATCCCCACAAGGTCTCCAGCCGTCCTTCTTTGGGGCGAGGTGGAGTGCAGAAGCCCATGGTGAATCGGAAGGGCGAGCGGTGCCATCCCGCAACATCTCTGCAAACTGCTCCTTAGCCACCTTCAGTCTATCAGGAGCTAGGCGGCGTGGCCTGGCAAATACTGGAGGCCCTGGTGAGGTACGAATGAAATGAACAGTATTATGCTTCACTTGACGTGTAATTCCAGACGGTTTGGTAAGTTGCGAATACTTTGAAAGCAGAGTGTGGTACTCGCTGTCGCCGGAAATCGTCTTGATACTAGAGATGTCACATTTCATTCGGATCGCCGCTGTGGAAAGAGAGGTAAGCTTGTCTACCAGTCTACCATCCTGACAGTCCACAAGCAGTCCATAGTGTGCAAGGAAATCCGCTCCGATGATTGGTTTGCCAACGCTAGCTACCACGACATTCCACACGAAGTCTCGCCGTAGGCCTAGGTCAAGGTGCAGCGTGACGGTCCCGTACGTTTGAATAGGAGAGCCGTTGGCAGCGGTGAGTCGGTACTCAGTCGGTTTGCCAACGGGCCAATTTCCACGTGGCACCACGCAGAGGTCGGAACCGGTATCAATTAAAAACTGCAATTTTGACCTTTTGTCGGTTATGAAGAGGCGGCTTGTGGCGCGGCAGTCAGTCGCCGCATTTACTGAGAGCCGCTGGCATTTCCCGATGAGTAGTTGCAGGGCGTAGTGCATTTCTTCGCTTTTTCACCAAAAATAGAATGATACCAGCACGTACCTGCAGTTCTATAACGGCTCCGACCCCTGCTCTTCGATCTCGCGTTGCCTCTTCGACGAGATGTTGAGCGCCTTCGGCCTTCATGCGTGGACATCTGCGCAAGTTGTTTAGTCATCTCGGACTGAACACGTGTCAGGTCATCGATGCGTTTCAACAAACCGGTCACATCAGACGTTGCAGCCGCAACGTGTAATGGCGGCGACGGTGACGTAGCCTCGCAAATTCTATCGGCTAGGTCCGCTAGCTCCTCCATACTGGCTGAGGCCTGTGAAATTAAAATAGGTTGAACGTGTGTCGGTAACCTTTTCATCCACATGCTTTTCATAAAGTCATCATTCATGCCACCGTCAGCCAAATGTTGCAAATGGTGTAGAAATTGTGAGGGCTTGCGATCCCCCAGTTCCTCATTAGACAGCACCTGGGTAATCTGTTGCTGACGAGAAACGCACAGGCATTTAATTAATTCAGCTTTTAGCTTCTTGTACTTATCAGTAGCTGGGGGGTTTTTAATAATACCTTTAATTTCTTTAGCGTACCTGTGATCCAGTTGCGCGACGACGCAATAAAATTTTGTGGCGTCGTCCTTAATACCTGACACGTGAAATTGCGCCTCCGCTTGACCGAACCAAACTTCGGGATCGTCGGGCCAAAAAGGTGGCAGCCGCACTGCAACACGGCTGATTGCCAGCGGTGCGCCTTCCTGGGCGTCGGCGAAATCTTCAGCCGACCGCGGCGGCGCCGCGCCCGGCGCGGCCGCCGGCGCTATCGCACCGCCACCGTTCTCGTCCGCCATAATGAACAAAAAACGCGAAAAAAATAAATAAATAAATCAGTACAATCGGGTCACCAATGTGGTGTTCCTATACGGATGATAAATCAAATGCGAACTCCACTTAAACAGAATATTTTAGATATATTAATTATATTGTTTTACAAGAAAATCGTCTTAGCAACGGATAAACAAGACTCGGGCGGAGAGACGGGAAGGTGTGGCTCGGTAGGCAGCTGGTAGCGGTCTGTTGCTCACGGAGGCTGCGTCTGGCGACCCAGCGGAGCAGGAGCGCGCATGCGCGCGCAGATCCGACTAGTGATGTGCGCGTCGTAGTAGTGATGCGCCACAAATACTTACGTTTCTTAAAATCCGTCCGTTTCGTTCTTCGTATTAGAGTCACCACATTGTTATACCAAAAAAACTGCGATGACACGCACCAATAGCCTTCTCAGAGCAATCTTGAAAAAAAAAACATTAGCATACCGAATATTGTGTTCTTTTTAGCATACTTATCAGAAAGCTGACTTGGGATTTGGGCGAAATTAGGTTTTGAATTTTAGTGCAAACTTTATACATATAATTAATTATCAAATTTAATGAAATAAAACTATGGAAAGTGATTAAATCGCGTATAATGAATTTACAATTCATCCCGACGTTTCGAACACTTTACAGCATTCGTGGTCAACGGGTGACTGAGAAAAAATTACAACCATCTATTTTATTTATGGTCATGGTTCGTTAATATTTCTTGTATGTGGGTAGCTTTTGCACATTGTAATTTTTCCTCAGTCACCGGAACCGAACCGAAGACAATATTATCAAATTGAAATTCTTAAAAACTCTTTGTTTACATGAACATATTTACATAATTATATAAGAAACTAAGACTAAACTTAAAAGCTAGCTAATGTCTAAAATAGGCCCTTGAGGCATTGTACCAAGGATACTGGCGATATTTCCTCGCTGTATCGCAATGCTGATACGTTGTGCGAGGAAGTCGCCAGCTCTTCGGTCACCAGTTACCTCAACCAGACGCTTCGCGATTTCTGTGAACAACTTGTTCGCGCTGGGGCCCCATGGACCTAGAGTTTCTACACCAAAGGGTACAAAAAGGTATTCTTTGCCAAGACTTTTGTATTTATTACGTTTCAAAATTTCGGCACTTTCTGCCGCTGCGCCCGCTTTTATCTTGGTCCGTTGCAGGTGAGACGGTGCCAATGTGTCTACGCAGGTAGCATCCCACACTAACATTAGTTAGACTTAGACACACATTTTAATACATCAGCAATTCCCGTTAAGTTTGTACATTTGGATCACGTCTCCGATTTGGATAAAAATTGGTAGGCTGACAGAGTCCATGATGCTGAGCAAGATCCGCTAGGTTTCCCAAAATGTCCTATGTAGTTTGTATGAAACCTTCCTTTTTTGTTACCAGGTTTCTATACATTTTCGGTAACAAAAAAGGAAAGTTTCATACAATCAACCTAGGACATTTTGGGAAACCTAGTGGATCTTGCTCAGCATCGTGGACTCTATCAGCCTACCAATTTTTATCCAAATCGGAGACGTGATCCAAATGTACAAACTTAACGGGAATTGCTGACAGAGGTAAACTTAACCTGCTGATTAATAATATTATTAAGCTAACCTTAACATAGGTAAATAAGTGGAAAAATATAACCAGACTTAATTACATTATTTTATCTCTTACTATCATCTATTACTTCTTCTTCTTCTTCAATCTAGTGTTTTCCCGGCCTAGTGCCACAATCTGCTCAGTCTTCTCCACTTATTGCATTTTAGCGAGAATACTTTTTTTTGGATTGCCTGAAACAAAAAAAATGGCAAAAACTGCTTTGGCAGAATTAACCCCCTACATAAGTAGGGAATTACATAAGTTAGTAGGTACTGACGTATCGTTATAAGTACCTAATACTTAATTGAGTTGACACCCTGTAGTGTGAACCGTAGCGTGAACGAAGCCGCGAAGACAGACAGTCTGAGAATCGCCGTATATTTAGCCGGACCAAAATAACTGATCTTTTTTGACACGGCTCTTTAGCGAAATCCATCGGTTAATTTATTATGTTACACTCTTTGGACTTTGGACTGACATCGTCTGCTAACGATTTCGATACTACAATTTTTTATAGAAAAAAAAAATACCGTGTGGTGACGGGTTCAGAATTTGACCACCCTTTCTTCCCGTGGCGTGGGTGTTGTAGAAGTTATGGGTTAGAACCAAGAGTGGCACTGAAACTTGAGTAGTTTCATGTGCTCTGCCTACCTCTTTATGAGATACAGGCGTGTATGTAAAAAAATAGACGGATACAAGCGGTTGCAGGTTCGACCGCAGGTAGCGAAAAATTTTATATTTTTCCTACAATTATAGTATTTTAGAGAGGCTCTAATCATATTTAAAAAGTTATTTAAGTACTTACTAATTATTTGCAACAAGCTTGAACTCAACTAATTTAAAAATTCACGATTTTTACATTTTATTGAAATTGCAAACGGTCAAGACATATGCGTTTTTCTCAATACCTAAAAGTAGTAATATCTGCTCCTTTATGCCAGGTTTTAGGTATAGTTAATAAAAAGTGTAGAATTAAAATAAACAAAAACTTGCTCGTTTAGCAAATGACCTACGTCAGGTTAGGTAATAGCTAGGTCACCTACCTTTTCTGCATAATGTCTACTTGTCATATTGTCTCAATATTTTTGCGAGTTTCTTTTATTCGAGATACAAAGTTCAATTGACGAAAATGCACTTTGATCGGAGATAGAAACAGATACATTAAAAGACAACTAAGCTCAAATAAAATTGAGTTGACTGCAGGCAGAGAATTACTTATGATATTAATTTCGCCTATTGTAAATTGTGTTTCTTTGTCCAATAATAAATAAATAAGCCCTGAAAAGCTCTTGTTTGGTATGATGTGACATTATGATTGTGAACGACCGGTCAACTGGCCTATTAGCCTAAGTAATAATAGTAGACGCTACGTGGTGGTCGAAAACGTAAACTGACTTGAGACAGGTGGATACTTTCCATTAAAACGAAACGAAACTACAGAAGAAACTACAGATAAGCGTTCATAGGCCACAGTTACCGCTTACCATCAGGTTGAGCGTATGTTTTGCCACCTACGTACTAAAAAAAGACGGCCGGATTGATTTCAATGTTTTCCATTTGACTTTAAATTTTATGAATGATCTTACATGACATTGGCAGTCCTTATTATATTGTCTGTGGCTGAACACAAGTGCAACTGACTAAGTATATTATGACGCAATCATATTTTTTGATATGAAATCATTTTCACAGCATTTAATATGTGATTACTTAAGAAGTAGGCTTTTTAGCAATTTTGTAGGTACCTAGTTAAGACATTATAATACGTATGTAATATAAAAATACCTAATGTTTTTTTATATTTTTAAATTAAGTTTAATTATTCTTATAAATAATGTTACAGAATGCAGGGAGACTTTGATAATTATATTATGTGGAGTAGAAGGACAATAAATTAAAAAAGGCACGTATTTAACCGGGCGACTAAATAACCATAGAAATGGGTATCAAATATAATAGTTTGGCGACTAAAATGGGGCCTCAAATTATTTCAATATGAGGTAGCATTTTAATGTCATTACGGCTACGGTTTATTCAGACGCGAGTACCAACTATTTATTTGGCAACTGAATTATTATATTGGAAACAATTTAAGAGAGACAGTTTAATAGGAAAACGGCTATCTATTAATATAAAATATACAGTTCTTTTAAAATATTTATATAGCAAATTAACATAAAAAGTACAATTAAAATTTATACATCGGCACTCATCACCTGAGCTGTCATTTTAATAAAAAAAAGGATTCTTATAAAATATAATGGTCGACAAAATATTGTACTTATGGGTATGAAATTAGGTGTTTGGGAGTGCTGGCAACTTCGTCTCTATACAATGAATTTAACTTTTCATGACGTTTACTCTATCGAATCTAAGGCCGGTCTTACGTAGTCTTAACGTCACTCTGAAAGATTCATTTTTTTGGCAGGAAAACCTTACTCAGAATATGCCTTGGCATAAATCGTTCCGCAGATTTTATAATATCCAATCTTATGCTGGCATAATGTTAATGAGCAAAATAATCTTCTAAATTAAGAGTACTTCCGTAGATTTTTGTTTGCATAATATTTAGGCAGTAAAAAGTTGTCCATCTTCTTCCTATTTCTGTTTTGATAGCGAGTCTTGTGTGTTGGGGAATTGGGGATGCAAGATACCTAACACTCCTCCTCGCTTCGCTCGTCGTCGTACCTAACGGTGCCTCTGGGACTGTATTTCATTTCCTTTTTGCTATCGTTGTTTTGTTGATACAAAGTACCTAAGAATTATGCCATAGCAAATTTGGTAGGACTTATATTCTACTAAAAAAATAACCTAACACTAACCCACTTTTCTGCTAGCAGAAAATAATTCTGCTCCTATACCTCTAATATTATACTATACGATTAACACGGTACTTTTTTTTAAATGCCATGTCGGTGGTAAACAAGCATACGATCGGCCTGATGGAAAGTGGTCACCGTAACCTATGGACGCCTGCTACTCAAGGGGTATCTATGCGCGTTACCGACCCATTAGAAGCTTATACACTCCTTTTTGCTGTGTATTTATTATAAAATGATTTGGTACGCGTTCCCTTATAGAGATATTTAAATACTACTCGTGGTTTACGGGTCGCAAATACGATGTTTGAATAGAATAAGTAGAATAGAATAGAATAAACATTTATTCGTGAACACAGGCAAGACAAAATACACATAATAACAACAAGACGGAAAGGAATGAAGTGCCACGAAATGGCCTCATCTCAGCGTGTTGCTGGTGACTTCCAGCGCTGATTTTCCGATGGGACCATCGTTTCCATAAAGAAACGATTTTATATGTTTTTTTTAAAAAAACCTACTTCCCAGTAATTTTTTTAGTTGCCTCCGCAATTTAAATACTACTTTAAACGATGAGCTAAGTATAATTATTTAGGTGCTAACATCTATATGACTACAAATATTAAAAATCTTACGCTTTACAATACTAGGTGCCAATTATTATTTTAGTCGCCAAAGTATTGTTTAATGTTCCTCGGCAATATTTTTGTCGCTTGAAATTTGCTGCCGTTTTTTCAATAATAATGATGCTTAATATTTGAGGCTCATATATTTTTTTTGTCGCCACAATATTAAAACACAGCCAAATTATATTATTGTATGCAAGACTTAACTTCCCGTTTAATATTTTAATTGCCCGGTTAATTATATGCCATTAAAAAACCAGCCAAGAGCGTGTCGGGCCACGCTCAGTGTAGGGTTCCATAGTTTTCCGTATTTTTCTCAAAAACTACTGAACCTATCAAGTTCAAAACAATTTTCCTAGAAAGTCTTTATAAAGTTCTACTTTTGTGATTTTTTTCATATTTTTTAAACATATGGTTCAAAAGTTAGAGGGGAGGGACGCACTTTTTTTTCCTTTAGGAGCGATTATTTCCGAAAATATTAATAGTATCAAAAAATAATCTTAGTAAACCCTTATTCATTTTTAAATACCTATCCAACAATATATCACACGTTGGGGTTGGAATGAAAAAAAATATCAGCCCCCACTTTACATGTAGGGGGGGGGGGTACCCTAATAAAACATTTTTTCAATGTTTTATTTTTGCACTTTGTTGGCGTGATTGATATACATATTGGTACCAAATTTCAGCTTTCTAGTGCTTACGGTTACTGAGATTATCCGCGGACGGACGGACGGACGGACGGACAGACAGACATGGCGATACTATAAGGGTTCCTAGTTGACTACGGAACCCTAAAAAAAGATCTGAAGGGTAATATTTAAAAAAACAAAAAAAAAACACGAAAATAAATAGATACGAGCAAGGATTAGCATTTTATTTGTGTCTGAATTCGGTGTTTAAAACCGGTTTTAAGTTATTTTATTTTATTTTATTATTTTATTATAAAAGTACGTCCACATCATATATATTGTAGATTACATTAACAAGCATTCAAACAGGCATTAAGTACTGATATATATGACAATTACGGAGTACATAACATTCTCTCATATAATGCAGCGAGCTCCAACTAATACTATTATCTAACCTAGAATTACACAAGAACTAAATTTAAATTACTTAGTTTAAAAATATATAACATAACTACACGAATTAAGTTATATTCTTAATCTCTGATTTTATAGGTACTGAACCCTGGCGCAACCCGAAACGTACGGACCGCGTCAAGTTCAACAGGTTATTGTCTAGCAATCCGGAACTCGCAGTGCTCCCAGGAAGCTACGCGGAACCTGCTGACATAGAGGCACACGTAAATAAACTAACAGATATACTAACGGAAACGTTTACTAGCACTTGTCCACTAACAACACCCTCGACTAAGGCCGACAGCCGGAAAGGCTGGTGGGGACCTGAACTCGAGAAACTGCGAGGAAAACTTCGCAAACTGTTCAATAGAGCAAAGAATACTAGGAGGGCGACCGACTGGGAAGCGTACAAAGCGACCCAAGCGCTGTACAAAAATCGCATCCGAGAACGGAAACGCGATTGCTGGAGGGCCTTCTGCACCAACATCGAGACCAACTCTCAGGCTGCCAGGGTAAAAAACATTCTCTCCAGCGACCCCGCCAGAAATGTAGGCTCCCTGAGGAAAACTGATAACAGCTACACGACTACCGACAGTGAGACTTGCAAGCTGTTACTCGACACACACTTCCCCGACTGCTCCGTCACGGAGGAGACTTCATGGGAAGGGGCGGACAGGCAAAGGTTAGTACAACCAACTGCAGCCGCCATGGACACTGCCACTAGAGCCGTAACACTGGAAAAGGTACTATGGGCAATAAACAGTTTCTCTCCATACAAGGCGGCTGGGCTAGACGGCATCTTCCCGGGACTCCTCCAGTGGGGTAAGGACATCATCGCGCCGCACCTAATAGTAATCTACAGAGCCTGCCTAATTCACGGTTACATCCCTGTGAAATGGAGAGAAGTAAAAGTGGTATTCATACCCAAACCAGGTAAGAACGATTATACGCAACCAAAGGCATATAGGCCAATAAGCCTGACATCCTTCCTACTAAAAACAATGGAAAGGCTCTGCGATCGCGATCTCAGAGACGGGGCACTGCTGCGTAATCCTCTTCACCACCAACAACACGCCTATTCCTCAGGCAAATCAACGGAATCTGCACTACATAGTGTGATATCACCAATAGAAGATGCTCTATCAACTAAATCATCAGCACTTGTAGCCTTCATCGACGTAGAAGGGGCTTTCGACAAGACGCAATTCAACAGCATAAGCCAAGCACTGCTAAACCATGGCGCTGACAAGACCATATCCTCATGGATTGACAGCATGCTAAGGAACAGAGCAGTGCAGGTAAACGTGAATAGCAACACAAGGGCCATTGTATCCAGAGGCTGCCCGCAGGGAGGGGTAATCTCGCCACTCTTGTGGAACCTCGTGGTTGACAGCCTCATTAGAGCGCTCAACGAGGCCGGCTATTATACCGTGGGCTATGCAGACGATGTAGCTATCCTCATTAGAGGGAAGTTCGAGCCAGTCCTATGCGACCTAATGCAGGGCGCGCTCAAAATCGTCGAACAATGGTGCTCGGAGCAGGGACTATCCGTAAATCCATCCAAAACTGAATTAGTACTGTTCACGAAAAAGCGTAGTATAAGGAACCTTCAGTTACCTAAGCTCCAGGGAGTGACACTAGCACTTACCAGAGAGGTAAAGTATTTAGGTGTCACACTGGATGACAAACTGCTATGGAATAAACATCTTGAAAATAAACTAGATAAAGCCCGCATCACATTCTGGCAGTGCAAGAGACTTCTGGGTAAGACCTGGGGCCTTCACCCAAGAATCACCATGTGGTTATATACTGCAGTGATACGGCCTATTCTTGCATACGGCGCTGTGGTTTGGTGGCCTAGAACCAAACTCACCACAGCGAGGAATAAACTGCAGCGTTTCCAAAGGCTAGCAAGCATTGCTACCACGGGCTGCATGCGAACTACACCCTCAGAGGCCCTGGAGGTCCTTTTAGGACTACCGCCCCTGGACCTATTCATACAGCAAGAGGCGGCCTCCGCGGCGGTGAGGCTTAAATCACTCAACCTCTGGGGTGCATCGAACGGGGCTCACACCATGATCCTTAGGAACGCCATTGACTACCAACCACTAATGATGGCTCCTAATGACAGGGTACCCAAAGTATACGTCTTCAACAGAAAATACAACATACAACTTGTTGAGGAGGAAAACGATTGGTCGAGAATACACGAACTACGCATATACACCGACGGTTCTAAAACCAAGACAGGGTCGGGTGCGGGCGTGTATTCTCCCGAAATAAACACGCATATCTCAACAGCCTTAGGCGAATATAGCTCCATCTACCAATGTGAATGCTTCGCCATTATACAGGCTGCCAACGCAGTGGCTAAGCGACGTATCACAAACCAAGAGATACGCATCGTGTCTGACAGCGCTGCAGTACTGCGAGCCCTAGATAGTAAGACCATTCAGTCCGGGCTCATACTAGAGTGCCACCGAGCATTGGAGGTGATAGGGTCAAACCACCTAGTCACGCTACAATGGATAAAGGGGCACAGCGGCTCTCTAGGGAACGACGCAGCAGACGAGCTGGCCAGAAAAGGTTCGGACCGGAAAGCGACTGGGCCAATCCCGATGCTTCCCTTACCGTTTGGTCAACTCAGGTCATGGATGCGTCAAAAAACCAGAACACAACACGCTGAACAATGGGCAAACACCAGTACCTGTAGACATTCCCGGGAAGTAGTGCCACACCCGGATACGCGCTTAACAAAGCGCCTACTAACTCTGAATAGAGCATCGCTACGAATAATCGTAGGCAACATTACTGGACACTGCCCACTTAACAAACATTTACATGTTATAGGTAAGACCGACAGCCCTCTATGTCGAGGATGCCTGTCGGCCGAAGAAACGGTCGCCCACGTCATCCTGGAATGCGAGGGAGTGAACACACAACGGGCTCAAATCCTCAAAACGACGAGGTCACTCCGAGAAGCCTGTGGAGACACCAGGAGGATCCTGCGCTTCTGGGCGGAGTTAGGCTGGCTAGACCCCTAGCTGGCAAATACAGCACGCACAATGGCCTCTATCTTTGAGGCTAAGTGCGGAAACCGGAGCCCATAACCATAACCATAACCATAGGTACTGAAAACACAATCTTAACTATTATTTACCCTATCCGTGTAAAAAAATATTATGATACCTAAATCATAATAGTTTATTATTTATTTGTTATTTAAGTTTTATTACATTAATAAAGTTCAAAAGTAAAAAAAAAACATATAAAATATATAATCAGTATTATATAAATTACTTTTATAAAGAAATAAAGCTAATATCGCGTAAAAGATCTCTTAAAAAATCATTTCTAATTACATGAGCAAAATGAATGGCTAACCCTTTCTAAAACAATTTACCAATAAATAATTATAGTAAACTGTAATGTAACAAGTCTTATGCACTCTACATAGAGTCTCCTGAAACCCACCCAACGAGTTTTTTCACGACTCTACGAAAGTATTCCGGCCACTTTTACATCGTACGATACTCTTACAATACTCTATTAATATTAAAACATGCTTAAATCGACTTTAAATGTAGAGTTATACGATGTATGTCAAATGCATTTGGATGGTATGCCAAAAATTACCACGCTGAATTTTTTTTATCCAACCAGCTATTCCAATTTCAAATCTATAGAGTTTTAAATAAGAGTGTAGCCATATGCAATGATGTGGCAGAACGACCACGTTGCATACGTCTCGTGTCAGTATCGGTCGAGAGTGGCGTGAGGCGCACGTCTGGCGGCCATCTTTGCCGCCAAAACATTACGCGACACTTCGATGACAGAAAAAATCATTGAGTGACTTTTAATATTAAATAAACTGAATGTAAAATATTAGTGACTGTTAAATGCGTGAAAAAAAAATGTGGATTTTTTAAAAAGTGCATAATTAGTTTCATTTGTGTTAAACAATAATGGATCTTACGCGAGCGGAACGTTGACCGTATTCTTGACAGGTATGGTTCGATTTTTTGTTGCATAACAGGTTATTCGCAAGCCGGTGACTTTAATTTTGAGCCAAGGGTGAAATAATTACAAGTTAACCTATACTTGATATTTGCCTTATACTGGTATTTAATAAGTACTTTCCTTCATTTACTTCCTTCACTTAGCTGTAGAAAATGAAAAAAAAAAAAAAACATTATAAGGATAATCATCAAATTATAAGGTAAATAAACAGTCTCATAAGTCTTATAAATACACCAAAAAAAGTTTTGTTATGCAACCTTCTAAAACGATTTTTTTTTATCTAAGACGAATAAAATGTACATAATTATTAATTACGGTTAAAAATAATTAAATGTTACTAATTATTTTTGCTGGTAAAAGACGACTACGTAGAAAATTAGATTAAACAAAACAAATACCACTATAACCCACGTTTTTCATTCAGTAATATTAAACACTAGTTATCACAAATAAAGTGTATTAAAAATACCATGCACATTA